>NC_138987.1:80041133-81241133 GCF_964341445.2 Mesoplodon mirus
AGACTCTATCACCCCCATTGTTACTAGAGAGCAGTATCTCCTATCATCAGGCCAACCCTCAGAACACAGTGACCACTAAGCTTCTCAACAATGCTGGTGTCCCTCAGGTAGAAATTAGCTTCAGCCTTTCCCTTGGAAAGCTCTTGGACATGAATTCTACCATAGAGTGCCACCCTCCTCCCTGCAACCCTGAAGCAGGGGTCAAAGCTTTATGATACACTACCAAATGTAAAATAGATAGCTGGTGGGAGGCAGCCGCATAGCACAGGGAAATCAGCTCGGTGCTTTGTGACCACCTAGAGGGGTGGGATAGGGAGGGTGGGAGGGAGGGAGATGCAAGAGGGAAGAGATATGGGGATATATGTATATGTGTAGCTGATTCATTTTGTTATAAAGCAGAAACTAACACACCATTGTAAAGCAATTATACTCCAATAACGATGTTTAAAAAAAAAAGTTTTATGAAACCTCACTTATGTCAGTCTTACTCTATTCAAGCTGCTATAATGGAATACCACAAACTGGATGGCTTATAAACAACATAGACTTATTTCTCACAGGCTGGGAAGTCCAAGATCAAGACACCAGCACGGTTGGGTCCTGATGCGAGCCCACTTCCAGCTGTCTTTTTTTTGTGTCCTCACATGGCAGAAGGGAGTAAGGAAGCTCTCTGGGGTCTCCTTTACAAGGGCACTAATCCCATTTGTAAGGGCTCTGCCCTCATGATCTAATCACCTCCAAATACTATCACATAACTAATCTATTTATATAATTAAATAGAGAAAAAAATTACTCCTATAATATGCCACAAAAGTATTTGATAAAATTCAACATTCATCACTGATAAAAAATAACTTTAAAAAATATTTTTACAAAATAACTCTCCCAACCAACCTGATTTATATATATATATATAATATATGTCTCAGAGGTTTAATTTTAAGAGTGCAGAATTAACTTAGCATACTTTATTTTTCTCCTCCCCAAAAGATTTTTTGTTCTTGCTTTGTTTTTTACATAAATCACCAATATGGTGTCTCAGCCAGTGATCCTTGGAAAACAGAGCCCAAGGCAAAGCTTACTAGCACATTGTTGAGGGATATAATCCTTAAGTCACAAGAGTAAGCAAGGCAGGTAAGGGGGAAATAAATGTAAGATGGTGCATTGCCAAACTGGCCACAGCTTCACAAGAAAGCACAACCAACTGCATCATCAAATAGGACATATCGAGAGAGGACTGAGGGCACCACTGTTCCTAGGAACAGCTCCTCTTTCCCATCTTATGTCTCTCACTAGGTCCAAGTCAGCCACAAGAGTATTAATGTTCCCTCCCCCACCCACCCACATTTCTAGGCTCTGTTACCCAGCCCTGCGGGAACAACAGCTGAGGAAGTGAGATCCTGTACTCTGAAGCCTTATATCTCCTCTGAATCAGGAAGAATAAGAACATCTCTGGATCAATGGCAGCAGGGACAAGGGTGATTGTGCCAAAGCCTGGACTTCATCCAAAGCAGGCTTAGACAGTCGGCAGTGTTAGGAGACAAGGTGGCAGTGGCAGCCACAAGGGCTCCCCATTGAGCAAATGGATGAAGCCCAGGTGGCAGGTGGAGATGAACAAATCTAGGGAGGTAAATAAATGGGTACATAGGAAAAATAAAAAAGACCAAAAATAAGTTAGAATCTGAAAACCAAATAGATTAATGGTATCTCACTCAGCAGACTAAGGATAGCCAAACCCTAAGTGGGAAATGTGGGAAGCCGAATAAACAAACCACTGGGTCAAACTGATACCCTGAGACAGCTAGGAAAGATGTAGGCAATGCCCACCTCCTTTCCAGTGTGATTTTCCTGGCCACCCCATCACCTTCCTTGCTGTCATCAAGGGAGAAAACTCCTGAGAAACAATTTTATTCACAACACAGAGTTCTTTAAAAGCTCAAGAACTAATATCACTCATTCCTCCTGTAATTGGATTGAAAGTTAATGATGGGAAAGGGGGAGCAGCAAGAAGGATTGAGTGAAAATTCTTTGAAAAACAATTAAATTCTTAAATCCCCTCTCCCACTCCAAGCTGTTGGATGAGTGTTCCATCCCCTTCTTAGAAGTCTTGAGATTTAATCTCTGAAGAGGGTAAAATAAAGGATTTCTCAACTGGGGAGTACAGTTGAACAGTGAGCTATCATACTAAAATTAGAGGGCTAATTGACTTAAGCATATTGAATGCCAAATACTGACATTGCTGGTACCTACCCAAGTCCCAGCATAGTTTCCAGAAGGCTTGTAGCCTGTCCTCTACCTTCCAGGCAGGAGATTAAGATTCTTCCCTGGCAAACCTGGCAAAGTCCAAGATAACATCCAAGTTCCTCAACAATGGCCTGACTACCCTAATAGTGAAACTCAGTGTCAATAAACCCCACCCATATGCTCAGAAGTTCTAAATAGTTTTTTAATCCCTCACTCTTAATCATGAATAGATAGGCTACTATTATGAAATATCTGACTTCTAACATTGAAAATGAAAACTAAGAGAAGAAAAAAATAACAAGTTGGGAAAAAGAGACTAAGATTTTTTTAATATTCAAAAATCTATCATTATTATCCCCAGAGAGATCAATGATCTTGCATCCATAATGAATGAAAAGGGTAATCTTAAAAAAAAAAGAAAAAGAATATTCAGAAGGGAAAGAAATAGAGAAATTAGGGGAGAGGAAAATAACAATAAAATAATTAGAGAAAATTTCCCAGATGAGACAGACATGAGTTTTCAGATTAAATGAATTCATTAAATCCCCAACAGAGTGGGCAAAATAGATCCACACCAAGGTACAGTGTGGTAAAATTTCTGAATATTGAGGACAAAAGGAAATTTCTAAAAGATTCCAGAGATTTTTTTTAAAGACAAACTACAAGGGATAAGAAATCAAAATGGCTTTGAATTCGTAGCAACAATACCGATACAATAAGACATGGAAGTAAGGCCTCCAACATTCTGAAGGAAAATAATTTTAGCCCATACTTCTATACAGAGGTGAACTATCAATCAAATGGAAGCATGGAGTAAAGAATATTTTTTCAGATGTGAGAACTCAAAAATTTTACTTTTTCACATAAGCTTTTTCAGGATGGTCTTCGAAATTGTGTTCTACCAAAATTAACAAAGAAAAGATATACATGGAGCACAGAAAACAGAAGAACCCATACTAGAAAGGCAAAGGAAACCTCTAGAATGATGGTGAAGGTAAATTCCAGAATGAATGTTGTATGCTAGGGACAGCAAACAACCAGGACACATTAGGCTGGAAAATACGTGGCCAAGGAAAGGGCACACATGTATAGCTACTCTTTCTGCCAGACTGAAAAAAAAAAAAGTGAATTTCAATGGTACAGTGACAACCACATGACTAAGACTAACTGATAAAACAATAAAGAATTATGTTCTAAAAAATGATTACACAGAAATCTCATATCTTTCTTTTAACTAACATTCTGGTAAATGCCTCATGGTCTCTATAGCCCACAATGTAGAAGAAAGAAAAGATCTGCTTGAATAAGAATTCTACTATCTGGAATTGTCTGGCAGTCCAGTGGTTAAGACTTGGTGCTTTCACTGCCATAGGCCCAGGTTCGATCCCTGGTAGGGGAACTAAGATCCCACAAGCCACACAGTGCGGCCAAAAAAAAAAAAAAGAATTCTACTATATTTACGTACGTATTTATATATATATTTATAGATGCCTAGTATGACTCTGAGACAATATGAAAAAAGTCATCTCTTTTTTCATAACAATGAAATGGCTGCCTCCAAAAGGAGAGCTACGTGGATGAGGGAAAGAGGTATGAAAAATAGTTATTTTCACTATTTACTCTTTTGTTTTTCTGTACCATTGGCATGTGTTAACTTTTCAAAAAATGTTATAAGAATAATTCTTTACATATGTGTGTGTGCTTCAAATAAGGAGCCAGAATCATGCTTAAATAACCACTTACTCTGGTGTTTCTCGAAAGTGCAGGAGAGAAAAGAGCAAACTGAAAAAGACGCTTGCCAGCTTACAGAGCTGGTGTCAAAAAACGTCCTCCCCCAAAATCTGGAGATGCAGAACTTCTCAATTATGTCATCGGACTGCCGTCTCCTCATCAGGAAACCTCAGCACCCTTTTCCCAGCCAAGACCCAAACCTCGAATGCCAAGCCTGAGGCTGTCAGGCGGGTTGGTGGCAAAGTGTCCTCGCCTGTGGACACAGCAGGTGGCTTTCTATGCCATGAACCCCGAGATGAAGTGCTGCCGGGAATAAGCTTTTCCCAGCGGCCCCTCTGTTTTGTTTCCTTGTTTCTAACTACCATCTGGAGGCAGGCATGTCTTGTACTGTGAAGTAGACCCTCTGTCTTTAGGGGTCCTCTAGGCTTGCGCCTGGACTTGGACTAAACTCCTTGGAAGGTGGGCACCTGAACTTGGACTAGACTCCTTGGAAGGTGGGCCCCTGAAGAGCTGTCAGGGATGCATCATGCATTCCTTGGGGCCACAGATTCACAAGAAAGGCTTGGAATGAACCTGAGATGTGGATGGAGAAGGGAGGTCCTGTGAGAAATGGCCCAGAAGGGGACAGTACCTGGATGTTGCCATGACGATGGATGTGCTTGCAGAGGCGGGAAGAGGAGGCACCCAGAGCACAGCTGGCAGTCTCCTCCTGCCCACAGAGCCGGGCAAGTTCATAGCTCTGCCCTTGCCTTGGGCACAGCGGCAGCGCCTCCGTCCCTGGGACATACCTGAGGGAGGGCTTCTAGAAAGGCTGCTGGTTTAGATGAAACCCAGAGGCTAAGTAAGGCTCAGGCTGTCCTCTGGAGACAGTGGGTGGGGGCTCCTGTCTCAGCCCTGCCAGCCCCGCCTCAGCCCCCTGTATCCAGCCGGGCCAGTGGGATAACTGGCCAGTTACGGTGAACCAATGACACAGTGTTTTCCCTCTTTGGTTTCCAACCCGGTTTCCCCTTTTCAGGGTTTTGTGGAGGATTTCGTTGTTGTTGTTGTTGTTTTTCTTCCTCTCTCCTTTGCGTTGGAGGATCGTGGTCAGTGGAGCCCCGCCGTTCCCTGCAGGGGCCCTGTAGTTTCTGTGCGAAGAGGCACCGCAGCCGGTTGCTGTTTGTTATATTCATGCCCCTCCACCACCACGGGCGATGCTTTAAAGGTTCAGCTGCTGTACAGAGAAGGATTTGCTGAGTTTGCAGCTGCGTGTCAGTATCAGGACCCATGGGGGGGCCTCCCCACCCACGTGTCCCACCAGGCACCTTGACTCTTCGAACCAAAGTTCCTTAAAGGGGCACAGCCCAGCCTTGTCCGCAACCTCAAGGACCTGGGATCCCTGTGGCGTTTCCTGAAGTCCAGGTTGGCAAGAGGCCATGGGGTCTGAGACCAGCCAGAAAAGGGGCTCCTCCCACAACCCAAGTGCCAGCGGGTCCCTGCCTGGGACCCTTCCCTCCCACCCAGCCAGGGTGACCGGGTTCCAAAGCGGTGAGCGAGCTCGTGGACTGGCAGGGGGCTGGAGACAGAGGGACCTGCGGGGCTGGAGGCTCCCAGACCCGCCGGGCAGTGCGTCCATGGCCATTCAGATGTCAAGCATCAGGAAATCATTTTGTACAACCACCTGAAGCAGAGTTTTTTTTTAAAAGCATGAATTATTTTCAGTTGTTTTGTGATGATCCTACCTTTTTCTTTTCCCTGTAACTTCGTGTCGGTGATTCTTTCACATCAGGTAAATCTTGAAAAAGCCTCCCAGGCTGCACTCAGTAC
Source organism: Mesoplodon mirus (assembly GCF_964341445.2). Lineage (NCBI taxonomy): Eukaryota > Metazoa > Chordata > Mammalia > Artiodactyla > Ziphiidae > Mesoplodon > Mesoplodon mirus. The sequence goes on from NC_138987.1 coordinate 80,046,915, forward strand.
CCATGGGTGTGCACCCCCAGCCTTTCTCAGTAGTTAAGACATTCTAGGCAATACCATAGGCACAGCTGACTGTGTCTCTTTCTTTGAGTGCAAGAAACTCATCTTTAAAAAAATACAAAAAAAAATTTACACAAAAAACAAACACAAAAAAATATCCTTTTTAGGCCAGAGTTTTCTACAGGTATTAATGAATATTTTTCTTAATCCTTATAAGTTTTATGTGTTTAATATTTCTTAAAACTGGTAGCATTAATTTATACTTTTGTAGCAACACAATATTTTTATAAATAGCCAGTGCTTTGGCTCAAGTCTCCATAAGGGGTTTATGCAGGGTTATCTTGGGACCCTGTGTACCATGTACTGTATTTTTTTTAAAAGTTACCTAATGTTACCCTTACTGTGTTAATTAACAAAAGACATTGTTTACGGTCTCCTGTGTCATTGGTGTGGACCCAACAGTTCTTCAAGGAGTCACATTGCATGGGGGTTGAGTTGACAGTTCTTGTGATATGTAAACCCCCGAGACCAAACTTGAGGGTTTATTTAGGCTTTTCTGTTTGTCCTTTGGATTTTTTGTTTCATTTCATTTTGGTACCGTTTCTCCATTTACAGCCAAATCAGTTTTGTGGTGTTTAAAACTTTTACTAATGTCAAATGGAGGAAAGGAACAGAAAAAAAAAAAAAAAAGATTTCTACAAAGTAATAAAATTTAAAACTGAGCTGTTTAAATGTTGCCGCTTTTACCTGTCTGTTCTAGTCCAAAAGTGGGGCATTCCCAGGGAGAAGAGGAAGGTTCCACTTGGTTCCTTAAATTGCCAAAAGCCCCCGCCCAGAATTCAGCACCCCCTACCCGCCAAATTCTTGCAACATTATTTCCCAGTTGGTTGATGCCAAGTCAAAAAGACATCCTTTTAATGGTTAGAGAGGATCAGTTGCTTAAATGATTTCATGTCAGTGTTGTATTTATGGTTTTACAATAAACCGACCTTTAGGAAGATAAAAATAATAATAATAAGCATTTACTATCAAGTGAAAAAATGTCTATCATCATATTATTATTTAGCATTGTTTACTAAGTATTAACCATTCAATTTAAAAGATTTTCAGTTTAAAAGATAAGAGGAGGGCTTCCCTGGTGGCGCAGTGTTTGAGAGTCCGCCTGCCGAAGCAGGGGACACAGGTTTGTGCCCCGGTCCAGGAAGATCCCACATGTCATGGAGCGGCTAGGCCCGTGAGCCACGGCCGCTGAGCCTGTGCGTCCGGAGCCTGTGCTCCACAACGGGAGAGGCCACAACAGTGAGAGGCCCACGTACCGCAAAAAAAAAAAAAAAAAAAAGATGTTAATAGAGAAACTGTAAGAACAAAAACTCAAAATGAATATTACTGGTTAAATATAGTATGCTATATCCATACAATAAAATATTTTATACTTTTTAAAATTTTAAGTATATCTATATTTATCACTACGCAAAGATGTCCAAGTTATATATTAAGTGAATAAAGCAAGTTATAGAACAATGCATGTAGCATTATCCATAATGAGTGAATATATATATATACTTTTATGTTCACAAAATTTCCTAGAAGGATACATCAAAAGTGTTAAGAATGGGGCTTCCCTGGTGGCGCAGTGGTTGAGAGTCCGCCTGCCGATGCAGGGGACACGGGTTCGTGTCCCAGTCCGGGAAGATCCCACATGCCAAAAAAAAAGTGTTAAGAATGACTACTACTGGGGGCGGAGTCAAGATGGCAGTGGGGGAGGATGTGGAGTTCACATCTCCCCACAACTAGGGCACCTGCCAGACGTTGGTGGGGGAACTTGACACCCAAGGAGACAGAAGGAACCCCCCAAGTGACCGGGTAGGATGTGAGGGGAGTGAGGGGGGAGGAGAAGGGGAGGACAGATGGGACTGGCACCCCTGAAAGGTAGCTGGGATGGGGAGGGGTTCCCATGCCTGGAGGGACCCTGGGGGGCTTGGAGGATTGGGGGGAGTGCGTCTAGTCTTTCCCCTGCCCAATCGGCCCCAGGAAGCCTGTGGGGCTCCTGGTCCAGGTCCTCCAACTTCCGAGGCCCCCTCTGGGCTGCGTTGGTCCTAGGGGCATAGGAGGGAGGTGGGGGGAAGAAGAGGAGAGGCAGGAGGGAGGGGCCTTCAGGACGGAGGATCAGGGGAGGCATGGAAGGTGTTTTCCCTGCCCACTCTGGCCCCAGGAAGCCTGCTGGGCTCCCGGGCCGGTCCTCCATTTTCCCGGGTCCCCTCCAGACTCCTGGGTCCTATGGGCATGGGAGGGAGGGAGAAGGAGGAAGAGGAGGAGAGGCGGACGCGGGGGTGGGGGTGGGGAACCCTCCAGGACAGGAGGATCAGGGAAGGCATGGCTGGCATTCCTCCCATGCACCAGGTCTCAGGAATCCTGTTGGGCTTCCGGGTCCCGTCCCCTGCCTTCTGGGGCCCCTGCCATCCACGTGGGTCCTAGGGGCATAGGAGGGAATGGGGGTGAAGAAAAAGAGAGGTCAATGGAGAGGGTCCCTGCAGGAAAGGAGGATCGGGGGGGACGCGCCTAGCATTTCCCCCACCCACTTGGGCCCAATGAGCCTGCTGGGGTCCTGGACCTGGTCCTCCTCCCTCCAAGGCCAGAGGCACTCCTGCTGCAATGAGCTTAAGCCCCACCACCCACCCATACCAGGGTCTTTTCCAGCCCTGTGGGTACTAATCATAGATACTTCCCATGACCTAAACCCCAGCCCTGCCTAAGCCCCATCCCACACAGCCAGGGCTTTTTCTGGCTTTTTTTTTTTTTTTTCTCCTATTTTTTTACTATTGTGGTTCTGTTTTACCTTCCAGTTGTTGTTCCATCTATATTTTTAATTTTTTATTCTTCTAACATATCTGTTAGTTTTATAATCTTATTTTATTTTTTTACTCTTTATTATTGTTCTGCTCCTTTTTTCCTTTTTTCATTTTTCTTTTTTTGTTTTTGCTGCCCCATGTGGCTTGTGAGATCTTGGTTCATGAGCCGGGGATCTGGCCTGAGGTCCTGCAGTGGGAGCTCTGAGTCTGAACCACTGGACTAACAGAGAACATCAGACCCCAGTGATTATTCATCAGAGTGAGGTCTCCCGGAGATCCTCATCTCAGAACCAAGACCCAGCTCTACTGAACACCTACAAACTCCAGTGCTGGAAACCTCAGGCCAAACAACCAGTAAGAGAGGAACATGATCCCACCCATTAAAAAAAAAAAAAAAAGAGAGAGAGAGAGAGATGGCAAAAAAATACGTCACAGGTGAAGGAGCAAGGTAAAAACCTACAAGGACAAATAAATGAAAAGGAAATAGGCAGCCTACCTGAAAAAGAATTCAGAGTAAAGATAGTGAAGATGATCCAGAATCTCAGAAATAGAATGGAGGCATGGACAGAGAAAATACAAGAAATGTCTAACAAATCTCTAGAAGAACTAAAGAACAAACAAGCAGAGATGGACAACACAATAACTGAAATGAAAAATACACTAGAAGGAATCAATAACAGAATAACTGAGGCAGAAGAACGGACAAGTGAGCTGGAAGACAGAATGGTGGAAATAACTGCCAAGGAGCAGAATAAAGGCAAAAGAATGAAAAGAATTGAAGACAATCTGAAAGACCTCTGAAATGCACCAACATTCGAATTATAGGTGTCCCAGAAGAATAAGAGAGAAAGAAAGGGTCTGAGAAAATATTCAAAGAGATTATAGTGGAAATTTTCCCTAACATGGGAAAGGAAATAGTCACCCAAGTCCAGGTAGTGCAGAGAGTCCCACTGAGGATAAACCCTAAGAGAAACACACCAAAACACATATTAATCAAACTAACAAAAATTAAATTCAAAGAAAAAATATTAAAAGCAGCAAAGAGAAAGCAAAAAATAACATACAAAGGAATCCCCATAAGGTTCTCAGCTGATTTGTCAGCAGAAACTCCGCAGGCCAGAAGGAAGTGGCAGGATATACTTAAAGTGATGAAAGAGCAAAACCTACAACCAAGATGTCATTCAGATTTGACAGAGAAATCAAAAGCTTTTCAGACAAACAAAAGCTAAGAGAATTCAGCACCACAAAACAAGCTTTACAACAAATGCTAAAGGAAATTCTCTAGGCGGGAAACACAAGAGAAGAAAAAGACCCACAAAAACAAACCCAAAACAATTAAGAAAATGGTCATAGGAACATACATGTCAATAATAACCTTGAATATAAATGGATTACATGCTCCAAACAAAAGACACAGACTGGCTGAATGGATACAAAAACAATTCCCATATATATGCTATCTACAAGAGACCTACTTCAGACCTGGGACACCTGCAGACTGAAAGTGAAGGGATGGAAAAAGTTATTCTATGCAAATGGAAATCAAAAGAAAGCTGGAGTAGCAACACTCATATCAGATAAAATAGACTTTAAAATAAAGACTGTTACAAGAGATAAGGAAGAACACTACATAATGATCAAGGGATCAATCCAAGAAGAAGATATACTAATTATAAATATTTATGCACCCAACATAAGAGCACCTCAATACATAAGGCAAATGCTAACAGCCATAAAAGGGGAAATTGACAGTAACAAAATAGTAGGGGACTTTAACATCACACTTACACCAATGGACAGATCATCCAAACAGAAAATAAATAAGGAAACACAAGCTTTAACTGACACAATAGACCACTTCTCAAGTGCACACAGAACATTCTCCAGGATGGATCACATCTTGGGTCACAAATCAAGCCTCGGAAAATGTGAGAAAATTGAAACTGTATCAAGCATCTGTTGTAACCACAACGCTATGAGATTGGAAATCAATTACAGGAAAAAAAACTGTACAAAACACAAATACATGGAGGCTAAACAGTACACTACTAAATAACCAAGAGATCACTGAAGAAATCAAATAGGAAATTAAAAAATACATAGAAACAAATGAAAATGAAAACACAATGACCCAAAACCTATGGGTTGCAGCAAAAGCAGTTCTAAGAGGGAAGTTTATAGCAATTCAATCTTTTTTTTTTTAATTTTTTTTTATTTTTGGCTGTGTTAGTTCTTTGTTGCTGCATATGGGCTTTCTCTAGTTGCAGCAAGCAGGGGTTACTCTTTGTTGCAGTATGCAGGCTTCTCATTGCGGTGGCGTCTCTTGTTGTGGAGCATGGGTTCTAGGCACGTGGGCTTCAGTAGTTGCAGCACACAGGCTCAGTAGTTGTGGCTCATGGGCTCTAGAGCATGGGCTCAGTTGTTGTGGCACATGGGCTTTGTTGCCCCAATATAGCAATTCAATCTTACCTCAAGAAACAAGACAAATCTCAAGTAAACAATCTAACCTTATACTTAAAGCAACTAGAAAAAGTAGAACAAAGAAAACCCAAAGTCAGTAGAAGGAAAGAAATCATAAAAATCAGAGCAGAAATAAGTGAAATAGAAATGAAGGAAACAATAGCAGAGATCAATAAAACTAAAAGTTGGTTCTTTGACAAGATAAACAAAATTGATAAACCTTTAGCCAGACTCATCAAGAAAAAAAGGGAGAGGACACAAATCATTAAAATCAGAAATGAAAAAGGAGAAATCACAACTGACACCACAGAAATACAAAGGATTATAAGAGACTCCTACAAACAACTATATGCCAATAAAATAGACAACCATGAAGAAATGGACAAATGCTTAGAAGGGCACAATTTTCCAAGATTGAAACAAGAAGAATTAGAAAATATAAACAGACCTATCACAAATAATGAAATTGAAACTGTATTTTAAAATCTTCCAACAGGGCTTCCCTGGTGGCACAGTGGTTGAGAGTCCGCCTGCCGATGCAGGGGATATGGGTTCATGCCCCAGTCCGGGAAGATCCCACATGCCTCGGAGCAGCTAGGCCCGTGAGCCATGGCCACTGAGCCTGCGCGTCCGGAGCCTGTGCTCCGCAACAGGAGAGGCTGTGGCAGTGAGAGGCCTGCATACCGCAAAAAAAAAAAAAAAAAAATCTTCCAACAAACAAAAGTCCAGGACCAGATGGCTTCACAGGTGAATTCTATCAAACTTTTAGAGACTAGCTAATGACAATCCTTCTCAAACTCTTCCAAAAAATTGCAGAAGGAGGAACACTCCAAAATTTGTTCTAAAAGGCCACCATCACCCTGATACCAAAACCAGACAAAGAGATCACAAAAAAAGAAAATTACAAACCAATATCACTGATGAACATAGATGCAAAAAGCCTGAACAAAATACTAGCAAACAGAATCCAACAACACATTAAAAGGATCATACACCATGATCAAGGGGGATTTAACACAGGAATGCAAGGATTCTTCATATATGATACACCATATTAACAAATTGAAGGATAAAAACCATATGATAACCTCAATAAATGCAGAAAAATCTTTTGACAAAATTCAACACTGATTTATGATAAAAACTACCCCAAAAATGGGCATAGAGGGAACCTACCTCAACATAATAAAGGCCATATATGACAAACCCACAACAAACATCATACTCAATGGTGAAAAACTGAAAACATTTCCACTAAGATCAGGAATAAGACAAGGATGCCCACTCTCGCCACTCTCATTCAACATAGTTTTGGATGTCCTAGCCATGGCTATCAGAGAAGAAAAATATATAAAAGAAATACAAATTGGAAAAGAAGAAGTAAAACTCTCACTGTTTCCAGATGACATTATATGATACATAGAAAACCCTAAAGATGCCACCAGAAAACTACTAGAACTAATCAATGAATATGGTAAGGATGCAGGACACAAAATTAATGCGCAGAAAGCTCTGGCATTCCTATACATTAACAACAAAAAATCAGAAAGAGAAATTAAGGAAACAATCCCATTTTCCATCACAACAAAAAGAATAAAATACCTAGGAATAAACCTACCTAACGAGACAAAAGACCTGTATTCAGAAAACTTTAAGACACTGATGAAAGAAATCAAAGATGACAAAAACAGATGGAAAGATGTGCCATGTTCTTGGATTGGAAAAATCAATATTGTGAAAATGACTATAATACCCAAAGCAATCTACAGATTCAATGCAATCCCTATCAAATTACCAATGGCATTTTTCACAGAACTAGAACAAAAAAATCTTAAAATTTGTAAGGAGGCACAAAAGACCCCAAGTAGCCAAAACAATCTTGAGAAAGAAAACAGAACTGGAGGACTCAGGCTCTCTGACTTCAAATTACACTACAAAGCTACAGTAATCAAGACAGTATAGTACTGGCACAAAAACAGAAATATAGATCAATGGTACAGGATAGAAAGCCCAGGAATAAACCCACACACATATGGACCCCTAATTTATGACAAAGGAGGCAAGAACATATAATGGCAAATAGACAGACTCTTAAATAAGTGGTGCTGGGAAAGCTGGAGAGCTACATGTAAAAGAATGAAATTAGAATACTCCTTAACACCATACACAAAAATAAATTCCAAATGGATAAAAGACCTAAATATAAGACTGTACACTATAAAACTCTTAGAGAAAAACATAGGAAAAACACTCTTTGACATAAACCACAGAAAGATTTTTTTAACCCACCTCCTAGAGTAATGAAAATAAAACAAAAATAAAGAAATGGTACCTAATTAAACTTAAAAGCTTTTGCACAGCTAAGGAAACCATAAACAAGATGAAAAGACAACCCTCAGAATGGGAGAAAATACTTGCAAATGAAACAATGGAAAAAGGATTAATCTCCAAGCCAAAGCAGTCTTGAGGAAAAAGAACAGAGCTGGAGGAATCAGACTCCCTTACTGCAGACTATAATACAAAGCTACAGTAAGCAAGACAGTATGGTACTGGCACAAAAACAGAAATATAGATCAATGGACCGGATAGAAAGCCCAGAGATAAACCCACGTACCTATGGTCAACTAATCTATTCAATAAGTGGTGCTGGGAAAACTGGACAGCTACATGTAAAAGAATGAAATTAGATCCCCTAACACCATACACAAAAATAAACTCAAGATGGATTAGAGACCTAAATGTAAGACCAGACACTATAATACTCTTAAAGGAAAACATAGGAAGAACAATCTTTAACATAAATCACAGCAAGAATTTTTGATCCACCTCCTAGAGTAATGGAAATAAAAACAAAAATAAATGGGACCTAATGAAACTTAAAAGCTTTTGCAAAACAAAGGAAACTACAAACAAGACTAAAAGACAACCCTCAGAATGGGAGAAAATATTTGCAAACGAATCAACGGACAAAGGATTAATCTCCAAAATATATAAACAGCTCATGCAGCTCAATATTAAAAAAAAAAACCCAATCAAAAAATGGGCAGAAGACCTAAATAGACATTTCTCCAAAGAAGACATACAGATGGCCAAGAAGCACATGAAAAGCTGTTCAACATCTCTAATTATTAGAGAAATGCAAATCAAAACTACAGTGAGGTATCACCTCACACCAGTTAGAATGGGCATCATCAGAAAATCTACAAACAACAAATGACAGACAGGGTGTGGAGAAAAGGGAACCCTCTTGCACTGTTGGTGGGAATGTAAATTGATACAGCCACTATGGAGAACAGTATGGAGGTTCCTTAAAAAACTAAAAACAGAATTACCATATGACCCAGCAGTCCTACTACTGGGCATATACCCAGAGTAAACCATAATTCAAAAGGACACATGTACCCCAACGTCCATTGCAGCATTATTTACAATAGCCAGGTCATGGAAGCAACCTACATGCCCATCAACAGATGAAAAGATAAAGAAGATGTGGTACATATATACAATGGAATATTACTCAGCCATAAAAAGGAACGAAATTGGGTCATTTGTAGACATATGGATGGATCTAGAGACTGTCATACAGAGAGAAGTAAATCAGAAGTAGAAAAACAAATATCGTATATTAATGCATATATGTGGAACCTAGAAAAATGGTACAGATGAACCAGTTTGCAGGGTAGAAATAGAGACACAGGTGTAGAGAACAAATGTATGGTCACCAAGGGGGAAAGTGGTGGTTGGATGAATTGGGAGATTGGGATTTACATATATACACTAATATGTATAAAATAGATAACTAATAAGAACCTGCTGTATAAAAAAAATAAAATTCAAAAATTAGAAAAAAGGATTAATCTCCAAAATATACAAACAGCACATGGAGCTCAGTATCAAAAAAACAAACAACCAAGTTAAAAAATGGGCATAAGACTTAAACAGGCATATCACCAAAGAAGACATACAGGTGGCCAAGAAGCACATGAAAAGATGCTCAACATCACTAATTATTAGAGAAATACAAATCAAAACTACAATGAGTTGTCACCTCACACTGGTTAGAATGGCCAACATCAGAAAATCTACAAACAGAAAATGCTGGAGAGGATGTGGAGAAAAGGGAACCCTCCTGCACTGTTGGTGGGAATGTAAATTGATACAGCCACTATGGAGAACAGTATGGAGGTTCCTTAAAAAACTAAAAATAGAACTACCATATGATCCAGCAATCCCACTACTGGGCATATACCCTGAGAAAACCATAATTCAAAAGGACACATGTACCCCAATGTTCTTTGCAGCACTATTTACAATAACCAGGACATGGAAACAACCTAAATGTCCAATGATAGATGGATGGATAAAGAAGATGTGGTACATATATACAATGCAATATTACTCAGCCATAAAAGGGAACAAACTTGGGTCATTTGTAGAGATGTGGATGGACCTAGAGACTGTCATACAGAGTGAAGTGAGTCAGAAAGAGAAAAACAAACATTGTATATTAGTGCATATATGTGGAATCTAGAAAAATCGTACAGATGAATCTATTTGTAGGGCAGGAATAGAGATATAGATGTAGAAAACGGACATGTGGATACCAGGAGGGGAAGGGGAAGGTGGAATGAATTGGGAGATTAGATTTGACATAAATACACTACCTTGTGTAAAATAGACAGCTAGTGGGAAACTGCTGTATAGCACAGGGAGCTCAGCTCATTGCTCTGCGATGACCTAGATCCATAGGATTGGGGGTGGGGGGTGGGAAGGAGGTCTGAGAGGGAGGGAATATGGGTATACATATAGCTGATTCACTTCATTGTGCAGCGGAAGCTGGCACAACATTGTGAAGCAATTTTACTGCAATTGAAAAAAAAAGATGTAATACAAAGATCCATTAGACAAAAGTCACCCATGGCCATACTGTCTAGAGATCAAGTTTCAAATTTTTTAATGAAATTTCCAAAGCAAGCCAAACATTCCTCATCAGAGGAGAGCTTTTCAACCTCTTCCTTCCGTGGTCGTTTTGGGGTGGCCAAGTACACTGATAGGCTAGACAGCTAGGAAAGAGATGAAAAAACAGGCAGCAAGAACTAGCCCTGCCTTTTCATACTCAGGAAACCAGACATTGCTTTAAGCAATTTGTGCTTGGAAACACTGTCTCTGCCTGACAGCTGGCTCAGGAGTAAAGGGACCATGGAAATGTGTGGCTTCACAATGTGTAATCAGTCAGAAAGAGGAAGTCCTGCTCCACTGGGACAATGGGGGAAACAGACAGGCATCTCCCAGGGCCAGCCACAATCAGTGGGCCCAGCAACGCCCTTTTATGATGCTCAAAGCTCTAGGAACCCAGTGTTTGCTTTGAAGACGGTGACTTGGTAACTGCTAACACTGGTTACCTTCAGGTCAGGGACCAGGGGACCAGCGGAGCAAAGAAGGGAATTCAAATTTCATTTTATCCCTTAAGGAACAGTATGTATTTTTAACATGGCATATATTACTCCCATTTAAAATAACTTTAAGAAAAAATATAAAAGAAATATGAAGCAAATCCTAGAAACAATGCTTTCTTTTTCAAAACTTAATATTCTAGGTAATAATTAGGAGCAAAATTTTATTTTTGTATCCTTGTATTAATTTGATTTTTCTGCCTATTTACCTGTATATATTTTTTCTTAATTGAGGAATTTTTTATAAAGCCATGTTCCACCTGATTTTTTTAAAACTTTGCTTTAAACATATTAAAATCCTTTAACTTGTTTTAAAAAAAGTGACTTGCATTTGAGACTCTGCCTAGAAGCAAAGAATTAAAGTAGCAGAAGTAGCCTTCTGCAGGGCTCAGTTATCCCATCAACACATTGACAGCTCGGCCTCAGTGTCAGGCATTATCCCGGTATTCATGCCAGGATGTGAGAAAATCCCAGCATCACAATTTGCACCCAACTTTTGGGTCACCGATAACCCCAAATTACGATGAAATCCAAAACTCCCAATTGTCTGGGGTGAGTTGTTCCCAGTTGAACCACAATCTAGATAAACCACCCTCCTGAAAAGTAAGATTTTGACTTTGGCTGCTCCTTGTCCTGAATCTCTTCATTCATGCTCAGAAACATGCTGAGACACATAGTAATGAAATTGACAAAAATTAAAGACAAAGAAAAAATATTAAAAGCAACAAAGGAAAAGCAAAAAATAACATACAAGGGAATTCCCATAAGGCTATCAGCTGGCTTCTCAGCAGAAACTATACAGGCCAGAAGGGAGTGGCATGATACATTTGAACTGATGAAAGGGAAGAACCTACAGCCAAGAATACTCTACCCAGCAAGGCTCTCATTCAGATTCAGTGGAGAAATCAAAAGCTTTAGAGACAAGCAAAATCTAGGAGAATTCAGCATGACCAGACCAGCTTTGCAACAAATGCTAAAGGAACTTCTCTAGGTGGAAAAGAAAAGGCCATAACTAAAAATAAGAAAATTACACATAGAAAAGCTCACCAGTAAAGGCAAACATACAGTAATGGTAGGAAATCATCTGCACACAAATAAGATATCAAAATTAGCAATTGTGAGAAGAGGAGAGTACAAATGCAGGATATTGGAAATGCATTTGAAACTAAAAGACCAGCAACTTAAAACAATCTTGTTTATATATAGATTGCTATATCAATTTGCTCATGGTAACTGCAAACCAAAAATCTATAATAGACACACACACACAAAAGAAAAAGCAACCCGAACACAACACTAAAGATGGTCATCAAACCACAAGAGAAGAGAACAAAAGAGGAAGGGAAGAAAAAAGACCTACAAAAACAAATCCAAAACAACAAACAAAATGGCAATAAGAACATACGTATTGATAATTACCTTAAACATAAATGGATTAAATGCTCCAACCAAAAGGCATAGACTGGCTGAATGGATACAAAAATGAGACCCATATATATGTTGTCTACAAGAGACCCACTTCGGATCTAGGGACACATATAGACTGAAAGTAGGGGATGGAAAAAGGTATTCCATGCAAATGGAACTCAAAAGAAAGCTAGAGTAGCAATACTCAAATAAAAAAAACCAGACTTTAAAATAAAGACTGTTATAAGACACAAAGAAGGACACTACATAATGATCAAGGGTATCCAAGAAAAACATATAACAATTGTAAATATATATGTACCCAACAGAGAAGCACCTCAGTATATAAGATAAATACCAACAGCCACAAAAGGAGAAATCAATGGTAACACAATAATAGTGGGGAACTTACGCCACTTTCATCAATGGACAGATTATCCAGACAGAGAATCAATAAGGAAACACAGGCCTTAAATGACACATTAGACCAGATGGACTTAATTGATATTTATAGAGCATTCCATCCAAAAGCAGCAGAATACACATTCTTCTCAAGTGCACATGGAGCATTCACCAGGATTGATCATATGCTGACCACAAAGTGAGCTTCAGTAAATTTAAGAAAATTGAAACCATATCAAGAATCTTTTCTGACCATAATGCTATGAGATTAGAAATCAACTACACGAAAAAAAACTGTAAAAAAAACACAAACACATAGACACTAAACAATATGCTACTAAACAACCAATGGATCACTGAAGAAATCAAAGAGGAAATTTTTAAAAACCTAGAGACAAATGAAAGCACAATGATCCAAAATCTATGGGATGCAGCAAAAGCAGTTCTAAGAGGCAAGTTTATAGCAATACAATCTTACCTCAGGAAAAGAGAAAAATTTCAAATAAACACCCTTACCTTACACCTAAAGCAACTGAGAAAGAAGAACAAACAAAACCCAAAGTTAGTAGAAGGAAAGAAATCATAAAGATCAGAGCAGGAATAAATAAAATAGAGATGAAGAAAACAATATAAATGATCAATGAAACTAAAAGCTGATTCTTTGAAAAGATAAACAAAATTGATAGAACTTTATCCAGACTCATCAAGATAAAAACAGAGAGAGCTCAAATCAATACAATTAGAAATGAAAAGGAGAAGATACACAGACACCACAGAAATACAAAGTATTATAAGAGACTACTACAAGCAACTCTATGCCAATAAAATGGACAACCTGGAAGAAATGGAAAAATTCTTAGAAAAGAACAATCTCTGGGGCTTCCCTGGTGGTGCAGTGGTTAAGAATCTGCCTGCCAATACAGGGGGCGCTGGTTTGAGCCCTGGTCCAGGAAGATCCCACATGCCGTGGAGCAACTAAGCCCATGCGCCACAACTACTGAAGCCCAAGTGCCTAGAGCCTGTGCTCCACAACAAGAGAAGCCACCGCAATGAGAAACCTGTGCACCACAACAAAGAGTAGCCTCCCACTCGCCACAGCTAGAGAAAGCTTGCACGCAGCAACGAGGACCCAATGCAGCCATAAATAAATAAATAAATTTATTTAAAAAAAAAAAAAAACAATCTCTGAAGAATGAACCAGGAAGAAATAGAAAATATGAACAGTCTAATCACAAGTACTGAAATTGAAACTGTGATTTTAAAAATCCCAACAAACAAAAGTCCAGGACCAAATGGTTTCACATGCAAATTCTATCAAACATTTAGAGAAGAGTTAACACCTATCCTTCTGAAATTATTCCAAGAAATTACAGAGGAAGGAACACTCCCAAACTCATTCTACGCGGCCACCATCACCCTGGTACCAAAACCAGACAAAGATAGCACACAGGGTTTCCCTGGTGGCGCAGTGGTTGAGAGTCCGCCTGCCGATGCAGGGGACACGGGTTCGTGCCCCGGTCCGGGAAGATCCCACATTCCATGGAGCGGCTGAGCCCGTGAGCCATGGTCGCTGAGCCTGCGCATCCGGAGCCTGTGCTCCACAACGGGAGAGACCACAACAGTTAGAGGCCTGCATACTGCAAAAAAAAAAAAAAAAAAGGATAGCACACAAAAAAAGAAAATTACAGACCAATATCACTAATGAACATAGATGTAAAAATCCTCAACAAAATACTAGCAAACTGAATCCAACAATACATTAGAAGTATCATACACCATCATCAAGTGAGATTTATCCCAGGGATGCAAGGACTTTTCAATATGTGCAAATCAATCAGTGTGATACATCACATCAACAAACTGAAGAATAAAAACCATATGATCATCTCAATAGATGCAAAAAAAGTTTTGACAATATTCAGCACCCGTTTATGGTTAAAAAAAAAAAAAACTCTCCAGAAAGTGAGCATAGAGTGAACCTGCCTCAACATAATAAAGGCCATATATGACAAAGCTACAGCTAACATCACACTCAATGGTGAAAAGCTGAAAGCCTTTCCCCTAAGATTAAGAACAAGACAAGGATGTCCACTCTCTCCACTTTTATTCAACATAGTTTTGGAAGACCTAGCTATGGCAATCAGAGAAGACAAAGAAATAAAAAGAATCCAAATTGGAAATGAAGAAGTAAAACTGTCACTGTTTGCAGATGACATGATACTATACATAGAAAATCCTAAAGATGCTACCAGAAAACTACTAGAGCTCATCAATGAATTCGGTAAAGTTACAGGATAAAAAATTAATACACAGAAATCTGTTGCATATCTATACACTAACAAAGAAAGATCAGAAAGAGAAATTAAAGAAACAATCCCATTTACCATTACATCAAAAAGAATAAAATACCTAGAAATAAACCTACCTAAGGAGGCAAAAGACCTGTACTCCAAAAACTATAAGACACTGATGAAAGAAATTGAAGATGACACAAACAGATGGAAAGATGTACCATGTTCTTGGATTGGAAAAATCAATATTGTGAAAATGACTCTACTACCCAAGGCAATCTACAGATTCAATGCAATCCCTATCAAATTACCAATGGCATTTTTCACAGAACTAGAGCAAAAAATCTTAAAATTTGTATGGAGACACAAAAGACCCTGAATAGCCAGAGCAATCTTGAGAAAGAAAAACGGAGCTGGAGGACTCAGGCTCCCTGAATTCAGACTATACTATGAAGCTACAGTCAACAAAAGAGTATAGTACTGGCACTGAAACAGAAATATAGATCAATGGAACAACAGAAATCCCAGAAATAAACCCACACACCTATGGTCAATTAATCTATGACAAAGGAGGCAAGACTATACAATGGAGGAAAGACAGTCTCTTCAATAAATGATGCTGGGAAAACTGGACAGCTACAGGAAAAGAAATGAAAGTAGAACATTCTTTAACACCATATACAAAAACAAACTCAAAATGGATTAAAGACCTAAATGTGAGACCAGACGCTATCAAACTCTTAGAGGAAAACATAGGCAGAACACTCTCTGACATAAATCGCAGCAATATCTTTTACTATCCATCTCCCGGAGTGATGGAAACAAAAATAAAAATAAAGCTTCTACACAGCAAAGGAAACCATAAACAAAACGAAAAGACAACCCACAGAATGGGAGAAAATATTTGTAAATGATGTGGCCAACAAGGGATTAATCTCCAAAATTTACAAACAGTTCATGTGACTCAATATCCAAAAACCAAACAATCCAATCAAAAAATGGGCAGAATACCTAAATAGACATTTCTCCAAAGAAGCCATACAGATGGCCAAGAAGCACATGAAAATATGCTCAACATCATTAATTATTAGAGAAATGCAAATCAAAACTACAGTGAGGGACTTCCCTGGTGGTCCAGTGGTTGAGACTCTGCACTTCCACTGCAGGGCGCGTGCATTCAATCCCTGGTCAGAAAAGCTAACACAACATTGTAGAGCAATTATACTCCAATAAAGATGTTAAAAAAAAAAAATCCCTGGTCAGGGAACTAAGATCCCATATGCCATACAGTATGACAAAAAATTTAAAAAAATAATAAAACAGCAATGAGCTATCACCTCACACCAATCAGAATGGCCATCATCAAAAAGTCTACAAACAATAAATGCTGGAGAGGGTGTGGAGAAGAGGGAACCCTCTTGCACTGTTGGTGGGAATGTAAATTGGTACAGCCACTATGGAGAACAGTATAGAGGTTCCTTAAAAAACTAAAAATAGAGCTACCATATGATACAGCAATCCCACTCCTGGGCATATATCTGGAGAAAAACATGGTTCAAAAGGATACATGCACCCCAATGTTCATTGCAGTGCTGTTTACAATACCCAAGATATGGAAGCAACCTAACTGTCCAACAGCAGATGAATGGATAAAGAAGATGTGGTATGCATGTACAATGCAATATTACTCCGCCATTAAAAAGAATGAAATAATGTCATTTGCAGCAACATGGATGGATCTGGAGGTTATCATACTAAATGAAGTAAGTCAGACAGAGAAAGACAAATATCATATGATATTGCTTATATGCACTATCTAATGATACAAAGGAACATATTTACAAAACAGAAACAGACTCACAGACTTAGAGAAAGAACTTATGGTTACCAAGGGGGAATGTTGTGGGTGGGGGGATAGATTGGGAGTTTGGAATTGACATGTACACACTGCTATATTTAAACTAGATAACAAACAAGGACCTCCTGTATAGCACAGGGAACTCTGTTCAATATTCTGTAATAACCTAAATGGGAAAAGAAGTTGAAAAAGATTAGATACATGTATATGTATAACTGAATCACTTTACTGTACACCTGAAACTAACACAACATTGTTATTCAACTATACTCCAATATAGAATAAAAGTTAGAAAAACAAAACAACTTACTACAAAGCTATAGTAATCAAAACATTATGGTACTGGCATACAAATAAATATATAAACCAAATGGAATAGAATAGAAATCCCCAAAATAAACCCTCACATATGTGATCAAATGATTTTTGACAAGGGTGCAAAGACTGTTCAATGGGGAAAGGTAGTCTTTTCAGTAAATTGTGCTGGGAAAACTGGATGCTCACATGCAAAAGAATGACATTGGACCATTACCTTACACCGCATACCAAAAATTGAGCCAAAATACATAAACCAAAAAGTAAATCAAAATGGATCAAAGACCTAAATGTAAGACATTTAGCTTGCGTACCTCAACTAGAGAGCCTAAGTGCCAAAAACTACAGAGCCCATGCACTCTGAAGCCTGTGCGCCACAACTAGTGAAGAGAAAACCCTTACACCACAAATAGAGAGAAAACCGCACTCCCCCAACAAAAGATGCACGTGCCTCGATGAAGATTCTGCGTGCCGCAACTAAGACCTGAGGCAGCCAAAAATTAAATAAATAAATAAGAAACTTCAGTCTTAAAAAAAAATGAGCAAAGGACTTGAATAGACATGACTTCAAAAAGCTATATGAATGTCCAATAAGCACATGAAAAGATGCTCAACTTCAACAGTCATTAGGGAAATGCAAATCAAAACCACAGTGAGATGCCGACTCACACCCAATAGGATAGCTAATATCAAAACAGAAAATGACAGGTGTTGGAAGGATGTAGAAAAATTAGAACATCTATACACAGCTGGTGTAAATGTAAAATGGTTAAGCTGCTATGGAAAACACTGTGAAGAGTCCTCAAAAAATTAAAATTCCCATATAGTCCAGCAATTCAACTCTGGGTATATACCCCAAAGAATTGAAAGCAGAGGCTCAAACACATACTTATACACTCACGTTCATAGTACCACTGTTCACAATAGCCGAAGTGTGGAAGCAATCCAAGTGTCAATTGACAGATGAATAGATAAACAAAATGTGGTGTCTAAACACAACAAAATACTAGTCAGTCTTCAAAAGGGAGGAAATTCTGAGACATGCTACAACGTGAATGAACCTTGAAGACACTGTGTTAAGGTAAATAAAGCCAACCCCAAAAGGAGAAATACTGTATGATTCCACTTATACGAGGTCAAATTCATAGGGACAGAATGTAGAATGGTAGTTGCCAGGGGCTGAGAGAAGGGAAAATGAGGAATTATTTAATAAATATGGAGGGCTTCCCTGGTGGCACAGTGGTTGAGAGTCCACCTGCCAATGCAGGGGATACGGGTTCGTGCCCCGGTCCGGGAGGATCCCACATGCCGTGGAGCGGCTGGGCCTGTGAGCCATGGCCGCTGAGCCTGCGCGTCCGGAGCCTGTGCTCCGCAACGGGAGAGGCCACAACAGTGAGAGGCCCGCGTACCGCAAAAAAAAAAAAAAAATTAAATTAAATTAAAAAAAAATAAATATGGAGTTTCACTTTTTTTCAAGATGAAAAGAGTTCTGTGAATGAATGGTGGTGATGGTTGTAGAACAATGTAAATGTATTTAATGTCACTGTACACTTGAAAATGGTTAAAATGGTATATTTTATGTTACTGTTATATATATTTTACCACAATTTTTAAAAAACACATTTTTGAGTACCCAAACGTTCCCAGCCCCATACAAGACTCTGGGAAACACAGATACCTTCAGATAACTCATGGTATACTAAGAGAGGAAGAAAAATAAATCATCACAAAACAATAGGCACCCTAATGGAGGTATTCACAAATACTTTGGTAGCCCCAGGAAGAGAGCAGGCGTCAAGGACAGGACAAAATGTCTTGTGCGCATTTTGTTTCACAAAACTAGCTATGACCTGAATATATTCAATGATTCATTCAAAAAATACTTATTGAGCAACTACTTTCAGTCAGATACTCTTGCATGGAAATTACATTTCCTGTGAGAAAAGTAACCAAGAGCCAGATCTACCCTGTGGACCAGAGAGTTCACTCCTTGTCCAGCTCTGGAAACAAGATATTCCAGAATCTAAGGCAAAGGCCATTTCTTACAGGACCCCCTGGAGGTAGGAGCAAGCTTCAAAAAATTATTTTGGCAACACTGGTTGCCTAGATTTTAAGATCCAACAAATAAAACTGACTGCTCTTTAACTTATAACCTTTTCTTCCCCTAAGAACAGTCTATTAACTTTAAAGTTCACCTTTTTCACATCACACCAGTCAGCATTATAAACCAGTGGATCTTAAGCATGAATGTGCATTCAACGCATCTGGGGTTCTTAAAGATTTGCTGATTCACTGGGTCTGTTCTGCTTTCCTGACAAGCTCCCAGGTGAGGCGGATGCTGCTAGTCCCTGGACCACACTTGGAGCAGCAAGGTCACGGATAACAACTGCCCAAGATACGCAGCCCCTCCCATCTCTGCAATCACAGCTCCACACGTCTGCTCTTCAGGGCTGGTTAAAATTGGCTCTACCTAACACCAAGAACAAAATTTTACAGCTTTTGTCAAAGTAAAAATGTTTCCAGAAAAAAAAAAAAAAAAAAACCTTTTAAGTTTGGACAAACCTCTATTTCTTATTACAGGGCTTTCATAAAGCAAGCCTTAAGGGGAAGATTAGTTTTTAAGTTCATCCACTGCTTTCACTCAAGGAAAATTAAGGGTTGCCTGAGTTTAACAGGTATTTAATTACACTGTAACAGAAAGAAGGGTGGATTCCCCCCCCCCCGCCCCCGTCCATTATAATGAAGTCCTTGCATATTCTTCAGCTTGCGAAAGGTCACATGAGGAAGCTGAATTTTCAAGTGTTGGAGGCTTTTTTCCTTTTTTTTTAAAATTTAATTAAGAAAATGAATCAAATCGTTTTTTTTGTTTGAAACCAAGCATACCAGCCCCACAAAGAGAAAAATCAATGCACAGGTACAAAAAAGGACTATTTTTTTTTTCAAATTTTGTAATTCTTTTAATAACTTAGACATGGAAAGTGATCCACAAATGTGAAAATAATTTACCAAATATTCTATCTCTCTAGAAATTTGATATTAGCAATTGACAAAATAATTTTCAAGAAAACAGAAAATATCTGATACCAACTGAGCTACTAATATTAACCATTCTCATTCTTTGATACAGGAAAAAAAATTAGTCTCTGGAACTTAAATTTAGAGATAGTGATGGGGAATCTGCAAATAGTGAACACAACCACAAAGTGCAAAATAGTCCTTACACCCAATAAGAAATTTTTTTCATTAAACACAGATAATAGCTATAAAAAGGGGACTGCTTTTTAACTCTCATAATTTGTCACAGTGAAAACTGCATAATTTGCTATTTATTGTTTGCCCCAACTTATTAAAGGAGAAGAAATTATTAAACCTTAACAGATTGATCTACCCTTGTCAAAACCCACATTGTACAGCACAAGGCCTTCCCAGAAAGAGATAACTCTTCCCTGGAAGGTTATTTAGCAGTTTCAAGAAAATGTTATACACTTCTAGGAATCAAAGGCTGTCTGTAATCCATATAGTTTCAGTTGTTTTCTGATTGTAACTTTTAAATCTTTGCATCAAGGATTGCAATGAGTGAAAATGCATTCACAATTTTGCTCCCACAAGCTACAAAAAGATCGTTAACCATTGTACTTAGTTTTTCCATTTTGAGGGGTGAACCAGAAATTCATAGGCTAATTCTCTATCATTAAGTTGTACCTTTTCTTCCCTTATTTCATAATATTTTGGTCAAGCTGTCATCATAAGTGCCTTCCAATCCAACATAGGTTTAAATTCAGGCCTGCAGATGTAGCTGAGATCAAGGTATCAAGATTCCGCAAGTGGCATTAATCCAGTCTCGCATTTTCCGCTAAAACAAATCTAGTTCCAGAAAAGCCCACAAGATATGTAGCAAATTCCTGTGTGACCACAGATCTTCTCACTAACTCTTCTTGTTAATCCTTGAAAACTCTTTGGATGGCCAACCGGCAGAGATAGCACAATATACCCCCCCAGCTGGCAAATAGATGACATAATTGTGATAATCTCTTATTTCTTTCTGTGATTTTAATTGAAGTGGTACTTTTATTGAAGTCTGCCATTTCTTCCTGACCAGCCAGGCAAATAATTATATTGTCCAGGATATTAAAGGAAACAGGCCAACCCAAAAGGAAATCAGGCAGAGGCTTGAAGGAATCGGACCAGGATTCTAAACACAATAACCACTGTCTCTTTCCTTGCTGCCTTTCTCTCAGGTTTCTGTAAGAATCTGTCTTCCAGGTTTATTAGAACCCAAGAAAAAGCAGAACAGGCAGCGTAAGGGACACAGGAAAATAGGATGGGGCAAATTATCTTTGGTGGCCCACAGAGCGAATGGACTAGGGTATGTGACCCTGAGTGGCCCTTGAGGAGACCACAGTTTTCCCATGAAAATCCCCTTAGTTCTACCACTTCTTCCACTGGCTCTCTGAAGTGCCAGGAGCCAGGGCCATGGCATCAAGGTATAACGGAACAGGACCCTATGGGGCCTTCCCAGGACAGACCCCTCCCCCTTATCCTCTGCTTTAGCTCCTCTCTGAAGTACCTAGATAATAGTATCTGGTGTACATTTCCTGAGTCATTTTACAGATGCTAAAACCACCACCAAATGGAAGAAATTAACTACTTGATGACCCTGAGCACATAGACCCCAGACCTACAGGAGCCTAAGGACTGGTGATGTGAACCCCTGTGACACACCCCTGTTACCTCACCATCAACCAATCAGAGAATTGTGCACGAGCTGATCACATACCCTGGGACCCTCCTCCCTTACCTGGCCTTTAAAAATGCTTTCCTGCAACCCATCAGGGAGTTTGGGTGTTTTGAGCAACAGCTTCCTGGACTCCTTGCTTAGCGCCCTGCAATAAACACTGCTCTTTCCTTCACTACAACCCGGTGCTGGTAGATTGGCTTTACTGCATGCAGTGAGCAGACCCAAGTTTGGTTTGGTAACAGTGGCATCACCAACGTGCAGTCTTCTAACTTACTTAGGGCACCCTCAGAGCCACTTTCTTCCTAAAGGAAACTCAGCTGTTGACAGACTCTTCTCCAGTAGGCATGTAGCAGACCAGCAGCCTAGCCTGGAGCCTCTGGGTGGAACTCGACTGGAAGATGCCCCTTCTTACATACACAGCCAGTAACCATTTCTCAGAAACAGTTGTTGTTTTCATAATTTATTAATGAAAACTCTAAAGCACAGCCCCAAGCTCCATCTCCCCAACTTTCCTAACACATTTTACTTCTTCGTTCACCATCTAGGTATAGAACTTTTCAGAAACATTCTCCACCTCTCATAAAATTCCAGGTTTTTCCAATAACAACCAGGATCTAGCTGTACACATCCTCTCTCTTCCAACAACCTAATAAATGTTATGATTCAACAAATGATCTCCTCCTAGTCTAGCATTTAAAATTCCTTAGTTTTACATTCATTATACTAATAAAATCAATTAACAGTTTTCTTACTTGCAAAGAATAGCCTGAAAGATAGAGACCACTCTCCCTGGTAGAAAAGAGGGATTTTTCCATTTAAAGGTTATTTTCTTGAGCAGATTAACTAAGCATTAGACCCAGACTTTCCAGAGCCTTGGGTCTCTCAAGGCTCCCCCCTTCCCTCCTGCTGTCCAGAGCTGTACGTCAGTCACCGCCGTCCTCCTGCTGGCACAGGAGACTCCAACCTTGGCTTCCCCCCAAGCCTGTCAACACTGCTCCCAGTAACTGCCAGAGAAACCATATGGTCCCTCCACACCCTCCCCTTGGGGCCAAGCTTATTATCTCCCCAACTTACCCACAGCAGCAAGAGCAGGGAGGGAGAGGAAGAGCAAGCCTGGGGCCGGAGCTTGGGCTCTTCCTACTCCTCTACTATTGAATCACGATCTAGAGAAATGGGGGAAGGGGGGAGGAGGGAGAAGGAGGAAAGATGGAGAGAAAGACAGAGATTGGAGAGAGAGAAGTTGTATTTGAAGAACACTTGGCAAAAAGGCATACAGACTATGAATGAGGTTTAAAACTTACTTTTAATTCAGTTATTGGGTTAAATCAATTCAGTTCCAGAGTCTGATGTCAGATGTGCCCAGGAAGTGTCTTCTTATTCTAATAGTGTTGTCCTCAAAATAATTTATACACTTAGGCGTTAAACAGCCTTTTAAGAGTCTTGTGCTCTCTTTATTAGCATCTTCACCTCACAGGAAAAAGACTGCAGACAATTTGGAAGTATTTCTGGAAGCTGCTATTCAAAGGTGGTATGAAAAGGTAACTTTCTAAGTTAAAGAGAAAAATGTTACCTGGACAAAATGTTGCCAGAGTTTTAAAAATCCTTATGATTTTCATATTTCAAAAGAGAGTTCTGTATAATTTTTTAACCTTAAATATGACATTCAGCTCAGAGTCAGAAAGCAGGTTTTTACAGGAACCAAACTCCACCCGAAAAACTACCATGGGATATCTACCCATCTAGTTACTTTTATTTTTATTAGAATGCATACTTAGTTGTGGTCCCTAGCTATCAAAATTTAATTTTGGAAAGCGATATTTATACCCTGTACTAAGAGACAAAATTGAAGGGTCAAAATTATTTTTATGAGAGAATAATCACATGAAAGTCCGGATGTCTGACCAGACTGCTGCTTTGGGATTTGACCTGGACTAATATTTCCACCCCCTACTCCTCATCACCCATCCCACTCAACACCTCATACACTGAGAAATCCCATAAAAAAACCCCATGATGAAGGGACTTTTCTAAAATGCCAAAAGACCACAAACTGTATCTGGTTGGCCTGTCTGTTCCCCATACTCGCCTGGCTTCATTATGAAAAGATGCCAGAAATAGCATTCCTACAGGATTTCCAGTACAGAAACCACAAGAATGCTCTTTCTCATGGTATGGCAACAGTGCAACAATATGGCGTCATCTGGAAAATTACAGTCTTGGAGACAAATATTTTTCCCCTCTCCACTGATTTAAAATAGACAGGGTGTCGCCCCAAAATTATGCTTTCCTTTCTCCAAGATGGAGGGCTCCTCTTGGAAAGCTCCCCCTGGGGGCAAAAACCTTTGCTGTTGGAACCCCTGAAAGACAAACTCTCATATACAAAACTCCTTGGACAGTCCTCCAAGGATTTTGGAAACAAAGCATGCCTGCTGAAAAGGAAGGCATTTTCGGGTATACTACTAAATAAAAATTTCCTTTTTGACTTGACATGAAAGCAATTCACACTTATAATGAACATTCCATAGAGCTTAAATCTGCATATGATGAGAAGTATCAACATTATTGTGGCAGTTATTGTTTTCGGTAACATTTATTTTGGGCACACTGTGCACAAAAAAGAATAGTAGTCCTGGGGGCTTCCCTGGTGGTGCAGTGGTTGAGAGTCCACCTGCCAATGCAGGGGACATGGGTTCGTGCCCCGGTCTGGGAAGATCCCACATGCCGCGGAGTGGCTGGGCCCGTGAGCCATGGTCGCTGAGCCTGCGCGTCCGGAGCCTGTGCTCCGCAACGGGAGAGGCCACAACAGTGAGAGGCCCGCGTACCAAAAAAAAAAAAAAAAAAAGAATAGTAGTCCTCAAGGAACTAGTAATCTAATTAGGAGACATTATATAGGGCATTTTTAAGGATTAAGAATGAAAGAAAAATTTCCCAGGAGCATAGATAGTTCCATAAAGTTCTGTTTGCCTGATTCATAGCTATATTCACTGTACCTACTCAGGTTGGGCTCAGGATAGAAACTCAATAAACATTTGTGGAAAGAATAAAGAGAAGGGGACAGTGGAGCAGAGGGAAGGGTAAAGAAAGAATAAAGGGTGCCAGGGGACTGGGCTCAACATGGTGGTAAATGAAGCTTCTTTATTAATTAGAAAAGTGTCTTAGTCATTTGCCTTCACTTGAAGAAGGATCCACACCCTCCTCACCGAAATGGGGGTTGTTTTTCACTGTGATGGCAAATAAGCCTCCAGGCCCTCGGGAGAATCCACGAGCCATTCAGAGGCTGATGCTCAGGATACTGTCTGGTTCTGTTTCTTCCTGGACACCATCAAGTCACCTTACAATTATTTGCAATTGCCTAAAGACTACATATGACACATGCTGGCTCTCAACTTCCAGAGTCCTCTCTGATTTTGACTGTGTTTACCTGGGTTAAAGTTGTTAATGGTCATAAATATAAATAATCCAAAGTGGGAGCTTTCTGTTTTGTTTTTCAGAAAGAGAGATTCTTATTCTAAATGAGTCAAAGTTCACGAGAAAGGACTTATCTCTCATTTTAGCCTCTTGGTTACCAATTGCTTCCTGTATTTCTTGGAACCCTCTAATCTCAAGCCCCAATGGTTGAGGATTTATTGAGCTGCCACAAGCCAAAACGCAGAAGCCAAACTGATTGGAACCACTGCAACACTAGCTTACCCACAAGGAGAGACAAGTGATCATACAGATAAGGCACTGGAGCCCAGTCCCTCTGCAGTGTGACACACACACACACACACACACACAGTCCACAAAAGCCACTCAGGCTTCAGAAGGCTCTCTAGGTGGAAACTGCCTCCTTGTCTTCAGAATCAACACCCTGTTGGCAGTCTCCCCCCAGGCCATCTGAACTCTCTGAGGGGATGACTAGATGGACAGCTCCGGAAGGGCATCATCTCAAACTTTTACCTTGACATCAACTGAGAGGGAAAAAGGAAGTTGTTTAATGACAGAGAACCAAAAAAAAAAAAAAAATCAAGTAACCTAAAACATATTTTCTGGCACAATTTGCCTTTTACAAAACAGCAGAAGGATGATAACAGGGTGTGGAGAGATGGAATCAGCAGTTAAGTGGATATCCGTCTGTCACTTAACCTTCATTACATAGCATTAGAGACCAGCGTCTGGCCAGCTTGGCACTCCGTTTTCCCACATCAGCCCACTGGCAAGACGATTCCCCAGGTCCATGGCCTCCAGCCACACCACTTTGGCCTGCGGTTACATCACATCTTACAAACTGTAAAGGGGCCGGACAGTACTTGGATGAGATCAGGGGTCCATTTGGACTGGATTCAGGCCCGGTTCAACACGATTTTGCATGACTTGTCCCTCCATTTCCCTCTCCTTTGATTTCTTCACCTTTCTGGTCTTTGTATTTTGAGCAGCCCTCTCCCATACTGCCCCCACCTCAGATCCAGATGAGCTCCTGTTTTCCTAAATTCTTCTCACCCTTACCATATCCCAATGTCTTCCTTCCTCTGTCTTTTCAAAGTTTCCTCTCTTGTTGCACTTATATTTCTTTAAAACCAACATGAATTGGCTGCAAGCAAAATAAACAGATGCAACTAAGAGAATCATAAATCACCAAGTGAGAGAGAGGGATTCTTCCCAGTACAGGAAACCATCTCTCTGTTGGTTTCAGAGGAGATAGAGGAACAGAGCTTTGCTTTTATTGAAATGTCCTGTTCCCCTAACAAGTCCTCTGGGATTAAATAGGAAGTATGCTAGACAGATTGGATATTCAGACTGAACTTATATACAGTGAATCAAAGTCCTTTTCCCTGTATGCACCTTACTTCATAGATATGGAAAACAAATGTAAGCGTTATACTTTCGGAAGCTCTGAAGAAATATTGAACATGACCTCCATGTGTTTGGGTTCATTAGAGTCACACCCCAGGGCTCACTAAAGGCATTTTTCAGCAAAAGTGCATTGTGAACCTAACTGCCTCATAAAGGTGGAGCTGCCCCTCACACACACGTACACATACACACAAGCATGTGCACACACAGATGAATGCACGGACACACCATTCCAATCCCACAACACCCACACAGAAGGCAGCCCTCTCATCCACGCTGCTGTGAAAGCCACACCCACTGGCTCATCACCTTCCTAGAGGGTTGAGTGTACCTGCTAAAGAGTCTTCTTTTTCTCTAGAACCTCTGCACTGCCACCACCCTTGGGTAGGCCAGGGGTGTTCAAACTCTTTCTGTAAAGGGCCAGATAGTAAACACTTGAGGCTTTGTGGGCCAAACTGTCTCTGCCGCAACTACTCAACTCCACTGTCGTAGTGCAGACCAAGCCATAGAAATGTGCGAGCAAATGAGCGGGCAGGTGGGCCAGGTGTGGCCCACAGGCTGTAGCATCTCTCATCTAAATGACCGCAACAACACTGGTCTAACTGGTCTCCTGTGTCCAGTTCGGCTCTCCTCTGACCCGTTTTCTACCCCGCAGTCAAAGATCCTTCAAAAACATAAATATCAGTGAGTCACTCTACTGTTAAAAAAACGCTCTTATAGCTTCCTGTTCCCTTTAAGATAAAAGTAAAAATCTTTAACACAGCCCAGTGAGCCCTCCAGGACGAGGCCCTTCTCCACCGCTTCACACTCTGTGCTCCAGGCCCACTGCACCTCTGTACTTGTTTCTGTGTCTCAAACACACGTTAAACTGCTCTTGCCTCTGAGCCCTCATGCAGGCTGTTTCCTCTCTGAGTGGAACACCCTGTCTCCTGTATCCCATGCTCCATGCCCTTTGTCCTTTTTTTTAATTGGAGTATAGTTGCTATACAATGTTATGTTAGTTTGAGGTATACAGCAAGGCGATTCAGATATACAAGATATTGAGTATAGTTCCCTGTGCTATAGAGTAGGTCCTTGTCATTTACTTATTTTACAATAAATATAGTAGTGTGTATATTTTAATCCTAAACTCCTGATTTATCCCTTCCCTACTTCCCCCTTTGGTAACCACAAGTTTGTTTTGTATGTCTGTGAGTCTGTTTCTGTTTTGTAAATAAGATCCTTTGTATCATTATTTTAGATTCCACATATAAGTGATATCATATGATATTTGTTTTTCTCTGTCTGACTTACTTCACTCAGTATGACAATCTCTAGGTCCATCCATGTTGCTGTAAATGGCATTATTTTGTTCTTTTTTATGGCTGAGTAATATTCCATTGTATATATATACCACATCTTCTTTAGCCATTCCTCTGTTGATGGACATTTAGGTTGCTTCTATGTCTTGGCTATTGTGAATAGCGCTGCTATAAACATTGGGGTGCATGTATGTTTTCAAATTAGAGTTTTTCTCTGGATACATGCCCAGGAGTGGGATCGTTGGATATTTGTCCCCTTGATTACCTCCTAAAAGTCATTCCCTCACAGATGTTCTCTGCCCACCGTCTTAGACCAGACAGGGACTCCTGCTAAATAGTCTCATAGCACCTTTTTCTTTCATCATACTTTGCCATTAGACCTTGTTTCATTGTCTGTTTGCTGCTAGACTGTAAGCTCTGAGAGACAGGAAGCATGTCTGTCTTTTAAGCCACTGTTTCTTCAGCATCTATAACAGTACCTGGGATATGACTCATGCAAAAGGATGTTTGTTGAATGAGTGAATAAATGAATGGATGAGAATCTAAAGTAGCAGAGTAAAATGTTCCAAACTGTTCTATAATACTGTGCATAGTTGATTTCCTGTAAGGACTATTCCTTACACTATTGAAAAGTACATGATTCAATAGGAATCAAAAAAAAAAAAAAGTAAATACTTCCCAGTAAAGATGAATAAGTTAGTCTTTAAACATACTAGAGTTCATTATATAACCCAGTGAATTGGTACAATATTCATAGTAGTTCATTAAAATTATTATTAAGCACTTTAATATGTGTACAGGTATAATCTGTACAAACTTTTCTTCCAATACATAACTCTCTGGCTGATCACTGCCCCCATATGTCAGCAATAAAACACGGAGACTTTACAACCTCATGATTCTCATGAGGTTATGATTTTTGACTCCTTCCCACTTGCACAGGCAAAATAATGTCACTCCAAGCCTTTTTAACAGCCTCAGGTATAAGAGCTGCAAACTTTCTAGGGTACTAGAAACCACTTATAAGTAAAATTTGATGAGAAAGGAAAAGTGTTCTCTAGAGCTGAGTAATTTTTAACTTGGTGCACTCATCAAGGACTCTTTTCAGTAGTTCTAGGGGGACAGAGCTATCTGCATTTTTAAACAGACTCTAAGTAACTCCCATATGAATCACCAGTTGAAAACTAGTTATGAATGGTGAGATCATGAGGGCAGCAGCTGTGTCCTGGTCATTGTTTCATCCCACCTTAGCCCAGAGTCTGACAAGTAGTACATGCTCCATGGATATTTATTGATCTAAACTGTAACCATTGTTATCTTGGGTGGTGGTGATTAGTGAAAACTTTTAAATGTATACACTTCTGTGTTATTTTTTTAATGAGCTTGTATATTTCTTTTCTAACCAGAAAAAAATACATAGATTTTCATTCAAAGTTAAATAAATATATATGGAAACAGATTAAGGTAAAATATGTATTTTTAAGGCAGAGAATTAGATTCATATTAGAAGTACTGGTGAATAGGATAATTTGAAATCAATAAGCTGTTTATATAAGAACGAATAAAACACTATAAGTATAAAAACTTCTCATCACAGCAACCATGTAGCAACACATTTCTGGGCCATGCTCTCAAGGCATCATCAGTCACTGTAAATTAGATCAAGTGGTATTTAGGTCTATACCTGGTGTGGCCAGTATCTTGAGTAGAGTTCCTACTTAGTAATTTAGAGAAAAATAAAATAAAAATAAAATAAAAATTGAAGTCTTCTACCTCTAGGGCAATGATTTACCTTCCTGCTGCTAATACTGCTACTCCTTCCAAATAACCCAGGATTATGCCTTACACCTGTCCACAGTGGTAGGAGAACAGAAATTACTTATTCTGGAAGCTTGACTGTACTCCAACAAAATCACTCACATACTATGAGATGCCCTTATTCCAGTGGGATGAGCCACCTTCTTACTCTATTCTCTTTTATTTTCCCAGCTCTTTTGATCCTGCCCATTGTTTCCATTTCCCCATAATTCTTAGTTAATTGACTTTCCAATCTGTTTTTCCTAGTAACAAGTTTAAGAAGTATTCACACCAAGTAAGGGCATTTAATGACTCTCTCCCGGGCCACACCCCACCCAAACCACACAAAAGAAAAAAAACGTATAAAACTGCTGCCATTACCTTCTCACCATTCAGGCTATTTCTCAACTTTGCCACTTATTCTCTGTTTTGGACTTTAGCTCTAGCCTATTTTCCCTGGTTTTCATCTCATTATTAGTGTGTACACAGATTTTCCCCTGGCTTCTCAGGCCCTTCAAATGGACAGCTCATTTGGAAAGTCAGCTTTGGCTTTGGCTTCTGTCTAAGATGCTTCATCTTGGATTAACCCCCTTGACTCTAGGTATACAAACTATGGTCAACAGATATTCTGGGCTCAGCCAGAATCCTCTGTAGGAGCCCATCCTGGCCCACGGGAACCTTGATCCCCTCTTGTCTAGGAGGAATGATGAGATCATTTGGAAAAATTAATCTTCTAAAATGTTACTAAATTATTTCATCTGGATTCAAACTTATCCTCATAAACCATGTTTTATCACTGAATCGCCACTGTCACTACACTCAGGATTTTAATTTGACAAAAGAGTACTTACAATTTAAAATTTTTAAGTGAACATAGAACAAGGGAGAGAATTCATACCCCCCAAACCCATCTTGTTCCAGGTCTACCTTGGAGATTATTTTGATCAGGGTTGGACCTGTGTGTCTAATCTTCTAAGAAATATGAATGGCCTTGGGAAATAACATGAAGATTGAGTTGGGTTTCTTCCCCTGGGAAGACCCATTCATCATTCAAATCATCTTGGGATCCAGTACGTAAGCCAGTCAGTACTCGTTGGGTGTCTACTTTGTGTGAATTATAGTCCCAGATTGCTCTATGTTCACCTCTGATGGATAGTAAGACAATGAACCAGCCTGAACCAAAACTATATTCCTCAGGGATGTAATCTATGAGCTAGGGAGAAGACAGGAGAGACACAAAGACAAAGCTTCAATGTGCCCTTGAATAATAAGGGCTTGTGAGAAGGTCCTGAAGGGTAGCAGCCTGACTCCCCATGAGATGTCCTGGTCTAAATTGCCTTTACGGGTTCCTCAGCCCCAATCCTTCCAATCTATCTGAGCTGCAGGTAGTCTTGGATTCTTTTCTACAAGGAGCTGGAGGGCAAATAAAGTAGAGATGGTTACCAGCACTTGAATGTTCCTTTTTAAGAAACAGAAGTTCAAAATCCGGGGCCTTCCACCTGGGCTGAATACAGCTGTTGTACCCTGAGTCCGTGCCATCCCTTTGAAACAAAAAACAAAGCAGCAGCAATAAAAATAAAATTCATACTTTAAAAAAAAAATGTTGGTCCCTTCCCACTCATGTTTATGTATAAACCAAACACCAGCAAAACAAACTGGTGGTTAAACTGGCATTTTAGTTATGAGCCATTGCATTAACCAAACAAGCTGTGGGACACCCACAGGCATCTCTTATTTTTATGGTGCTGGATGGCAGGAAAGTCCAGGTAGGTGTCCAGGTATTCTACTGCTCACAGAGAGGCCAGCATCCTTCACTGTTCCCACAGAAATTGATCTTAACAAAAATCATAAGAAGGTTTAGAATCTTCAGGAGGAGAAACTCCTTCTAGGCTCAGACATCAAAACTGTTGGGGAGAGAAAGAAAAACTCCAAAGCATGACTTTCATGGTTGAGTTGATGCTATTTCAAATGACTGCTTCCCACTCTGGGCACTTAACCCAGTTAATTCTCTTCTTCCCAAACCAACCCTTCTTGCCTATGGGAGATACAGATGGGTCAAGGCCTATTAGAAAAACCGGTTCTTTCTGAATCAGTATTTGTTTTTGCAGGCCATTAGATGAGGGCATTTCCTAACTGACTTAGGAAAATGTAGCTCAAGCTGATGAAACCATGTTCTACTTATTATTAGGCCCAGAGTGTTGGAAAGAAAGTGGGACAACGTACACTGTCCACAGCTGGCCTTTGAAAAACAGCTTCTTGAAATTAAATACAGTGGCTGCAAGCGCCTGACCAGAGGCATTCTGGGAAGACACCTGTGCCGAGGCCCAGAGCAGGAAAGTTGAAGGATGACAGCTTGGGGGAAGTGAATCTGTGGTTTTGACTGGCGTAGCCAGTCCCATTTGGGTTAAGAAGTCAATGGAAAAATGATTATTCCTCAGTTACTTTTATTTTGTTTTTGTTAGAATTTCTTTTGGAAAAATTAAACATCTGGACTTCTTTATGGAAATAGTTGTTATGGTCACCGGGGAAAAAAATCATACATTTTTTTTCACAGAGTTTGAATCGATTCGGTCAGGGAAGGCCTGGTGATATAGAAAGCCCCAACACAGGATGGCTGCTCCTGCAGCCTTAATTTAAACACTTTGAAAAGAAACTTTCAGCTGACTACATTAGGGGGCATTGGACTAACAAAGCATTTGTGCCACAGTCTTGAGAGGTAGCACTGAACAGTTATCTCTAACAGGAAGGCCTGCCTATACCCAGCAAAGAGGAAGCTCTCCTCCCTAGGCAGGGAAATTCCTCTTGGGTTTGAAGTTGTTTGTGTTGTTAAGTTGCTGGCTTAACATTTTCTTTTCCTGAAGTCGACATTTCATATTTGGGAGGGGGAGAGGAGAACAATGTATTTGTGCTATTTTTCAATCAATATCTTTCTTGGGTGGAGCACTTTTTTTAAGGGAGGAATATCTGGGAAGGATGCTCTTCCCTCTCACCACCATTACTTTTGAAAAGAAGCTGTGGAAGGAAGTGGTTTTTCATGCTCTACTGGTATCACACTCGTTCTTCCTGAGTGTGGGGCTTGGGGCTTAGGGAAAAGGAGGTGCCTTGTAAAACCTTCCTAACTGGAAATAAATATTTTCTAGAACTCAGGCAGATGTTCTGGATTCTGCTCAAATCTGAGGTCCCTACCTCCTTTCTGCAGGCCAATTTTGGAGCCCATTTTGAGAGCTCTTGTGCATTCTCCTCCCTCTGCTTCTGTGAATGCCTGGTACACAGGAAATTACTCAATAAAGCTTAAGAAAATACATGTCTAACTCACTCTGGGTAATCAAACGTACAGAACTTTTTACATGGAATCTCGTCATTGTTTTGGGTTCCTTTTTTTTAAAACTGTCTCTGAATCAGAAATGACTGGAGCTCCATGAACCCATGTTTTTTCCTCGTAAAAGTTACCCACCAGTCAGTTTGAGATCATATAGATTACCAAATGGATTAATACTATCCTTGAGCAAACGTTCTTATTTACCTATGATCCTGCTATTCAAATTTATTTCTTTGGATTTTTCCATTTGTAAATGTGTCCTATTAAAATGCAAATGTTTCTGGGGAAAATAACACCACAATAATAATATTAATAACCACCCCTTAAAGCTGAGATTGGTTGAACGATAGTTAAGAGCAAGTCACCATGGTGAGGAATGAGGTACAGGTGAAAACAGAAATGGGGAGGCAGCAAGGGACCAGGTGCCAGCATTGAAGGGAGCAGAGAAAAGGTCACTGGAAGGGGAAGTAGAATGGTTTCTCAAGCCCAATTTCATGTAATTGACACTTCACATAATTCACAGCTGTGCTACCAGCCAGTCCTGCTCCTACCCACAGGGGATACACAAGGAACACTTGGAACTCCTTGGAAGGAAAGGTTTCAGTAAATACAAAATATGATTATCATGGCACCTGATTCCTAGAATAGATAAGGGACTTTCTATCCAGGTGTCTATTATCCCTTTGTGTCTTCTGGGTCAAGGAGGTTCATTTATAATCCATGTCTGTTTTCAGAGAGTAAAGACAGGCAGCACTGGGGAAGGTGGCAGAGGATGAGACAGAAAACACAGCAGCAGATGAAGAAGAAAAGAAGCAGCTTATACATTTCAAACGTAATGGTTCACGCTCAGAAGAACAGGAAGAACAGAAAGCGGTCTTCGTTTGGATTCTCCCAGAAGCAGAGCCTGAGACGGGGATTCAAGTTCAAGTAGTTTATTTGGGAGGTGATCCCAAGAAGTACCCGTGGGGAATGGGAAGACGCCAGGGAAGGGCCCAAAGTCAATAGTTAGTGCATAATCAAGCCGTTTACCACCTGTGGGCAGCTGAGGGTCAACCCTGCTGGGTAACTCTAGGACATGGGCTAGAATATGCCTCCCAGTCATTCCATACGGGGTGTGAGGAATCTAGGATATTTATCTTCCAGTGCTCATCCTTCATGGCGAGGGCTGCTCTCAGAGACAGTAACGCCCCGCCACTTCTGGGCTGCCTTTTTATGGACTGGGAGGCAGGGTCACGGTGCCTGTGGGTGGCATGTACTGGAATGGTGAGTGCCAGCAGAGGTGGGGGGATGGGCAACCAGAGGCAACTAGGGTTGCCACAAAAGTCGTGACAAGGCTCTGTGGGCACTTACATCATCACGTACAAAGTCATAACCAATAAATGGTTCTTACCAATTCAGGCTCTTTAAATTCATTAAAAAGTTTCTCTCTCCTTGAGAATCTCTTCTACTTACTTGGCTTCGACTAACACTACAACAGTGACTCCCAAATCTGCTTCTGCAACCTGTTCTTCTCAGCTGAATCCTTGTTCCAGGTTTCTAGTTGCTTAATGGGCATCTCCACTTGGAAAAGGACATCTCAAACTCAACATGCCTTAAATTCTCTTCTCTCCAAAACCCATTTCTCTTCCTGTCCTTCTAACTCAGTCCAAGGCACCACTAGCCATCTAGTTAGCCATCGGTTAGAAACTTTGAAGTCATCTTGAATCTTCACTCTCTTGTTCCCTACAAATCAAGGCATCAATCCCTGGACAGTCTTTCAAGTATATTTTAATCCATCATACTCTCTTCATCTCCTCTACTACTGTGATTCTTCTGTGTCATCATCATTTGTCACCTGAATTATTACAACATCCTCCTCACTGCTCCCCCCACCTTCATTTTCTCCCTCTCTCCAGTCTATCAAAAAGGTAATTTAAAAACCCTTACCTGATTACATTTATTTCTCTTTAAAATCTTTCAGTGAGTTTTCTTTGCTTTCAGGACAAAGCCCAAACTTCTTAATAATCATGCAAAGCTCCTGGCAATCTGATTCTAATCTACCTCTCCAGCTTCATCTGTTTTCTCTGCACTCCAGTCAAAATACACGTCCTTAAATACACGTAACATAAACCAGCTCTAGATGATTTAAGAAGCAACATAATTTACTCAGAGAATATTGGGGATATCTCTGGGAAGGCTGGAGAACCCAGCTTAGAAGGCAAGCGGGAAAAAAGGGGAGCCAGGCAGCCAGAAGCACAGCCAAAACCATTCTACCAAGCCAGTCCAGGGAGAACGGTTGCCTCTTCTGCAAATCCTAGACAGTGTAGCTGGCACCCAAGACAACTGTGGGCAGGAGGCCCTGCTGCTGGTTCCTCTGCACTGTCACCTCCACCAACTGCTTGTTGCTGCATCACCGCTACCTCCAGAATAAACCCGCTGCCACCTTTTTCACTTGCATCACTTGGTCCAGATTCAATACCCTGTGAGTGAGTGTGACTGATTGGCTGCCATGTGAGGTCACATTACCGGGCCCTGACTTCTGGAGGAACAAGTAGGTGACTTTCTCCACCTTGTAAGGGGAGGTAGACTCAGCTCCCCATCAAGCTTCATGAGAAAACAAAAAATAGATGTATATGGGGCTTCCCTGGTGGCACAGTGGTAAAGAGTCCGCCTGCCAATGCAGGGGACACGGGTTCAAGCCCTGATCCAGGAAGATCCCACATGCCACGGAGAAACTAAGCCCATGCACCACAACTACTGAGCCTGCACTCTAGAGCCTGCGAGCCACAACTACCGAGCCCGCGTGCTGCAACTACTGAAGGCCACGTGCCTAGAGCCCGTGCTCTGCAGCAAGAGAAGCCACCACAATGAGAAGCCTGTGCACCTCAATGAAGAGCAGCCCCTGCTCGCCGCAACTAGAGAAAGCCCGCACGCAGCAACAAAGACCCAACACAGCCAAAAAATTTAAAATTTTTTTTAAATTTCAAAAATAGATGTATATGCTGGTCAGCTGCTAAAAATGACAACTGTTGATGAAAATAGACCTTTCTTTCCATTTTTAAACAAAAAACAGAAACAAAAATAATGTTTCTACTTAACATAATTCAACTGTTCCTATGTATATATACAAAAATATTTTCAGGCTCTCTGCAAAGAGAGACAGCCCCAAGTCATGTTGGTATTGAGTCTAATAGTGATGCATCAGACTACGAAGTGTATGGTCATGGAGTATGCCGTGTTCAGCCTGCCCAACCTGATGAAAGCATTCCTTCCTCGTGTGACAAAACTAAACCAGTAAAACTGACAGGTTCAAGGGGGAGATGAATAAATTTTTCAAGTTGGTCATTAGGTATAAGAGTGAAAAACACCACACCAATTCCATCTCTTAGTGTTCTGACCTGTGTGTCTTCAGGCTATGGGATAAGCAGCTCACGATGTAGATTACTGTGTGGTATGCCATGGTTAGGCCTGCAGAAGACCTGCTGGGATTATAAGAAATAGAATATGGACAGTGGCAACTATGGAGCATCAAGGAATTCTTTCATGGTAGCATGGCTGACCCTGGAGAGCTGGTGTGGCCCTTTCCTCGGGGAGCTGCTCCATTCACATGTGTACTTGATTTTATTCATACCCTTTGAGTCCATTGCTTGTTGGCTAGTATAGTAGTGAGCCAAAGTGAACATTCCCTCACACTGAGTTTCAGTTGTCACTCTTTTCATATTTTGAACCCCAAGCCTGGCCCAGTTGGCTCAGGACATATATTAAAGCCTGTGGAATATCACTCAACTCCACAAGGTGTTGTGTCCAAGCGCTGTGTAGGTGATGGGCTCCAGAATAAGACAAGTCATCCCGTTCTTCCTTCTCTCCCTGTTACTTTTTTTTTTTTTTTTTTTTTTTTTTTTTTTTTTTTTTGCTGTACGCGGGCCTCTCACTGTTGTGGCCTCTCCCGTTGCGGAGCACAGGCTCCGGACACACAGGCTCCGCGGCCATGGCTCGCGGGCCCAGCCGCTCCGCGGCATGTGGGATCTTCCGGGATCGGGGCACGAACCCGTGTCCCCTGCATCGGCAGGCGGACTCTCAACCACTGCGCCACCAGGGAAGCCCTCTCCCTGTTACTTTTGATTTACTATTTATCTAGTCTTTCCTATCAAAATAGCCAGGGTCAGAACACTGCCTGATGTTAAGAATATCTACTTTAATGATTTACTCATGATCTGGGAAAATCAAAATCTGGGAGGTGATTCAGGGTCCAGCTAGACCTAACATTGGGCATATTCAGGCCCAGCTCCACTGCTCATCTGAGACCTATAAGATTGTACTCTGGTTCATGCACCATGGTGAGGTTATAAGTCACATAAACTGGTGCTAGTTCAAAGCTAATGTCCAATCATCTCAAACAGCCTTGATATAACCACTTTCCCTGATTCACAATTACCTAGAAAATGGTAACAGTGTCCTTTAAAAAGAGATAGTTGGGAAAATTCACACTATGTCTTTTTTTTTTTTTTTTTTTTTGCGGTATGCGGGCTTCTCACTGTTGCGGCCTCTCCCGTTGCAGAGCACAGGCTCCGGACACGCAGGCTCAGCGGTCATGGCTCATGGGCCCAGCCGCTCCACAGCATGTGGGATCTTCCTGGACCGGGGCACAAATCCGTGTTCCCTGCATCGGCAGGCAGACTCCCAACCACTGCGCCACCAGGGAAGCCCTTTCTTTCTTTTTAATATCTGCCTTCAAGAGCACCAGTCTCTTCTTTATTCAGGAGCTCTTGGTCTGTGGATTGACCTAGGACTGGGATTGGGAGAGACAGAATAGTCTCTACCAGGGTGGGCAGGTCAGATCTCTGTTGATCAGATGTGGAGTTCTTTTCTGTTGTATAAATCAAGCAGAATATTAGTGGGCAGCCCATCTATCTCAGGAATAGGGACCACTGGATCATTAGCCATCCTAAGGAACATTCTGGGGAACAGGTCCTCTGTGGCAAGTGCTTTGACTTAGCCTCTGCCATCTTGAGTTCCCCCCATTCTCAGTGAAACCCAGGAGATCATTTTAAATGTAGAATCTCTCACCAGCATTCCTGGCCCATGGAAAACATTCACTAAAGCACCTTTCAAAGTAAATACAATGCTGTATTAACTAAGGCCTTGGAGAAGAAGCATCTTCTGGCCTCTCTTGTAACAGATCAGTCATGTTTGATAAATCCATTCCAACTTTCCCTATCTTCCTAAACCTTAGGATTCCTTCCACTATATTATACCAAGGAATTTATGACATCTCCATTTTATCCAAAATAGGACACTGAGTCCAAGTTTTAGTCACCCAAGTAAATAATCAGTAAGAATTTACCCAGCTATTCAAGCTGGCCAATTGAATTTTGACTCTCTGGGAACAGCATCCTCTTAAAGATTGTAGGCCCATTTAAAATTATACTCTTCTCTCCTTGGTTTAACCCCTTTAGAATCCATGCCCATGCATATTCTACAGATTTTTGCTGATAGAATTTTTCAATCTTACTTTACTGGTGTGTAACACTCTCCTCCCAAGTGTGAGTTTATATTTTGCCAGGTTAGGATCTAACTTTGCTTACACGTCTAAAGAAAATGAGTGGTGGGTGAGGGGAACATAAGAATAAACTGTTTCTCTTTGCATATTAATCCCTTATGTGAAACAGTTATGGGATCTAAAAAGCCAACCTAGGCACTTCCCTGGTGGCCCAGTGGTTAAGAATCCTCCTTCCAATGCAGTGGACTCGGGTTTGATCCCTGGTCGGGGAACTAAGATCCCACGTGCCGTGTGGAAACTAAGCCCACACACCACAACTACTAAGCCAACGTGACTCAACTAGAGAGCCTGTGTGCCACAAACTACAGAGCCCACGCACTCTGAAGCCTGCACACCACAACTAGAGAAGCCCGTGCACCTCAACTATGAACCTACACAGCACAACAAAGAGCCCGTGTGCCACAACTAAAACCCAAAGCAGCCAAAAATTAATTAATTAATTAATTAAAAATTTAAAAAAATTTTTTAATAAAAATAAATAAGGGCTTCCCTGGTGGCGCAGTGGTTGAGAGTACGCCTGCCGATGCAGCAGACACGGGTTCGTGCCCCGGTCCGGGAAGATTCCACATGCCACGGAGCGGCTGGGCCCGTGAGCCATGGCCGCTGAGCCTGCGCGTCCGGAGCCTGTGCTCCACAGCGGGAGAGGCCACAACAGTGAGAGGCCCGCGTACCGCAAAATAAATAAATAAATAAATAGATAGATAGATAGATAGATAAATAAATAAATAAAAGGCAACCTTATCAGAAAATGGACAAGGAACTTGTTTGCGTGGTATATTTTCTATTGTCACTGTAACAAATTATCAAAAACTTAGTGGTTTAATCCAACACAAATTTATTATCTTACAGTTCTGTAGGAGGGAAGTTTGACATGGGTCTCACTGAGGTAAAATCAAGGTGTCAGCAGGGCTGCATTCTCTTCTAGTAGCCCTGGGGAAAAAACTGTTTTCTTGCTTTTTTCAGTTTCTAGAGGCCACCAACATTCTTTAGTTTGTGGTCCTCTTCCTCCATCTTCAAAGTCAGCACTGTTCCATCTCTCTTTGACCTTTCTTCCATGGTCATGTCTCCCTCTGACCACAAGCTGGGAAAGATTCTTCACTTTTAAGGGTTCCTGTGACTTGACTGAACCCACCTGGATAATCCATAATAATCTCTTTATCTCAAGGTCCTTAACCTTAATCGCATCTGCAAAATCTTTTTTGCTCTGTAAAGTAACATATTCACATGTTCCAGAGATTAGGATATGGACAACTTTGGAATTATTCTATTTATCACAACAGGCAAATGGAATTTACTTGAGGTTAAATATTCAACGTACCCTGAATCCTCCTTTCAGACCTCTGGATGCCATTCTTTCCCAAAGCACATCTTAATAAAGCACATCTTTATTATTAAAAGACCTGGTAAAGTTGCTAATTCAACTGATGTTGTAATTTGGCAATGCCCAGGTTAAACTCTGTTTAGTCTGTAGCAATCTCAGCTCTGTAGCTGAAATAGATAATGAATTATTTTAGCATGATCTTAGAAATTCCCTGAATTTTAGGCCTCAATTATTTTAATATAATTATAGAAATTCCCTGAAACTCCCTGAATTAAAGCCAATAAGTTAGGGTCTTGAACTTCACATTGTCCTTCTTGTCGCTGTTCAGGGATACTACAAGGGGCCCTGTAACCCCATGGCTGTTGAAGTTCTCATGCCCTACATCCTGGTCTGTGGCAGTGACCTTCAATGCACACTTTATCACAGACTACTATAAACCATAACTTAGTTACTTCTTTGTTGTATTTCATGAGCTAAAGTTTACCATCCCTTAAATATTGCTGGATTTTTCACTGCTTTTAGTCCAACAAGACCCAAATTCCCCTGCACTAATTTCCCTGACACTTTGTAGCCTGTCTTTGCAGTGTTAGCCAGGGTGCTTCATTGTAAGCAACAGAAAGCAAGTGTGATTAAAGCCAAAAATAAAATATATTCAGAGATAAGAGGCTGCTCCCAGAATTCCTGGAGGGTCTTGAGAACAAATTCAGTAACTTAGCATGAACCAAGAAAGCCAGAATCAGCCAAAATACCCCAACAAGACCACTCTGATAATGAAGATAGTGGTATAGCAAGCCACCCCAGCACTGGCCACTGGATGCTGCCACTGACGTTCTTACCACTGCAATAATCCTGCCCAGAATGAATCCTTTCCTTCCTAGTTTCTTTGCTTCACTGGATCAAGATCCCAAGTCCTGAGAAGAGGCATCTGACTGGCTAAACCTAGACAACATTCCTGTGTCCTGGTTCCTTGGAAGAATAGATAGCAAGGATCTGGCCTTTTTGGATCAACATGGTGAAGTGTTCATACTTCTTCTTCATACTGCTAAATGGAGTTCTCATCATACTGTACTTTAATAACATAGATGTTCGTCTTCTCCACTAGACTGACACTAAAGGATAAGTACCATATCTTGAACTTGGTGTTCCCGGAAGCTACCACAGTACCTGGCACACAGTAGGCTCTCAGTAAATGAAATATTAAAAAGGTAAATTTATTCCTGGGTTTTCTTATAATCTTTTAAAAAAAGAACTGACCAGGAAAATAATGAATCAAGGATGGAGGGTATGCATGGTAACAGAAAGAAGCAAGTCTGTTCGATGGGGGCTGAGAAGATAAGGGCATGGGATACGTGTGTGTGTGTAGGTATTAGGTTGGTGTGCTATAGAGATGGACAGAGGAAGAGATAAATAAAACAAGAGAAAGTAAGAAACTGAAACGAGCAAATGAGCACTAGACTTAGCCAGCATGCAGTGTATTAACACAGCTCCAAAAGCCCAAGTGACCTGGAAAACAATTACCCAAGACTAAAAGGAATTATTATGTAGGTAATTAATCACAGCCCATAGCACTGATATACTTAGGGGGCCTATTAAATCCCAATATCCTCAGAATATTTTCCCTAAAACAATGGTTTCATCATGTAATTCCCCACTCAGAAACGTTCAATGGCTCCCCAATGTCAGAGATTAAAATCCACATTCCTTGATATAGTATTCAAGGCCCTACATAACCAGTCTTCCAAAATGAAGAGTCAACTCTCTTCTCCAGAAATGCCTTCCTTGTTCCTATCTCTATCATTTTTCCTATTTCTTAAGCTGTTTCTGTTCCCCATTCTGAAAAGACCTTCTTGCCTCTTCACCTATACAAATCTAATTATCCTTCAAGATTCCAATTAAGACTTTCCTTCTCCTTCCCCAACTCTTCCAACCCTCTCTCATTTTAGAACTGAAGTAATAATCTCTAGTACCACCATTTTTCCCTGAATCGTATAGATCCTCAGCACTGTAGCCT
The DNA here is from genome assembly GCF_964341445.2 of Mesoplodon mirus. Lineage (NCBI taxonomy): Eukaryota > Metazoa > Chordata > Mammalia > Artiodactyla > Ziphiidae > Mesoplodon > Mesoplodon mirus. Next base: position 80,088,806 of record NC_138987.1, read on the forward strand.
TATTCAACTTCGGGGTTATGCATGTTGCAGTTGCACTAAGATGAGAAAATCGAATTGCCAGACCATGGCTTCTTCTTGGTATTCTCATGTGTTGACAATGTTAAAAATTAGCTTAAATAAATGACAGTATTAATACAATTTTTCTCGTCTACATGAAAAAGAGAGAAAAAAATTATTCACATGGGAAGATGATTTAAACCTATGTACAAAACTTCAGTAGGTATAGATCACACAATTTAGGAGATGATGGATTCTTCCAACCTGGGCTGAAATTCCAATTCTCCCAGAAGAACTTTCCTAGAAGCCTCAGCAAACCTCTCCTCACATTACCTTTGCATCTGGACCTAAAGATGGGGTCAGTATACAGATGAGAGAATAAATGAGCAAAATTTAGTTCCTATTTGGAAAGAGAAAGAGGGGAATGGATGCTGGGTGAGTAACTAAGAATGTCTGCAAACCCTCCCCACCTCACCACTGTGACTGATTCTTTTGAACCTTTAAGTTTGAGTTCTTATGGATTAGAATACAAATCCAAAAGACAGACATTATTTCCATTCATAAGTAGTCTATGTCTTAAAACATATTCTTAATATTTAATGAAATGCTTACTAATTAAAAAAAATCAGAATTTCAAATAAAACATCTATTCTTTATGTTTATTGAATTATAACGGACGTATAGTATGCTAATTTCAGGTATATGACATAGTGATTCAATATTTCTGTACATTATGAAATGATCACCACGATAAGTCTAGTTACCATCTGTCACCAACAAAGTTATTACAATATTATTGACTATATTCCCTATGCTGTACATTACACTCCCATGACACCGCTTTTCATTTTTAACCAACAATCCTTGCAGTAATAAATTGTGACTCTGAGAGGCCACTGCCCAGCCCTGGAGAGCTCCTTTCTTTAATGTTAGTAATACTCCTGGACTTGATATAATGCTTTACAAGTTTACGTTATCAAATCTGATTCTGTAAAAATAAAACTTACTGATAAAGAAATTGATACTACACTGTTGGGAGATTTGCCTAGCATCCGGTGACTAATAACTACCGGGTCCAAAGCTAGAATCCAGATCTTCTGATAGAAGGTGAGATAGAGTGGAAGGAAATGGGGTTTGGAGGCCACTAGACCTGGGTTCAAATCCCAGGTTTGGACTTAAACTGTGTAACCTTCAGAAGTGACTTACCTCGAGAGCCTTGGTTTTCTCTGTAAAAGGAAGTAACGCAGGGGTCTTCTACCCAGTGATGGAATGAAGATGGAGAGAGTGTGTGAAAATTGCCTGGTGTTCGGGGGGCTTGGATTAAAAGATAGATTTTTTTTTCCCAACCTTGTATCTCTTTCCAAAGTCCATTTCTTTCCAAAGTGCAGCCGATCACAGAAGAACCATGTAGGGTGATGACCCAGAGAGGTCTTCAGAACGGGGAGAGACATCGCTTAGCCTGGCGGCTGTAAATGGTCAAAAAGCAAGACCATACTGGCCTCCCCTCCAACAGTAACGACATCGGAGGGAACTCTAGGTTTTGGCTTCCTGGATGGTTTACTAGGGCCGTTGAAGGACTTCAAGATGATTCTCATAAAAGCTGTTTTCCTTGTGATTAAGTTGTGTTTGCCTGTTAACTATGTGGTAAACAAACCCTCAGCTCCCGCCTCCTGGTTCTAGTGCAGCCGCGTGTTAATTGGGACCTGGAAGGTAGCGGGTTGGCAAGGCTGCCAGGGACAGGACGCCAAGGAGCCCCATTTGGTTATCAGTTCTGTTGACATGAGCTGAGCTGTATGTGGTTGTGTGGCGTGTCCAGCAGGTCTAGCAGGGGTTTTCCCGGCTATGAAAGGCCTGCTGTTTGAAACGCTTGGCCTGCAGTCAAATGAGGGCTTGAGATCAGGATTCCCACTGCCGTCAGCCCATCAGCTCCACCAGAGCCTCTCCCGCTCGGGCAGGGGGAAGGGCCGACCAAACATGTCTGGTCTCATCCTTAGGTCAGGGCTGAGGAGAGAAGGAACGGCAGGAGTGAAGCAGGCTGCACCTGGAGCTCATCCGCTCTTCTTAGCACCCACCACCCCCCCAAGCCAGACAGAAAAATAGCCCTTTCCCAGCGCTGAAACCCTTTCCCTCTGTGTCACTTATCGGGACTGAACTCCAACACACTGAATCCCTGAAAACAGGTTGCCAGGGAATCAAATGGGTGGGAGAGGCTTGCTGGGAAATTCCTCCCAGCCAGTGGATACATGACTGCAGAAGAAATTGGGGCAGTTCCCAGTGTAATTTGCTACCCCTCCCCCAGGGGCAATCACTGTCAAAGATGATTTATTTTAAACATTTTGTAATTATTTTAGCCAATGGAGTGTGTGTGTGTGTGTGTGTGTATCTGTGTGTGTTACAGAGACAGAGTGTGTGTGTGTGTGTGTGTGTGTGTACGTTTGATCATTTGCGGTTAAGTCTGTGTTCACAAGCGCCTTTGAGTTCAGTAGAGTCCAACCGCCAAACCCACACCCAAATATTTTGTAGATAACAGAAGAGCCATTGCCGGTGATGCTTGTATGTACACAGACAAGCTTTGTGGTAGTGCAGTGAGGACCCTGAAGTGGGACTAGGGCTGTGAGGACTTTGCAATAAGAGCTACAGCAAGTCATTCTACGGCATCTCTAGAAACATGTTTAGAAACCTCCATGAAAACATTCCTTCTGCTTCTCAGTAGATGAATATAATTAAGTACCTGAAGGGTACTGTTATTGAGTGAAGTGCTGCAGAACAGGGTGAGCATTTACTATTAGGTTTAGGTTTGTTCTTATACTCCATGTTAAATACTCACAACACTGGAAGCAATTACGCCAAGATGTTAACTGTGGTTAATTCTGAGTGGTGGGAATGTGAGTGAGTGGTATTTTCTCCTTGTATTTGTCTACAGTTTAGACATTTCTACAAACACGTAATTTTAAATGCTTACTGGATGAGTGAATGAATGAATGAGTGAGTGAATGAATGAACTCAGGTAGGTCTACTTGAAAATAGGCCCAGCTCCTGTTTTTAAACTGCTTCTGTTCCTAAAGAGATAGGATAGATAACAACATTACCAAGCATCTGTTTTATGGGCTTTTTGTGTTTGTTTGTTTGTTTGTTTGTTCGCCTTCTATTTTATTTTCTTTTTTAGGGTATTTGAAGAATGGAAAACAAGAGGCAATGTACACATTGGGATAGCATAGAGTCAGTGGGGGGAGGTTGAAAAGTTGTGGAAAGAGATGAAAGCCAGATGATAATCATTCAGTTTTAATGAAGGACTTCCTCTGAGAAAGTCAGAAGGTTGCAGATGGACAACAGAGGCTGCCGGCTGGTTATATTCATGGGTAAAAAGGAAGACACCACATCTGACAACATTCACCAGAATGTAAGCTCCATGTGGGCAGAGACTATTCGTCTGTGAATTCCCTGAGCCTAGAGCAGTGTCTGGTACATTGAGCATGATCAAAAAATAAAGTTTTAAATTATGAGTGAGGGGGAGGACCTTCAAGATAGCAGAGGAGTAAGACGTGGAGATCACCTTCCTCCCCACAAATACATCAAAAATACATCTACATGTGGAACAACTCCTACAGAACATCTACTGAATGCTGGCAGAAGACCTCAGACTTCCCAAAAGGAAAGAAACTCCTCACGTAGCTGGGTAGGGCAAAAGGAAAAACAGAGACAAAAGAATAGGGACAGGACCTGAACCTCTGGGAGGGAGCTGTGAAGGAGGAAAAGTTTCCACACACTAGAAAGCCCCTTCACTGGCAGAGAGGCGGGGGTGGCTGGGGGGAAGCTTCGGAGCCATGGAGGAGAGCACAGCAACAGGGGTACAGAGGGCAAAAGGGAGAGATTCCCGCACAGAGGATCAGTGCCGACCAGCACTCACCAGCCTGAGAGGCTTGTCTGCTCACCTGCCGGAACGAGTGGGGGCTGGGAGCTGAGGCTCTGGCTTTGGAGGTCAGATTCCAGGGAGAGGACTGGGGTTGGTCGCATGAACACAGTGTGAAGGGGGCTAGTGCACCACATCTAGCCAGGAGGGAGTCCAGAAAAAAGTCTGGACCTGCCTAAGAGGCAAGAGACCATTGTTCCGGGGTGTGTGACAAGAGGGGATTCAGAGCACTGCTTAAACGAGCTCCACAGACAGACGCAAGCCACAGCTATCAGGGAAATTTCTCTGTGCAGCCTCAGGAGCAGCAGATTAAATCTCCACAATCAACTTGATGTACCCTGCATCTGTGGAATACATGAATAGACAATGGATCTTCCCAATATTGAGGCCACGGACTTTGGGAGCAACTGTAGACTTGAGGTTTGCTGTATGTGACAGATTAGTTTCTGATTTTTATGTTTATCTTACTATAGTTTTTAGCACTTGTTATCATTGTTGGATTTGTTATTGGTTTGGTTGCTCTCTTCTTTATTTTTTTCTTTTTATTACTTATTTAAATTATAATAATATTTTATTTTTTATTTTAATAACTTGATTTTATTTTTTCTTGTTTCTTTTTTTTCTCCCTTTTCTTCTGAGCCGTGTAGCTGACAGGGTTTTGGTACTCTGGCCGGGTGTCAGGCCTGAGCCTCTGAGGTGGGAGAGCCAAGTTCAGGACATTGGACCACCAGAGACCTCTTGGCCCCAAGTAATATCAATCAGTGAGAGCTCTCCCAGAGATCTCCTTCTCAACACTAAGACCCAGCCCCACTCAATGACCAGCAGGTTCCAGTGCTGGACACCCAATGCCAAAGAACTAGAAAGAGAGGAACACAACCCCACTCATTAGCAGAGACACTGCCTAAAATCTTAAGTTCACAGACACCCCAAAACACACCACTGGATGCAGTTCTGCCCACCAGAAAGACAAGATCCAGCCTCATCCACCAGAACACAGGAACCAGTCCCCTCAACCAGGAAGCCTACACAACCCACTGAACAAACCTTACCCACTCAGGGCAGATATCAAAAACAAAGGGAACTACGAACATGCAGCCTGAGAAAGGGAGACCCCAAACACAGTAAGTTAAGCAAAATGAGATGACAGAGAAATACTCAGCAGATGAAGGAGAAAGTAAAAACCCACCAGGCCAAACAAATGAAGAGGAAATAGACAGTCTACCTGAAAAAGAATTCAGAGTAATGATAGTAAAGATATCCAAAATCTTGGAAATAGAATGGAGAAAATAGAAGAAATGTTTAGCAAGGACCTAGAGAAACGAAAGAGCAAACAAACAATGATGAACAACACAATAAATGAAATGAAAAATTCTCTAGAAGGAATCAATAGCAGAATAACTGAAGCAGAAGAACAGATAAGTGACCTGGAACATAAAATAGTGAAAATAACTACCGCAGAGCAGAATAAAGAAAAAAGAATGAAAAGAATTGAACACAATCTCAGAGACCTTTGGGACAACATTAAATGCACCAACATTCAAATTATAGGGGTCCCAGAAGATGAAGAGAAAAAAGAAATGTTCTGAGAAAATATTTGAAGAGATTATAGTTGAAAACTTCCCTAATATGGGAACGGAAATAGGCAGTCAAGTCCAGGAAGCACAGAGAGTCCCATACACAATAAATCCAAGAAGAAACAGGACAAGACACATATTAATCAAACTATCAAAAATTAAATATAAAGAAAAATATATTAAAAGTAACAAGGGAAAAGCAACAAATAACATACAAGGGAATCTCCATAAGGTTAACAGCTGACCTTTCAGCAGAAACTCTGCAAGTCAGAAGGGAGCGGCAGGACATATTTAAAGTGATGAAAGGGAAAAACCTACAACCAAGATTACTCTACCCAGCAAGGATCTCATTCACATTTGACAGAGAAATTAAAAACTTTACAGACAAGCAAAAGCTAAGAGAATTCAGCATCGCCAAGCCAGCTTTACAACAAATGCTAAAGGATCTTCTCTAAGCAGGAAACACAAGAGAAGGAAAAGACCTACAATATTAAACCCAAAACAATTAAGAAAATGCTAATAGGAACATACATATTGATAATTACCTTAAATGTAAATGGATTAAATGCTCCAACCAAAAGACATAGACTGGATGAATGGATACAAAAACAAGACCCATATATATGCTGTCTACAAGAGACCCACTTCAGACCTAGGGACACATACAGACTGAGAGTGAGGGGATGGAAAAAGATATTCCATGCAAATGGAAATCAAAAGAAAGTTGGAGTAGCAATATTCATATCAGATAAAATAGACTTTAAATAAAGAATGTTACAAGAGACAAGGAAGGACACTACATAATGATCAAGGGATCAATCCAAGAAGAAGATATAACAATTAAAAATATATATGAACCCAACATAGGAGCACCTCAATACATAAGGCAACTGCTAACACTATAAAAGAGGAAATTGACAGTAACACAATAATAGTGGGGGACTTTAACAACTCACTTACACCAATGGACAGATCATCCAAACAGAAAATTAATAAGGAAAGAGAAACTTTAAATGACACAATAGACCAGATAGATTTAATTGATATTTATAGGACATTCCATCCAAAAACAGCAGATTACACTTTCTTCTCAAGTGCACATGGAACATTCTCCAGGATAGATCATATCTTGGGTCACAAATCAAGCCTCAGTAAATTTAAGAAAATTGAAATCATGTCAAGCACCCTTTCTGACCAGAACACTATGAGATTAGAAATGAATTACAGGGAAAAAAATGTAAAAAACACAAACACATGGAGACTAAACAATACATTACTAAGTAACCAGGAGATCACTGAAGAAATCAAAGAGGAAATCAAATAATACCTAGAGACAAATGACAATGAAAACATGACGATCCAAAACCTATGGGATGCAACAAAAGCCATTCTAAGAGGGAAGTTTATAGCTATAGAAGCCTACCTCAAGAAACAAGAAAAACCTCAAGTAAACAATCTAACCTTACACCTAAAGGAACTAGAGAAAGAAGAACAAACAAAACCCAAAGTTAGTAGAAAGAAAGAAATCATAAAGATCAGAGCAGAAATAAATGAAATAGAAACAGAAAATAATAGCAAAGATCAATAAAACTAAAAGCAGGTTCCTTGAGAAGATAAACAAAACTGTTAAACCATTAGCCAGACTCATCAAGAAAAAGAGGGAACAGACTCAAATCAATAAAATTAGAAATGAAAAAGGAGAAGTTAAAACAGACACCGCAGAAGTACAAAGCATCCTAAGAGATGACTCTATGCCAATAAAATGGATAACCTGGAAGAAACTGATAAATTTTTAGAAAAGTACAACTTTCCGGGACTGAACCAGGAAGAAATAGAAAATATAAACTGACCAATCACAAGTACTGAAATTGAAAGTGTGATTAAAAATCTTCCAACAGACAAAAGCCCAGGACCAGATGGCTTCACAGGCGAATTCTATCCAACATTTAGAGAAGAGCTAACACCTATCCTTCCCAAACTCTTCCAAAATACAGCAGACGGAGGAACACTCCCAAACTCATTCTATGAGGCCACCATCACCCTGATACCAAAACCAGAGAAAGATGCCACAAAAAAAGAAAACTACAGGCCAATATCACTAATGAACATAGATGCAAAAATCCTCAAGAAAATACTAGCAAACAGAATCCAACAGCACATTAAAAGGATCATACATCATGGTCAAGTGGGGTTTATCCCAGGAATGCAAGGATTCTTCATTATACACAAATCAATGTGATACACCATACTAACAACCTGAAGGAGAAAAACCATATGATCACCTCAATAGATGTAGAAAAATCTTTTGACAAAATTCAACACATACTTATGATAAAAACCCTCCACAAAGTAGGCATAGAGGAAACTTACCTCAACATAATAAAGGCATATAAGGCAAACTCACAGCCAACATCGTTCTCAACGGTGAAAAACTGAAACCATTTCCACTAAGATCAGGAATAAGACAAGGTTGCCCACTCTCACCACTATTATTCAACATAGTTTCGGAAGTTTTAGCCACAGCAATCAGAGAAGAAAAGGAAATAAAAGGAATCCAAATTGGAAAAGAAGTAAAACTGTCACTGTTTGCAGATGACATGATACTATACATAGAGAATCCTAAAGATGCTACCAGAAAACTGCTAGAGCTAATCAATGAATTTCGTAAAGTAGCAGGATACAAAATTAATGCACAGGAATCTCTTGTATTCCTATACAGTAATGATGAAAAATCTGAAAGAGAAATTAAGGAAACACTATCATTTACCATTGCAACAAAAAGAATAAAATACCTAGGAATAAACCTACCTAGGGATACAAAAGACCTGTATTCAGAAAACTATAAGACACTGATGAAAGAAATTAAAGGTGATACAAACAGATGGAGAGATATACCTTGTTCTTGGATTGGAAGTATTAATGCTGTGCAAATGACTATACTACCCAAAGCAATCTACAGATTCAATGCAATCCCTATCAAACTGCCAATGGCATTTTTCACAGAACTAGAACAAAATATTTCACAATTTGTATGGAAACACAAAGGACCCCGAATAGCCAAAGCAATCTTGAGAAAGAAAAACAGAGTTGGAGGAATCAGGCTCCCTGACTTCAGACTATACTACAGAGCTACAGTAATCAAGAAAGTATGGTACTGGCACAAAAACAGAAATATAGATCAATGCAACAGGATAGAAAGCCCAGAGATACACCCATGCACATATGGACACCTTATCTTTGATAAAGAAGGCAAGAATATACAATGGAGAAAAGACAGCCTCTTCAATAAGTGGTGCTGGGAAAACTGGACAGCTACATGTAAAAGAATAAAATTAGAACACTCCCTAACACCATGCACAAAAATAAACTCAAGGGCTTCCCTGGTGGTGCAGTGGTTGAGAGTCCACCTGCCGATGCAGGGGACACGGGTTCGTGGCCTGGTCCGGGAGGATCCCACGTGCCGCAGAGCGGCTGGGCCTGTGAGCCATGGCCGCTGAGCCTGCACGTCCGGAGCCTGTGCTCCGCAACGGGAGAGGCCACAGCAGTGAGAGGACCGCGTAACACACACACACAAAAATTTTTTTAATAAATAAATAAACTCAAAATGGCTTAAAGACCTAAATGTAAGGCCAGACACTATAAAACTCTTAGAGGAAAACATAGGCAGAACGCTCTATGACATAAATCACAGCAAGATCTTTTTGACCCACCTACTAGAGAAGTGGAAATAAAAAATAATAAACATATGGGACCTAATGACACTTAAAAGCTTTTGCACGCAAAGGAAAGCATAAACAAGATGAAAAGACAACCCTCAGAGTGGGAGAAAATATTTACAAACAGAACAATTGACAAAGGATTAATCTCCAAAATATACAAGCAGTTCATGCAGCTCAGTATCAAACAAACAACCCAATCCAAAAATGGGGAGAAGACCTAAATAGACATTTCTCCAAAGAAGATATACAGATTGCCAACAAACACATGAAAGGATGCTCAACATCACTAATCATTAGAGAAATGCAAATCAAAACTACAATGAGGTATCACCTCTCACTAGTCAGAATGGCCATCATCAAAAAATCTACAAACAATAAATGCTGGAGAGCCCTCTTGTACTGTTGGTGGGAATGTAAATTGATACATCCACTATGGAGAACAGTATTGAGGTTCCTTAAAAAACTAAAACTAGAACTACCATATGACCCAGCAATCCCACTACTGGGCATATACCCTGAGAAAACCATAATTCAAAAAGAGTCATGTACCACAATGTTCATTGCAGCACTATGTACAATAACCAGGACATGGAAGCAACCTAAGTGTCCATCGACAGATGAATGGATAAAGAAGATGTGGCACATATATACAATGGAATATTACTCAGCCATAAAAAGAAAGGAAATTGAGTTATTTGTAGTGAGGTGGATGGACCTAGAGTCTGTCATACAGAGTGAAGTAAGTCAGAAAGAGAAAAACAAATACCGTATGCTAACACATATATATGGAATCTAAAAAAAAAAAGTTCTGAAGAACCTAGGGACAGGACAGGAATAAAGATGCAGATGTAGAGAATGGATTTGAGGGTAAGGGGAGTGGGAAGGGTAAGCTGGGAAGAAGTGAGAGAGTGGCATTGACATATATACACTACCAAATGTAAAATAGATAGCTAGTGGGAAGCAGCCACATAGCACAGGGAGATCAGCTCACTGTTTTGTGACCACCTAGAGGGGTGGGATAGGGAGGGTGAGAGGGAGACGCAGGTGGAGGGCATACGGGGATATATGTATACATATAACTGATTCAATTTGTTATACAGAAAAAACTAACACACCATTGTAAAGCAGTTATACTCCAATAAAGATGTTCAAAGAAATAAAAATTTAAAAAAATAAATTACAAGTGAATCCATTTCCTTTGAAATCTGAAGAAATGGGAAAATGGCTTTCGACTTGTAAGATTTAGAAAATGTGGATAGAAAATATTTCTAACTGTGAATATTTTGAAACATTATCAAGGGTATCAGTGTAAGCTGTGGGATTTCTAACCCCTAGAGCTTTATAAGAAGAGAGTGTCTAAAAACTGTTAATGAGTGTGGTGGTAAGTTTAGAAAGTTCTATGTACAAGCCAAATAGACTTCTATATTCCATTCTTTGCTCTTATTTGGCTTAAAAGTGGTGCTAGGGCTTCTTGGCTATTGCCCAAAGACTGGGGCAATAGCTGACAGATTGCAAATTGCTCCTTCCCTCAGCCCATACTTCACAAATGGCTCCAAACTAAATCTTTATCTTAATGAACTTGACAGAACTATTTCAACACTAAACAAGCTAGGTAGGACCATGTTAAGCCTTTATGCTCTCTTTAGTTAGTCGAAATTGGTCAGTTATAAGTAAATGTAAAACTATTCAAGGCTAAGCTGTCAGGAATATAATTTAAAGATTTAAAAGAAAGGCACCTGGGCCCATGGTTTCCCAGATCATGGGACACACAAAGACACTCTGCAGGCTCCCTCTTACTTAAATGCTCTTGCCTGAGCAGTTCATGTTTGGGGGGCCTTGTACAATGGACGTGAGGCCTGCTGTTATATATTTAATAAGTCCCAGGACCTCACTTTGAAGTGATGACTCACAGAGAATATTTTGTCAGGTCAAGTAGCCATAAAAATATTAAGTGTGGTTTTAAGTAGTAAAGGTTTTTATTATCCTGCTCACTTCCTGTCATGAAGCATTTCATTAAGTACTTTAAAGGGATTAATGACCTGCTTGCTATGTTTCACAAGAAATTCATTCTTATAAAGATTCTAGAAGCATTGATATTAACACTAGAGTTACTAAAAAAAAAAATTGGAGGTGCTCAAAAAATATTCATGGAACTGAACCAGGACATGTTAAACATAAAAGCACAATACTGTTGGGGTGAAATTTCATTTCAATTTGTTTTTATCCAGAAGTTGTTAGGCTTCATCCTGTCATCATGGAATTGTTCAAATACCTTGCTTAGCATTTCTTATAGTTCATAGGGCAAGGTACTTTGTTCCAGCTGGTTGCAACCTACAGGCATTCTCACCCCTCTTTTGGGACACTTAGCTGATGAGATTGACCAAGCCCCCTCTCAATGTCATTGTCTTTTTAAGTCCAGCAAGGAAAAAAAATATCACTTCTTATCTTTGTTATAATTGTGAGACATAACTTGCTGAGTCATCTCCCCAATGATCACCCTATTTCTGTGTTTTGCTGAATTCAGTCTGCTGCTTTCAGGCCACATTATCTTTAGCCATTTCTGTCTTCTAAGGCCCCACTTTTACCTTCAGTGGAAACAACAAATGGAAGTTATTTGAGTGTCTGCCTGATCCCTTCCTTAGAGTCAATACTTGTCTCTCTCCCTCTTGCTTGTTCAGCTTCCTTTTCCAGAAAACAAGGATGAATCTATGGATGGCTTGCACTAAGATAAATGATGTTTTACAGCCATGTGCTAGCAGTCAAATCTTTTGAAAACAGCTAAACTAGCCAGTGTGTGTCACAATTTTCAGGCCCTAACTTTGGCAGCATTTCAATATCACGTGATATTTCTATTCATATTGCAACTTCTAGTTGGCTGAAACATGTTCATTTGATTGGCGAAGTTTAGAAAAAGACCTGTTACCTATATGTTCCTCATTAAATTCATACTGTATTATTACACCTCCTTGCAGAAAAGATATTTAATAGTAATTCCAGAAGAGGGCAATGTTCCTGAGGTTAACTTTGCTAATAAATTTTCCAAACGCCAAAAATTCACACTAACTGCAGATTATTTATTCAAAAGCACTCTCATACTGAAGTCTGAGAAATGATGACTTTAGGAAAACATTGGATTTGTACAGATTCCCCTTATAAATATTACTGTAATTTTCCTTTTCTCAAGAAATCTGAAACTATTCTATCTGTTTGACATAACTCTTCTCCGGGGCCTAAAGTTTCTGGGAAATGTCTTGGGGCTATGCCAGAGTCTTGGTTTAATTATGCTGACAATTCACAAACTTGTGAGACTGGTTTGCCCCTTGAGACTGAAATATTGATGTTATTTTAGATGGGTGCTTGGCTACGAAGATTACCATTTGATCTGCAAAGACAGGAACTTAGGAGAACATATTTGATTGCTCTTCCTTCTCTCAAATGCTTGAGTGAAGCTGACTTGTGAAGCGATGGGTCATAAATCACTCTGTTGACTGCCCTGCAAATTTGAGATGTATGGCCCTGCATCTTCAGGGGAACCTGGAGTAAAGAACTAAACTTTCTCCCCACTGAAAACTGCATGATTATGGAAGGGACTCTTCCTAGAGAGGAACTGTTTGAATTTGAGTGAAAAAATAAATAAATAAATCACTTACTTCCTAGAAAGATTCCTGAATTCCACTCCAAAGAATTCTAGCCCAAAACATCCTATAGAAAGCATTTCAAGAGAGTCCTACTGAAGAGAATTCAGATGAATTTTTGGTGTACTCTGTCTCTCCTAAGTGGACAGCCTGTACCAGCAGGCACACTGTAATAAAAAGTGACCTGCCACTAGTACTGGCACATCCCAAGGAGAAATTTTGCCTGAAAGATCTCAAAAAAAGCCAAACCAGCTTCCATTAACCTCTCCAACCCTATAAAATTATCACCTGGGTGGACATCTATTTATTTATTTGCTTTGTTTTGCCTGCCAATATTCCTTCCCCTTTCTTTTGGCTAAGAATTCTTAAGAAATGGGCATCTGATCCCAGTTTGGACAATCATATTTTTTCTGCTTGGAATTTGACTCTTGAGTGAAGTGATGAAAGAACAGGAATGGAGATGTGCAATCCTCTCAAAACAACCCAGTGGAGAGACTGCTCATTAGTTCCGGCTACTTAGATGCTTAGAGCTTCCCTAGGCTCTATCCAAGCTAAGACCTGGCCACCCAGCCTGTCCTTGGATTTTGTGAGCTTAAGGTAACCAGACGTGGTCTCTTTTGTTTGCTGCCAAAGAGCCCTAACCAAAACATCTCTTGAATGTAAAGGAACTCTATGAATCCCTATGGGTGAAAGACCATTGGACCATTAGACCACAGACTACTGGCCAGAAAATAAAAGCAGAGCCTTCTAAAAAAATCCATAAAAGGCATCCAGTTTTAACTTGGAAGAGCAAAGACAGGTCCAATCCCCTCTCAAAAGTTACCTCAAAACAAGGAAAATAAGAAACAAACCATGCCATATATTTTTGATGAAAATCAAATCATCTATAGCCCTGAGTCAAAATGGTAAAGGTAAACAGGGGAACTGTGAATCACTTAGTTGAGAGGAGAAAGGTCAAACTCAGTGCCTGAAATGGTAAGGTGGGGGGACTTGAGGGGAGATACAGCTTTGAGAAGCAAACCCTGGAAAACTCCAGAATTCAAGGTGCCTGTTAGAGATGAGGCCAAGGCACTGAAAAGAGAAGACCTGCCTGAAAGTCTGTATGAGGAACACTTGGGCCCTGGGTCCCGCTCCCACTCTACACCATCACTCCCTCTCCAAGCCCCACGATAGGAGACAAGGGTTTTCTCTCCGGCAATGTTTCCACTGGAGAAACTGAATCAGGGAGACTCCAGACATGAAGCACAGAGAAAGGCAAGGGTGATGTTCCACATAGTAAACAGACGATGCCTTCACATCCTTCCCTTCCCCAAAGGTGGGTGTGAGAGGAAAGGAAGGAAGAAAGTTCCCAACAGCTTCAACTGGGCAGCGAAACATAGTAATAAGTTTGTTATGAAGCTGTTGGAAGGGGTGGGGAGGCTTCATCACATGTTCTTAGAAAACTAAACAGACGAAGAAATGAAGTCACTATAGTAATATTACCTCCAGGTAGAAGAAAAAGTTGTACAAAAAGAAAAATAGCCAATAGCATACTACTTGGCTTAGTGGATAACTATTAACATAGTCATAACAATGAAAAGATGGAATATTGTATTTGAGCAGATATTGAGGAAGACAATAAATATATAAAATTAATAAATCAAAAGACTGAAAGGCTAATGCTAAAAATACATATAAAAGAGTTCAAAATTATTACTTCTGGAGATCAGGATAGAGGTAGAGATGAAACATAAGCAACTACTGTTTTGTCACAAGCCATTTAACATTATTTGGCTTTTAAACTATTGTAGATAATATTTTGATAAAAATTTAAATTAACTTTTTCAATTCACTAGAATTAGATGGAAGAGTAATAGTGTCATAAAAACTAATGAATTTTTATGGAGCCTGCAACTGCAAATTGTTAAATTATACCAATAACTACATAAGCGTGGCCATTAGTATCAGAGACACAGCCCACATCTCTCAGTTTTCATGTCTCTAATATGGTGATAGTAAAAATTCTTTGAAAATATTGTACTAACAGGTATCTTTTTTAACTTTTTTAAAGTTTTTATTGAATTTGTTACAATATTGCTTCTGTTTTATGTTTTGGTTTCTTGGCCGCGAGGCATGTGGGATCTTTGCTCCCCAACCAGGGATCGAACCTGCACCCTCTGCGTTGGAAGGCAAAGTCTTAACCACTGGACCACCAGGGAAGTCCCTAAACTTTGAATTTAAATTGTTTGAGTAGTGGATTAGGCATGAAATACTTTAGGAGTCCAAAGTCCTTTTAAAAACTAAAATTAGCAGATCTGAGTAGAAACTGATGTTGATTATAATACAGGACAAAATGACAATACTGTATTTGTACTTATTTCACTTAACACTTAAAGTGTTTTAAATTTTTTAATTTAATTTATTTCATATAAAATGTCAGTGAAACTAAATATTTCATATATTCCAATACAACATTTACAAACTAAAATCATCTCCAGGAAAAATTTATTTATATAAATGTAAACATTAAATACACATTGTCATCCTAAAATAAAGTACTCATAAATAATATTAATAAAAATAAATGTTCAAGAACAAAGTCACTGACATGAAAGAGAAAATATGTAAGGAATAGAAAAAGGTTAATAAGGAATATTACTTAATATTTTTAAATGCTGTCTTTCAGAAAAAGCAGTGTGTCATTTTTAAATAACACACAAATTTTCACAAGAAATTTTCCAGCTGTTGACAAAAGCTTCTTCTGACTCTAACAGTCTGAAGACCAGTGAGGAGATAATTATGAGCCAACGTCAAATATTTCCCTCTGTTTCTTATAGCTTCAAATAATATCATCTCTTTGTGAATATTTTTAAGGAGATCTTTTTGAACTTTTTTTAATTGCAAAACTGTTTTTTATTGATAGCAACCTATAGCTTTTGTTTCAAAGAATGCATTTATGGCTTGTTTCATCTTCTTTATCACATTTAGAGGTCAGCACTATTGTGTTCATATTCTGCTGGTTTGAAAAACCTTTGAACAAGAATAAGAAATATTCTTGCAATGGAAGCTTGCAATAGCACAATCCAGTTGCTTTTTGCATCTTGCACATTGCAGATCTGTCTAGACTTGTAGCCTGTGCATCAGATTGTCTTTTCATTTCAGCTGAAAATTTGAGTCATTACTCCTGATCTTGAGACATAATTGACTCAAGTTTCAGATATTTTAAATAATAACAGTACTACACCAAGTAAAATGTGATGATTTGGTAGTTAAAAATAGTACAGTATGCCAGACCACTGGAATACTGAAAACCAATAATGCTATCCCTAGTAGAAAGAAAATTTAAAGTGTTCTGTACATTGATTTTCAGTTTATAGAAAAATGTTGAACTAGTTGCCTTTATCTATAATGCAATACTTTTTCAACTGCTAAGTTATATCAGTTTGTATCAGATATAAATATCCAACATAATCAGAAATTCTCCAAAAAAATATACATTTTGGAGAAAAGAATATTTGGTTATTACCTGATCGTAATTTCTTAGGGAAAACAGTAATTCAAAATTCTTGGAACCATGGTGGGAGTGTAGAGATGTGGTTTTGCCAGCGATCACTCAGTATTAATTTGCCAGCATATCACTAAAAGGCTTCATCCAAGAGAGTCTGAGGTCTACTTCCTGGAAATCACCAAGTATATGTTAAGGTTAAAGAACAGAAAAACATTAGCTTAAAAACTAGTGATGGTTTCTAGTCTCTCCTTTCAGTTTCCCTAAAATCTCTGTTCCTCAATTTCCTACAGGCTAAACAGTCAGGAACTTGTCAACCTATTCTCTACCTCTGTGTCACACTGAAGATTAAAATATATGAAGCTCTTTGAGTAGGCTGGTAGAAGAATGATCTGAATGGACAGTTTCCTAGTGGATTCTAGGGGTTGCTGTAAAGGCTGCTTTCAGACAACCTGTTAGTCAAATGCCACAAGAATCAAAGTCCGTCATTAGACATCACTTCTGGAGTTAAGCACTGACCTCTGCACTCAATACTCTTTCTGCCTCTGAAGCCCCTGAGGAAAAAGGCACTTCCAATCATTGTCATGTTAGTGTAGACTTGTGCTTCAGAAGATGGCAGGACACAGGCAGAGCACAGAACTGCCCTCAATGTGAGAAAAACAGGCAGAAAACAGGGATCAAGAGACCAAAGACCATCTCTCCTGGCTCTCAGGTTTTTCCCTGGGCCCAACTTTATCTCTAACTTCCTTAGTTCAGTGCTGCTCTCTGTGTTAATTCTCAACTCTATTTATTCTAGGTTGATCTGCAGTCTATATTTGGAAGGATCAACTACCCACTCCTAACTTTTTTTTAAAAATAAATTTATTTGTTTATTTATTTTTGGCTACGTTGGGTCTTCATTGCTGCGCGCGGGCTTTCTCTAGTTGCGGCGAGCAGGGGCTACTCTTCATTGCGGTGTGCAGGCTTCTCATTACGATGGCTTCTCTTGTTGTGGAGCGCAGGCTCTAGGCGAACGGGCTTCAGTAGTTGTGGCATGTGGGCTCAGTAGTTGTGGCTCGCGGGCTCTAGAGCACAGGCCCAGTAACTGTGGCGCACGGGCTTAGTTGCTCCACGGCATGTGGGATCTTCCAGAACCAGGGCTCAGACCCGTGTCCCCTGCATTGGCAGGCAGATTCTTAACCACTGCGCCACCAGGGAAGTCCCCCACTCCTAACTTTGAACCAATGAAACCCTGAAGTTAATGAGGTTGCTTCACAAATCACAACAGGAAGGAGAAACCACTTTGAATACAGAAACTGACAAGGCTGAGTAGGAAAGGAAAGGACTACAGAATGAATGAACGTGCAGAGCAATGGATTAATGGTTTGATGCTACATGCTTGAAGTTTGGGAAGTTAAAAATACTTCTCCTGGACGTGCCCAAGCTTCCAGTCTGTCTCAGTGCTTTCTGTTTTAAATATTTAGCCTTTGGCACACAATAGTCGGACTTCTTCTTAAAGAGCTCTGGAAATTGGGATGTATTTCATTTAACCCTCTCCAGTTTAAACACCCAATCCAGCCCAATAAGTTACACCACTGCACAGAGTTCACATCTGTCGACTGGCCTTAAAGACAAAAAGGAGTCTCATGAACCGGTCCTAATTTCCATTAAGGTCAAAAGGGTGGCAAAAAATCATCAGTATAATTAATTTTTGTAAAGGTAATTTTGCACAGCAGACAAATCCGTGAGGAACAACATCTCCATCTGTGATGTGCATACGTCTCTCTGGGGCTCATCCAGGTGGTTGTTCATTATACACACACAGTCATATAACTTGAACTTGAAATGCTCAAACACAACTCAGTGAGATAAATCTGGCCTCTGTTTATTTCACTCCATTTCACTATTTCCAGTTCTAGAGATAATCACCGGAACATTTTACTAATATCTTCCTAAGGGAATTTGTGAATAAGAGGGTTGGGAGGGAAACCACGGCAACGTGAAGTGCCAGGAAAGGCATTTAACCCAGGGGGTTGGTCGGGAAATACTCAGAAGAACTTCAGACCCCCTGATGATGTGGAGTAACCTTATCTAAAGCTGGTCAAATTCAGAGTCAAGGAATTATTCTTATTTCAATTCTCTGGGGAAAAACAAAAAAAAGAAATCCAAACATAAACTATTAGGCAAGTGTTCAGTTATCCTGTGGGTAGTTCAATGCTATCACCATCTGCCAAGGGAGTCTCTCTAGACCCTGAAGGGGACACTGAATTACCCAGATCCCCTTTCAAAATGAAGACATCAGAGTGACAAGAATAAGACCTAGAGTCCCATACACCAAATGTGGTGCAGGTATACTAACCTAAATTACATAAGGGCTTCTCATCACCAGACCCAGCTACATGTATAAATCAGACAGCTGAGCCCCACTTAACGATGCAAAACCAGTTTCCACCAAATCTGATTTTCTCTTGTCCTTTTCTGCTTTTTTTCTGTTCTTCCTTTCTTTCTTTCTTCCTTCCTTCCTTCCTTTCTTTCTTTCTTTCTTTCTTTCTTTCTTTCTTTCTTTCTCTTTCTTTCTTTCTTTCTTTCTTTAGTTGTTGTTAACCAGGCTTATTACTTTACGAATAATCAAAATGAGATGAAAACTGGGTGGTCATGAGATATTTAAAATCCTTGCTCCAAGTTCCCAACCAGTGTCTTTTTGAGAGCTCTCAAAGCTGTGCCCTAAATGTTGCATTTCATCAACATCACTCCTTCCAGACCCAAGCTCTGAATTTACACACCAGGCAGAAGTGTTTCTTCGCCTGGGGATTCTCAGAATGCCAGGCTCAGCCAAATGGGAGCAGCTTTCCTTCTAGACCACAGTCTTGCGGCCCACCTTGGAGGCTGAAATAAAGCTACTGTACTCAGCCTCCCAACCTCACCCAATGCCCACTAATAACATCTGCTTTATAGCCTTCATTCCTGCAACCTGCTCTCTCCTGGCTCTCTCGCCCTCTCGGAGAGGATGTGCTCTACTATGCGGCAGGTCTGGTGGAAAGTTGACAGTCTCCAAGCCAAGAGCAAAACCAGCCAGCGTTGGATAAATGACTTGAAGTGCTTTCTCAAGGGACCCTTTCCAGGTACAGGAGCGCTTCTTAACCAGATTTGGCCTGTGCTGGCAGACAGCCTTGTTCAGGAGCACATTAAAAATCAAAATACAGACACCGTTTGGAAAGCATAGAAAGCTGGACTCTAACATCTTATGTATTAAAACACTGTTACATAAAAATGACCGCAAAGCTCCAAATTCATACTCTCCTCCTTGTGAGACCAGTTGCCACCAGGAATAAACTAGGGAAAAGTGTGAGGCCTACTGTGGAGCCTCGAGGCCTGGGGAGAAAGCTGGAGCCACATTCCAAGTCTTGGGGGCAAGATCAATGCCCTGGCCCTTGAGGGCTGCCTTCATCTCACCATACGAGTCTGGGGGCGAACACCCACCCGAGCCATGGTGGAACCGATAGTGTCTTCCGAGGCCCCCTTTCATCTACCTCATAAAGCCCCAGACAAACTGGCACAGCTCACAGTTTTTAATGAAGCTCCGGCTCCAGGCTGGAGCCAAAGGGGTATTACAGACTCAGAATGAGGTTCTTTCATACCCTCTGAGATGGTGATACAGAAGGCCAGACTTCTGCAACAGCTTTCTGCTGCAGAACTCGGTGCTGGTCGTGTAATTCATTTCATTTTTCCTCATCAAGTCTTGGTATCATCCAGAATGGATCATTTCCATCTTTGTTTTGAAGCAGACCTGAAGCAGGGCCTTGAGTAGTTGAGGTTACCAGACAGTACTAGGCTAGGGCGCAAATCTCTTGAGTACTGACCTTGTGAGGACACTTATGGAAAGCTTACAGAAGGCCAGGCACTGCTAAGCTTTACATGCATTGACTCATTCAATCACAGCAATATCCCTATGGGAAACCTACCATTTTTCTTTTTTATGGATGAGAGGCCCCAAGTACAGAGAATGTAAGGACATATAGTTAGTTCCATTTTGTCCCTCCTTCGTAAACATGGTGTCTTTCACATCGTTCAAATATGAATGAATAAGGTGTGATGGGCATGGTTGGACACCTGGAGGATAAAGTATTTTGAAGTCAGTTGACCCTTGTTTAAATCTTGACTCTAACACTTCTCAGTTTCTTCATTTATAAAATGAGGCCCTCTATAGACTCAGGGTCTCTGCACTGGACAATACGAAACAATAGAATACAATCTAAATGGGGCCACTTAGAACCATGTAATTTGATGTTCCTGTCAAGACTTCAGCAACTCCAAATTATTTATAAATTGTTTGCCTTTTTTCCTCCAGAGAGAGCACGGTATTGGGGGGGGGGAGGGAAGGGTGATGCATTTTGATTATTCTTAGGTTTGAGTCATGATTCATCCACATACTGGCTGTGTGACCTTGAGCAAGTCACAACCCCTTGAGTTTTAATATCCCAGTCTGGAATTGGGAATAAACTTTTTCATCTGAGTAACTGTTATAAAGATTTTGTTACCTGGAAGTGGAGTACCATAACAGAAACCTAAAATGTGAGAAGAGCTTTGGAACAAAGCAGTGGGTGGAAACTGGAAAAGCTCTAAGGGTTCTGAGGAGAGTGTTTGTGAGACATTAAGGACCCTTGAATACACTGTTCACATAATTTTGGACTTTGAGGAAACTGCTAGGGGAGGACGTAAAGGACATTGAGGAAAAACTTACTGGAAACTAGATGAAAGGAGACCTTTGTTATGAAGTGGCAGAAAGTTTAGCAACACCGTCACCTGCAGCTATAGGAGAAATAGCAAATAAATATATCCAATGAACTCGGTGATCCAGCTGATGGTATTTCCAGCCAGAGTGTTAAAGTGGTACCTGTTTTCTTCTTGCTGCTTATAGGAAATAAGGCTATCACATGAAAAACTGTTAAATTGAACATGCCAGGAAACCATTAAGACCACTAAAAAACAGTGGTTTTGAACATTTTCAGCCCTTCCAAGTGACAAACGATGATAAATTTTAGAAAGGGCTTTCAAGCGGAGATCAAATACAGGACACTTCCAGGAAAACATTGTCCCTCAGAGTACTCTTCATTTAGATTAAGGCCCTGTAAAGATTTTAGGAGTTTTACTCATGTTCAAACAGCGGGACTTTTAAGATGTTTAGGGACATTGTCACTTAGAAGCTTAAGCCTTTAGGAGGGCCTCTCTCAAAGAGATTTATGGGGTTTTATCTAATGGAGTAAACCCCAAGAGGATTCACAGAAAGCCCATAAATTTTTTAAAAGAATTATTTCAGCTTTGACTGAAAGTTACAGAGTAAAGGATAAAATGAAAAGAGGCCATTGGGTCCCAAAAACTCTACTGACAAGAAGCAGGTTGAGAAAAATACTCAGCTGCAAACACATGCTAATTTTCATGAAAGAGTAAGGATGACCCAGGGGACAAAAGCAGGAGTCCAGAAGACAGAGCCAAGAGTGATGTAGAATAACTCCTAGTCAGGAGTATGACCGAGTCCTAATCAAGGAACGTCCATGTTTGCCCAATTGGAGTTCAGAACGGCTGAGGATTCCTGTGTGCCTCTTAATTTCCCCATTTTTGAGCAGAAATATCTATGGTGGTTATCCCATGCCTACCTAAACATTGCTTGTTGAGTGTGAGTGTGTTTTTATCCACAGGTCTACAGAGGGAGAGGAGCCATACTCAAGGTAACTATACCTGACAAGCCTCATCTGCACCTAGACCTAATTTAGATGACAATATTCTAGACTTTGAGCTGATGGTCTAACGGGATGAGATTTGGGGACTTTGAGAAAGGGATGCGTGTATTTTGCATGTGGAAGGGAGATGAATCATTAGGACCCAGAGAATGGACTGCTGTAGCCAGCTTCCAAGATGGCACCCTATCATTCACACCCATGTATTACCCTTCTACATTGTACCAGAATTTTTCTGTGTAATAGAATATGGTAGAAGTGGTGTTATATCACTTCTGAGATTAGTTTATAAAGGACACTGTGGCCTCTGTCTTGTTCTCTCTCTCTTGGATCCCTCACTCTGGGGAAAGCCAACTGCCCTGTTGTGGGCAGCTCTATGGAGACGCCCACATGGTAAAAAAACTGAAACCTCCAGCCAAGAACCATGAGAACGAGCTTGGGATTGGATTCTCCAGCCCAGTCAAGTTCTCAAAGACAACTAAAGCCCCAGCCAACATCATGATGGAAACCTCATGAGAAATTGTGAGCCAGAGTTACCCAGCTTAGCTGCTCCTGGATTCCTGAACCTCAGAAAATGTGTGAATAATAATGTTATTTTAAGCTGTTTTAGAGTAATTTGTTATGCAGCAATAGATAACAAATATAGATAGCTAACACAGAAAAACTTCTTTAAAGTGTTGCATTAATGTGGTTAAAAACAACAAAGGTCGGAAACAACCTAAATATCCATCGGCAGATGAATGGATACAGAAGATGTGGAATGGAATGGATGTACAATGGAATACTACTCAGCCATAAAAAAGAACAATGTAATGCCATCTGCAGCAACATGGATGGACCTAGATATTATAATACTAAGTGAAGTAAGTCAGACAAAGAAAGACAAATATTATATAATAGTGCTTACATGTGGAATCTAAAGTATGACACAAATGAACTTATCTACAAAACATAAACAGACTCACAGACATAGAGAACAGACTTGTGGTTGCCAAGGGGAAGGGGGGTGGGGGAGGAATGGATTGGGAGTTTGGGATAAGCAGATGCAAACTATTATATATAAAATGGATAAACCACAAAGTCCTACTGTATAACACAGGGAACTATATTCAGTATCCTGTGATAAACCATAATGGAAAAGAATATGAAAAAGAATATATATATATATATATATATATATATATATATATATGTATAACTGAATCACTTTGCTGTACAGCAGAAATTAATGCAACATTGTAAATTAACTATACCTCAATAAAATAAATTTTAAAAAATGTCTGTGTGGTTAAAAAGATTTATTACCTAAAGATGCATTTTACTGAAAGACATGGAATATAATTATTAAGACCCATTTGCTACATGTCACTCTGTGTATGTAAAGAACATGAACATAAAGAAATGCTTTCTGGTCAAGGTGTCATCTCTGGAGAAAGGAGCACAGACCTATAACCTATGAGTCTTCACGTTGGTAAAAGTCCTTTGCTTTTACCAATGTGCCAAGAATGTCTTCTGAATAAACTCCTATTGATATACTTTTGGCGCCAGAATGGCTCGACAATTGAAAAAAAATGCTAGTGTTTACTAATCTGCATGCTCCCCACCTGGGGGTATGAGGGGGACTGGATTTTAATCCACTTAAAAGGGCTCAAGAAGACATAGGCTTGGGTGCGAGCAGGGGCTGGGCATTCTAATTACCACAGCACAAACTCTGGATCCCTACCCACTCTCAGGAAAGGGTTTTCAAATCCAGTGTGACAGACAGTCAGGGTGGAGCCTGCAAGGAGAGACAGGGGGCTGGAAGAGCCTAAAAAGAGTAAATTCTGTGAACCAGAAGTTTCCATCCTATTGAGGATAACGGAGGCATCTCCCTAGCGCCTGACTGTGACACAACAAGCTGGAACTGGCTGTCACTAAATAAAGCAACAGGAAAGGGAGGACATTCTTGTCAGCGGTCCCCAGTTTCAGCGGGATGTTTTGACTACAGAGCAGCACTCGTCACTGCGAACTGACAGCAGCTAACCTTCTACATGTCAAAATACATCTCCTTGGGTTCTTTTCTTTCAGAAACCTCCATCTCCTGCCTTCTTCTCACCACATGAAAACCTGGGATCGTAGGACCAAATTTGTTTTTGAACCTATCCATGGAGCCCTTTAGATGCCTTTCTCTTTCATTACCCTCTTTCTCTCTTTCTTTTCCATGGGAGTTGAGTGCCAGTGAGAGAAACCAGATGGAAACTAAAGCTCTCTGTTGATGACTGCACAGGTACACCACAAAGAGCAGTGTAAATGTTCCAGCCCGCCGTCTCCCACACACCCAGACTGCCCCAAACCCCACCTGGAGGGACCAGTTTCGAGCAGAGGGATGATGGCTCCATTTCTATGCTTATTGAGCCTGGTAATATTTGCTTAAGAACAACATTTGAATAGAGGTCCCTCAGAAAACTCACATTTCCACATTTGCTGGGGGATTTCTGTTTATTACAAATGAGGTTCAGAAACCATTCTGTATACTTGCTAAGTGAAAATAAGCAGCCTACAAAGGAGCAGGCCAGGAATCATAATATTAATAACCCTTCGTGAGCATTTACTATACATCAGGACCCGTGGCGGGCACATCAGGTCCGTATAGATGAATGTATGTGAGATGAGTTCAACATGCCCATTTCACAGATGAGAGACTGAGGTGCAAAAAAGGCGAAGGAACCGATCCGACTGAAGATGACTACCTCTGGGGAGGAGGGTAGAGGTGCGGTGGAAGAAATCTTGTACTCCTGTCTACTCTTAGACATTATTTACCATTTTTATCATTTGATGCATTTTAAGGGACAAGAAAATAATTTCATTTTTTTTAAAAAAAAGGATTTGCTGAAACTCACAGAGCTGGTAAGCGACCCAGGAACTCCAGAGCCAGTTTATCGGCCCCCCAGCACACAGGCTGTTTATCGCTTTGCCATGTGACCCTACGGTTGCAAAAAGGAATCTGTAGACACTGACCACCGTATGCACGTTATCGGCCTCTGGGAGGGAGCAGTAGGATAGAGTGATCACGTAAGCTATTGTTCCAAAGGAATACTTGAGAGTGAAAGGACGTACTAGCGGGACTGGGTCTGTCCTGGGGGCACTAGTATGTATGGTCTAACTGGGGGCGATTACAGGCTTCATGATGCTCCACACATACCAAACATTCTGTCTTGAGCCTGGATCATTTTAATAAGTAGAGGGAAGTGTTGTGCACCAGGTTTTTAAACAAAGACACTTCTAGTTCTGACTCTTGTGGATATACATTTTTTTTTCTTTCAAATCACAAAACTCACATAATTCAGATTATTCACCACCACAATCCCAGAGCAACGGGATCAGCCACCACAGCCATCAGTGTGGCAATCATTATGATTGAAACGCTAATATTTAATCAAAGAGCTTTGGAACGTCTCCGGAAGGCAACCCTCACCAGCAACAGGGCAGCGACCCTGGGATAATAGCTTCCACAGTACAGGTGGCCAAGCCAGAGGTTCTGGAGCATCTCCCAGAGGTCACCGTGCAACTTAGTCAGCCCCTGCCCCACCTAGCACCGACTTCCGCTGTGCCTCTGAGCTGGAAGACAGTTTCCAGTTCTCTGCGGCTATTCATAACTTTCTCCAAAGAAATAAAAGCCAGCTTTGGAAGAACATATGTGTTACCTTGGCCACATCATGCACCAATACACAAACACCCTTTCCATCTAGCCAAGACTATCAGTAAATAATGTCATTGGACTCAAAACAGGGCATGAACGTTTCTCAGTAGGGGCAGCCTCGTCTGGACCAGTTCAGATGACTAAGGAACCTCAGGAAGTGGAACCATGAATCAGAAAGCGACCTCCTTTCCTCTGACTCAATGCTGAGCTCATGAGCCCAGGTGGCGCTGGCGGTACTGTGCTCCTTGAGGTGCTAACTCCCTGCAAACATCCGAAAACCAAGGAAAAACTTATGATCTTCACTGCTGCTCCCTAAACTAGGCTCTAAGATCACACTGTACTAAGTGCGGAGCATGTATTATTTAAACTCATCACAGTATATGGTCCCTGTTATTTTCCCCTTTTAAAGATGGAGAAACAGTTTCCGAGAGCTTGCCAAAGGCTCCCAACCAAGTTTGTGCCTTACCAGTGGTCTTTCTGTTCTATGACACTGCCTCACAATAAGAAGCAAGAAGCAAGAATTAAAATGGTGTAAAACATTCTGCGAGGGCTTCCCTGGTGGCGCAGTGGTTGAGAGTCCGCCTGCCGATGTAGGGGACACGGGTTCATGCCCTGGTCCGGGAGGATCCCACATGCCGCGGAGCGGCTGGGCCCGTGAGCCATGGCTGCTGAGCCTGCGCGTCCGGAGCCTGTGCTCCGCAACGGGAGAGGCCACAACAGTAAGAGGCCCGCGTACCGAAAAAAAAAAAAAAAAAAAAAAATTCTGCGAGCCTCTTACTCGTAATTTTGACTGTAATCTTTGTCACTTCAATTTTGATAAGCTCTATCAGTAGTAACATAGTTTAAATACTTATGTCATTTCTTCCATTCTATTCACAAACTTGGGAAAGTACTACTAACTTTGCGTGCGGTTATGATAATTAGAGCATTACCTATTTTTCTTTCATATACCAAGAGGTCTAACATGTATTAATAAATTCTTAAGAAGGTAATAAGCAGTGAACTTTTCCAGGAGGTATTAGCACCAGCCTCAAAGGCAGTGCATGAGTTGTCCACACTTTTGGGGGTTCCACTGAAACCCCCTAGGAATGACAGAGCCACAGCTGACCTCATGTGGGCCCTGTGGTTACAGAGCCTGGGTTTTGTGTGGCTAACCCCTCAAAAGCAGTTTGAAGCCTCTCAACGTATGCACAATGCTTGCAATTCAGATTTTTCCCACTAGGTGGATGGTAGTGCTTTGTATACTTATTAATGGTTTTGCTGAATAACTAGTAAGCTTTCCCCAGGACCTGATAAACATTTAAGTTTATAAAATCAGTTATACCAGCTTTAATTAAAGACAGTGAGCTCCACTGAAAAACAAGATTTTATCATTTAAAAGGGGCGAGAGAACAATAAAACCACGTGGTATAAAAGAAATTTCATCTATAATACCAAATCCCACTTAATTATGCTATTTTGTAAAAATAACCTTTCTAAATAAGCATGAGAACTAATTAACCTGATTTGGGACAAAGAGAAGTCTTCAAATTGCTATAATTTGGTGCTTATCTCACTAAAATTCAATTACTGCTAATTATTGCTGAATCTAATTTTGGTTTTACTTTTTCTAATTTTTTAAATAAATTTATTTATTTTTATTTTTGGCTGAATTGGGCCTTTGTTGTTGTGTGCGGGCTTTCTCTGGTTGCTGTGCACAGGCTTCTCGTTGCGGTGGCTTCTCTTGTTGCGGAGCACGGGCTCTAGGCACGCAGGCTTCAGTAGTTGTGGCGAGTGGGCTCAGTAGTTGTGGCTCGCGGGCTCTAGAGCACAGTTTCAGTAGTTGTGGTGCACGGGCTTAGTTGCTCCGTGGCATGTGGGATCTTCCCAGACCAGGGCTTGAATCCGTGTCCCCTGCGTTGGCAGGCGGATTCTTAACCACTGTGCCACCAGAGAAGTCCCCTCTATTTTCTTTTGAAATGAATGCCTCACCACCACACCTTTTTTTAAAAAAATATTTATTTATTTATATTTATTTGGCTGCTCCCAGTCTTAGTTGCAGCACGGGGGATCTTCATTGCCTAGTTCATGTGTGATCTAGTTCCCTGACCAGTGATCAAATCCAGGCCTCCTGCATTGGGAGCACAGAGTCTTAAATACTGGACCATCAGGGAAGTCCCTACTTTTTCTATTTTTAAGAAGACAACTTTAACATTTTTTCCCCATATGTGGAGCCTCAGTTGTCAGGAGAGTCTCGGGCTGCAAATACAACTGAAGTTAGAAGCTACTACAGCTTCTCGTGTTGCAGCTAATCCACATCGTAAAAACTCCTCGAAAGACCTTACTTCTCAGGACCTCCTCAGTCTAGCTTTCACACAAGACTTAAGGAAGACGTAGGTGGCTCTTTGATTTGTTCCATTTCCTGGTGACTATCCCCATGACTGTCCTTTACAGGAAAGACTTAACTTCTCCAAGAAACTCCTTTCCATTTTAATTCCTAGATCTTTGAATCCTAGAGTCAGCATTAAACTATAATAGTGATACTAATAATAAATATAATAGTTAATGCTTAGGTTGTGCTTAAAATAGACCAGTCACTATATAAGCATTTTATACATTTTAACTCATTTTAAGCTATGACACGTGAAATATTAAAGATTATCTATAAAACACTCCTAAAGAACTCCATATCTCCTTTTTAAATGTTTATGCCAAATGTCTATTGAATGATGCCATTTTTAAACAGAGATAAACAGAGCTTATATGTTCATATAAATCTTATACTTTCATATACATACATACGTAATCACATATATGCACCTCTTCTCATCGCTTCCTGTAGCTTACTTTCCCAGGTGGTTTGTGGATCTCTGAAAGGTAATCTTCCCTTCTGACCCCACCTGTCATTCCTCCACTATCCCTTTCTACTCAAGAGCATGGTTCTCTGATCAGCAACATCTACATTTACTAGGAGCTTGTGAGAAAAACAGAACCTCAGGCTCAATCTCAATTTACTGAATCAGAATCTGCATTGATTGATTGTAAAGCAGAATCTGCATTTTTAGTTTTTATTTTATATTGGAGTATAGTTGATTTACAATGTTGTGTGAGTTTCAGGTACACAGCAAAGTGACTCTGCTATACATATACATATATCTATTCTTTTTCAGGTTCTTTCCCCATATAGGTTATTACAGAATATTGAGTAGAGTTCCCTGTGCTGTACAGTAGGTCCTTACTGAGAATCTGCATTTTCTTTCTTTTTTTTTTTTTTTTTTTGCGGTACGCAGGCCTCTCACTGTTGTGGCCTCTCCCGTTGCGGAGCACAGGCTCTGGACGCGCAGGCTCAGCAGCCATGGCTCACGGGCCCAGCCGCTCCGTGGCATGTGGGATCTTCCTGGACCGGGGCACGAACCCGTGTCCCCTGCATCGGCAGGCGGACTCTCAACCACTGCGCCACCAGGGAAGCCCTCTGCATTTTCATAAGATGCCCAGGTGAACTGAAAACACGTGCCTGTTCAGAAGCATTGTCCTTCACAATACATCTGAATAGGAAGGAGTTAGTTAGGCCTTAGGAGGGATGGCAGGGACAAGGCCAGAAGTCAATAAGTGATGCAGGAGTGCCCACTTAGCAGTCTAAAATGTTCCTAGTGCACTAAAAAGGAATCCTACTTCACAGAGAATAGTAAGTAGTGCAGGTAAGGCCTTTTTGTTTTGTTTTGTTTTGGTCTTGAGGGTAAAGCAAATCTCCTTGCCCCAATGCAAATGAAAGCATAAAATTAATAGCCGAAAACAAGTATTTTCCTCAAATATTTGATCCTGTGGACAAAATATTACATGTTAGCAATGTACCTCTTTTCAAAGATGTCTAATCAAAGTTATTCAATTGTCTCCTGTTTTCAGATCCATTCATAGCTACGTGAAGCAGGAACCATCCATAAGGAGTCATGTCTCATGAGTGGCATTTGCTTCTGTGAAGGCCCCCATGGGCACCCTATGCTTCAATCTGAAAATGTGGAACATGGGGCTGGGCACTGGAGAGGGTCACTCGGGTTCTGGGTTCTGTCTCATTGGCAACCTCAGCAAACCGCTTCAATATTTGAGAGCTAAAACTGTGGAGCGCGCAAAAGCATTCTTTAGATGCCGAGGAGTGACGAGTGTTTCTAGCAGCTGTGGAACTATGTGTTTGTGAAATTAAGACTCGGAAGAGGGGCTGATTTGCAAGAGGTTACAGCTGCTGCTACCCCAGCTCCTGCAACCCTCTCCCCAGAGCTGCTGCAAAGTTAGGGCGGACAGCTTTAAACTTTAGGAGACAGGAAGGAATCATGGGGAATTAGGGGGTGAGAGAGAAGGGGTGAAGCGAAAGGGAATGTGCAGCTAGTTCCAGCCCCACCTTAGGTCAAGAATAGCAGCCTGCGGGTCTCCAATACTTCGTTGAGGGAATATCTCTCTGGAATTCCTGTTTGATGTTCTGTTGTAAAATAATTAAACATATATAAGAAAGTTAATGACAGGAGTTAAATATGTTTTTGATATTCTCAATTCTTGTGCAAGGAAGAAGAAGAAATTAAGTGGGTGAGAGATCTGCAACAAACACCTTTGCCTTCTTGACTTTGTGTATGTGTGTGATTGGATTTTAAACAATAAGTTTGCATTGTTATTATTATTTTGAATTTTTTAAGAATTTTTTTTGGCGGTGTCGTGAGACAGGCTTTCACTCAGCAGAGAAAGCGCAGAGTCCTAACCGCTGAACCCCACTGAACCGCCAGGGAATTCCCTAAAGAATGTTTTTAAAATCAAGTCCTTGAGGTTGCTACCAAGGACTCAACTTTTTTTTTTTTTTTTTTTTTTTTTTGCGGTATGCGGGCCTCTCACTGTTGTGGCCTCTGCTGTTGCGGAGCACAGGCTCCGGATGCACAGGCTCAGCGGCCATGGCTCATGGGCCCAGCCGCTCCGCGGCATGTGGGATCTTCCCAGACTGGGGCACGAACCCGTGTCCCCTGTATCGGCAGGCAGACTCTCAACCACTGCACCACCAGGGAAGCCCAGGACTCAACTTTTGAAGGAGCAAACTATCTTCCAAGCTATGATCCTTTGTCTCTTCTTCTTGGCCAGCTGACCTGCAGATCCACTGCCCCCAGTTCTCTAGAAATTGAGAGGTGTCCATACAACATGGTTAGTGCCGTCTGATATCCTCATTCCACTGCTTTTTTACCACAAAACCACTGAGCACTGAGTAAACCAGAGTTCTCCCTGGGGTTAGAACTGCCCCCTGGGGGGCATTTTGGAAATTGGCATGGCATTTTGGTGGTTATTATTTCCTACATTTAGTGCACAGTATTTCCAGTGTTATATATTCTACAATAAATGGAACAGTCCTATGCAATGAATTATCCAGCATTCCATGCAACGTTCGTGTGGCCCAAAGACATTCAGAAAATTCTGTTTATAATTTTCTTACCTAGAACCCAAGTCCATTTTATATACAGGCATCAACTATTTTTTGCATAGTATGACTATATGCTGAATTTTCCAGAAAAACAACTACTGTGTAAATCAAGAGCTGCTTGTCTTGATTTTTGAATTTTGCCAAGAGATGTTTACTATTGTGGAAATCCACATCACCCATGGCAAGGCCACAGCAGGCACTCGAATCACTGGTACAACACAGCTTTTACCAGTCTGCATTTGTAGCCGTCACGTGCACAATGATTCCTTGTAGGTACAAGTACCTGACTACTTCATTGTCTCTTTTAGTATAATTGTGCCCGAACATGTACATATTGGTCAACATATTATCTATTTATAGATTATTTTCCTTTTATTTCTCCTTTCACCGTCAGAGCATCATGTTGATTTGTAATGAAGTGTGTAGCGAGGCTACATTATTTATAAACTACATCTCAAAGTAGAAGAGGGAACATTATAAACTACAATAAAAGCAAAGTGTTGAGTCTAACAGGGTTGAGGCACCAGTAAAAGCAATTTTCTTGGAACCTAAGGTCCAAACGGAGAGCAAAGGACCAAAGAGATGTCCAGCAGAAATGCAAGAAGGAGGACTTGAAAATTAGGAGGCGTTGCTGTTCTATGGACTAATGGCTCTTGACTTCTCAGATTCTCCTTCAGTGCCCTCTTCTCCTGCCTGCTACTTGACCCTAGGTGTTCCCAGTGTTCCCTCTGTTGCCTTGTTTTCTCACTCTGATCCTCATCCTTGGAACATGTGTCCAGTCATAAAGCTTCAGTCACCACTCTACACAGCTGATTCCAAATCTACACACCAGGTCGGCCAGATCTGAGCATCTAACACAGGCATCAATTCTGTGTTTGGATGAGACACATCCATGTTGTGTTATATCCCAAATTCATGTAGCAAATCACATTCATCACCTTTTCCCCAAAACTTAGTCTCCCACTGATGTTTCCACTATTGGCTATAACGACATCCTTATCCTCCAAGTCACCCAGAGTTACAACTTTTGATAAGAAACTTCAGAAACATCTTTAACAATTTTTCAACCCCACACCTGCCCCAACCAATCATCAAGGCCTGTCATTTCTACCCAGATGTCTCTCTGAAATCTTTCTCAGTGGTGTGCTAGTAAAATGACATCAAAAAAAGTGAGGGAATTCTCTGGTGTTCCAGTAGTTAAGACCCAGCCCTTTCACTGCCATGGGCCCGGGTTCAATCCCTGGTTGGGGAACTAAGATCCTGCAAGCCTCATGGCGTGGCCAAAAAATAATAATAATAATAATAAAGTGAGATTTTTAAAGGCGTGGGCAAAAAATAATAATAATAAAGTGAGATTTTTTTAAAGCCCTAGCCAAGGGCTTCCCTGGTGGCGCAGTGGTTGAGAGTCCGCCTGCCGATGCAGGGGACACGGGTTCGTACCCCGGTCGGGGAAGATCCCACATGCCACGGAGCGGCTAGGCCCGTGAGCAAGGGCCGCTGAGCCTGCACGTCCAGAGCCTGTGCTCCGCAACGGAGAGGCCACAACAGTGAGAGGCCTGCGTACCGCAAAAAAAAAAAAGCCCTAGCCCAATAATAATAATAATAAAGTGAGATTTTTTTAAAGCCCTAATTTGTAGTGTTTGCCAGTTTCTGTGGTGTGAATATACCCACTATGACCAATTTAAAATGACCAAAAGTTTAACATCTGGCTCATAAAATTCCTGAAATTTACAGTTAACCCTTGAGAGCTGGTGCTCTTTTCTATTTCTATTGCTGCCACCCTGGTTCAGTTATTTGTTATTTGTTTTCTGAACTGTTTAGAAGCTTATAAGTTAGTCTGCCTACCTCTCACTCCAATTACATGTGTGCATAAAGTACCTTTATATTTTTTCATTGCATATAAAATAAATGTCAAGAACCCTAGCGTTGTGTGCAAAGTCTTCCATAGTGTGGCCCTAGTCTACCTTTTCCATTTCCTTTCCACTAGTCCCCCCACCTACCATCACATCCTACACACTCACTCACATACACACACACACAGCTCTTATGTTCCAGCCCCATAGGGACACTTAGTATTCTCTGAAAAACAAGGCACAGTGCAGTTCAGCTCATTAGACATTTACTAAATGTCTACTATGTGCCAAATACTGTGCTAAGCTGAATAAGACATGGTCTCTGACACTCCAGCAGCATAGACTCCTATGTATTTCAAGTCTCTTGTGGTTATGCTTGTACTGTTGCTTTTGTCAGAAACTCCCATCTCTGTCTTTATTCAAAAAGCATTTACTGAGCACCTACTAAGTGCCAGACTGTGCTATCTTCTAGAAATACAAAAATGAAAAAGATGGAGTGTCTACCTTCTAAGTCAGATAAGCATAGGGTGATGTGCTGGTATAGGGGTGAGACATCAATTGTCTTGCCCTGTTGGGTTCAAGGAAGGCTTTGCTGAGAAGATAACGGTAGAACTGAGGGTGAGCATAGGAAATATGGCTCAAGAAAGAGGCAGAAGTCAGATTGCTAAGGGCTGGGTATGCCATGTTTCCTAGTTGGGACTCCTTGAACATGTCAGAATCTACCTTGCTCAAGCAAAGAAGAATTGATTCTGAGGATATAGATGTCTTTCATGGAATCCAATGAAAAACTGGACAGCCAGCCCTCAGAAAGGGCTGGAACTTAGATAGCTCCAAGACCTCAGCAGCAGAAGTTGACAAACCCTTATTTCAAAGCTCTGAAATTGATGTGACTCAGCTCCCAACACCATTTTCTTGTGTCTCTCAGTTTAAATGCTAAAGAGAATCTGACTGCCCCAGTTTAGGTCAAGAGTTCACTCCATATCCAACCAACTATGACCAGAGCCAAAGTCACAAACCAAAATTCGCAGTCAGAGAACAGAGATCTCAGCCTTCATGGGTATCTTCAAAATTGTCTACTTTAGGGGCTTCCCTGGTGGCGCAGTGGTTGCGAGTCCGCCTGCTGATGCAGGGGACACGGGTTCGTGCCCCGGTCTGGGAAGATCCCACATGCCGTGGAGCGGCTGGGCCCGTGAGCCATGGCCACTGAGCCTGCGCGTCCGGAGCCTGTGCTCCGCAACGGGAGAGGCCACAACAATGAGAGGCCACTGTACCGCAAAAAAAAAAAACCAAACAAAATTGTCTACTTTAGTCAAAAACATAATTACTTAGGGCTAAGGGCAGAAAATCATGGCCAGTTGTATTAGTTAGGAATGCTGTGGGCTGCAAGTAACAAAAAACAGGGTACAGTGGCTTAAACAAATGAAAATTAATTATTCTGACATCCCAAGAAGTTCAGCTATAGGCATCACTAGCCCTAAGGCTGGTGCTCTATGATTCTTTTGGCCTCCTCTTCGTGGCCCTGTGCTGTTGTAGTTCCAGTTATTATAGACTCATTTGAAAGTTGAAAGGAGAAAGAGTGGTACCATCTGTAACCATTCCTGTTTATCAAGGGAGCCCAAAAGATTTCCCTGGACCTCCCAGGAGACTGTTGCTTAGTTGCCACGGCCACACCTGATTCATATGAACACTCTTCACAGGAAGAGAGGTCAGAAAATCAGGAAACAGTATCACAGTTAGCTTAGATCAACTATGATCTAGAACTAACCACACAGAGACCCCCAAACAAAATTGAGGTCAAGTATGAGAAACAGACTCCAGAGTGACCCCCACTTTCTGGTTTTCACACTCTTGTTCAATTCATTTTCCTTCAGTGTGGGAGGGACCTGTGACTTGCTTCTAGCCAACAGCATATGGCAAAAATGATGGAATGCCACTTCCATGATGATGTAATATTATATACAATTCTGTTTTGCTAAGACTCATTCTAGAGACTCTCTCTCCCTAGCTGGCTTTGAAGAAAGACATGGCCATGTTGGGAGGCCCGCATGACAAGGAGCTGCGGATGGCCTCTAAGAGCTGAGCTAGCAAGAAGCCAGGATTCTCAGTCCTATAACCATAAGGACATGAATTCTGCTAGCAACTTGAGTGACCTTAGAAGTAGGTTCTTCCCCAGTCAAGTCTCCAGATAAGAATGCAGCTCAGATAACACTTTGACTGCAGCTTTGTGAGACCCTAAATGAAAGATGCAGCTAAGTCATACCCAGACTCCTGATCTACAAAAATTGTTGGATAATAAACGTGTATTGCTTTAAGCTACAACGTTTATGGAAATTTGTTATACAGCAATAGATAACTAACATATCAAGGGAGAATTGGGAAATGTATATGGTGAGGTAACCAAGAGTTTCTCCCATATCAGTCAAGTTATGCTTGATTTCATTGTTTTTGTATATAAACCTTTTTTTTTTTTGCCTTCTTCCATGTTTTATTATCATTCTTAGGTCTAATCTGTAGGCCTGAAACTTAAATCAACAGAGATCACAAATTCCATCTTCTTCCACACCACTCCCCTCAGAAATTTCTTTCTTGACCTTGTTGATATTTCACTGTCCTTGTTTCTTTCAACTTCTCCTCTAACTGTGGGTGTCCCTGAGGTTCACTCCTTGACCTGAAGCTCTTCTCTCTAGCTACGTTTACCCAGTTCTTTTTGATCTTCTGTAGTTACTCTGAAGTCAAAATGTCTGAAACCCACTATTCCTTCTCTCCCTGCCCCACAAACCAGCTTCCCTCCCAAGCCCTCCTTCTCTGTTAGTCGCACTAGAGTACTTTTAATCTTTCAGAATCAAAATCTTGAGATAATTCCCCCTACTTTCACCCCTCACCAAATCCTGGAGATCTTCTCCCATATTGTCTCTGAAAAGCTTCCATTTCCACTGCTACCAACCTGTTTCAGGACTTCAGAACCTTCCGTGTATTTTACCACAATTGCCTGCTAATTGTTCTTCCTGTCTCCACTTCCTTATACCTTAATCAATTACATATACCAGTACCTTGGGAAAATAAAAAATAATTGTATCATCTCCAAATACCATCTCCCTTCCTTAACTACTTCACACTTACTGCTGGTGTAGGGTAGTGGACATTTGTAGTTATCACTCACATTCTAGTTCCTTTTCCTTCTCCCAACAGCTCCTTCCTGTCCCAGTCCCCTAGCTACACACACACAGATACATCTGTATATCCTTTCTCTCGTGTGGGGATCCAAGAAAGCTGATTTCAGCTCTGGCCCCAGGGGGAGAACAGTGACCTTTGCTATAGCAATCAGCTCATTCCATACTCCTCAATTCCCCCAAACACAATGTCAGTTCAGTGTTACCTAAGCCAGTTTAATCAGAATGAATCTCAGAACTAACACAAGAAATGCTGTAACAAAGATGATCTTTTCCCCACTGGATGTGCCATCTTGAAACCGCAAAAGCAGACAGCCTCATGAGGACACTGAGGAAACCTCATACATGGTGATATAGTTAAACTGCTGGATCAAAACTTGACTAAAGTCTGTGCTATCCTTAGATTTCTCATTTATCTTCTATCTAATGATTTCCTTAATTGTTTAGGCCAGTTCATTTTGAGTTTTCTCTTACTCGCAGTCCAAAACATCCTGGTAAATTCAGCCAGCACCCAAGTAACATACTATTCTAGGCTCTACTGCACTCATTTCTGGGTCAGTGTATAATGTGACTATATGAACACCCTCTTTTCTCTAATTGCATTAATGTCCACATCTATCCCTGAACTAGACTTCAAGTTCCTGTTAGGACAAAGTCTTTATTTATTTTGTATTCCAATGGCAGCCATGCTAGTATTTGCTTAATAAATATCTGTTGATTAAGAATTTACCAAGTTCGGGCTTCCCTGGTGGCCCAGTGGTTAAGAATCCACCTGCCAATGCAGGGGACACGGGTTCGAGCCCTGGTCTGGGAAGATCCCACATGCCGCGGAGCAACTAAGCCTGTGCGCCACAACTACAGAGCCCATGCTCTAGAGCCCACGAGCCACAACTACTGAGTCCACACTCCTAGAGCCCATGCTCTGCAACAAGAGAAGCCACTGCAATGAGAAGCCCATGCACTGCAATGAAGAGTAGTCCGCGCTTGCCACAACTAGAGAAAGCCTGCACGCAGCAACGAAGACCAAAATAAATAAAAAATAACTGTAAGGGAGCCTGGGAGATGTAGTATGTATTTGGGGATCCATCTGTAAAGCTAAAAGGTAGGGGTCTGTGGTAAACAGAGCTCTAAGATATCCTTGTGCTCTACATACTACATCTCCCAGGTTCCCTTACAGGCAAAAATAAATAAATAAAATAATAATTAAAAAAAAGAATTTACCATGTTCAACTTAGCACAAAATATGCTAGAATTTAGGACACTGATAGCTTTAAAACAATTGGGCTTCCCTGGTGGTGCAGTGGTTGAGAGTCCGCCTGCTGATGCAGGAGACGCGGGTTCATGCCCCGGTCCGGGAAGATCCCACATGCCGCGGAGCGGCTGGACCCGTGAGCCACGGCCGCTGAGCCTGCACGTCCGGAGCCTGTGCTCCTCAACGGGAGAGGCCACAGCAGTGGGAGGCCCGCGTACCGCAAAAAAAAAAACAAGGGCCTCCCTGGTGGCGCAGTGGTTGAGAGTCCGCCTGCCGATGCAGGGGATACGGGTTCGTGCCCCGGTCTGGGAGGATCCCATATGCCGCGGAGCGGCTGGGCCCGTGAGCCATGGCCGCTGGGCCTGCGCATCCGGAGCCTGTGCTCCGCAACGGGAGAGGCCACAACAGTGAGAGGCCCGCATACCGCAAAAAAAAAAAAAAAAAAAAAAAAACCCAATTAAGTATCTAAGGGAAAAAGAGCCAACTTCTTCACCACACTGGCGGAATTCAGTGGTTGTAGGACTGAGATTCTCATTTCCTTGTTGGGTGTTAGCAGGGGTTCACTTTCAGCTCCTAGAGGCTTCCTGCCTTCCTTGCCACAGGGCTACCTCTATCTTCAAGCCAGTAATGGCACACTGAATCTTTCTCATGCTTCTAATCTCTAGCTTTCTCCATTTCTGACCTCTAGACTTGGATTTAAAGGGCTTTCGTGATTAGGTCAGGCATACAGAGAAAATCTCTCTATCTTAAAGTTAATTAATTAATTTGGGACTTCCCTGGTGGCACCGTGGTTTAGAATCCACTTCCCAATGCAGGGGACACAGGTTCGATCCCTGGTCAAGGAACTAGATCCCACATGCATGCTGCAACTAAGAGTTTGCATGCCACAACTAAGGAGCCTGTGAGCTGCAACTAAGGAGCACACATGCTGCAACTAAAGGAGCCCGCCTGCAGCAACTAAGACCTGGTGCTATAGCAATAATAATAAAATAAAGTCCCCCATACCATTAAAAAAAAGTTAATTTGGGATATAGCATAATCACAGGAGAGCTATCTCTTCATATTTGCAAGTCCATATTCAAGGGGAGGAGGTTATACAAGGGTAAAGAGCACAAGGATATCTTAGAGCTCTGTTTACCACAGACCCCTACCTTTTAGCTTTACAGATGGATCCCCAAATACATACTACATCTCCCAGGCTCCCTTACAGTTAGGTACAGCCATGTCCCTAGTGCAGGCCAAAGAAATGTTGTATAGCAGCTTCCCAGAAACATCCTTAAGATACTGCTGGTGCCCAATATTTGTCCCCTTGTTTTCGGATTCCTTCTTGCCACCTGGAATATGTAATTCAATGTCTGGAACTTTTTCAGCAATTGTGGACATGAATGACCATAAGAATGGGAACCACATACAAGGATGATGGAGCGGTAGGATAGAAAAAGCCTGGGTCCCTAATTCTGTAGAGAGCTATACCCAGAGGTGTGCTGTTACATGTTGAACAACAGGCTCTTTGGAAGGCAAAACCCTGACTTGTAGCTTTTGCCAATTTCTGTGACGTGACTACTCCATCATGGCTGTTGTTTGTTTGTTTGTTTGTTGCAGTACGCGGGCCTCTCACCGCTGTGGCCTCTCCCGTTGCGGAGCACAGGCTCCAGACGCGCAGGCTCAGCGGCCATGGCTCACGGGCCCAGCCGCTCCGCGGCACGTGGGATCTTCCCGGACCAGGGCACGAACCCGTGTCTCCTGCATCGGCAGGTGGACTCTCAACCACCGCGCCACCAGGGAAGCCCCACCATGGCCAATTTTGAGTTACCAATGTGACATCAGTGAACATAGAGTTGGGAAGAGATGTTAACAACTGGTTCTCACGAGCTGGAACAAGCCAGCCCAGCACACCATGAGCTGTACCAGCTCCATGCTGCCTGCCTCCAGGCTTCTGTTTCATCAGAGAAAATTAACTTCTCTTGTATTTAAGGTATGTTACTTTAGGGTTTCTGTCCCATGCAAATACACCTAGTCCTACGGTAATTTTCTCTAGTTCTCTCTCAACACTGAAATTTTCTTCACTTGGAATTTTGTCTCTATTGATGTGTCCAGCTCAAAGCGGGAGAGTGTATGGGCCCAGGGTTTACTCTACACAGCATTCACAGGAGCTGTCGTTTCATCCAGCCTCCTCTTAGTAAGATTGACCCCACTACTTACACAGTAGAGCTTGAATAACTACAAGGCTCAGAAGGAAACAGGAGGGTGATTGTGTCAGAGAGGCAATCACCATGCTTGACAGAGACCCCTGGGCAGGCAACATGATGGGAAACATTCTGAAGCCATGCAACAAGTCCACGAGTATGTGACATCGAAACGCCACTTTACAAAGCTGCCTTTGAAGATTGGTGATTTTCAAGACCCACAACAGAGCAGAAAAGACTTCAGAACAAATAAACATCAGCACTACTAGAAAACACCTATTCACCTCTTGGAAAACAGAGCTGGGAAAAGACACAGACATGCCTTTTCTTTAGGTTTTAGTGGCACAGAATCACTGTGCATGAGTCTGCCCCAGCGCAGAGGCTGGCCATTTACCACCAGCCCAGAGGTGATAGCTAGCATCTCCTCTCCACAACAGGAATTTGTACCAGGGGTACTGGCTACTCTGTTGCAGGACACCTTGGTGTCCCTACCTGAACCCTCACTCAGCAAAGGCACCAACAATCCCGGGAAACACAGGGTGGTCTCTTTTATTCCAGTTCCCTTCATTCCAGCACATCTTCCAAATAAGTGTGGATGTGGAGTTCCTCCCCTGCTTCTTTGGTATAAGCTGTTTTTGAGTAATGGCTTTCCTTATTCAATTTCCACAATAATCCCATAGAGTGGATACTGCTGTTACCCTTCTTTACAGATAAAGCAACTGAGGTCCAGGGAGATGCAGTAACCTGACCAAGGCTATACAGCTAGAAAGTGGCAGGACTGGGAAGCAAACTCAGCCAGTCTTGCTCTGGAGCCCATGCTTTTAACCCTCCTGCCTGCAGCCAGGCAGTCACAGAGGGTAACATAATATGTGCCTTGCAGAACTGCAAGAGCCAGAGTCTGTTTCAGCCAAAGGTGCATGAACAAAACAGTCAGACTGGGTTCTTGGAGCAGGGAAAGAAATCAGGTGGGAATTGTATCCCCAAACGCCTCCTGCCACATAGAGACAACCATTTCCACTGAAGCAGCATTCCCTGGGATGTAGTCTGCAAGGGCAGAACCCTACTAACTCAGGTTGTCCCAAAGCTGAGGAAGAGATTGGAGCCATCAAGCTGAGGTGGTGACAGAAATCACAAAGGCGGGCTCCAAGTTCAAGGAGCTGGGCTCCATTTGATCTGGGCCACTGGCCCACAGAGTTGCCAGAGATCAGATGTACCAGCATCTAACTGGGTTTTTAAAGGGTTTTGTTGCCAAGGAAATGTTTATGGCCTGCAGACAGGGGCCTGGGATTCCACAGCGCCTATAGAGGGTCTCAGGCTTCCTCCCCACAGCTCCCATAACCCTGCCAACAGGAACGTGGCCACCACCTGGGCACACCCATTCACACACGGCCATGGAACACCCTGCTGCAGAGCAGAATCATGGGCTCCCAGATTGCCCAGAACCCCACTCCACCACCAGGGCCCTTGCCAGCCGCTACCTGCAGGAAAATGTATGCTGTTTGGACAAGTGACTGTTGCATGCCACTTTCCCTTCTGCCTTTTCCCAAATGGCAATTTGTGACCTGCAGTGCCTCAGTTTCCTCAACTGTAAAGGGGGGTAATATTCCTATTTACCACATGGGATTGCTGTGAGGATTAAATAAGTTAAATAGAAAAATGCCTAGATTTCCTGGCACAGAGTAAGTGCTCCGTTAGTGTGGGGTGTGTACGAAATAGTTAAGTTCTTCGTTAGTTTATAGACTGCCAGAAATGGGTGGTCACCCATGGGTTTCGGAGGGATGGATAATCCCTGACAACCCTGGACTTGGGACTCAAGTCCCAAGTGAGCTGTGATGTCATCTTTGGATACAGTAGCTGGATCTGATTTTTCATTGTTTCCCTTGAGGAAAAGATGAGTGTGTCTTTGATTTTTAATGGGGTAGTAGTAGTAGTTTAAGTTGGGTCATTCTTAGAATTGTATGTGTAAGAAGGGCATGTGCGTGCACACGTGTTCCCACAGGCGGGGCACTCAAAGGATAGAAGATGGACATCAGCGACTTCCCTGGCGGTCCAGTGGTTAGCACTCTGCATTTCCACTACAGGGGTCCTGGGTTCAATCCCTGGTCAGGGAACTAAGATACTGCTAGCCGTGGGGAGCGGCCAAAAAAAACAAACATGAAGAAGATGGACATCTGTAGGCCATCATCTAGTAACTGAACCCCATTTTGTTTTCTGTTTTGCTTTGTTTTTATAAATTTATGTATTTATTTATTATTTATTGGCTGTGTTGGGTCTTTGTTGCTGCATGTGGGCTTCCTGTAGCTGTGGTGAGCGGGGGCTACTCTTGGTTGTGGTGCGCAGGCTTCTCATTGCGGTGGCTTCTCTTGTTGTGGAGCACAGGCTCTAGGCGGGCGGGCTTCAGTAGTTGCGGCACGCGGGCTCAGTAGTTGTGGCGCACGGGCTTCGTTGCTCCGCGGCATGTGGGATCTTCCCGGACCGAGGCTCGAACCCATGTTCCCTGCGTTGGCAGGTGGATTCTTAACCGCTGCGCCACCAGGGAAGCCTCTGAACCCCATTTTGCGACACTGACCCCCAATTCCTCTCAGCCTCGCAGACAGTGAGCGCCATAACTAACACAATAGAAAAGGAGTTGTGTGTTTCAGTTTTCCTGGAGTAAGGGGCGCTTACAACAGTGGGAAGTGGTAGAAAACATAGATTGTGGAGGGTCACAGCTGCTAAACGGTGAGATTTAGACTTCGTTCTTTTATTCATAATTATAAGGACTCAGAGACCCTCCTCCCCGCTCCCTCTTCTCCCAACACTAGCAGCTCTCGCGAGACGCCCCACGTGACTCCTCCTCCAGCCAAACGCCACCTCTCCAACTGGCTCACGTGTTCGCCTGGCCTTCCAGGCAGTCCGGAGCTCCCACGGCAGGGGCCTGTCTCACGCCTTGTCTGCCTCCTCCCAGCCCTGAGTGCACAGCTCATACTTCAAGGACAACATACACTGATTCAGAACTATTTTATTTGAAGAGATTTTCTTCTGTAGTTCTAAACACAAAGGAATGCTGTTTGAACAAGTGCTTCATAGGCATCATTGTACTGAAATGAATCATGTGATGTGTTTACATTTTAAGCCGCACGTGAAATTGAAGACTCAATACAACCTTTTTAACAAAGAATCAGTCATAACAAAACATAACTATTCATTCTACGGATTATCATTTTGCCTAAAATGACCACTAGATATGAAGACATTGCAGAGACATCTAAAGAGTCCCCATTAAGTATTTTTTTAGAAAAATGACACAAGAATGCAAATGACATTTTCTTTCTCTTTACTAGTAAGAGACTGTGACATCCACTTGACAGAGCACAAGCCAACTCTATCAAGGTCATTTCAGCACCCTGTGCAACTCAAAATTGACCGTCTTTTACATTTAATCTGTCTCCTACAGGAATGGAGAAAAATGGTTACGTCAAGTGCAGAAGTCAGCCTGTGTCAACTGGTATTTTGTATCGTGTTCCTAAGTTAACACCAGAAAATGAAAAATAAATGCTCTCATGTGAATGAAACATACCCTTTGACAGTTATCACAAAGGCAAAACATCAACTGACTTGCAGTCAGGCCTAGTGTCTCAATGTCCATTTCTTTATGAAAACTTTTTATGGAAGTGTGTTAAAGGCATAGGTCCAAACGCACACGTGAACAGCTTCCTTTCTCCCAATACCAGCTTCCCTGGCTTTGCTCCTCCTTTTCATGGGATCAAGCTGCTGAGCTCTCAGCTCCATAAGCTGTGGAGCCTAGTAAGTATTTTAAATAAAGCAGATCTCATACCATTCTTTTCTGAAAAATGAAGTACAGAGAAGACTACGGAAAGTAGTGAGAAAAGAGCATAATGTGAAAAACAGAAACCATAGGATGCAATGTTCAAATCTAGAGAAAAGCTGGTTCATGATGATTGTTAGTCAACCATAAAGTAGGGGACAGATTGGAACCAGGACTGAAGAGGCAGGAAGGCCGGGGAGCCCCAGTGCACCCAACAAAAGTGGGCATCTTCCAGACGAACAGTCTAGTTACGACTATCACGGCCATCATTTTCACAAGGCTGTAAGCTCTTCAAGGCCGGGGATGGTGGCTTACTTATGTCTGTATCCCCACTTCTTAGCACTTTCTTTCACATGATACATATTTAATACATATTTCTGGGAACCAGGGAACTGAGCTGAATCAGCTCACTGCTTTCAAAGCCATCTTGGGCGGTGTCTACTCACGTAATTCATTCACTCCTCTGCCTAAGGCAGGGATGACAAATAGATTTCACCTCACTCTGATGGGACTGGTAGTGGATGCCTGGAAGCATTAATGACACAGATTTTAAAACCAGTTCCTGTCCAGGAGGAGAGGAGTGCTGCTCATTAACAATGCCTCCTTGAAAGAATGGTGACACAGATGTTCTGTATTCCCACCCCTGGTGCAGGAGAAAGGCATCTAACAACTCACCCATATTCCCTTTCTGTTGCTATGCTGTCTCTCGAGTACTCTGCATTAAGCCACTGCTTATTAAATGCTGGTCGACCAGGAAGGCCAAAGCCTTTCCACTTGATTCACCTGTGCAGCCAAACAGGTAGAGTCATGAATTTACCTGGAAATCTGAAAACACGGCATCCACACTGCTCAGTAATGGTTTATTGAAAGAGAACAGGCATTTACTTGATTCCTCTCTCTGTAGAGAAAGAGCTTTGTCCACCTCAGTACAACTTTAATTGATATCTAAGGCATTTGGAATTACTTGGGATTTTGGTTCCAAAAAAATGGCAGAGTGAAATTCTCTTTGGTATTC
This sequence comes from Mesoplodon mirus, assembly GCF_964341445.2. Classification (NCBI taxonomy): domain Eukaryota; kingdom Metazoa; phylum Chordata; class Mammalia; order Artiodactyla; family Ziphiidae; genus Mesoplodon; species Mesoplodon mirus. Next base: position 80,133,230 of record NC_138987.1, read on the forward strand.
ATGCTTCATCTACATCTACTTGCTTCTTACTAGTATCCATAACCTCCTCAGTACTTCACTGTTAAGATTTAACAAATACGGTTGAAATAGTCAACTCCTACACATTCATCAGAAAAACAAAGGGAGAGGCCTCTGAAACTAAGGGTGCAGAAGAGAAAGCCAGAAAGAATGACAGGAAGAACCAACAACCTTCCTCCAACAAGTCACACTCAGGACTCATTGTGCCATTCAGACCATTCTCAGTGAAATAGGCCGCTTCTGGCAGGGTGGCCACCACTGAGGTCCTCCCAGTAACTCCCCTCCCCACAGAGAGGTCAGCACCCCTCAGAAGCATCTCTGAAAAGAAGGAGAACATGTATAGAGAAAGAGAGGAAACAAAGGGAGACTTTCAAAGCAACATTGCCTTCATCACAGGTACAGCCTTTAGTATAACATTGGCACCAGTGAGAGAACAGGGCTAAATTAAAATTACCCGCAAAATGCCAACACAGCTGATGTGTACAGCAGGAAGGATCATGTCCCAAATCCACAGATCTGTCCTACTGCACTTTCCACTTTGCCTACGTACCACTGGCAGCCCCAAGGAACAGTCTTCTTAGGAGTCTGCGTATCTTAGAGAGAGCTTAATATGCCAGATGCGTGCAAATGCAAACACACACACACACAGAGAGATGCACATACACACACACATCAAACCTGGTTTATAAAAAGAGCTTTGTGGATCAGAGTATGCCTTCACTTGGTCCAAGCATCTAATTGTCAGCATTCGGAAAATGGACCCAAAGAATGTAATGAGGAAGAGAACTGGTTGGCAGGAATAATACTGTATTTTTTACAAAGTGGGTATTTACGAGCTAATCTCCAATTGTTTGTCCAGAATTAATTCAACTGGCTAGAATCTTATGAATATATAAGGTTAAGCCTTAAAGACATTAAGATCTATAGTAACAAAAGTTAATGCTATCTAAAATAAATTAGATTTTTAAATATAATGGTCACTGGAAATTCAATTCTATAATGAATATAAATTAATATAACTCTATTATTAAAGTACCATTTCCAGAAGATTTCAGTTCAGAGTTGTTGGGGTTTTTTTTAAAGAAAAAAAAGGCTAAGAATTTGAGAACAAATGGATCTGGCTTAGAAACCCTTAAATAGTGTTGAAAGGAGAGTGCTGATAAGATTTGGTGACAAGATGCAAAGATCTGTCTCCAGGTCCGCAATAAAGACACCTCATTTTACCTAACAGAAGTATTCCTGAAAAGTTACGCAACTAGAATTTTTACAAGTAGACCCTAATTTTAAATATACCATAATATATGTAAAGGAGGCCACAGCTGCCCGGAAATCCTGTGGTGACTCCTTGGGTAAAGTGAAGCCTGTCAAGGTTACTACCTCCTCTGTGACAACTGCATGGTGAATGCATCCTAGAGGCGCTCAGCACGTGTGCTGAGTGCATGAATTTGCTGCAACAGTTTTTCTTTTTCTACGGGAGTTTCTTAAAGCGAGGCATGCTGAAACTGGAATGTTAGGACAGAAAGATAGGGTCCAGCTCACAGTTTAAACTTATTCCATCACAGAAAATCAGAGAATCTCAGAAAGTGTTTTTCAATGACAATAAAATTTCTTTACGTGCGTGTATACAGGCATATCTTGTTTCATTGTGCTTCACTTGATTGCACTTCGAAGATAATGCGTTTTTTACAAATGGGAGATCTGTGGCAACCCCACCTTGTCAGGTATAAGGGTTGGCATTTTTTAGCAATAGAGCATTTTTAAAGTAAGGTATGTACATTGTTTTTCTAGACGTAGTACTATTGCACACTTAACGGACTACAGTATAGTGTAAATATAACCGTTATACATGCTGGGAAACCCAAAAATTCTTGCAACTTGCTTTACTTGCTTTATTGCAGTGGTCTGGAACTGAACTATCTCCGAGATATGCCTGTATATTTTTAAAGAAATGCTGATCTGTAACTGGCAGAAGATTGTATTCATTTGTTAACTGACTTGCTGTAAACAACTGCTTGAGCTGGGTTCCACTTGATTTAACAACCGAGGCAAGCAGAGCACATTACCAGGTTCCAGAAATCCTACCAGATGCCATTCCATCTCTGTAGGGGCTTCTTCCCCTCTCTCCAGCACAAACGTTTCAAAGCTACCCTCACCTTACCCCACAAAAGCAAAGCATGGATTAAAAAGCCGAGATTAAATTAGAAAGGTGCCTGACCGAAATATAAAGTCACTGTTTCAAACTTAAAAAAAAGAAGTCAAATACAGTCAATAAAAGTAACTCTCAAAGGCATTTTTCCCCCTTATTTGGTGCTTCCTTCCCTTCCCACTTAAATTTAAGACTCGATTTTAAAAACATAGAGATCTGTCCTTTTAAAAGAACAGAATGAAACAATATATCCTCTCTTTGAAGAAATACAGAACGCCTAGCAATATGACCTATCTGACCACATAAATCTGCAATCTGCTACATAAATGAAATAAGAGGTTATACCTTCCTATTTACTCAGCATTTGTAACTGGAAAAATAGCTGAGAATGTTTTTATGCAGGTTTGGGGGAGGACTGGGTGCTGGGTTCCACTGGTGTAAGTTTCCTGGAAAGTCGTGTGCAAATAAAATATACGAACATAGAACCTATTTTAAACACACTGCAATACATGTGGGTGTGACCGGGGGAGAAAGACAGTGTTAATACGTTTGTCAAGTAAATTAATAACCAAAAAAATAATCTCTCACTTAAGGTATCAATGATATTCCAAGTGACCTAAATAAAACTGATTTTAAGATCATCTTTTCCATTCATGCCAATTATTGACTTTGGCCCTTTACCAAGCAGGCACGATGAATCTCCTTTTTGAGGATCAGTTTCAGTCACTGGCCCAAGGGTATCACATTTGTATGAAAACGTTATCATGGATTTGCTCCCATAATTTAAAAATCAATAATTAAAAAAATAATAAAGTTGGTCTCTTTTTTCCACAAGTTTTCAAGTAATTAGTTCAAGTAAGCGTATTTACAGCTTTTGTATAAATGGCCTAAAACCCACATTTTCCCTTTAAAAATCAGTCTCTCTCGAAATTGGACATTGTTTTTTTGTTTTTTGGTCTTGAACCAGGTTTCTTTTAAATACTAAGTCAATTCGGTCATGTCTCTGCTTTAGTGGGCAGATAAAGTGAGGAGACCAGCAAGTTGTGTCCAAAGGCTGGGAAACGCCTAAAGGCTTCCCAGCTATCCGAAAAGATGTTGTACTTGAGGAAGACTCGGTGTTCCAAGCTGGTGGACAGGGTCACGTCTCTGCTCATGATGTAGATGCCGTCATTGTGAAGCGCGCACGTCAAGTTGAGGCCCGACTTGGACGTGTTCTCCTTGAGGTAGAGCCACTGGCGGGTGACAGTGTTGTAGGACTGCACGGTGAGCATGTCCTCGCTCTGGCTGCCCCTCCGGGTGGGCCCCAGCTCGTGGAGACAGCCCCCCACGATGTAGATGGTCTCCTCCACGGACACCATCTGCTGCTTGCGGATGTGGACGTCGCACGTTTCAAAGAGCGTCCAGGTGTCAGCGGAGGGGCAGTACTGCAAGATGTTCAGGTTCCGGTCTGAAAGGCAGGAAGAAGCCGCATGATGACACAGCGACCGGGAGCAAGGCCGGCTGCCTGGGCTGGACATACACGCCTACCTCCACCTGAGTGACTGGCTACCACAGAGGCAAAACTATTTCAGGAGAGCCGAGGTTGGGGAAATAGTTTTCGAAATGGCTGGGAGGAGATCCGTGCAGAATCATCCCCACTGGCCTGCCGTTCAGGTACGTCCCCTGCCTGGGAGGCTGTCAGAGTCGGTCAGGCCAGGCCAGGGAGATGAGCCGCTGGGACGGAGCGTCCCCTCCTCCCTGGGACCCTTGCACCTTTGAGAACCACCAGGCCAGCGTACAAAGAATCCGAGCCTCAGAATCCTCATCAGTATCTACAGAATGACTCATTGCTTAACGCAGACGACAGGCAGAGCCCCAAGAGGATCTATCCTTGACGACAGATTCTACAAAACAAGCCAAGCGAGCCGAGCAGGATCTCTGGAGCTGTCTAAAAGGAAAGGGCGCAGAGCTGCAAGTCAGGAGAGATGCAAGAAAATCTCACCTCTGACCTTCAAGCCACAGAATCACTGGCAATTCTGTTTCCCAACTGTAACACCAGAGACACACTGGCAAAGGCCGTTCCCCCTTCCCCACCCGTTTCACAAGAGATGGTTAATTATTGTGTGGATAAAATCGGATGGTAGATGAAAGACTACCCTGACATCATTTTGAATAGCTTTTTCAAGGAAAAATATTGCCTACTCTCTTTTTGAAAAATGCTTGTGAAATTTAAAATATCTAGCTTCATTTTTCTTTTTTTTATTGTTCCTTTTGGTTTTTTTCTCCTTTTCTCCTCAAGGAAAGAATAAATGGAATATTTTAGACTGAGAAAAAAAATTAAAAATGCTCTGAATTGGGGCTTCCCTGGTGGCGCAGTGGTTGAGAGTCCACCTGCCGATGCAGGGGACACGGGTTCGTGCCCCGGTCCAGGAAGATCCCACGTGCCGCGGAGCAGCTAGGCCCGTGAGCCATGGCCACTGGGCCTGTGCGTCCAGAGCCTGTGCTCTGCAACGAGAGAGGCCACAACAGTGAGAGGCCCGTGTACAGCAAAAAAAAAAAAAAAAAAAAAAAAAAAATGCTCTGAATTAGCCAAAATAATGAACTTTCTGTTTGTTGTTGTTTTTTAAACAACAAAATCAGTGTAAGAGACAGCCCAGCTTGGGAACTGATGTCCAACTAAAGCGCACAGCCTTTGGATGGCTGCAGAAGCTGGGAGGAGTACTTCCTCCTGAGACAGAAGGATCCACCCACAGTGGGCAGTAATTAGAGCTCCACTGTGCTCTCTGCTACCAAGTCAAGTGTCTCCTAAGAGGGCACAGAGGGAAGGGAAAGGAGCCCAGATCCTGTGTGTGCAGCCGTCCGGAGCCTGCAGAAATGTCAAAACTGTTACAGCTTCTGTTTTCCACCAAGACTATGACCTCCCGCTCTTTCTTTCCTTTGTAGCCATTGTGACACAGCTCATCCTAGGAGTCAGCCCTAGGGAGTTTGGTTACTAATCTATCCAACTAGTGCTCCTTAGCAACCTGGCTCCCCACCCCACGAATAAAGGACTTATTCTAGCAAAGCTTCAATGTATTTATTTCTCAGGTCCGGGTCTGAAGGTCCTTCCAGGTCTTCTGTAAATGTTTTCTCTCCTCACCCAACAAGGGCTCAGACCATGATGAGGTCGTTTGAGTTGGCAGAAAGATCTTTCTGCTTTTACATTTAGAGTCAATTCTGACATTTAACAAATCACCTTTCTTCCCTTTAGTGGTTACTACTACTTTCTATCGAATTTCATTTCTTCAGTGCCGGCCAAAGAATTAAAATAATCAAACAGCTATCATAAAAATCACAAACTATTCCTTACTAAATTTTAAAAGTCTCACCTAATGTAAGAAGTAGGCAGGCTACGAAGCCAACTTTAAGTCCTGAATTTTTTTTTTCATGACGATTATGACTTCTTGTTTTAAAGACAAGGAACTATTAGGAAGTGCTGGGCAGAGCCCAAGCAGAGGAGGAGGGGGGCTTCAGAGGACAAGGAACTGCCCTGCCCTCCCATCGTAGAAAACTCGTTTTCGGTCCTTACACAAACAGTCATCCATCCGCATCACCTAACCATCCCATCGTGGGGATTTGGCTCGGGGAAGCCGGGACAGGAATCACAGTGGGTGGCCCAAGTGAAGAAGGCACATTAGTAGTGGCTTGTGAAACTGGAAAACACACAAGCAAGGGTTTTCCAGGTCAAATCTAAAGAACGTTTGCTCAGCCAGGGTCATGGAAAAACTAGGAAATCTACCAGCTGCATAGTCTTCAGGTTACAGGGCTGCCTGTCAGTGCTTCCCAGCTCCTGGTTAGAAGAGAAGCCAAGGGATATTGTGTGCATTGGGTCAGCCCACAGGGCACATTCTGTGTCACAAAATCTAGGGAGGAGTCAGAATTCTTAGAAATGTGCAAAAGTAAATAACTGTATTTACTTTCCTAGGAGAGAAGACACACAGATACACATAGAGGTACATATGCATGCACAGGAATTCTCCCGGGTCTATGGTTTAGTTAAGTCTATAAAGTTGACCACTGTAACCTGAACACCAACGTTGAAGATGAAAGAAATGACTGCTAGGTCTCATTTTCTTTCAATTACCCGTAAAGGAAAAGCTGGCAATTATCTTATCATCAGTGGAGAGTCACTAGGGACAAGTAATGAAAACTTGGAGTGAAAAAGAAAAAACCTCACCGTTCTCCTCCTCCCATGTCACCACTGCCTCTTCTTAAATGCATAAATAAACATACCACCTGTAGAAAGCTGAATGGTGACTCCTTGAAACATATGTTCATCTTCTAACCCCCAGAATCTTTGAATGTGACGTTTTTCGGAAAAAGCGTCTTTGCAGATGTAATTTAGTTAAGAATCTCAAGACGAGGTCATCCTGGATTACCCAGCTGGGCTCTAAATCCAATGAGATGCATGTCTTTATAAGAGACAGAAGAGGAAGACAAGGATACACACAGAGGAGACAGAGACAGGGATTGGAATCATGCAGCCTCTAGCCAAGGAACACCTGGCGCCACCAGAGCCGGGAAGAGGCAAGGAAGGTTTCTGCCCTAGAGCCTTCAGGGGGAGCGTGATCCTCCTGGCACCCTGACTTCAGACTCCTGGTCTCCAGAACCGTGAGAGGATACATTTCTGTTGCTTTAGGCCACCAAGTTTGTGGTCATTTGTTAAGTAAGTCAGCCACAGGAAACTAAAACACCGCCTACCACCCTCCCCACCAATCAACTGTTTAGAGGTACTCTAAGAAGTGTTCATCAAAATCTTTTGCTGTCACCAAAAAAAAAAAAAAAAAAAAAAGTAAATCAGATGCTCATAAAATACCTTACATTTAACTTCTTTCTCAAACATATATCCCCAAAACAAGACACATCTGGTTATGTTGAAAAGAATTTTTGGCACCTACTTCATATTATTATTACGTGGATTTCTGTTCTTTGCAAAGTTATAAATGGTCACATGCAGCTTCCTGGGGCCATCAGCAGCACGCCTGTTATCAGCCAGGGCTGGAGAGCTCTGTCCTGCCCATATCACACCATACAGAGGTGATAGGTTATTTTACTATGTCAAATATAATGGTAACTCTACTACTTCAATGTGGCTAAGAGTCCAGTTATGCCTTTTCTAAAAGTTCTGGGCATTATACAGTCAGACCAAAAGAAGAAATAAACTGTCTTGGCCATGAGATAACTTGGAAACAACTGCTTTAAGGGAAGGAAAGAGATAACAGGAAAGACACACCTCTTCCTGGTGGTCCACCATTGCCTTTCTTACGGTTAATAATAGAAAACCAAGTAACAGAAAACCAAGCTGTGAGATGCTTCCTACCAAGACCAGCAGTATAAAGCCTCTGGAGAAACTTTTTATTTCCACATCATTAACTATAAAATGCCCACCCACAAAAGTGAAAAACACATATGTACGGTTTAATAAACAGCACAACCCCTTCCCATCACTGGTCAGGAAAGAATTCTCTTCATGTACTTGCTCCTTCTATGATATGGGAACAACCACCCGGAGCTGAATTTCTGGAATCTGTATCTGATATGCTTGTGCCCAAACACAAGGGAGAAAGTGAAAACAAAGATCTGCAAGAATGCTGTGGCACTAAATTCCATAGTGTTGGACGGGGCGGATTCAGTGTGCGTTTGGGATAAGGATGGGAGTTACCCAGCCAAGTCACAGGATGGCGGACCACAAGGTGGGGTTTCCAAAGCAGGAAGAAAATACATTTTGTTCACAGCTCCCCCTCCCCCTTTCAATTTTCACGCTCACACAAAGGCATCAAAGGCCCCTCCTGTCCAAACTGCCCCTGTCATACAGGATGCTCTTTTTTCCAGATACGTAAATATATACTATGTAATACATAAAATCACACTAGAGGGTTTCCTCCAGCCCCTGCTGCCCTTTCCCAGGCTGCCAAAGCTCACGTGTAGGAGGACCACCTACTAGGCCCCTTTACTTACCTCTCGTCGTATATCCTCCAATGACGTAAATCTTCCCCTTACACTCACACGCAGAAAACTCAGCCAGAGGGTTTGGTAAGGGTGCCACGAAATTCCAGGCATCCTGCTCAGGGCTGTAACATTCAACGTTAGAAACGGCCTGCCCACCAATGGCATAGAGTTTTGAATTAACAGCCACGAGTTTGAAGTTAGACCTGAAAGAGAGACACAAAGGCCCACAAAGTCAGTTCTTTTGATCATTCAGAAGACTGGGACTTCCCTGGTGGTCCAGTGGTAAAGAATCCACCTTACAACGTGGGGGACGCAGGTTCGATCCCTGGTCAGGGAACTAAGATCCCACAGGCCTCGGGGCAACTAAGCCCGTGCGCCACAACTACGGAGTTCACACACCTCAACGAGAGAGCCCGCATGCCACGAACTACAGAGCCCACGTGCCCTGGAACCCGCGCGCCACAACTAGAGAGAGAAAACCCACGCGCCACTAGAGAGAAGCCCACGCACCCACAACGAAGAGTCCGCGTGCCGCAACGAAGACCCGACGCAGCCAAAAACGTAAAATAAATAAATAAATGATAATTTTTAAAAAAGAAGTAAGACAAAAGGGACTTTCCCAGTCCAGTGGTTAAGACTCCACACTTCCAATGGAGTGGGCAAGGGTTTGATCCCTGATTGGGGAACTAAGATACCACAAGCTGCACGGTGCAGCCAAAAATAAAATGTACAGCTTTTGAAAGCAAAAAATTAAGACAATATACACAAGAAAAAAGAAGTAAGACAATGGCATGATCTGCTAAAGCAGGGTGAGGAATCTGCTGGATATTTGAAGGAAATGAGCTCTCCAATTTGGGTGCTATTCTGCCTGGGGACAAAGGAATGACTGAACGGCATCTCAAATTTCACTCTTGTCCTCAAGAATGCACAAGTTTGGTGCATTCTCCAAACTTTAGCTATTGAAGATAAGCAATTCAATATAATAAGGGCTAATCTTGCTCTGCTTAAACCAAGAACCACTTTGTATATGCTAAACTCAATACCTCTATACTTCAATAAAAACAAATTTAAAAATATAATTCAATAAAAAATAGAAAAAACCCACAACATTGTAAATCAACTATACTTCAATAATAAATAAAATAAACTCAATCCCTCTTTCAAGAGTGGGAGCAAGTACCCACCCCATTCCCTTGCCTCTCTCTATTCCCAGTGGGTAGGCTCCATCCTAGGTACACACCAGTGCTGCCTACACAGACAAGCACATGCAAAGGTTGTTTGCTACAGGGTGGTCCAGACACCCCTTTGCCATGAGTTCACCTAAGCAGATCACTCACCCACCCTCCTCGATATGAGGGCAGCTTCTATATTGCTTCACAACATATAAGGTAGGGGGAGGTAAGCACTGAACTAATTAAAACTATTTTGAGGGCTTCCCTGGTGGCGCAGTGGTTGAGAGTCCGCCTGCCGATGCAAGGGACACGGGTTCGTGCCCCGGTCCGGGAAGATCCCACATGCTGCGGAGCGGCTGGGCCCGTGAGCCATGGCCGCTGAGCCTGCGCGTCCGGAGCCTGTGCTCCGCAACGGGAGAGGCCACAACAGTGAGAGGCCCGCGTACCGCAAAAAAAAAAAAAAAAAACTCTTTTGATCTGGCATTCTTAGGGTATTCACACATGTTAACTCAACAAATATCTCTATCAACAAATGATCACCTATAACAAGAGTAAATAATTTTAAAAAGAGAAACGCATTGGTTTTAAGGGCCATATTCAGTCATACAATTAAACTCTGCTTATCGGCTTCGGATACTAAATAAAAGCCTCATGACTTTTGAATTGAAAAGAAACACATTAATTTCTTTCAATGTAGTACATAAAGATTAACGGACTCTTTGAAGGCCAGGAAGGATATAAGCATTTGGAAGTGCCGGGTCAGCCGACTGTGCTACGTGCAACCATCTCAAGTGTACAGTAATACGAGCAGCAGCACAAAGCAGGAGACCTGCTTCCAGACCCGCTCTGCTGATAACCCGCTATCTGACCTTTGTCTCTAGCGTGGGGACCATGCCCATCACAGGGTGGTCGCGACAATTACACCACACAGCTTATCAGAAAGTACTACCCAGAGAAAAGATACCATCACTAAAATTTCTCAGTTTTCTAGTGTTTGAAATAAAGAAGGTAGAGCCGGTGCATTTAGAGGCCTCATCTAACGCCAACACAATGAGTTCTTCAAGAGTAACAACATCCTAAGGAAGAATGGGGGGTAGCGGCTCCAAATGGAAAAAGCATGTAAGAGGGTAGAGGAAAAAGCAGCAGTGAACAGGCAGCCATGCCTGATCTCCTGACAGGTGTTTAATAAACAATGGTGCATTATGATCTAGAACATATGTGAGTAATCGTCACCTACTAAAAAGTTAAGATTCTTTTCAGAGGTCCCTGTAATGTTTACATTACGTTAAAAAGGAGTTTTAGCTTAGTTTTGGTTTTCAAATCAGAGAGTAAATAGGGCATTCTTCATCAAGAACCTCATACTGTCCACTGAACTCAGCCAGCCACTCCGTTTTTCACGCCAATAGACTTCACCGGGGTGGCAGTTACTGGGGGGTCCTTGGTTCATGTTGCTTATCTTTCCTGCTGCCAATGGTCCTTAAAATCTGACCATGATGCCCTCTCTGTGTGTGCAAATCTGGGGATCCGAAGGAAATAAAGCTTAAAATTTGACCAGCCCACAACCTGTGTTTGCTTCCCAAAGGTACACAGATAGTAAATTTTGTAAGATCAAAACAGTTCTTGATATTCCTCCAGCATAATCATTTGTCCTAAGCAATATGTAAGGGGCTTCTTTCTGAGGCTGAACAAATAGGCAGTTGAAAGTAAACAACTCAGTCTCTCCAGACCCCAACATGCTCAAATTCACTTGAAAAGAGAAACACTTCTCCAACGTTGAATTTGTTTTATGATGCAATTGCCTCCCCAAAACAGGCCACTTGATGAAGAGGCACACTGCCAAGGATTATGAACCCAGGCTCGTACAGGGACGTCTCAGCTCCCCCACTCAACAGCTCTGTGAGCTGGAACAAGTCACTAAATCTCAGTTGATCTGAGTCTCAGTAGGGAAAAGAAATGTACGTTGTAAGAGTTGAAAAGGGTAACTTGCAGAAAGAGGTCACCAGAGGGAATGCTGGCCTGCATGTCACTGCCTACGTTTCTTAACCTCAGGAGGATGGGTTTCTCATTTGCCAACTGCAATAGTCACTGGCTGTAATGGACAAAGTGCTGGGCTTCTGTACAAAGTGCTCTCGCTTCCATAAATTCTTGCCTTTGCCCATTTTCTGAAAATAACTTTTCTACTCTTCACATTCTGAAGGGTAAAGCTATGAATCCAAGCTATCACTTATTTTTAAAAAGTATCACCTCTACAGTGCTTTCGGTTTTTTTTTTATAAATTTATTTATTTATTTTTGGCTGCGTTGGGTCTTCGTTACTACACGCGGGCTTTCTCTAGTTGCGGTGAGCGGGGGCTACTCTTCTCATTGCAGTGGCTTCTCTTGCTGTGGAGCACGGCGTGCGGGCTTCAGTAGTTGTGGCACACAGGCTCAGTAGTTGTGGCGCACGGGCTTAGTTGCTCCACGGCACGTGGGATCTTCCCGGACCAGGGCTCGAACCATGTCCCCTGCATTGGCAGGCGAATTCTTAACCATTGCGCCACCAGGGAAGTCCCTACAGTGTTTTCTTAATATTGATCCCTGACATACTCCATTCAGGAGGCAAAAAGAATTTTAAATCAAATAACGATTTGTTGTAGCTACATACTTGACTTACAGTAAATAGAAATGAAAGTGAGAAGACTGAGATGACGATCTAATTTCTACTTCACTTAGAAGAAATAAAAAGCTTTTGAAATCCTTAAAAGCTGAGTAACACGAACCAAGCCAACCACCAGCACACAGGTATCAAAGACTAACAAGAGCTATTATAACCATCGGAAGGGCAGGACGATTCGGGGTCTGAGTGGCTTAGAGTGCGGGCCCTGTGATATGTGCAAGTTAATGAAACTCACTGAGCCTCAGTTTCCCCTTTGGGAAAATGTGGCCAATAATAATGCCTGTCTCAGAGAGCAGGACATAGGGAGGACATCTAAAGGAGTGACCATGACATGCAGCCCTGAGTGAGAGCTCAAGAAATGTAAACCACTGTTAGGATTTGTTGCTTAGAAAAGTTGTTACCATTAGGGTAAAACTCAGAATAAAAGGCAAGCTCCTGGGCTTCCCTGATGGCGCAGTGGTTGAGAGTCCGCCTGCCGATGCGGGGGACACGGGTTCATGCCCCGGTCCGGGAGGATCCCACATGCCACGGAGTGGCTGGGCCCATGAGCCACAACTACTGAGCCTGCGCGTCCGGAGCCTGTGCTCCGCAGCGGGAGAGGCCACGACAGTGAGAGGCCCGCGTACCACAAAAAAAAAAAGTCATGGTTGCTCCCTACTACCTACCACCTCTGAGCAAACCTAATGCACAAAGCAGTTTAAAGTGCTGGCCAAAATTATACTGGGGGGAGGTGAACAGACATAGAGTTTACTTCATACTATCCTTGTGCTCCACTGCACTTCACCACAGAGGACAAAATCTCTTGAAGGTTTCATGACTCTAGAAATGCTCTAAAATACTAAACTCTGGCTCAGAGGAAAGGGGACAGTCAAAGCTGACAACTGTAATTCCTTCTCTGCCAGGAGACTTGTTAGGTTTCTCTCCCAACGTTGCTGTGTTCACACAGAAAACAGGATGGCACAACCCGACTCCGATTTCAGAGCAAGGGTGCAAGGCAACAGAAGATACTAGAGATAACTCTAGAAATAGAGAAATCAATGAACTGATGGCTGCAACAGTGCCAGTCCCTGAAAGTTATTGCTAATGAACGTGAGGAAGGGAAGCAAGCCATTCTGGGGGCACAGAAGCCTTTACACGTAAAAAGTTACGTCCTGACAACTCCTGAGATCAAATTCACGTTCAGACCACCGGGCAGTGCTGTGTACTTGGACTTCAAAGCAGCCTCTCCAACAATGCTGTGTACTCACACTGCTGTTGTCAAGTAGTGAGCACAGCACGAAACGTTTCTTTGTGTTTTTGGTTTGTTTTTGTTTTCGCACCATTTTCTCCAGGGTGCAAAGGGCTTTATAAAATCTCCCAGTCCCAGGGTTCCCGCCTATCTCTTGTTATTTAAGATTCTGGGATCACTGCACTGTTCAGTCCCTGGGGAAAGCGAGCTGCTCTGCCTTTGACCTCTTTGTCAACCATCCGAATACATCGCAAAGGCAGTGAATCGAGGTAGATGTGAAATGCTGTGTAACCAGAGGCCTAAAGGTGCCCTTTGTACTCAAGGTTCTAAGTTTCCTCCAGTGTTTTCGGAACCTGTGTTGAACGCATTATCCAAGGATAATCCCACTCTAGGCTTCATTTTTATTTGTCTCCTCATCCAAAGTCAACTATAAACTCCTTCTGGGCAGGAGCCATATCATCTTTGTTGTTTATTCAGTAGTGACTAGAATAATGCTGGCACAGAGGCTGAGGTGAGGCTGAGGCACACACAATGAAATTCTGAAAAGCAATGCAGTAGCATGAAATATCTGTGCTCCACTTCTTGGAAGAAAATCATTTTTAAAAGGAAAAGTTAAAGGTCTGCATGAAGATGGTCACTGTCAGTCATTAAGCCAAAACTTATAAACTCTCTAAACGATTATATCTAGTCAACGGATATTTACATTTCGGTTACTCTACTTTTAACACACCTTGAGCAATTTACTTTCTGTGCCTCAGTCTCTGCCTCTGTAAAATGGGAACCTGCCTAATATAATCCTTGTGAAGAATAAGTGAGAGGATACATGCAAAGCAGTAGGAACAGTACCTAGTACAGAGCAAATGCTTAATTAAATGTTACTATTATTTTTCAGCTATTCTAAATAACTATAATGACTGTTACAAGATAAAAATATTCACTGTAATGTTACATTTTAAAAGAACAAAACGTATATATATATATATATATATATACATGTTCACTTTTATTACAATAATGTAAAATATATTCCACAATTCAAAAAAGCCAAGCATTTTTAAGCATCCCTTATTTATTGGACACCATGTTAGCAGTATGAATATACATAAGCATTGAATAAGCAATAGGCCCCAACTGGAAGGGAGAGAAACAAACATAAACAGAAGATTTCAATTCAAGGTGAGGAGTGTGCTAGAAAAGCATGAAGTTTGATCATTTAGCCCAACTGAGGGTTCAGGAAGGGACTCCTGGTTGAGACCATGTCAGATCTGAGTCAAAGTATGAAGGAGATAAAGAAGGGTACAAATTCCGATATGGAACCCAATTTTAAAAAATATAATGAAAAAAAGTGTAGGGAGAAAAAAGAATAATAACTAGAAAATACCTAAGAATAATTCTAACAAAAAATACACAGACCATGCAAAGGTAATAAAAGAAACCTTTTCTGATGGACCAAAAGACCCAAATAAATACATGGAAAAAAAAGCCATTTTTCCAGCTACAAAGTATCAGAAATCTGTGAATCCTCCTCCATATTAACCTATGATGCAATGTAATTCCAGTCAAAATTCCACCAGGACTTGACAAGGTGATTCTAAAGTATATCTGAAGGAGAAAATGTATGAAGAATAACCAAGAGAATTAAAATAAAACAAAACAGAACAAATGGGTGTCTGTTCTACCAGACAAGATTCCCAAGCTACAAAAATTTAAAAATGTGTCATTGGTATTGGAATGGCCAATCTACCAATTTGAAAGCAGGAAAATTAGCATAGGATAATTGATTTAGCAAATCACAGTGAAGAATTAAGGCTATTGGGACATTCAGAGAACATGTTATAACCTTATAGTATGCCTTATATGAGAATAAATCCCAAGCAGATTCAGATGTCAAGGTAAAGTGGCAAAACTATAAAAGTAATAGAGCACGAGATAGATGAGTATTTATTAGTCTTGGCTTGTAGAAGCCTTTCATATGCAAGATAAAAAGCTCATAGGACCCACGTGACCAATCTGACTACAAAATATTTAAAATCTCTTCCTATTAGAATACCCTATAAACCTGAAGTCCAAAACTGGAGGCTCACAAGGCTAGTTGTTGCCTACACTTTGTTTTGTCTACAAGGTTTGTGTTGTCGTTGACTTGTTTGCTTTTTAAATGGAGTAAGTTGCCAACATTTAAAAATCAGGATATCTGGAGGTCTGGCAACACCATTCCTCACGCCTTTGCGGCAGTAACCAGCTGTGGCCAAGAGGTGGAGCCCTCTTGCGGGGGGTCAGTAGCTCTCTGGTTCATCATAACTCTCACCCACCCCTCTACTCACTGACTTTACCTGCCTGGTCACTTAAGGCATTTCCCTTTTGAGCCTTCTGATAAAGTAAAGGCAGGGGAAAAACATGTGCAACATTACCTAAGAGACGAGAGACTAATATCTATATACATGAAGAGAACTTCTAAAATGAATACGAAAAAGATAAGCCAATTTTTTAAAAACCGGCAAAGGCCATTTATAAAAGATATACAAATGGCCAATAAACATATGAAACAATTTCTCTTCCAAGCAGAGACATTCACACCAGTGTTTTTGCCTACTAGATTGGTAAAAATTTAAAAATGATGATAATGTCTTATCTTCGAAAGAGTATAGCGAACTGGCAAGCTCAAACGCTGTTGACAGGAGAGGGAACTAGAACAATCCTTTGATGGGCGATTTGGCAGGAGCTACCAAAGTTTTAAATGCATGTACCCTCTGCCCCACCTATCCAGGGATTCTAGGCATTTGCCATATAGAACTAACTCACACATGCCTACTAAGCTAGGCACACGTATACCAAGATGTTCAACACGGCATTGTTTATTAATGGCAAATGGAAACGACCTAAATGGTCACGAATAAGGGAAGAACTAATTACAGTACTGTGCATCCATAGGCTGGAACACTGCACAGCCGTTAACAAGAGTGAGGGGGATCTACATTTGCTGATATAGAAAAAACTCTCAGAGTGGAAATATCAAGGGCCATAATAATCAGCATAAGCTCATCAATTTTAGAGTAAAAATATGTATAAGATGCACAGACACCCCAACATGTATATACATACATGTATACATTTTTCCCTTTTAACCACTATCACCATATACATAAATATACCTTTATAATGTATAAATATAAATGTTTGTATACTTATATAACTATGTCTACAGATAGACATATTTTTTTACTCCATGGTTTTTCATGTCGTTTACAATTTTTCTAAGCATGTATTCATGCATTACTCAAATACTTTTTTTTCCCCCCTAAAGAGGACAGTAAGGGCATTCCTGGGGGCGGGGGGAAAGGACTGCCAAGGATTTGTGGAGAAAAGAGAATCCCATGAGGTGCCGTGTTGGAGTTGTGGAGCTAGGGGTGGCGTGTTGAGCACCCAATGTACAGCAGGAGACACATGTGTAGAGGTGACAACCTTCTGGGCCTTGTACCCCTAATCTGAGCACCACCCATCACCACTGCATGTTCCTTTGTTGCTTCAACTAAAGCTCTTAGAATCTGTTTAAAAATAACACTCTGATATCAAATTTTGAATACATCATCCCAATGGTGTAAATAATGCACTAAAGAAGGGCTGGAAGAAAATAAGCCAACCTGTAGATGGTTATCACCTCCAGAACAGAGGGAGTGGGAGTGAGAGTCTTTCTGCTTCTTCATTCTTTGACATTTTCCCAGTTTTCTAGAATAACTATGTATTTTTTATCAGCCGAAAAAAACACCTTCCAAATTGAATTCTATATTATAGTAGAAATAACGCCAGTGGACCCTCCCCGACTTAGGCTGGGGGGAGGGAACCCTGAGTCAAGTAAATATGTGTAATGACCTTCCCATTCCTGTTAAGAGTTTTTGGGGGGGTTTTTTGCCTCGCTGTGAGTCCCCCAACTCCTCGTTCCACACTTCAGAGCAGGAACCATGGTGGGGCTTGAGATGGGTACAGGTGGACAAGAAGAAAAGGTATTCCTGTCCTTTTTTCGGTTACACTGATTCTTCTTCCCACTTCTGAATGGCTCTGGGCCATCTTGGGCCCTATCATCTTTTTTTCCCCTACCACTTCTTCCCATAATGCTCTTTGCTCTTGTTTTCCAATACTTTTCCTGGTTCTGTTCTCTCCTCCTCCCCCCAATCTCCTCCTTTTCTCTGCCTTTCTTCAAGTCACCCAAGTGCATGGTGGGAGGGATTTGCAGGATGGGAAGGGAGAAGGCTGGCATGGATGGTAATGTTCTAATTCTGCAGGTGACCAATGTCAGGCTCAAGTCTTGGGTCCATAATGAAGACTGTCTGGGAAGAAAAGTGATATGCAAGAGAGAGGACAAAAAGTAAGAAAGGTAATCCTGTATAGCTAATATGAACACAAGTCCAATGATTATTTTCCGATCATAGACTGGTGCCTCAGTACGGAAAGCTTCAAAGTCATTAACAACAAGATCCTCCAAAGTCAGTGTACTGCCCGTGTGTCATTATAATCAGGATTAGTTCCTAAAAAACAAAAAAAGGTAAAAATACAAGCAAAATTAAAGAGAGCTTTCTTTGAAAGTATCCTTCTAGGAAACCACAGACATCTTTTTTTTTCCACTGAGACGCCAAAAAAAGGTAATTTGTCTAACGGCGCAATACCTGCAAGGAAACTACTCAGCTAGTTGACCTCACTAGGGCCTCTGCTTCCTAGCAAGTTCTTAGTTCATCGGGAACTTTGCCAGAGTCAAGGCCAGCAACACTCCCGAGGATGTCATTCCCACCTCAGCACAACCTCCTGTGACTGCCCAGTAAACACGCGGGAACGGACTCCCGAACAGGTGGATGCATGGGAAAGCAGCAGAGCGGCTGGGTGCTTACCTCTTCTGGTTCATGGAGGCCACCTGGAGCCACTCGTTGGTGCTGGGGTTATAGGAATGCGCCGCGGAGATCTCCTGGCTGGTGATCCTGTAGCCGCCCACGATGAAGAGGTAGTTGTCCAGGATGGCGGACCCGTACCCCCTGACATTCACCAGGTCGGGAGGAAGGTTGTTGGCCAGCGGGAACCAGCGCTCAGTCATCTCCTCGTACCTGAGCATGGACGGGGGCTCCCCTTGGTAGGGGTGAGGGGCCAGGGGTCCCCCCAGGAAATCCCCCAGCGCCACGAGGACAGGAGTCCCGGTCATCCGGGCCTCTCTCAGCCTCTGCTTCAGGCTGACATCCCCGGGGGCTTGAGGAGACGAGCCCAGGAGGTGGAACTGGGGCTTGCACAGCACCTCGTGGAAGTGGAAGGCCATGAAGCGCAGGCAGGCCTCCTGCAGGTCGGGCAGCCCGTACACCTGCGCCAGGCGGTACAGCTCCAGGCAGTTGGTGAGCCGCACCTGGGACAGCAGCAGCTGCAGCAGGGACGTGACCTGCAGGAACGAGGCGGCCTCCACCAGCTCGGACAGTAGGCTCACCTCGTCCATGTCCTCCTCCTCCTCCCCGACACCGCCCGGCTCCCCGCGCCGGCCCAGGAGCCAGCCTTCGCGGGCGCCGCCGGCGTTGATAAAGTCCAGCACCAGGCGCAGGCCCGGGGCGCTGAGGCCGCGCAGCTGCTGCACCTCGGGGCCGCCGGCCTCCGGGCTCCGGGCCTCGCGCATGCCGGAGCGGTAGAGGGCACGGAAGTAGTCGCTCTGCTCGATGAGCTTCCTCTTGCTCACCGGGTAGCAGCGGTCCTCCAGGCGGATCTGCACCATCTCCTCGGCCGACATGGCCGGGGGCCCGGGGGCGGCCGGGGCTCCCGCCAGCTCTGAGCGCCCGCCTCCCGCCCCCGTGCGCTCGCCGGGTTCCGGGGCGGCCGCCGAGCGCGGGCACCGGGAGGAGGCGGCGGAGGCGGAGGCGGAGGCGGCGGAGGTGGAGGTGGAGGCGGAGGCGGAGGCGGCGGCGGCGCAGGGCCGCCCGCGCCCGCCCGCGCCCGCCCAGCCTCTCCGGGCCAAGGCGGCCCCTCCTCCCGGTCCCGGGGGCGGCGGCTCGCCCTCGCCCCCCGGGACCGGCGGCCCAGCCCCTCTGGCCTCCGTCCGCGCCAGAAAAGGCCCGGGCGGCGACCGCTCCCCGCTTGGATCGTGCCGGGCCGTCGGCCGGGAGGGGATCCCAGCCCCCAGCAGGCAGCCTCTTCCCACGCCTAGCTTCTCACTTCCGCCCGCAGGACCCCCGCCGCCCGGCTCCGGCTTTCGCGGAGGGTAGGAGGTGGCGGGCCTCGGCGGCGGGCCTCGGGAAGGCGCGTCCCCGCGGCCGCCCCCGCGCGCCGGGCGCCGCGACCCTGCCGCCCGCCGGATCTGCGGCGATGCTCCGGGCGCGCGGGAGGCGGGATGAAGCCGGTTGCCTTTTCTTCCAAGGCGCTTTACCAGCGGGAAGGGAAAAGGAAAAGAAACGGGCGTGGGAGGAAAGGGATGAAATAAGTCGGGGTCCGGGAGTCAAAAAGACATCACATCTGGGATCGCCAGTCCTGTCGAGTCCGGCATCGTGTCCCGGGGGGGCCGAGGCACACGGGCCGTCTCTGAGCGTGTAGGTGGCACCTCGAGCTGACTCTTCGGAATGGTCATCGCGTAGGAGCCATCTTGCAGGAAGAAGGGCCAGCCAGATGGTAGCAGGTTCTGCAGGTCTCGGCGCACGGGGTGCCCCCGCTAGAAAGGGCTGGGAAGCGGAGGAGCTTGTATTTGCTGCTGGGGCCTGTTCTCTTCATGCGATTAAAAGAAAGAAGTACAACTCAACTAGATAAAGTTAGACCACGTGCCTTCTTTTAAATATTTTCTAACAGCCATCGCATTCCCAATTTCAGTTTGGTTGGACTAGCCATCACGGAATGTTACCTCTGGGCAAAAGGTCTGGCCGCTTTTGCTCATATTTGCCTGCAGAGGTGGCTTTTCTCGCCACCCTCTTATAAGGCCCTCCCTTACCCCTGCGCCTGCAGTCTGAGGACTTCATAAGGAAGGACACTTCTTCCCCATCTTCTTACACCGAACATTGCAAATAGCAAGCTCACCCCAAGTAATAAGGATCTTGTGCCGCTCATGAGCTATGAATTAATCCTCAAAAGGGGGTGTAGGCGGCAATTGTTAGGTTACCTTTGAGTACAAGAAGGGACAGTATTGGGAGGGAGGTGTGTGTGTGTGTGTGTGTGTGTGTGTGTGTGTGTTCACCCTTATCTTAACCAAAAACCGCTTGGAAACTTTCTCAGACCAGAGACTGAGAACCAAATAGTAGTCCTCTACTTGGGGAGAGAATATGTATTTGGACTTTTTTTTTTTTTTTAACAAGTTTTAGCTTTCTTCATGAATGACAAGTTGTTAAATAGTAACTGCTTCATAAGTACATTGCCCGGTATTTCAAACAAAAGATACCTCCTACAAAGCTAATGAACATTTTATGTTCGGAAGGGGAAGGGTTAAAAAACAGAGAAGAAAGTCATGTAAAACATGAAATTCTTTCAACACATTGTTCGGTTCCATTTGCACTTCTTCCTGTGTAACGACCAGCTTCACAGTGAGGTGTTGTCATCCCTTATTTTCTTTATAATACACCATGAACAAGAAACTAAAATTTTGAAGACATAGAAAAAAATTCTAGTAGAGTCTGGCCTCCCTGGGAAAAGTGAAGGAAACAAAGATGGACCTATGACTTGCCTCTTTCAGGATATTTTCTTGGATCCTGGGAAAGACGTCTAGCTTTCACCTTGTTTCACCTGGCCTTTAAATCCTTACTGATAAAATTCAGTTCTCATCTGGCCCTTTCACACTTCTTCTGTTCCCAGTGACCATGTAGTGGAGACATCTAAGGTTCTTTGGGGGTAGGTGGTCATGCATTTAGCATCTTCTAATGTTCCACGTCCAGTATTAGGCATTTAGCTGGGGAAATTTTGCTGGAAGTTGCCCCCTGTGCCAGAGTCTTGGACCTGGGATTTATTTGTCCCTCCATCAGCAACAGTGCCAGATTCAGTGGGGCAGCGAAGAACAGGCTCTTAGTCTCTCCTCGGTCCCTTTAGAATCTTTCACCAGTGGATGCTTTTGTTTCCCAGCCATCATAGATATGCCTCAGACTGGTATTTTCTTGCTTTTTAAAAACAGACCCCCCCCCAAAAAAAATCACGTGCATTAGAAAGGCAATTCACAGACAGTAATATTATCGGAGCCGATCTTGGGCAGGTAATCTGGGGTGTCAGCTTGACAGTACTGGGCACTGATCCTGTAAGCTTTTTGGCCCCTGACACAAGGTCATTTAGAATTGAAAGCCTCTTAAAGATCAAGTCATTTTAATAACTCACAAAGTAAGTTTTCTGTTAAGCTAGAAATGCAAAGTCAAAGCAAGACAAACTTTATTTACAAAAGACCTAAAATTATTTTTAAGCTTCATGAAAATGTTGCTTGTCTATAGCTGGAGGTATACTTTTATAGTTAGCCACTGATTAATGAATAATAAAGAGTGGCCTTTGTGGCACCATGATTCACTTCAAACACATCATGATCTGTTTTACAAAAGCCTAAAGTAATGGTCAAACACAGTTAGGCTATTTCTTCAAGAATTTTTATGGAAGGTATACCTTTTGACCTAGAATGGAAAAAAATCAAAGTACAAGATGTTTGTCACAGTGTTGCTTTGAATAATAAAAAAATCGAAAAACAGGGCCTCCCTGGTGGCGCAGTGGTTGAGAGTCCGCCTGCCGATGCAGGGGACATGGGTTCGTGCCCCGGTCCGGGAGGATCCCACATGCCGCGGAGCGGCTGGGCCCGTGAGCCATGGCCGCTGAGCCTGCACGTCCGGAGCCTGTGCTCCGCAACGGGAGAGGCCACAACAGTGAGAGGCCCGCGTACCGCAAAAAAAAAAAAAAAAAAAAAAAAGAAAGAAAAAAAAAAAGAAAAGAGAAACAATGTATAATGTTAGGAGTAGCTAACATTTATTGAAAGTTTATTACATGTTGTAAGTGCTCTCCGTAGATTATAATCTATTTTAATACTCTTTTACAGCTAAGGCTCAGAGTAAATTTTGGTACATGGATAGAATGAAATACCATAGAGCTATTACAAGTTTAGATTTTTGTAAAATTTTTTGGAAATTTACATTTTTGTAAAATTGTATATAAGTATCATCTTGAATGGTTATTATTTCTTATTGTACTGTTCGGTATGGTTTGGGTTTTTTAAGTGAATGCATGTCAATTTAATAATTAGTGATATATTCCAATTTCTCAGGCCCCATTTTACAAAATGATGTCCACCAATTTTATGAACTGATGAAATGAAAATGTTAAGTAAATACTACAATTAGCATCTTTAAAATAAGGATGACATTGACTTTTTGTTTTTTAATCTTTTGAATTTAGGAAACTTATGCTATGACTTCACTGCCACTTAAAAATTGTTTATCTCTATTTTTTAGTCCCTCCAATACTTCTAAATCAACTTTGTTTCTTTTTTGTTTTTTTAATAAGCAAAAGTGAAATATCTTGCTTTCATTAAAGCATGGGGGCAATTTAAATGAGTTTAAAGTAGCACAGTTCTTAAAATGATTCTATTTCATTCAGGCTGAGCATTTCATGTAGGCAAAACTTTCACTTATTTCAGTCACCTATTTCAGTGTTTTCCAAACACCTTAGGAAATCACCTGAGACACTTTTTATAAAAATAAGAATTCTGGTTCCCACACCAGAGCTACTGAATCAGGCTCATGCGGGGATGTTTCTGCTCCACATCTCAGTTAGTTGAAGTCCTGTCCCTGCTGTTCAGTTTTTAATCTCTCCTTTTCAAAATACCCAGCTCCAAGAAGTTACCTGTTTCCAGACTCAATGTGTATCAATCACCCCAAAATTTATTTAAAAAATTTTAGAGCCTGCTTTTACATTGGAACTTGTAGATTCTTTAAAATGCAACTTTGGTCTCCCCTTGAACATCATCTGACAGCAAAAGGATTAAACAACTGTGGATTTTTCCATTATCCCTGCAGGGAACATGAGAACTTCAAGGAATTATATATCACAGGAAAGAAACCACATTTAATGCGACTGAAAGATGTGGAGGTTAGAAGGTTAGAAAGTTGACTTTCCGGTTTATGTCCCCAGGGCATGAACTAATCAAAATAGCTATGGAACCTCATGGTAAAACAAGGAGTACTCTTTTGTTCCTCATCTGTCTCCTGTTTTGCCTTTAGGAAACCTCTCTTCCCTCTTTCCTCCGAACAGATGAAACAGTCAGATTGCTTGCAGGTAAGCAACTGAAACTTGCTTTCTAAGAGAAGTTCTTTAGAATAAAATGTTTTTTATTTTTAGTGCATTTTATGTGGCTTATGGAAGGTTAGGTGTTAGTCCATGATATAATTTTTGCTCAGAAGAAAGTGGAATTTTGTTTAAGTTATTCTGTCTTTTGACTGTCATCCTCTTTATTATCAATCGTTAATACTATGCTTCTAAAAATCAAAAGATATGATTATTAAAATTATTAGTAGACAGGTGAAGAGATGAAAGTTCAAAGAATGTTAACATTTTTGTGTCAAGTGAGTGTGCAAAAAAGTATAAGAGAAACAGATCACAAGACAGAAAAAGTTTCATCTTTTTTTTTTTTTTTAATGCAGTATGGTACTTTATGCCCCAAACTAATTACCAATAATGCTTTGTATAAAAATGGATACAAAAAAGCAACAGTTCCATGCTTTGAACTAATTTCATCTTGGAATGTATGGGATATGGAACACACAGTCTTCACAAAGGAAGACATTTTCACTGTCTTTAATATTTTTTTTCAAATATTTTGGCGTTGCAGTGGAAGTAACTTTATTAATACGTAGAAATTTAAAACTATTTCCCTAATGCACATTTCTTGTAACTACATCTGCTTCAGAGATGCCTTTATGTTTCTGCTTCCCAAAGACTTCTTTGTAACTTGAAAACATAAATATCAGAAATCAGATTAGGCAACCCCCAGTTTGAAATTCATCACAATTTTCAATTATGCTTTTTAGTCTTGGTTGAACAAAATACACTTTAATGGGTGTTGTGCTCCATCTACATTATAAGGATATTCTTTTGGCTGGATCTTTAATCTTCTTTTTAAAAACCTTGCGGCTGGCCTTTGCAAAAAATGCCTGGCACCAAGAAGTGACCAGGATTCATATTCAGTGTTTTCAAAATCACTGCAAATTTAAAATTTTTTATTTCATTTTCAGTTTTCATTTACTTTCGATTTTTTTTTTTGTAAAAACAAAGAATTTAAACCCATGCTCAAACTAGTTTTCTAGTGAACCTGAATATTAGAACTTCAAATCAAAGAAAAAAAGATAATTGAAAAAAAAAACCCTGCAGTCACAAGCTTCTTAAAAAACTTTCTAGAAGTGTCCTGACAAAATGATGTCTTGTTTCTGGTGAAATGGATCCTTCCTTTATCTGACATCAAGTGCCTAAACGATTGTTTTCCTCAGAAAGACCCTTGGCTAGGATTTCAACTTGCCTTTATATTTACTTAGTAAAAGGTGTCTGTGACTTCACTTTCACAGAAAGAATAAAAGCACAGGAAAGAATCTACGTCTTCCAAAGGCTAAAGGACAGAGTATTGAAATGGCCTGGAAAGCGCTCAGCATCAACAGCAGCAAGTCAACTGTTCACCTGGGGTGCAACTGGGAAGAAACAAAAGAAAAATCAACGTGCAGTCAAAGAGCCGCTTCATTTTTCTAGAAAGTGACCCTTCACAGAGTTCCAAGGGAGCCTTCTCCCTTAGCAACAGCCCTGAAGTTCCAGAAGCCATTCTAAACCCTGATGGTCAGCTTCAGCGTCTGTCTGGTCATCAGACTTATTGCCGAGTCTTCATCCCAGGGAAATGCATGTGGTGGTCGTGGCAGCAGACGTGATTTTGCTCTTAAGCATGGGGTGGACCTCAGACTCTCTCTGCTCACCCACTGTGTTTTACAGAGACTGCTGGATCCGACGCTTCCCAGGACTCCTAATTGACCTGGAGGAGTCTCAGAAGCTGGGGGCCCAGTTCTTGAAGTATTATTCCGAAAGCACTGGTCAGAAGTGCAGTCGGAGCTGCTGTCTTAGGAAGGATGGTAAGTGTCGATGATAGACCTGAGCAAAAATCAGTGGAAACTTCCAAAATGAGGACCTAAGAAAGGACCCTTAGGCAGAGGGTGCAGTGAACAGTTGACGAGGACTAGAGAAGATGCCCTGGGACGAGGCAGTGGGCAGAGAGGGAGAGACACTGAGACTGATTTTGCAGCTGGGGCCAGTGCAGGCTCCATTTACAAATCTAGTAATGACCTGGGAGGCTTTGAACCTACAGGTATCAGAGAACCTCTTCTCTTCACTAAAGTGCTAAATGAAAATATTGCCTTGAGGGCTGGCTAACAATATTTCTATAGCCCAGAATATAGCATATATGATTTCAAAAATATTTCCTTTTCAAGGTTCTTTTGGTGATATTGGTATCGTATCACACTTTTGAAATGTGCTTGCTTGGTTGACCAAGTGTGGGGATGTATTGAACAGGAATTTAGATTGTGATTCATGTTTTGTTATTTTTATTTTTATTTTTATTTATTTATTTTTTTTTAAACCCACATTTGTTTATTTATTTATTTTTTTTGGCTATGTTGGTTCTTCACTTCTGTGCGAGGGCTTTCTCTAGTTGTGGCAAGCGGGGGGTCACTCTTCATCGCGGTGCGCGAGCCTCTCACTATCGAGGCCTCTTTTGTTGCTGGAGCACAGGCTCCAGATGCGCAGGCTCAGCAGCTGTGGCTCACGGGCCCAGTTGTTCCGCGGCATGTGGGATCTTCCCAGACCAGGGCTCGAACCCATGTCCCCTGCATTAGCAGGCAGATTCTCAACCACTGCGCCACCAGGGAAGCCCTGTGATTCATGTTTTGAAAGAAATAGGGAAATATATGTCAACTAGAAAAAGAGGAAAGGAAAGGAGAGGAGGGAGAGAGAGAGAGAGAGAGAGAGAGAGAGAGAGAGAAAGAAAGAAAGAGAGAGAGAATGAAAGAGAGAGAGAGAAAGTTAGTTTTCAAAATATCCTAACAGAATTTTTTTTTTTTTTGGTCTGAAATCTGGATTCAGGGTTAAATATAATTCATATAATATAATCAAGGCCTATAACTAGGAAAACATTTCATTGTTGCAGAATTTCAAGTTGCATTTGATTAAAGACTTCATTTATTTTTCATTTTTCCAAGATGTGAAAGCTACTTGGAAAGAAACAACAAAAGCAACATAGCACTTTAAAATAATTCTCTTGTTGTTCCACACTTTCTTCCCATGATTTCTTACCGACATTAATTGCCAATGCCTCCTATCCAATTATCCATGTAAGATTTCTGGGATGCAAATTGGAGCTCCTTGGAGAGTCTAAACCGACTGTCAAGAGACCACAGTGTGAGAAGTTGTCACAGGCTCAGCCCTCAAAAGTTAATCAGGCACAGAAGAGAGCAATTAATTTATTAAAGGGAAATTTTGCAAAAGGTAGCAAATCTAGATATTCTGCTTTCAGATGTTATAACCCCAGAAGCCTTCCCTGAGAGGAGATGAGGGAGGGGTGATACCTTTTCAGCCTTTTCCCGTGGCATGAATTTACCTGACTCTCCACACCAGGGAAGCTGTGGCCTCTGGACTTCTGGGGATACTAAAAGCATCCAGTAGAACTCCAGGATTTTAGAGCCTCTGTGGCTTCCAGGTTGTGGCTTTCTTTCTCCAGAAGAAGAAAAGGCATGAACACACATCCCAGTTTTTACCTAGAAGCCAGAACTTTAAAATGCACAATCCTGCAATAGCTAACCTACTCAGAGCTGGGACTCTGAAATATGCATGAAGAATGTAAAAGATCTTGAAAAATTGCTCCCTACAGCATCCACTACTTTATCAGAAATGTAGATGTCTAAATTTGAATATTCTTTCTTCCTTTTCCTTAAACTTTACAGCACAGTCCTCAGGGAATGTATTTGTCATCTATAAGGTATTAGCAATGTATTATTAATTGACTTTAGTCCTATTCTTTCTCCTTCTGGAAAAATAAAGATTGTAGAAACATGGGGTGTCCCAGAAGTAATAGGGGAGACGTAACCCCCGCAGTTAACCTTACACAGAAGCAGAGCAGGTTCTGCCGGCGATTCCACAGCAGCTGTAGGCACACTCGGTAATCCTACACTCTCCCTCCGTAATCTCATTTTATTAAAGAAGCTGATACCTTTGGGCCAATGAATATTTCCCATCACACGGTTCCTACTACACTACAGCAGGAGGAAAATCTGTGCTGCACTGAAAGGAGGACAGACCGAAGATTGGCATTCAACAAATCTGACCTTCCAGAAATAACACGGTACCTTTTATGGAGCAAATCTACTTAGAAAAGGGGAGCCGGCAAGACAAGTGATGAGCCCCTCCCCGCTCGAATCCCAAATGCTAACCAGCTTGTCTGTCTACTCCCTTCCTCTCTGAATGACACCGATCAGCTTTTCACTGGATGTAGCTTTGCAGCCTGGGGCTAGCACACACCTGCAGTCGGGGTCAAGGTAACGTTCACCCAGCCTGCTGCCTTTACGCCACCTGGGCCGCTCCCAACAACACGGGTCATGGCTGTTTTTGCCCTTCCTATCACTCCCCCTTCTGTTACAGGCTTTGTCTATTTTTTTCCTCTTTCTCTCTCTGGTGAACTTCAGTGCCTTAGTATTCTGAGAGGGTATTGCATCTAGAATTCTGATCTATATAAATCCCCAGAGGTTTTTGTAGCCAATTGGATTTTTCTGAACATAAAATACTGGGACTGGGAAATGATTCCAGGTTATCTGGGTAGCATGGGATGTGTGAACGATTACTGAGAATGTTGGTAGCTATTTTCTTTTGAAGAGGCATTTTCCCATATTCACAGAAGCATTTGCGATAGTTCATAATGTACCGTAAGATGTCTGAACATAGCCCTGAGATGTACTGTTAATCCAGTGTTCTTGAAAGAAATGTAAGCTACTCAGAGCTCATCAAGCTGCAGAGATCAAGACCATCTGCAGATGTACTTTGCCTGCTTCCTTTTCAGTTTCCTGTAACTTGGCTGTCTTCTTCCACGATCCTGTTCATGGCGATGTCAACTGCCTCCATATTCACTGCCCAACCCTGGAGAGCTGCATATTGGAGCCCGGAACCAGCGCCATTTTATACAACATAACAGACGGTAATGATTTATGTCCTTTGTAGGTATTTTGAAGAATGTCAGTAATATTTTAGTAGAGGAATATAACTTAGAAATTGGTTGGCAGTAGCCATGTAGGAATCTAAATCATTATTTCCCAGTGAACTCTGTCTGGAAAAGTTTGGGGCTTCCAGGGCAGAAAACTAAAAGGAAATTCCCATTAATTTGGCACATTCAGCAAGGATGAGTTCATCCCAGATAACAAATCATATGTGACTGAACAAGAGCATTGTGTTTCATTTATTCCAAGAGCCTTCAGCAAGAACCAAAATAGGTATTTCTACTGTAGTGGTTAAGGATCCCACTAGGAAATAAAGAAAATGCTAAAAGTCAGTTTTGAGGTTCGCTGATGCTGTATACAAGGATTCTACAAAGATGGATGTCAGGGATGGGGAAATGCACTTACTGCCACACCTTAGCATAGCATTGGTCCCAAGATAACGACTGCATTTTTCTTTAGAAAAATACATATTTAAGTGTCCTTTCCCGGGTATATAATCTCAGGGTACACATCAGTAAACGTCAAAGAATAGATTTTTGCCAACACGATACAAAGGAGGTAAATTTCTTGATCAGTCTGTACTTATTGAACACATAACGCACCATGCTGTGCTCCACGTTGCAGATTACAGCCATCTCTGTGCCCTCGAGCTCCTCCTAATCGAGTTGATGCAACAAGTCTTACAATTAGTGTAAAAGACATACAATTAAATACAAAAATGTGTGGTACTGCCTCAAGTACAAAGGCTCAAAAGAAGGGGAGACTAAAGAAAGCTCAATTATTCAGAGGCGGCTTCATGGAAGAGGCCAGGTAGAGGCAAGATAAGGAGCTCCGTATCACACCCCAGGAAAGCACAAACACTGGTGTGGCTCCAATAGGGGCACATTTGGGGCTGCAATGGAACTATGGGTAGGATAGGGTACGCCAGGTGACAAAAGGACAGAGGAGAGTTTTGGTTTGACTTTGTCAGAAATATGGAACCAACGAAGCTATTTCATGAGAAAGCACTATCATTAAAGTGATGTCTGGTTATCTTAGTCCAGGAAAATTATATGTAGGATGCAGATTAGAAAATGCAGTCAGGGTAATGTTATATCTGGACAAGGTGACTGGAGTTGCAACGAGGAGGAGGGATGGTTGCTAGCATATAGGCAAGGGCTTGGATAGCACTTGGGTTACTTTTTGGATAAAGAAGAAGAGGACTGAGGATTCAAAAATCCCGTTGCAGTGCAGAGTCCAGCATGGGTGACAGAAGAATGATGATGCCGCTGAAAAAGACAAACAGGCAGACCAGATGATGGTTTTGAGAATGCCAGTGGTGATGGGAGATGTTTAGGTGGGAACCTCCAGTAGAGCACAGGAGAACTGAGATCAGAGCTCAAGAAAGAGGAAAAAATTGGGGATGTGGATTTCAGGGCCATCAATGTAGTGCTGACAGCTGATGGGGATAATCTCTTGGTGGCCGGGGGTGGGAGGGTGGTTGGTATGGGATGACGAGAAATACAGCAGAAAACCAAGGACTAAAGACTAAAGATTATCGGGCAATCAATGAGGACCAAGGAGAGAACCAGCACAAAGGAAGGGAAAAACGAGAGGCAGGCAGTCTGAGATCAAGTGCCAAAGGAATTTGGGGTCCAGGGAGTCACGGGAGAAGAATGCAAGGAGAGGTGGCCATCAGTATCAAGAACAAGAGAGAAGCCAAAGCAATGAGATACAGTGATCAGGAAACAGGGAAAGTACTGATCACCCCAGAAGCAGAATAGTGAGGATGGAAACAAAATGACAGAAGGCACAAAACAAAGTCAGAAAGGAAAGGGAGGGAGTAGGTGGTGGTGTGTTGAGAGTGGGAGCAGCTCAAGAGAGACTGAAAGGGAAACAGTGTGACAACGGTAAAGCTGTTGAGAGTTTCTGAAGCCAGAGGGAAAGGAGTTTTACAAGAAGAGAGAGAACACTGAAGGCCCTCAGGCACTGGACCCTCAGGCACTGGGAAGGGATGAGATTTAGGGCTCTGCTAATAATTTTGAATAGTTACACTTCTCAGGCTCCATTTTGTTTGACTTGACTTGTCATACATATCAAATGGTTACTGTTTCTGCAGCTCTTGCCTGAAACTGCTATTGTTGCGCAAAAGCCCTGGCAGTTTTCTCCACCATGTGATGTAGCCAAGTTCGTTTGCAACAGAAAGTGTCTTAGAAAGTTAAGAAAAATTCAAACGTGGCTAGTATGTTTCTAAGCCTTTCAGAAGTAGGCAGTGGTGGAACTTGCAATTAGCTTAGTTCAATAACTTATAGGGGCAAAATCCAAGACTTCTCCAAACTGTACTTTAAGGTCCTGTCTTCTAAATTAAAAATAAAATTTAAATGATGCCTTATTTATATTTCAGGTGTAGATCCAGATTTGCTGGTTTTTGAACAATCACTGCCCACATATCTAAATACCCGTTATTCATCTAACATACGGGAGAGACTAAGGATTCTAAAAGCTATGTATTTAGATAAACAACAAACGACCATGACAAACCAAATGCTACCATCAGTAGAGGCTCCATCTTCAACCACATATCAAGCTTTGTTTGCAACCACAAATAATACTAAGTATTCCAAGGAATTAACCACAGACTCTCGGGCAAGGTTCATTTCTCTGAAGGACTCCATTACCACAAACGTAAATATGGTGGCAGCCAGTACTGAGTTCATCAACAATCCAGATAACAAGACTATTTCTCCTTTCTTTGTGCCTATGGACACAAAACTTTCTCATATGCCTATTCCATCCCAACTCAACAGTAGCAAACAATTACTGAACAAAACCAAAGGGTACAACAGCAGAAACCGTACATCTGAGAATGAAGACACAACACCTGATGGGGCACCTGTGACTTCCAAGACGTGGTTGGCTCCTGTGGTCCTCTGCACCTCTGTCATCTTTCTCTGCTGTTGTGTAGTCATCCTGGCATCTGGATGCTGTCGAAAGCACCAGGGCCAGTATAAACCAGGACAGAGAAAGTCAGGATCCAAGCAAATTAAAAAATGTACCATTCTGAAGGAGCGCTCTTAATGGTAAAAGATGTGAGCATTGTAAGCTTTTAAGAGTATCATTTTTAGTTTTCTGTAAGACGAGGGCAGTTCGGTTAAAAAAAAATAAATAAAAAGCAGATACCCATTCTTACCAATCTCTAAAGAATGCCAATGTTTGATAAACATAGTTGCTTTTTTGATTATTTCCATTTTTTGAATAGTGTATCATTTGCTGAAGTTCCAAAATTCTGATCTCTGCAGTTATTCAGCACCATGTAAGAGATAGTTGTAAGTGTTGTACATGTATTAACTTGTTGATTCCTTGAACTCTGTGAGATAAGTACACTACTGTTAACTATTATACTGTTCTTATCACATTTTACAGATGAGGAAACTGAGGAAAGAGAGGCTAAGTATCTTGCCTAAAGTCACACAGCTAGTATGTAGCAAAGCCTGACTTAATAGGCAACATGGTTTAAAAGTCCATGCTCAAAATCACTGTTGGACTACAAGCCTCCATTTTCTCAGTGAGTATGGAAAAAAGATACAGGGAGGAAAACACCATAACATCATATTTGGTTCCTGTCAAGGTCATATTATTGTCACATATTTTAATGAAATCTTTTAGTGGCTTGAGCAAAAAAGCACTATGAACGATTACAGTTACTAACCCATGAGCAAAAGCTTCCTGATTTTTATACAATTTATGTTCAATTGATTAATCTTTCTCAATCTTAATCGATCTTCTTTTTCAAAAACTGACATGCCTCAATAATTATGGCACTAAGATCTTTGAGCTTTCTGTTGACTTCTGTTGAATAAATCTTGGGAGTTTTAGTTTATGTCCGTCAGTTGTATAAATTGTTTTCCCAGGTGCAAATATTAGCTCTAGGTATTTCAAGCTCTGTCCACTTACACCAGATTTACCCCCTAAATCTTATACTCCGACTCATAAGTGTAGAAAACTGTAATTTAAGTCTCTAATGATCTTAAACTTTAGGCCCTTAATCTCATCTCTGAAAATATTTTTTAATGTGAGGACATTAAAAGACAGCCATTTAAGCATAATGAATAAAGAGGAAATCCTATTATAAGATTAATAAAATAGTACTCTTCCCTCAGAATATTAACCACAAATAAAGTCTGAATTTTTAAACTATAATCAATTTACATTAATTTGCTATTAGTATTATATATCATAAATGTTATCAATTTCTTTCTTAATACATTAGGGGAAAACTCAGGCAATTTAGGGGGGGATATCAAGATTTAAATTACCTTAAAATATTTAAGTTATTCAGGAAGCCGTCTTTAAAAACTATTTGTATATACATTCTTTTAAAAGGTTATTTAATTTTCTTTCAAATATATACAAACTGTTTGAAGGTTTTCCAACTAGGGCTACCAAAAAAAAATTTTTTTCTTCCTTGGGATTTCTCAGAATTTTATTTGTTCCCTAAAATTGATAACTGTTTTATAGAAATGACCATAATTTGGGAAAAACATATTTACCTTTGTAAGAAAACAAACACACTCCTTCTCTTCTTCAGCCCCTACCTTTGACCATCAGATAAACTGAGTAAACTTAGACTGTAGAGGCGACCTGAACAGTCAGCCAAGACAAAAATGACTGGGCCTAGAAACCATGTCCTTATTGGAAGCCAAAGGGACCAAAGAGAACTTCTGAATAGAATTTAAAACTTTAAGAAACAAAGATCACAGGGCCTAGTCAACAACTAAGGCTAAGGTTGTTACCACCATTTAGGAAATAACCATGATATCGAAGTTTTTCCAGCACTGAAACAGCCAGACCTTTGGGGAAAAAAATCTATAATAGTCCAGTATTATGACATATTTACCAATTTTGGAAAGAAAATATGCAAAGAAAAAAACTAAAGCTCCCTACAATTAAGAAAACAGGTTTGTTCTATTTCTTAGTTGCCTATGT
This sequence comes from Mesoplodon mirus, assembly GCF_964341445.2. Classification (NCBI taxonomy): domain Eukaryota; kingdom Metazoa; phylum Chordata; class Mammalia; order Artiodactyla; family Ziphiidae; genus Mesoplodon; species Mesoplodon mirus. Next base: position 80,166,575 of record NC_138987.1, read on the forward strand.
GTTTAAGCACCTTCTGAGCTATGAAATTTACGAGTTTGAAGTCAGAAGTGATTGCATATCATCAGTACAGCAAAAAGTGTCCCCTAGAATCCTCATTGTAAGGACGAATATGATGTTCATTGTATACATTAGATCAATTAGAGCTTAAGGACAAGAGTCTAAATAATGACAAAAATGCTGGTTAATTATTGCTAACATTACAATGACAGCAACGGTTACCCTTTTGAGGCAGTTTTGTATTAATCTTACAGCTCTAAGATTTTGCCATTAGGTGTCAATGCCACAGCCTTAGAGTCTTCAGGTCTTTGCTCGGAGTTAGCCAAACTGCAAAGGTTAAAAGGGCACAGTCTTCTACAAGACCACCCTTACTTGTGACACCAACTATAAGTTCGGGGGATGGGGAGTCCCCAAACCACTCTCAGGTTCGATAATTCACTAGAGGAATTCACAGAACCCAATGAAAGCTATTATACTCACAGTTACGGTTTATTACAGGGAAAGGATATAGATTAAAATCAGCCAAGGGAAGAAGCACCTAGGATGACGTTCAGGAGTGTTCCGAACTCACAGGTTTTGGTGTCCTCTGCCCGTGGAAGCAGGATGCATTACTCTCCCGGTACCAGTGTGTGACAGTATGTCCAGAGTATCGCCAACCCGGGAAACTTACTGGTGCCTCAGTGTTCTAAATTTTTATTGAGGCTCCATTACATAGGTATGACTGACTGATCAATTACCTGGGCAGTTGATCTCAGCTGCTGGGTGGACTGATTTACCAAGAGACTCAAAGCCCCCCAGCCCTAAACACATGGTTGGTTTTCCTGGCATGCCTAGGACTATCAGGTGTAGCGAGCCCCACCTAAAATCCACTGTGACTGACTCCTGCCCTAACCAAAGACACTTCTATGAGGTATGACAGATTACCTCCCAGAAGCTGACGGGAGAGGCCAGATGCTCTTTGAGCAAGGTCAAATTCTTTATTACGTATCATTACTCCATCTGCTTCCGTCTTCACTGTATTATTACTACAGGACTGAGGACCCTAATCTACCCACCTCTTTACATGTTCCCAAATGACAACCTCTCCTCAGCTTCTACTGTTTTCAAATGTGTCCTTCTTCAATCCTGTTTCCACATCTGAGTTTTCCTCAACTCTGACTCTCTAAGAAATGTAACACTTCAATACACTTATGTATGCTTTAGACCTGATCTAGAAACTCAGTTGTATCTACTTTGTTTTTTATTCGCTATTTCCATCCAGTGGAATGGATGGAACTCAAGGCCCTATTGTTGTCCTTTATAACCTACGGACTCTTGGCCTTGCTAACACTAAATCATATCTTCAATTTATATAAATCTTTTGAGCAATTGTTCTGAAATTCCTTTCGGCATTTTATGTTCTCAAATTCTGTCAAGCAAAATAAGTTTTAGGCAAATACAAGCCTCCATAATTCCTTTATTTCAATTTTAAATTAATCACTTGTCGACAACTTTAAGTGGTAAGAAATGACTTACAGATATACTTAAAAGTACTGAATTGACAGCTAAATTGAATGAAATGTTTCTTAGGGCAGTTATTTTGTCATTTACTCCAATTAAATTCAAGGTCTTTATACCTCATCTCCTTCCTGAGCTGTGGAAGTTCTAGGTGGGGCATCCAGAGAGATGAATACCAGCTAATCTCCGTTTCCACTTTTCTGCAAGCTTGGGCTTAGAGAAATGAGCCAAAGAAAATGGAAAGCAGGATGCTAAACAGAATTGAATCAACATAAAGTGACCCCAAAATAGAGGAATGGAACAGACTTTTTAGGTTAGAAAATACTGCCAAGGACCTGCTTCTAATGAGAATCAGCATGTGCAAAAACTCACTAGGCAGATAACAGTTATGTAGACAAAACACTAAACTTCAGTCAGGGGACTGGGTTCTGGGCCTAGCTTCCCAAATAACCAAAATCATTATTCAAAAGCAACCAAAAAGTACTAATCTGTAGGGAAAGAAATGGAGCAGGTGACAAAACAACAACATTGTATATATATGAATACTAAAGTTGTTATGGTAGAAATAAAATCCAAACACTTTAGAACCACAAGAAATCACAGAGATCGAATTAGTCTGATGGCCCCAGTGCATAAGTAAGAAAACTTCTGAATAATCACTGCCTTTGTACATTAGGATGAAAGGAATAATTTTAACTCTGATGTAATAAAACAATGGTTTTTTAACATCTTCAACTGTATATCAAATTAGATAATGATTACATATATATCATAAAATTAATAAATCAAGGTAATTTTTCTATATAATTCATGTCAAATTTAATAGTCTCTTCACTGATTCTTTGTACTGAGAAAGGGTATTTTCATTGTCCCCCTCATTCTTAAGACTAACAACAGACTTTCTGTACTCTTCAACTTCTTCAGTACCGAGGAGCTCTTCTTTACTTAATTCCAGATTTTTCTCAGCAGCTTTAATTTGGAGAAGGGTTTCCAGGATGTTTTTTTCTGAGGAGCTATCTTTCCATACATACTCTTCCATGTCTGCTTCAGTCTTCCTTTTCTCCCATTCTTCAGTTTTCTGAAAGGAAAAAACAAGTTCTGAATTCTGAAAATTATGACTCAGAGTCTGGTCCACACTCTGTGTGTACACCTTGACTGACCTCCCTTATCTAGCACTGCTGTCCACCTGCACCAGGCAGCTCTGGGCTGCACACTCTGTCACATGAGCACCTCGTTACCACTCACTAATTCTACCCACATAATTTACACTTTATCTGCCCTGCAAATTGCACTTACAAAGCAACACTGCTTCCCCAAAGATGTAGAAAACTCACTCCCTGCAACGTTCCAGTCCCTAAACTCTAACACATCAAACATTTCAAATTTCTGAGGTTCCAAATAAGAGAGTTGAAAGGAGACTGTATTTATCTCTGTAACATGCCTCTGGGAATGACAGGGAAGACCAATTATTACAATAAATTTAAAATATAAAGTTCATGTGATTTTTAGTCATAATGACTTTATAAATTCTGGAATTTTGTCTTGTTATCTTTATTTTCTGTTCCTATAATGGAAACAATTTTCATTACTGCTTACTTTTTCTTACAGAAACCATTACCATGTTATTTTAGGGAACAGTGGTAGGTTTTAGATTAAAATAATTCAGATTTATGATTTAAATGAAGATGTAACACTCTGTGAAAAAAATCAAGCAACACAGCTAATATGTAATATGCCCTGGTTCAGAGAAGTGCTGAATAGCAGCCACATTCTTTCCAAATTAACACATAACAATATTCTGAGCCACAGGCTATTATGGAATGACCCACCAGTCTTACAGCTTTTGAAGGTGGTAAACCCTTCCAAATTATAAAGTTTTTAAAGTATTAAAAGTGAGGCAGACTTGTAAGGCTGTCAGAAATAGTATTTTAACTCTGAAAGCTCCTCTTGAAACAGACCACAGCTTGAGCAGACAGAGCGCCAAGGCTCCTCAGAGCCAAGTGAGCACCAAGAAGGAGGCAAACAGTCTCCAGCCATGCCACCCTCCCATCCCCACTCCCGCTTCCAAAAGCTCACGAAAAGAGAAAAGCACTAGAAATCTGTCCCTCAAAGGATAAAGAGGATCCCCACCAAAGGCAAACAAGCCACTGCGGAGGCCACCGACTCAGCAAACCCCATTCGCATCACTGAAGCCCAGGAAAGGAGCTCCTCCACCACAGAGACCCACAAGAAGAAGAAAGCCTCCTTTAATCCTTTAAACTGGGTACCCTTTTCCTTTAAGAGAAACAAACTGATGCAGGGTGTTTCCTCAGATCCCAGATTCCCGAGCCAACGTGGGGTCTCTGTACTCACAGCTCCCCTACATCTGCCCCACCTCGCTCTACTGAATTTATGGCGGAGGACAATGTTCCAACTTACATTCTAGAAACATCTTATCTGGTTGAGAATCTGCTCTGCACCCTCTTTGTAGCTGGTAGGGAGGCTTTCGCTTGGCAGGGGGGCAGGGATAATATGAACTAACTTCCTGTTATGCCCCGCCCCCAGAGCCCTGTTGCAAATAACTCCTAACAGCCAAACTCTGAATTTGTACATTTAAAAAAAGTAACTGACAAAATTACCCCACCATACCTAATTTTTACTGTAATATATGAGGAAGGAATAAATGTCAGCCCCTTAAAACAAAAGTGTCCGAAATTAAATATATCACCGGCCTATCTACTCTTGCCAATGCTTTAAATGTTCAAGACAATGTCATAGTTTCTCCATAATTCTAACTTACAAGTGAAATAAACTTAATTTAAGAGGCCAACAAACACATTTTATAAAGCATTAAGTAAAACAGTCACTCCATCTCATTCTGAACTGTTAGAAGACAAGAATTAAGAGACTTAACTGTTTAAAAAATTAAGTTTCACCTAGGTGTTTCTGGATTTTAACTGACTTGAAATAGATGCTTAATCAGAGGAGATAACCAAAGTAAATCCACTACCAATTTTCAACATTTTTAACCTTCCCCTTATATTTGACATATACAATTCTACATTGGTTTGCCAAGGTGTGTTCAAAGGTATGCCATGGTATTGATTCCCTGAGCACTCAGGGGCCACGTGAGCCTGGTATAGCAGGGGCAGCCACAAGCATCCTCCCTCCTTTATTTATCTCAGTAGAGAATTTTTCTGTATGTGCAGTGACATGAAAAAGGTTAGGAAATCCTAAACTACAGGATAATGTACATTTGTACTTACTGCTGTTCTAAATAGTCTTTGGTACAGGAAAGTCACTTATATCCTGTGAAGGGCATGGCTTCCTACTAGTCCTGTACAGATACAATGCAGTGCTGGGCTTCAGCAACAAGCTAAACTAAACTCTAGTTTTCTACATATTCTAGCTTTAGGATCCAAACTCTGCACAACGAAATATAAATTCCAAGATAATAATAGTAACAATCCCCCAAACTGAATACTTACTATATACCAGGTACTTTAATACTTACATGTATATATTAATTATTTAATATAATTCATACTGACATATTGGGTTAGATCTTGACATCTCTACAGATAAGAAAACTAAGTATTACAGAAGTTAAATAGAGGGGCACAGTCACCTGGGAATGTTTCAGATTTTTTGTATTTTAACTTGTAAAGTTAATGCAGCACGCGCACAGTAAATTTTGTAACATCTCCAGAGGAGGTCTACGGCAGCACCCCCCAATCAAATATATTACTACTTTTCTAGCAACATGTATGAATATTCACACTAAATGGGATTAACAAAGGTTATAAATAGCTTCTCATCCATTCAGAGTTCACTTCGCCACCAAATAAGTTATGAAAAGACTAGCAATTTCCAAAGCTTTTTTCATGTCAGAATTACAGGTAGAGGGCTTTATATCTGTGATTCCCTCAAGGTTACACAGGGAGGGGTATGGCACAGTATTTACCATGGGCTTTGGTGTTTTACAGAACTGAGTTTAAATCCTACCTTCATCACTTACTAATGTGATAGGCTTGCATTTCTATAAGAACTGACTCCCCAGAACTGTTCTGAGGATTAAAAGAAGGAATAGCTACATACTTAGAGTACCTGGCTCACAGTAAACACTAAATAACCATCTACTACTAATATCACAACTTATTAAGAAGAAGAATAAATAAGAGTAGGATTCAAACCCTTGCTGGCACACCTCCAAAATCTATGTTCCCATGTCAAGGGTGCCACTACCACCATCAAGCAGTAAAGCGAAACTTTAAAGGTAAATATAAACACAAGAAGTGTCCAAATGTTTTGCCATCATTATTTCCACTCACAAAATCATATGACTGATATTTATCAAATGTAGATTAAAAAATACAGAAACAAAAGGTCTATTTATCACTGATAGAAAGGTAATATTTTTCATGCTTATTACTTCTTGATAAATGTTATCACTGATTAAATTTTCTCAGTTAATAGCCTGTTCTTAAAAATAACTGAATTATCTCCAGTTTTCCAGCAGTCTCCTTTGGGTGAAGGCTTTTTATGTCTAACCAAATGTAGAAAACACAAAAACACACACAGAGAGAATTTACCTCTTATAAAGACCTGTCTCAAGAAAAAGAAAGCTAATTTTTTGAAGTCCTATGTTACATGTATCAATAAAAAAGATCTTTAGAATTTCTGTTTTTCAAGAAGGAAAAATAAAGATTAATTGTTATCACTATATTTACCTTTTGAGGGAAATCTTTTCTAGTCATTAATACATAAGTTTTCACAGATGGCTGCCATCCAAATGGGGCTTATCAGTGAAGAAAGAACCGAGCTAAATGGAAGAGCTGTTGGTTTAAATGATGTATTAAGAAGCAATCCCAATGGACCCTTCATAGGGACCCCTTGAATTCTGGCTCCTGGTTCGGTTTGGCTAATGGGAGGCACCAGCAAGAGACCTAGAGAATGATGGAGAGTGAGGTCAGGGTTGTCCTTCCCAGCTCTCTCCCTGATGGAGGGCATGCCCCACAGTTCCTGTCAGGTGGCCCATCCATACAGCTCTCTCTCCGGTTCTGCAGCACCTCCCTCCCCTGCCCCTTCAGATATGCGGTGTGATGGCACCCCACTCTCACCACCCCTGAGAACTGCACCCTCACTTGTTTCTGTTACTGAACCTTTATAAAATGTCTCCTTAATAAAATATCCTGAAAATGAAGAAAAACAAAAAAGCAATTCCAAAATCATCTTCTAGTAATGATAAAAAGGTAATAACATTGCATATAATGCTTGTCACTTCAGAATATTTTTCATATAAGAGGTATAAATATAAAATCCTTGAGGGAAAAAGAACTCCAAATTTCTTTCTTTTAATTTTACATTATGATTTCCACTTTCAAATAGGATGTAACAGGTAACAGGATGCCTCTGCTTTGGCTACAACTGGAAAAAAGCCAGGTAATCAATATGCCAGAGAGTTTTTTTTTTTAATTCATTTATTATTTATTTTTGGTTGTGTTGGGTCTTCGTTGCTGTGCGCGGGCTTTCTCTAGTTGTGGTGAGTAAGGGCTACTCTTTGTTGCAGTGCGCAGGCTTCTCATTGTGGTGGCTTCTCTTGTGGAGCAGGGGCTCTAGGCACCTGGGTTTCAGTAGTTGTGGCACGCAGGCTCAGTAGTTGTGACTCACGGGCTTAGCTGCTCCACGGCATTGGGATCTTCCCAGACCAGGGCTCGAACCCGTGTCCCCTGCATTGGCAGGTGGATTCTTAACCACTGTACCACCAGGGAAGTCCCACCAGAGTTTTAGAATCAATTAGGACTAGATGAATGTGAATTCCAGGCTGCAAGCATATGGGGAGCATCCTTCTGAAAATCCCTAGCCATTTTCTTCCCTGAGTCCATTTTCCAATTCTGTATCAGACTGGCCCTTGGCCCACACAGAGGGACTCTACTCGGGAAAAGAGAAATGAGCAAGGTTTGAGCTGTTACCCAGGGCTTGTATGACAGATTGGAATTGAAGAGCCCCAAACATGACTGGTTTTAGTTCCGGGGCTACTTAAGGGAAGCTGGGGAGGCTGAATCAAGTTTCTGAAAAGCAAATCTCCTATAATCTCATAGTGTTTAGGAGACAAAGTCCTACTAGAGGGAGGAAGTCCTATTTCACACAACCAATCTCCCTCTCAAGACATCTTCCAGATTCTGCTGCAAGGGCTAGAAGTTAACAAGTTAAGCTCAAAACTTCTGAAGAACACAAGTGACTCTTAAGCAGACTTTGAGATGTGGAAGTGGACTCACCAAGTTCCCAATCAAAATGCCTGAGAAGAGACAAAGGTGAACTAAATCTTAAAAAACTGTAACCCAGCCCTGCTCCAGCTCAATTCTGATTGCATTAAAAAGATAAGCCCCTGACCCTCTCTGCACTAGAGAAAAAAGAGGAAATTCTTTCTGATGGACGACATCAATTGGAGCTTCTATGGGTCTTTTACATACAATGTCTGGCATGCAAGAAACAATTACCAGACACTTGAGACATTTGAAGAAAAGAAAATTAATCAATACTTGTGATATTTGCTGCGTGTCCTTCTAAATTCGTTTTTTTTAAAAGCACAGCTATGATTACATTTCATTTATAATTTCGTACCCTGACTTGTAATTCACTGCCAAATTTTTATAGCTTCTGAAATTACACCCAGGATTGAAGTGGGCAATTGTTTAAGAGTTTCTTTTTTTGTAGTGTAGTTGACATGTATTAATTTTAAAGCATAAACAATAACATATTCAAATTACTGGGGGGGGAATTAAAAATACTAATGTAAGCTCAAATTGATCACCATTCAGGCAGTTTGATTAGTTTGTAGACTTCAATTTTAATAACTTAACTATTAAACATTTACAATTTCACCACTTAACTTATGTATGTATACAATAAATATACATATATACAGTTTCTTTTCTTCCCTGCCTACCATGAGAGAACCTGCTCTGACTACAGCCCTAGAGGAAGGAACCTTCCATTCCACATGATCCTGTTCTCTTTTCTCCACAGCTGGCTCAATTATTTACTCACTCATTCGTTCACTCAGTACATATTTATTACACAACTACTGTCCCAGGCACTGTCTTGCCCTGGAACTGCCAATCTAGTAGGAAACCTAGAGTTGAGGAGGAACCGGGCAGATGAAGACTGTGATCCCAGCAGAGGAAAGAGCATCCATAAAGGCTGGAGGCAGGAACGAGCTTAGGACATTCAGGCCTGAATGAAGGCCAAGGTGAGGAAAGTGACATGGGATGAGTAAGCACCTTACATATATTAATTCATTTAACTTTCATAACAACCCTATGAGGCAGTACTATTACTACCTGTTTTCAAATCAGGGAATTGAAGCCCAGAGCAATTAAATAATCTGCCCCAAATCATACTGCTTCTTAGTGGCAGAATGTGTTCCAAGGAACATAGAAACACGGAAAAAAGAACAAAAGAATAACTTAATTTGACCCTATCATCTTTTTTCTCCTTGTAGGCATGAATTCAATACAAAGAAGAACACAATAGCTACTTCATGCAATGGTCAGTGAACTCCAATCTAATAGAAAGCAAAGAAGTATCTGTTCCACTAAATACACATATGTGTCACCTTCTACCATCTTATTTATAACTCCCTTTGCCTAGAACATGAATCACAGTAATATTCCACTTCTCATGATTACAAGTAAGGCATTGTGCTAGATGAGGAAAAACAGTTTTACCAATTAAAAAAATTCAAGTTACTTGAAAATCATAAAAAATAGGAAGAAGTAAATATCCATAATGGATTAAAAAGCTACTGCCAATACTTTTAGTTATCAAAGCTAAATTTTTAACTGAGTATGTCAAGGAATTCAATTCAAATCAGATCAGTTTTTTAAAAATTTACTGAATGCTGATATGCCAGACATTGTACTAGATGCTGGGAATACAAAGATGAATGAAATACACAGTCCTGTCCTCAGTGACCTCACAGTCTAATGGAGCTGGGCAGACATGTATACAGGCAATTACCATAAAAGCAATAAAAGGAATGCTGACAGAGGGAGAAGGGAAAAAGGATGGGAAGAAACATCTGAGACAGGTTACATCTGAGGTGTATTAAAGGATTCCTATGAATTTGCAAGTCTGATCAATTTGAAAAGGGATTATAAGCAAAGAAAACAGCTTATGCAAAGTTATGAAAGAACACATTATGTTCATTATGGTACAGGATACATAAACTACAATTCCTGAGTAGCTGGTAATGAGGTGGTAAATTGCTGTGAATAGACATACTAAGTAGTTTAGATTTTATGCTAGGTAATGGGGAACCACTGAAGGATTTTATAAAGGGATATGATACAGCAGTCTTGCTTTTTAGAATAATTACTTTAACAGCAATCTGGAACATGGATGAGACAGGAAAATCAATAAGGCTATTATAGTTATTCAGGTAAACAATGATAAAGACCCATATCAGGATAGTAGCAGTAGGGATAAAGAGGAGAAAATAGTTTTAACAGATATTTAAAAGCTAAAACTGAAAAGACCTGGTGACTTATGAGATATCAGGGGAGGGGGGAGGGAAGAAAACAGCGTAACTTTCAAGGTTCATGACTTCAGCCACTGGGTGGGAATTTTTCTTAATGGCCTTTAAGTATATGATAGGCTCCTGAGCATCATATATAAAATGAAGTTTTACCTGAAGGCAAATAGATATGAGAAGTGTTACTTTACTGTATCATCAACCCACTCAAGAACAGCTGCCTACTGCCTACCACGTCAAGTCAAAAAAAATCTATGTTAGTGTATAGGAGTGCAAGAGATTTCTGTGCATTAATTTTGTATCCTGCTACTTTACCAAATTCATTGATTAGCTATAGTAGTTTTCTGGTGGCATTCCTATACACTAACAACGAAAAATCAGAAGGAGAAATCAAGGAAACACTCCCATTTACCACTGCAACAAAAAGAATAAAATACCTAGGAATAAACCTACCTAAGGAGACAAAAGACCTGTATGCAGAAAACTGTAAGACACTGATAAAAGAAATCAAAGATGATACAAACAGATGGAAAGATATACCGTGTTCTTGGAATGGAAGAATCAACACTGTGAAAATGACTATACTATCCAAAGCAATCTACAGATTCAATGCAATCCCCATCAAATTACCAATGGCATTTTTCACAGAACTAGAACAAAAAATTTTACAATTTGTATGGAGACACCAAAGACCCCGAATAGCCAAAACAATCTCGAGAAAGAAAAATGGAGCTGGAGGATCAGGCTCCCTGACTTCAGAGTATACTACAAAGCTACAGTAATCAAGACAGTATGGTACTGGCACAAAAACAGAAATATAGATCAACGGAACAGGATAGAGAGCCCAGAGATAAACCCACGCACATATGGTCACCTCATCTTTTACAAAGGAGGCAAGAATACACAATGGAGAAAAGACAGCCTCTTCAGTAAGTGGAGCTTGGAAAACTGGACAGCTATGTGTAAAATAATGAAATTAGCACACTCCCTAACACCATACACAAAAATTAACTCAAAATGGATTAAAGACCTAAATGTAAGGCCAGACACTATCAAACTCTTAGAGGAAACAGGCAGAACACTCTTTGACATAATCACAGCAAGATCCTTTGTGATCCACCTCCTAGAGTAATGGAAATAAAATCAAAAATAAACACATGGGACCTAATGAAACTTAAAAGCTTTTGCACAGCAAAGGAAACCATAAACAAGACCAAAAGACAACCCTCAGAATGGGCGAAAATATTTGCAAATGAAGCAACTGACAAAGGATTAATCTCCAAAATATACAAGCAGCTCATGCAGCTCAATATGCAAAAAACAAACAACCCAATCCAAAAATGGGTGGAAGACCTAAACAGACATTTCTCCAAAGAAGACATACAGATTGCCAACAAACACATGAAAAGATGCTCAACATCACTAATCATCAGATAAATGCAAATCAAAACCACAATGAGGTATCACCTCACACTGGTCAGAATGGCCATCATCAAAAAATCTACAAACAATAAATGCTGGAGAGGGTGTGGAGAAAAGGGAACACTTTTGCACTGTTGGTGGGAATGTAAATTGATACAGCCACTATGGAGAACAGTATGGAGGTTCCTTAAAAACTAAAAATAGAACTACCGTGTGACCCAGCAATCCCACTGCTGGGCATATACCCTGAGAAAACCATAATTCAAAAAGAGTCATGTACCACAATGTTCACTGCAAAACTATTTACATTTGCCAGGACATGGAAGCAATCTAAATGTCCATCAACAGATGAATGGATAAAGAAGATGTGGCACATATATACAATGAAATATTACTCAGCCATAAAAAGGAACGAAACTGAGTTATTTGTAATGAGGTGCATGGACCCAGAGCCTGTCATACAGGGTGAAGTAAGTCAGAAAGAGAAAAACAAATACTGTATGCTAATGCACATGTATGGAATCTAAAAAAACAGTACTGATCAACCTAGTGGAAGGGCAGAGATAAAGACACAGACGTAGAGAATGGACTTGAGGACACAGCGGGGGAAGGGGAAGCTGGGACGAAGTGAGAGAGTAGCAGTGACAGAGTAGCATTGACATATATACATTACCAAATGTATGGATGGCCAGTGGGAAGCTGCTGCATAGCACAGGGAGATCAGCTTGATGTTTTGTGATGACCTAGAGGGGCCCACCCCTCTAGGGTGGGAGGGAGACGCAAGAGGGAGGGGATATGGGGATATATGTATATTTATAGCTGATTCACTTTGTTGTACAACAGAAACTAACACAACATTGTAAAGCAATTGTACTCCAATAAAGATACTAAAAAAAAAAGAATTCAAAAAAAAATCTATGCATGTATGATACACAAATACTTCCTTTTTCTTGCCCTTTTCATTCTAATTCCCATACCACACCCTCAGTGCTGACACTAAGTCCATGTACAAAAACTGTCTTAAAAGAGATATACCAACCTTCTAATCAGTTTCTTTATTAACAATACTCAAAGACTAGGGAAATTATTCACAATCAAGAGCTCAGCAACAGAGCCTTTAGAATAAAATATGTCTGGGTCTCACCTCTAGATATTTTGATTCTGCAGGGAATCAAATTTCTAAGCATCTGTAGCTCAGAAAAGCTTCACAGGTGAGTCTGATGCAAGCCCCAGCTGAAAACCGGTTATGGAGACAGATAAATTTTCAATTAATAGCTAAGTCTGAGAACTAGCAGCTGAAGTTCGGGTTTGATTTCATCTCTTTTATTTCCTAATATTTTATCAAGGAGGTCAAAGTTGAATGAAACTAAGTAATATGATACCATGGAAAGCATATGAAACTGTGAAGCTGCAGTTCAGGTCTCAGTTCCTTAGGTTCACAAACTCTGTGGCCTTGTGCAAAATGCTTGATCTCTCCTCTAAGTCTTAATTTCTCAGTGAATATAATGAAGAAGTTGTAACAGATAAATTTTTTGACTCCTGATCTTTAAAGTTAGCACTAATTTAAAATGGGTGGCCATGCTAAATGCTTCTGTTGTTAAAAAAAAAAGACACAGTATTTTAAAGCACTTTAAAAAAATGGAACAACTCCTCCTTCACCCCCACCCACTTTTTGGTTTCCTTTTTGTATTCATCCAAGGTGATCATTTGAAACAGCACAGAGGTGAAAAAAAGTCAGAGACAGAGACACAGTTGACTCTCCAAGCAACACCACAGATCCACTTTTAAAACAAAGACCAGATGTTCCATTTGTCTGGAATCAAGTGAAAGGTAACATGCAAACACTCTTTACTGGTACTAGTCTATCACGAATGCTCAGACTCTTCATGGTAGCTCAATTAATATGTTTAACTAGTTGTTTTTCTTTAATGAAGACTGTAATATTAGTTTATTATTTATTAGTTTATGCATAATTAGTTAATATGTAAGTTTATGCATAAGTACATTCCACCTTAAAGAGATGTATCTTGCTAGGAGTAGCCAATATTATCCTACAGATTCCATTAACATATTAACATTGTCAAATATAAATTAGCATCATGAATTAAACTCACAGAAGCAAATGTTTGTAGGGAACTTCCAAAATAATACAGCATTAGAACACTTTTCCTTTAAATATTTGAAAAAACATATAATCAAATGAAAAACAAACCTGACCTATGTATAGCCCAAAATCATACATCCATGAAAATTAAGTATCTCAAACTGTTGCAAAGATATTTCTTAAAATTTGGGCATAATTATTGATTATTAATAATTTTATTAATAGATCATTAAAAAGCTATACCAGTAAGCTAATTATTGCTAACATCTAACAAGTATGCTACATTTTAAATTACTGAAAGGGAGTTTCTTTGTTACTCTGTCACTTTACTTTTTAAGTTGAAAACCTACTTCAAAAGTCCATTTTTGGATCTCCAAAAGAATAGACAATGTTTCAATGGCTGTTATTAAACATTTAGTTTAATATTATTAAATGTTATTAAACATGTAGTTACCTAGCACTGACCCAGATATTCTGAAGAACAAAATACAGTAAGATCAGATGCATGTTAATGAGAGTCTTACAAGATTAGTTAAAAGGACAAAACATACAGGGAAAAAAACCCATGGAACATGGACTAAGGCAACTTTTGTAGTCAAGAAAACAAGACAGTATAATTTGCTATCTATGCAGAGTAGGAGTCAAAGAATAAGAGGCTCAAATATATCTGATAAAGGATTAATATCCAAAATATATAAAGAACTCATACAACCCAATAGCAAAAAAAAAAAAAAAAAACCTGATTAAAAAATGGGCAGAGGGGGCTTCCCTGGTGGCACAGTGGTTGAGAGTCCACCTGCCGATGCAGGGGACGCAGGTTCGTGCCCCAGTCTGGGAAGATCCCACATTCCACGGAGCGGCTGGGCCCGTGAGCCATGGCTGCTGAGCCTGCGCGTCCGGAGCCTGTGCTCCGCAACGGGAGAGGCCACGGCAGTGAGAGGCCCGCGTACCGAAAAAAAAAATTAAAAAAAAATAAAATAAAATAAAAAATGGGCAGAGGATCTGAATAGACATTTTGCCAAGAAAGACATTCAGGTGGCCAAAAGACACCTGAAAAGGTGCTTAACATCACTAATCATCAGGCAAATGCAAATCAAAACCACAATGATACCGCCTCACACCCATCAGAATGGCTATTACCAAAAAGACAAGAAATAACAAGTGTTGGTGAGGATGTGGAAAGAGAACCTTTGTGCACTGTTGGTGGGAATGTGAAGTGGTGCAGCCACTATGGAAAACAGTATGGAGGTTCCTCAAAAAACTAAAAACAGAGCTACCATATGACCTAGCAATTCCACTTCTGGGTATTTATCTGAAGGAAATGAAAACTCTAGCTTGAAAAGATATCTACACCCCCATGTTCACAGAAGCATTATTTATAATAGCCAAGACATGGAAACAACCTAAGTGTCCATAAATGGATGAATGGATAAAGAGTAAGTGGTGCATATATATGCAATGGAATATCATCCAGCCATAAAAAAAGAAGGAAATTCTGCCATTTGCGACAACAGGGATGAACCCTGAGGGCATTATGCTAAGTGAAATAAGTCAGACAGAGAAAGACAAACACTGTTATGATCTCACTTATGTGTGGAATCTAAAAGAACAGAAAAGAAACAAAAAAACGCTGAACTCACAGAAGCAGAGAACAACTGGTGGCTGCCAGAGGCTGGGGGTGGCAGGTGGGCAAAATGGGTGAAGGTGATTCCAGTTATAAAATAAGTAAGTCATGGGGATATAGTACAGCCTGGTGACTACAGTCAGGAATGCTATATCGTATACTTGAAAGTTGCTAAGAGAGTAAATCTTAAAAGTTGTCATCACAGGAAAAAAATTTTTATTAACTTTGTGTGGTAATGGATGTTAAGCTGACATATTGTGGTGATCATTTTGTTTTATATATATGCACACACACACACACACACACACACACACAAAATCATTATGCTGTATACCTGAAAATAAGATATTACATGTCAATAATATCTCAGTTAAAAAAGAGAGGTTCGAGTGGGTATCAAAGCCTTGAAGGATATACAAGAAAAAAATAAGTAGAGAAAAATAAAAAATTAAATAGTAAATTATATAACCTTTATAACATTTTTTATAATATTTATTACTAAACCAACTTGCTTTTACTAGTGTTCCTCAACAGAAGAGACAGTGTTTTCTCCTTAGGTATTAATCTCCATATCCAACAACACCAAGCAAATAAGAGGCAACCAGTAAACATTTGCTCATCAAACAGTTCATTTTAATGAAAGCACACTTAATATTTGCCATGAGAATGGCTTACTCTTTCCTAAACACTAAAACACTGAAAGAGGTGCCTTTTCACACACCTAGTAAAATTCTACTACATCAGTTCAATATTGCCCTCTGGATACAAATCTACACTCTGTAAATAAGCTCTACTACCTGTTCACAGCCTGGCTCTGAATTATTTTTCAGTCTCATCTCCTCCCTCTGCCCTGTTGGTCGTGTACCCTGGCCACACCAAACTTCTGCCTGCTCTCTAAACCTACCAGGCCTAGAGTCCTTCACCTACTGCACACTCCTACCCATCTTCCAAAACCAGTCACCACGTCCATGATGCTTCAAGGGAGAATTAATCCTTGTATGCGCCTCTCACAGCACTATGTTCCAACCTCTCTTACCTAGTGAAAAAGACTATATTATAACCACCAAATCCCTCTAGGAATAAAGGTACCTAAAACAGAGGCTCATTCATTTTGATAATCCGAACGATACCTATCACTGTACCTTGTAAACAAGAACAAAATCATTGATGAAGGCTAAGAAAAGAAAACAATAAACGTCATTCAAGCATTCTCTGATATAACCTGGAAATCTATGTGTATGTGAGCACACACAAAAGATCACTATGAACTCATAAACCACTAGACTAAATGGCAATTATGGCTCTGCAAAAGGATTCATCATTTTTATCAGAAATACTTGCAATAAGGTCCCCTTTAAAAATAAACTCTGAGTATAAAATTATCCCTTTTATCCATTTTGTTACATGACTTTTCAGAACCACTTTAATACAAACCTAGATATATTTCTGACTGGCAACAAGACTATCATGAAGTCCACATTAGACAGCCAAAAATTCAAATTTTAAAAAGCAACCATTAGTAATTAAATATCAAAATCACCCAAGAACCCTTTGAATCTGATTTCAGATCTCTACATTTTCTAAAGCAAATGTTTATTTTCTTTCCCCCACCACTGTCTGTGTTTTAGTTTAGCTTTTGTGCAAGTCACTTTGGAAAATGCTTCATTCAATCATCTCTTAACCAAATCACTTGTGGAAGGTTTAAAGAACAACATGCAACAAAGTTAACATTTATTATCAGTTGCGGCAGAATGTGAGTCAGATACATGTTGTAAAAATTCAAATACAACAGGGCACAGAGCTGACTGGATCTGCATAAAGTCTTTCTCAAGTTAAATGTGAGCTATACACAGAAATTGGAAATAAATGAATTTGAAATTCTAAGATAAATCTTTCTTCATTTCAGTAGTTAACAACGTTAATAGCCACCATTTAATGAGCACCCACTATTCACCAGACATTTCACATAAATTCTCCCTGATCTATCCAAAAGCCCTTAATCTGAGCCTGACGTTAAATGAATGGCCAAGGTTACACAGTTAACAAGTAGTGGGATTCAAATCCAAATCTGAATGGTTCCAAAGATTAAAACCTAATTCACTTCTATGCTAACACTGTGTAATACTGAAATATTAAACCAAATTTCTACACGTCTCTTTGCTTCTTTGAACAGCTGAAGAATAAATGGTTTAATGTATATCTGTTTCTCAGTACCTTCTTAGCACTGCAATAATCATTCTGGAAGCATTACTAAGACTCTACGCCTGAAGTCTATGCTTTGTGAAGTCTATGCCTTTTGAGTATGAAAATTAATAAAGAAAACCTCAATTAAAGTTAAGAGTTGGGAATGGCCTGTAGAGGGAGCTCTCATGCATCCTCACACTCCATTATTTGCATGCACTGACCTTCACTTACATGCCCCACTGGAGGAAGCACACCCTGCACTCTCAAACAGAAGGTGCAACTACTTTACAATCCCAAAGGAAGAATTTCTCCTTGCTCAGCAACAGCCCAGGCAATGAGAAACATCTCAGTTCTGTAAACGAAGTCATCACCACCCTAAACTCCTACTTTCCTCCCTTGAACTTTCATTTAGAACAGCCCCTCCCAACTCCCTCCTTTCCCCTATAAAAGCAGGCTCCCTTTTCTTTGTTCTCTGGACTTATCTACAGGTTCACCATAAACTGCATGTCCCAAATAGCAATTCTTTGCTGTTCCCGAATAAACCCATTTTATTGTTTTAGAAGTCAACAACTTCTACTTTAATAATTCTATATAGTTAAACTGTTTTGAATAGCACACCACAGTAACTTTCTTATATTGGTCTAAATGCATACCTTTTCAGAGAAGTTTCAGCATTATGTTACATAAAACTACCAACTACTTTCTCTCAATGCTACTTAGAGGTAACCTCCACAGAGCTTAGCTTTTAGGTATTAAATGCTCTGAAACTAGCCTTAAAAATAAAGGAATGAATTAAAAGGGGCTCTTTAAATATGTGATTAAATACCAGGTGGTAACATCAATTTCAAGTATGAATTCCACGCTGGTGAAGGAAAAAAGTTTCAATTCAATAAAAATTCTGTTCCACCAGCTCTGCAAAACTTCATGGCTCATCTGCATTCTCTTAAAGCTTCTTCACTGATGGTACTTGTTTAGAAAGGATCAAGAGCCAAGTTTAATATAGGAATTATTTAATTATGTTTAAGACAGTTGTATGTGGCTACTTACTCTGGCATCAAAGTAATTAACATTAAGATCAAAGGCTTCTTGCATGAATCCAGAATACAAACTTGTTTGGATTTTATGTCATGGAACCACAGAAAGAATCCAGTAAGTCAACTTTCACTGAATTTATTTATGCCTGTCATTTCCTTTGGGGCAAATTCATTTTACAGGCTGCTGGCAAAATAAGAGACTCAAAACTGGTTGGCTTTTATTGTTTGGTATTAACTCTTTAAGCAGCAGCCATAGAGCTGAAGCTAATTCAGCCATGTTGCTGGTTCAAAAGGGAACTTAATGACCTCAAGCCAAAGACATTTATAAAATCAGTTGACAGGAAAGAGATTAACTGCTATTATGATGTTGCTTCTGAAGCTAGGAACTAGAAAATCGCGATGAATTATGATAATTAGAATACCTCAAAAGCAGAGAAGAGCTACCAGCTACTTTCTGTTCTTTACTAACCTCGCAACAAAGTTTTATTTTTTATTTTAATTTTCCACTCATCCCCTTGTGCTACAACTGTTTTATTATTAACATCAATGAAATCTGTAAGAACAGCTGTACGTGTTCACAGAATTTCTTAGGGATGAAGGGAGATTCCAAAGATCATCTAACGCAACTAACTAACATCCAAAGAGTACGTTCCTTTTGTCATATCCCCACTAAGTAGCCAATGGATGGAACATCTTCTACCTATTAAAGCAGCCCACTCTATCTTTAGATGAATCTTGTAGAGAGATTTTATTCAGTAAATAAATCTGTCTCACTATTGCTTCTACTTTGCTGTACCCTTAAAAGTCATGAAAAACAAATCTAACTCTTCTTTCATATGAAGTCCTTTGAGCATCTAAACAGAGTGACTCTTTCGCCAGCTACCCCCATTCCTTCAAATGTTCCCAACATGAAATGCTATTAAGTCCCATGTCTATGTTGGGCAAGCTTCAAAAATTTTAATTTGTGTGCATATCTAAAATTATTTCAATTTTTAAAAATATTATATAAAACTGAGTTACCAAAACATATTAGTTACCAACTTTAAATGAGCTGATGCTCATTCACAGCAAAATCTTCCTCATAAATGTGTATATTTATACTAAAACTCAATAAATTTAGTCAGACACAAGACTGTTTTTATACTATTTAAATAATTAATTGCCCTTAATTGTCTCTAATGTATACCAGTGAAATGTTCACATGAAAGGCTATTTGATAACTAAGATTTTAATAAACATTTAAAGTAACTTTCTATAAAGTTTGGGAGCTTTGTTCTATAGTTTATTTAAATAACAGGATGATTATATAGTTCAAGTAATATAGATGATGATCTCCCTTCCATAACATTGACAACTTTCACCTAAAGTCATACAAACAAACAAAAAGTAAAAAATTCTGAATTTTTTAGTCTAAGTCAGAAACTCTGAACTTTAAAGGCATTTTAGTCATCTGACTTCTGAAGGTCCTCAGATGGACTGAATTATCTATTTCAAGATCTTCACTTTCAATGTCAGTAGGAGTTATCTATAACATTTCACATGTCCTTAGCTTAAATAGTGGTTCATTAAACACTCATCTGAGTGCTGGCTACACAGACTGTTTTGAAAGGTTAACATATCCAAATTACAATGACAAAGTTATTAAACATTCATACACAATCACTTACCCAAGACTCATGGTATAAAACTGTTAGTAGATACATTGCATAATCATAATTCTGTCTCTTTAAGGGGCACCTTTAAAAGACAGAGAGAGGGAGGAAGTCAAAATTCTAAACATTCAGTACATGGAAAAATTTGCAAAGTATACAAATACTAAATACAAAGGATAACTTATATTCAGGAATTCCCTATCTGACTTAGGAAAATTCCATTATTGGAATAAAAATGATCTATGTAGTTTATGACTTGAGGATATTGAACACTGATGTTATTTTTACTTTTATTTAGAGGATATCTTTGCTTTCATCACTAACAAAGTTATTTATATCTGATAATAGCTTTACACTATTTTTAATATGAATGTGTCCAATCCAAGTGTCCTTCACGATCTCAGGGCTAAGAGTCTGCGATGGTGTCAACATACCTGCTGAGTTCATTTAAAGAATACAGAGAGACTGATGCTAATCTAAATGTTCACCCTGATTTCCCCAGAGCTGATTCTTTTAAAAATGAGCTACACTACACAATGCTATAATTTTTTGCTATCATATTTAAAATGAAACTAATGACCTAATATTAGATAAAATTTCTACATAAATAAGAGCTGGCATTAACTTTTAGGCTAATAAAATAATATAGAAAAGGAAATAATTACTTCTAATTTCTTTAAATATAAAGTTATTATGACAATTGACTTTAACTGGACTCTGTTTATTCTGTACTTAGGTTTAATAGTCCTCTATTCTACAAAGTTGTTACCATAAAACATACACACACACACACACAACACACTGACACTTATAAATTTAGCAAAAAAAATTATCAGAAACTTACAGAATTTCTAACAATAACATTTTTAAAGTATTTTTAAAAATTGCACAAACTAAAAACACAGCATTATTTTACATTCTCTAAAGTTAAAGCTAGCAAAAAGATATTATTCATAAATTTCAATTTTATTTCTCCTATATGGTAATAATCTAAAATCACAGTTCCCAAGCTTTTCCCACCTCCACACTGTTGCCATCTCTGTATGTATGTCATGCTACTTCTTTATACCACTAAGAAGCAAAACATAAAACCTAATTGATATTGACACCTCCAAATGCTTTGAAATTAGGATAAGGAGGGAGAGAGGATATCTGCCCACTTGTTTTTCTTTATATTTTGACATAATTTAGAAGCAACCAAAGAATAATTCTAGAAATAAAATAACCATTTAGCAAAAACATACCAATAGCCTTTCTTTACCTCAAATGACCTAATTTATAAATTCATATACAATAAATTTAATACTGCTTTTACAAACTTCTATGCTAGCACTGAAATTCTGCTTATTTACAAAAATACTTTGATGAATTTCCATATTTAATTTAATAATTTTGATTTTGAAATATAAGATTTCTATACTGTGACTTTGCAGAAACCTGTTTAAGTATTACTCACTGGCAAGCGATTCTTCCATTTCCGTTTAACATCTTCCCTGCATTTTACATAAACAAATATATTAAAAATAACAATTTAACTCAGCTAGGCAAGCCTCTCCATGCACATAAAGATCACAGCAACAGGAGGCTAGTGTGAGGATATTAAAAATATGAATGAGACAACTTCTCTGACCTAACAGGTTAATACAAGGACTGCCAGGGGACTGGAGAACAATAAAGCAACACATGTGACAGATCTGCTGAACTTTTCTTCCTTTACCTATCTGTCTTGATGGTAAGCACATCTGTGCTCTTGCAGTATCGATCTCCTACAAGTTTAATAAGTTTCTTCTTTGCGTGATCATCTAAATTCAAACTGGAAAGTTTAACCTTAAAAATACAAGAAAAAAAATTTTTTTAATTACTTTATATACTTTGTATAATGAGAAAACAGTGGCAAAATTATTTATACTAACATCAAAAGAAACTTTTTCAAACTCCTTCCTTTACAGAATTAGTAATTCACAAGTATCATGAAGCCTGATCTTACTCATGGAAAAAAAAAAGCGGGAGCAAAGTGTTTGGAGTTCTTTGAAAGTTCTGGGCATTAGTACCTTTCCTAAAAGAACCAATGACATGTCTCTTAAATAAATGAAATTACAGTGCTTATGAGTATTACTAACTATTAGAATTCAACTCAATTAGTGTCAGTAAAGCTGTTTATAAAAAATAAATGGATGAAACATAGGGGCTTTAAGAATTTCTACCACGCAATTATGAGACCCATATCACTGCAACTGTTCAGGAGCTTTTATTTTATTTTATTTTTTTTATTCTTGGCTGCATTGGGTCTTCGTTGCTGCGCGCGGGCTTTCTCTAGTGGCAGCGAGCGGGAGCTACTCTTCGTTGCAGTGCGCAGGCTTCGCATTGTGGTGGCTTCTCTTGTTGTGGAGCACAGGCTCTAGGTGCGTGCGCTTCAGAAGTTGTGGCCTGCAGGCTCAGTAGTTGTGGCTCGCGGGCTCTAGAGCACAGGCTCAGTAGTTGCGGCACATGGGCTTAGCTGCTCCGCGCATATGGGATCTTCCCCGTCCAGGAATCAAACCCATGTCCTCTGCATTGGCAGGCAGATTCTTAACCACTGTGCCACCAGGAAAGTCCCAGGGGCAATTATTTTAAAAGCTACAGATGTCTCGTGGAAGCCAGAATACAGCATCCATGAAGGGTCAAAACATTTGAAATAATTCAGCTCAACATTTCTCAAAATGTTAATACTAGTCCCACAGGCTGCTAAAAAGAATGATTTCTTTAAAAAGGCTGGTTCTATTGAGTCCATCTAGGAAATGTTGAGTTAAACTAGGTTCTTCACAGCAGGATTTCTTAGAGGAGGCAACATGTTAAAGAGCATGCTGAATTTCAAGATGCAGCATTGTTATGCAATAATTCCAAAATTTATTTAACCTCAGATTCCACTTTTCAAGGGACAATTCATGAAATTAGTCTTCCTTAAAACATATTTTGGAAAATGCTGGAATAAATGAACATACTTTTTAATTTGCAGAGAATTATGGCTTGGGCTGAAAAGTATTATCTAGAGATGAATAGGCTTGATCCAGGAAAACAGGTTAGAGACTACAATACAGGTAAATAAGGTAAACAACAGACTAGTTTTCCATGGAGAGCATTAAGAATAAGCAAAAATCAGAACTGTATGAAAAGGCTAAATAAGATTTTGAAATCCCACCTATTTCTTCCCTCTAGCTTCAATAACCCTGCATTTCATTCAAGACAACCATAGCATAAGAGCTTATTTATTTTCCCACTAGACTGCAAACCCTTGAGAGTAAGAACAATAACTGTCTTGTTCCTGGCAATGACCTAGCACCTAAAAAGCATGCAACATATTGGCTGAATGAATACATAAATTTAAAAAAGGGAGGATACGTTGTTTCTTTTTTAAGCACAGTGAGTTTTTTTATTTGGACAGAAAAAATAGGAAATAAAAAAACAAATATAAATGCACTCAAAGAACATTAGTAAGAACACTGACTATTAAATATCAATCCCACAGGTAGGCAGTGTGAAATTACCACAGTCCCCTGAAAAGAATTCATGTCAACAACCAGGTTATTAGCTTGATGGATAAAATAAGCAGTTTTATGATGACTCTGATTGTTAGCAATATGGAGAATTACCTATAAGAAAATCATAAAACGTACCCACATTATAATTATGAAAATATATGTATATCTGCATGCATACAGATACAGTACAGAGAAAGAAATAGATTTTACATTCAGATACTGAACAGGGAGTGATTTTCCCTTCTAAAACTCTTTCAATAAAATCATGATGTTTAACAATACATTTAAAAATTTACCATTTAAAAAATTTGTGTTCTAGTTTTTTACGTAAGAAGCAGTCAAAAACATGTGGCAGCAATGCTGATCATTACTGTGACAACTGTTTTAAAATTCATTGTTCACATTAATATTTTAATGGTCAAAAATTATATAGTCTTATGCCAGAAGCTCATAAATATTGCAGAAACAGCTGTGCAGTGCACTCACGCCACCTGCTAGCACTCAAAGGCACTGCAAAATTGTAGTCTTTAACCTGGACTAGTATTCTTACATTTAAGTTGAGTGACATTTATTTGTCATTCTTTTTACAAAATTCAAAAGAATCCTTAGGGCTTCCCTGGTGGCGCAGTGGTTGAGAGTCCGCCTGCCGATGCAGGGGGACACGGGTTTGTGCCCCGGTCCGGGAAGATCCCACATGCTGCGGAGTGGCTAAGCCCGTGAGCCATGGCTGCTGAGCCTGCGCGTCTGGAGACTGAGCTCCGCAACGGGAGAGGCCACAACAGTGAGAAGCCCGCGTACAAAAAGAAAAAGAATACTTAGATTTTACTTTTCTCAAGTTACTGTACTTTAAAGAGTCGACATTGTACTATTAACATTATCCCCAAAACAACGTTCACATTTCAAATCATAGTTATAGGTGTATCTTCAAATGTCTTATTTAAAAGAACTACATAAATTGAAAAATGTCTAAATGTGTAAAATATTTTCTTCATTTACAAGAATATGCAGTTAATTAAAGAACTATGGTATTACACATAAGACAAGAATTGGGCTTGATGTCTAGATTTGCTACCTATCAGATAAGTGACCTTCAACAAATCATGTGATCTTCCTGTCTGTTTCCTCATTTATAAGATAGAAAGGATTCACAGAATTTTTGTCAGGAATAAATGATATTAAATAGAAGAAAGCACTTTTTTCCGCCATATTTTCTCATCTTTTATTTTATTTTTAACATCTTTTTGGAGTTTAATTGCTTTACAATGGCGTGTTAGTTTCTGCTTTATAACAAAGTGAATCAGCTATATATATACATATATCCCCATATCCCCTCCCTCTTGCATCTCCCTCCAACGCTCCCTATTCCACCCCTCTTAAAATCCTATACAAATGTTATTTTTAATTCTGAACTACTTTTATGACTATCAAAAAAATATGATACCAACTTTCCTTCTCTGAATTTAAAAATTTGAGTATCTCTGAATATTATTTTATAATATTTGATTACCTTCACAGTACTGCATTAACTCATGCTGGACTACACATGGTTTAGTCTTACTGTTTTACCTACTTTTACTCTTGAACCACATGACACAAGTCTGGACACCACCCGAGACTCAACCGTCAGCAGGTAGAGTGAAAGGAGTCCAGAAGGGCCGACAGGAGTCAGGCAGAAGGGATACAAGGGATCGAGGAAGGTATGGCATGGTGGCATGAGACAAAGAGACAAGCAGGGATGGCAGCATGATATAGTAAGTGGTAACTGGTGGCATACTTTAAATAAAGTGTGAGATTATTTTTATATGAAACAAAATAAGCAAATTTAGAACCAATAAGGACTTTATATGTCTATTCTAGTACTGAAGACAAAGGCCCACAAAAATTAAGACCAAAAACATGAATTAGAATCTAGGATTCCTGGGAATTCCCTGGTGGTCCAGTGGTTAGGACTCGGCGCTTTCACTGCCTTGAGCCTGGGTTCAATCCCTGGTCGGGAACTAAGATCCCGCAAGCCATGCAGCATAGCCAAAAAAAAAAAAAAAAAAATCTAGGTTTTCTAACTCTGAGTTCAGAGATTTTTTTTTGTCATAAAACAGAGATCAACTGTCGTTTGTTGTTGCTACCATTATTACTAAAAAGAGGTAACATTTATTAGGTTCTTAAAAATGTATCAGGTATTATTATTTTATAATAGGGATACTCTATTAACCTGTTGAATGATACCATCAAAGTAGAATTTTAAGTTCTTTTTCTGTTTTCCTTTTGTTGATCTATATTTTATGAAATGTATACAGTAAATCTGTATTATCTTTTGTGATTTTAAAATATTTTCAATGTCTCTAAATACATAAACATATTGCTATGATATTTAAACTGTCCTATGGAATTGAAAAAACACTGGAAAGCTTCATAAATTCATTTCATAAAGATGGTACAACCCTGATACCAAAACCCAAAGAAAGAAAATTACAAATCAATTATGGCTATATCACTGAAAATATTTCTAAAGCTTAAAGTCTGTCTATTTGTTAGCATATAATGCAAAGATGGTTGCAGAGATTTTCAACATATTTTTGCAGCACACTTGGAATGTTCCAATTTAAAATACAGATTACATGGAGTACGAAAATGAACTTTTTGTACTGGGAGGCCCCTCAGAAAGGTGGGCAGTCATCCTCCAGGACAGGTGAATCAGAAGTCCATTAGTCAGGGCTCCCTGGAGAAATGGCTGATTCTGGGAATGGTACAAGGAATATATAAAATGAGCCAGGAGCATTCTGTGGTGCCAAAAACTAAGGAAGTGTTTAAAAAACAAATGATGGGTCGTGACAAAGGAGCAGGGCGGCCGGCTGGAAGAGTGCCCAACTGCCAGAGATGAAACAACTTGAGCAACAAAATAAAGTATCACTGGACCGTAATCCAAAGGATAAAGTAAAAATCCATGAATCCACACTGATACAAGTAAGTGACTGAGTAAATAAATGAATGGAGGAGAATAGACAAATACCCCACATAGAAGAATTCCAAATAATCTATATTTCCCCCTCGAGGCGGTGGAGCATAACTTCCGTAAGTGTGGGCTGTGCACGGTGACTTCCTTCTAAAGAGCACACTATGGAAAGGAAGAAAAAAAAGAGTAACTTTATAGTGGAGAAAACTGGCCAACACTACCTCAGCCAGGTGATCTAAGCTGCATCATCAGTGGTTAAGTCATGTGAGGAGCCTATACCCTTGCTATGATGTGATGAGAACGGCACTTAACTTCTGAGGTTTTCCTCCCCAAAACACCCAACAAAAACAACAAACAAATCGAAACTGAAGGACATTCTGCAAAATACGTAACTGGGACTTCTCGAAACTCTCAAAGTCATCGAAAACAAGGAAATTCTGAGAAACAATCACAGCCAAGAAGAGCCTAAAGAGACACGGTGACTAAATGTAATGTGGTACCCTGGATGGGATTCTGAACAAAAAAAGGACATTAGGTAAAAACTAAGGAAATCTGAATAAAGTATGAACTTTCATTAATAATGTATCAATATTGATTCATTCATTAGTTATAACAAATGTACCACAGTACCATAAGATGTTAACAACAGGAGAAATTTGGTGTGAATATGGCAAACTCTGTACTATCCTTGAAGCTTCTCTGTAAATCTAAAACTATTTTAAAAGTAAAAGTTTAATTTAAAAAAAGGTTCATCGGGTAAAACTGCACGTAACTGCTGTGTGAAAAAAGACACGTGATGTGCATCAAGACTCCGTTAACAAAGGTTTCCAATACTAACTTAGGAGTTAGTTACTAGGGCACATGTGCAATGCCATGTGGCATGTTCCTGGTGAGTGAGAGGAGGGATTTGATATTTCTCCAAAGCAACATGAGATTAGGACAAATAATCCTAAATAAAACATCATCACAGCAAATCAGTCAGTGGTAAAGTAAAAGAATAATGTACAATAAACTGATCAGGGCTCAGAAATGGTTCAGTAATTGAAAATCAATTAATATAATTCATTACTTTAAAAATTCAAAGGAGATCATTTCAAAAATGCTAGTAAACTAGGAACCGTATACATCGTTAACACAGTAGGGATTATTATCTCTAAACTGAAATCCAGTCTCAGAGGCTAAATACTAGAGGCATACTCATTACAGTAGAGAACAGCACAAGGGACTACATAAACATTTTAGAAACTCTGTCTAACACAAAAGACAAAAAGAAAAAACAAGCTATAGATATTTTAAAAGGAGAACTAAAACTGCCATTAATTATCATTTATTTCTTGAGAAATCACCCAAAGAATCAACCGAAAAGTCCTAGCATCCCAATTTTGGTCTCCAAACACCAATGCTCACTAAAAGGTATCAGAGCTCCTGGAGAAATAGCTAATTCCAGGTCCGGGATAAGGAATATTCTATATAGTAAGCCTGGTCCATCTTGTGCCAGAAGGCAAGGAAATTTTCCAATGCTAATGGGCTTGTAATAAAAGGACATAGGAATCAGTTTAGAAGAGACCCTACTGGCCAAAGTTAGGACATACTTTGAACATCACAAAGAATATGACTTTACTTGATCAAAATTTGCTGAATATACCCATCTACACATTACCTGTTCAAGGGAAAAGCAAAAAATGACAACCCATAACCTCACAATGTAAAGGTCGGGTTGTCAGCCTCTTAAACAAGTGATCAATCTCAGCATACTAAGAATGAGGCAACCAGACTTTACGTGCCCTCTCGTGTAATGCAATATAAAACACATAGCAACGTCTATCAAGTATTCTTGTCAAAATAGTTTACTGTAATCTAATCAGTCCCTTAAATCTAACTTCCACTTTATAGAAAATACAGGAGATAGAGACATAAGGTAAATGACACCAGGATGCATGGAGACAAATTCAGAAGGTAGGAAGCGCTGCAAGGATAAAATTTCTCTCTTTACCATGTCTGTGTCATGATGGGGGTTGCAGCTTGGAGGAGCGGGAAGAGGAGGGGTGAGGTCCTTTGCTGTTCTAGATTTTAAAAGACCTAAGTGACATTTTAAGCAAATGTAACAGTGCTTGACTGGATCCTGGTTTAAACAAAAAAGCTATTTAAGCATTTTGGTGAGACAACTGGGGAAATCTGAGCGTGGAGTACACATTTTAGATGGTATTAAAAAATTACTGAAAATTTTATTCGCTGTATTAATTATATTGGAATTATACAGGAAATTTTCATTAATTTTTAGAGATAACACACTAACATATTTTAGTATGAAAAGGCAGATATTAGTAATTTTAAAGTAAACACTTAAACCAAAAACACACAAATAAATACACAGGAGTGTGTATCTGTATAAGTGTACCAAGCACTCAATATTTTAAACTCGTCAAAATATTAATTATTATTGATACAACAATGTGCCATGTGTATGGGTATTTATTATACTACTCTCTCTACTCTATACATTTGGAATTTTTGATGAGAAAGGTTAAAAAACAGAATTTGGTAACGTAGCCAAGTAAAAAATTAAAAAATAACTATACCATTTTTGACAAGGGTGTCAAAACAATTCAATGGAGGGAAAATAGTCTTTTCAACAAATAGTGCTGAGACAGATGAATATCCACATGCAAAATAAAGTTGGTTCCCTACCTTACACCATATATAAAAATTAACTGAAAATGAATCACAGACCTAAATGTAAGAGACAAAACTCTCAGAAGAAAACATAGGAATAAATCCTCATGACCTCGAATTAGACAATGGTTTCTTACATATGGCACCAAAAGCACAAGAAACAAAGAAAAAAATGCATAAATCGGACTTCATCAAAATTAAAATTTTTGTGCTTAAAAGAACACCATCAAGAAAGTGAGGTGACAATGCATGGAATGGGAGAAAATATTTGTAAGTCATATATCTGATAAGCAACTGGTATGAAGAATAAATAAAAAACACAACTGAAAAACAAAAAGTCAAATTACTCAAAAGATGGGCAAAGAATTTAAAGACATTTCCCCAAAGAAGATATACAAATGGTCAATAAGCACATGAAAAATTGCTCAGCATCATTAGTCATTAGGGAAATGTAAACCAAAACCACAATGAGATACTTCACACCCATTAGAATGGTGAAAACTATAAAGACCAACAACAATCATTAGGGAGGATGTGGAGAAATTGAAACCCTCAAACACTGCTTATGAAATAGTGCATTCACTCTGTAAAACAGCTTGGTAGTTCCTCAAAATGTTTCACATGGAGTTACCATACGACCCAATAATTCTACTTCTAGGTATACAGCCAACAGAACTAAAAACCTATGTCCACACAAAAACCTGTACACAAAGGTTCACAGCAGCATTATTCATAACAACCAAAAAGTGGAAACAACTCAGATGTCTACTGACTGATAAGTGGATAAATAAAAACTGGTATATCCATAAAATGAAACATTATTTGGCAATAAAAAAAACGAAGAACTGATACATGCATAACAGATGAAACGGAAAGCATTATACTAAGCCAAAGTATACATATTATATGATTTATTTATAGGAAATACCAATAGGCAAAGTAGATTAGTTGTTGACAGGAGCTTGGAGGTAGTGAAGAGCAGGGTAGAATGGGGATTGACTGACAATGGGTATGGGATTTCTTTTTACGGTGATGAAAATTTCTGGAGTCAGGTAGTGGTGATGGTTGCACAACTCTGTGATATACTAAAAACCACTGAGTTGTAAACTTTAAAAGGATGAATTCTACAGTATGTGAATTATATCTCAATAAAGCTGTTATTAAAAAGGAAAAAGAAGTATATAAGAAATCAATATACCTCCAAATGGGCAAAGGAGCAAAAAAAGAAGAAGCACTTTACAAAAGAATACATTCTCACCTTCATTTGAATTCAAAGGCATACATATTTTAAATATAAGATATATTCTGCCTATCAAGCTGATAGGTAATAATAATACCTGGGCTGGTGAGAGTACAGCATGCTTTCTCACAATCTGCTGGTGTTGTGCTTGTTACATTGCCTGCAGGAATTTTATAATATATAATCAAAAACCTTTCTCAATATGTATCAAAAATCTGCAAAAGATCTATATCCTTTGACCCAACTTCTCATTTTAGTAAGTTATCCTAGGAACTTAATCAGGAATATATACAAATATTAATCTCAAGAATATTCATTATATTTTTCTAATAAAGAAAACTGTTAGGAAGCCTAAATGTCCCATGATATGGGTAATTTAAATAAATTATGGTAGATCTATGCTATAGAATTGTTTGTCTCTCCCACTTCAGTCTCAGAAAAGGACTATGTCTGAATTGATCAGTGGTGCACCCCCAGCCTCAAACATTGTCCTGGCACATTAACAGACCCTCATTTATACACTATTCATTAAATAGTGTTTAATAACACTGTTAACATTAAACAGTGTTTAATAACATTGAAAATTTTAAATTCATATTGTTAAACAAAATTTGAGCAACTAATCAAATATAGTATCATCCCATTAATATACACAAAGGCTGACTGTATATATACTAAAATGAGCTCCTGTAGTCAGCAGTGGTTATTTGAGTGGTGGAATTACAGGCAATTGTATTTATTTATTTATTTTTTAGGTGTTGGGGGTAGGAGTTTATTTATTTATTTATTTATTTTTGCTGTGTTGGGTCTTCGTTTCTGTGCGCGGGCTTTCTCTAGTTGTGGCAAGCGGGGGCCACTCTTCATCGCGGTGCGCAGGCCTCTCACTATCGCGGCCTCTCTTGTTGCGGAGCACAGGCTCCAGACGTGCAGGCTCAGTAGTTGTGGCTCACAGGCCTAGTTGCTCTGCGGCATGTGGGATCCTCCCAGACCAGGGCTCGAATCCATGTCCCCTGCGTTAGCAGGCAGATTCTCAATGACTGCACCACCAGGGAAGCCCCAATTTTATTTTATACTTTAAAAAACTTTTATATTCTCCAAATTTCTATGATAAATATGTATCAGTTTTATAATCACGCATACAAAATATTATTATAAAATGTTCCAATAATTCTTATTTTTAAAAGATTAACTCTTACCCTTAATGTCACTACCCGTGCTTTGGGGTTTCGAATAGATGGTCCCGCTGATACATAACCAGCTGTGTCAATTTCAATTGGAAAATGCTTCCTGCATTTCTCATCACTGTCTAATGCAGCTGGCCACTCGGTGCAAAAATCTGAGAATTAAAAAAAATTATCTCATTTATAGTTTTGTAAGTAAATTCTCCTTATAATGTATGCTACCCGACAAAATCAAATTATTGAGGGAGATCACCTTTCAAGATACATGAAATGAAACATGAAAGAACAGATTCTCTTCTGCACTTACATATACATCATCATCCTGCATGCATCCCTTTTCTTCCTAGTGAATCCTAATTAGGGAATTTAATTAAGGGAATGATTTGGATAGTTCAGGTTTGGTGGGGAACAGTTAAAAGGGAGCTATGACTTGATGGAAGTTTATTATAGCTTTGCACATATCTGTTATGAGACAGTTTATTTCCTCGCCAACTAAAAGCAAGCAGTTCATAGTGCCCTGAGAATTATTGTTTTTGAAAAGGCAACAGATAATATTCACACCCAAATGAAGGTTACTAAAAATCAGCTGAAGGGAAGTGAAAGAAGCTCTGAAAAAACTCTAAGAGGGAATTGCCTGGAGGTCCAGTGGTTAGGACTCGGCATTTTCCCTGCTGTGGCCTGGGTTCAATCTCTGGTCAGGGAACTAAGATCCAGCAAGCCTCGCAGCACAGCCCCCCACCCCCCCCCAAAAAAAAGCTCTACTGAGACGTGATCAACCTTCTTTCAGAAACTGAGTTCAATAGGGCCTCTAACTAAAACAGGTACAAAAGCCTCGGTCACCTTTAAATGATCCTTCCAGTAATTCATGTTTCTTCGATGTGACTTCTAAGCCACTGGGGCTCAATGGAAAAAGGAACAGACTTGTTCTCACCTTCAGGCAAGACAGCTAGCCTAGAGAGGAGTGGGTCTGGGTCTGAGACCTGGGCTACAAGCGAAGTTCCAAGCACTGAGAACACTGCTCACAGCACAGAGGTGTAAACTCAGGCCTCAAATGAAAAAAAACTCTTTAAAGGAAAAGAGAGAACTCCCAGCCTCCCGCAGCTATTACTACTAGTGTTGAGGGACTTCATAGGTGGGCAGCTGATTTTATTTTGCCCTATTCCTATCAAGTTAGCGTGGTACAGGGCTCTCAGCTTGGGATGAAAACTTCTGGCATCATCAGGTTCCCCTCAATAGAAACCTCATTTCCTAAATAGCCTCATTCTAAGAAAAAGTAATTGGTTTCTTAGGTCAAACACATTAGACCCCATGGATCCGTGCTTTCTCCAATAACATTTTCCCTCAGCTAACAACTTTCTTATAATAAGCACTATATTTAGCTCCCATTTAGGCTTTAATATCAGTCAGCAAAATGTCACTCTGGATTACAGAGACTTTCCAAGATCTGGGACTAAATATACGTTAGCAAATTAAGTATAGCTCACACCATTCCCTAAAAACTGTGTTTAAGAGATCAATATTCACACACTTTGAGGGGAAAGAAATATCTTTGCCATTAAGAACATTTTGACATTTAAATAAAATGAACAGAGCAAAATTACTGAGGTTAAATTTCATTCCCATTATGAACTAATTCCAGTTTCCTGTACTATAAGATGCAACACTGCCAGGCACTTTATAAGACAGACTAGTTGGGGAATTTTATGAGTAACTGGATTTGTACTGACTTTTTTCTTTTT
The DNA here is from genome assembly GCF_964341445.2 of Mesoplodon mirus. NCBI lineage: Eukaryota > Metazoa > Chordata > Mammalia > Artiodactyla > Ziphiidae > Mesoplodon > Mesoplodon mirus. Next base: position 80,199,905 of record NC_138987.1, read on the forward strand.
TTTTAAACTTTGGGTAAGTCATTTCAATCACCAGATGATAATTACAGCTTTTAAATTAAATTACCTGATTATATGTTCAAGAAAACACAGCCAACTGAAAAGTACATAATAGACCCCATTAGCCTTTTATTCATCTGATAGGTAGAGCAACAGACTAGACTTCAGAAGACCTTGGTTTTTACTTAACTTCTGCCACGATTATTAAAGTTTTGGTAAATTATCTAACTCTCCTGTGCTTCAAATTTTCCATTTGCAAGTTAGATACAAAATCTGAACTGACCTACTTGAAAGAAAACTCAGAAGAAACATGTGAAAAGCCTTTGAGTTATTTCGAAGATACAATCTAAATCTAGAAGCTGGCAAAAGTGTAAAGGCAAAATTAAGGAAAGATTAAAACATTCACTTAAATACTGTAAAATATAATGCTACTCTTCTAAATATGCTGTATGAAAGCCTTTCATTTGAAAATTATTAAATATTTTAGAACTACCTCATTACAATGACCAGTTTCTAAATTATAAATGTACATTTAAAAATATTGTTTTAAAAGGAAAAATACTGAATTTATCACAGGGTAATGCATTTGTTAACTGGCTTTACAAAGGATCAAAAAATGATATATGATTTGTGTCATATGGGGCACAAATGTGCAATGGTGATCTGTGTCAGTCTAATATCAGGCTAATATCAACAAGTATGGAAACATACAAAGGGACAGAAATGCATCCTAATGTCCCAAAACAAAAGATCACATAAATGAATGAAAATAGCAAGAGATTTTTCTTCCCTCATTTCAAGAGTAAAGTTATTATTCCTACTTTTTAGCCCTCTTTTTAATACCTCTTTATTTTCTCTTCTTCCTCATAATTTTCAATGGAAGGCCCTGGAAGGCCCTCCCAGAAGCTCAAATTTCATCATAATCATGTTCACTAACTTATTTCTCCTTTTAGCATAATCAGGCTACCTGTGAAGTTTCTAGGTTTCATTTTCTTTCCTGAAAACACTTAACAAGTATACTGAGCATATATATACATCACCTTTAAATCAGCATAAATTTAAGGCTTCAAAGGTACTAACTCTTGCATTCAACTACATAATCAATAAGTAATAGCTACAAACCTAAAACAACTCAAATTTGCTTACCTATATATAGTCCAATACAACTAGAACAGAAATTGAATTGGAATATTGTATATGTTATGAACCATGAACAAAAAGTGCTCTTTGCCTTTACCTCCATGTATGTGGGAAGAAGAAAGATGGTAGTACAGGTGAGTAAAATCTCTATTTACAACTAGCAATCAACAGATATTGTTGAAATTTAACAAGTCTAGAAATGGAGGTATAATCATATTCAGGTGATTAGTTCCATTTTATATATATCAAACTATACATACAATTTACATGTATATATACTATGTATAAAGTATATATAATATATATTCTTTATTTATGTGTTTAAAGAACATATAAAATTATATGCGCACGCACGCACGCACACACACACACACACACACACATAAATAATAAGACCTAAATAATGACTAAGGGAGAACCCGTCTGGAATGAGAGGCCAGGGAGGGAAAGGAGAAGCAAGAGACTATTAGTTTTCATCATCAGCTCTTATACTATTTAATTTTACCATAGGTATATATCACTTCTAATTCCTTTAAAATTTTGAACAATTTCTTCAAGATAACCCTTTTCTGCAAAGTATCCCATTACTGGCCCCACTGACTATTCAGCTACTCAGCATCCTTCTACACTATCTTCAGTTTGGACCATATTGATTTGCATCTGTCGTTAACACTCTACAATATTTTCTTCAGCCTTTTTATGTATATGCTTTCTATAATTCAACAATAAGTCCCTAACCTACCTGAGCAAGGATTATGGTTTCTGATCCCCAGAACGTATTCAGCAGATAACTGCAAGTTTGTACTCTTTTAAGATCTCCCTTTTTCCTCCACTCCTCAGTCCCTGGTAACCACCACCCTACCCTGTTTCTATGACCTCAGATTTTTCAGACTTCAAATATGTGATAATTATATAGTATTTGTCATGCTGTCTGACATATTCCACTTAGCATAATGCCCTCAAGGTCCCTCCACATTGTCACAAATGGCACGATGTCCTTCTTTCTCATGACTGAATATTCCACTGCTCGTGTGTGCATGTGTGTGTGCATGTGTGTGTGTGTATACACCACATCTTTATCCATTCATCCATCCACCGATGAACACTTAGGTTGTTTCCATATCTTACGTGGGCCTCTCACTATTGTGGCTTCTCCTGTCGCGGAGCACAGGCTCCGGACGCACAGGCTCAGCGGCCATGGCTCACGGGCCCAGCCGCTCCATGGCACGTGGGATCTTCCCGGACCGGGGCACGAACCCGTGTCCCCTGCATCAGCAGGTGGACTCTCAACCACTGCGCCACCAGGGAAGCCCTGTTTCCATATCTTGACTGTTGTGAATAATGCTGCAGTGAACATGGGAGTTGAGATATCTCTTCAATATTGTCTTCATTTCCTTTGGATACATACCAAGAAGTGGGATTGCTGGATCATACAGCAGCTCTATTTTTAATTTTTTGAGGACCCTTCATACTGTTCTCCACAGTGGCTGCATCAATTTGCATTCCTACCAACAGTGCACGAGGGTTCCCTTTTCTCCACGTCGCCATCAAAACTTGTTATCTCATCTTCCTGATGACAGTCATTTTAACAGGTACTGTGGTTTTGAGTTTTTTTTTTTTTTGATTTTGATTTCCCTGATGATTAGTGAAGTTGAGAATCTTTTCATGTACTCACTGGCCATTTGTATGTCTTCTTTGGAAAAATGTCTATTTGATTCTTCTGCCCATTTTAAAATCAGATTTTTTTTTTTACTATTGAGTTATATGAGTTCTTTATGTATTTTGGATATTAACCCTTATCAGATATATGATTTGCAAATATTTTCTGCCATTCCACAGACTGCCTTTTCATTTCACTGATGGTTCCCTTTGCTGTGCAGAAGGTTTTTAGTTTGAGGTAGTCCCACTTGCTACCTATTTTTGCTTTTGTTGCCTCTGCTTTAGGTGTCAAATTCCAAAAAGTCATTGCCGAGACGAATGTCAAGGAGCTTATACCCAATGTTTTCCTCTAGGAGTTATATGGTTTCAGGTCTTATGCTCAAGTTTTTAATTCATGTCAAGTTGATTTTTGTGTATAGTGTTAAAAATGTGGTCCAGTTTCATTCTTCTACATGTGTCTGTCCAGTTTTCCCAACATTTATTGAAGAAACTATCCTTTCCTGCTTAAATATTTTTGGCTCTTTTGTCATAAATTAATTAACCAAATATGCATGAGTTTACTTTGGAGCTCTCTGTTCTCTTCTATTGATCTATGCGTCTGTCTTCATGACAATAACATACTGTTTTGATTACTACTATCGCTTTGTAATATAGTTTGAAATCAGGATGTGTGATGCCTCCAGCTTTGTTCTTTCTCAATATTGCTTTGGCTATTTGAGGTCTTTTGTCGTTCTGTATAAATTTAAGGAGTTTGTTCCATTTCTGTGAAAAACACCACTGGAATTTTGACAGGGATTACATTGAATCTGTAGATTGCTTTGGGTTTTATGGACATTTTAACAATATTAATTCTTCCAATTCATATCTTATACTTGTGTCTTCTTCAATTCCTTTCATCAATATTTTACAGTTTTCAGTGTATAGACCTTTCACCCCTTGGTTAAAAGTATTCTCTTATTTTATTTTGCGTTCATGTATTTTGTTTTTATTTTATTTCTTCCAGTTTTACTGAGATATAATCAGCATGCAGCACTGTATACGTTTAAGGTCTACAGCATAATGATCTGACTTGCATACATCATGAAATGATCATCACAAGAAAGTCAGTGAATATCCATCATCTCATACAAATACAAAATTAAATAAACAGAAAAAGAAATTTGTTTTCCTTGTTATAAGTACTCTTAGGATTTATTCTCTTAACAACTTTCATACAGAACATATAGCAGTGTTAAGTATATTTATTATGTTGTACCTTATATCCCTAGTATTTAGTTACCTTATAACTGGAAGTCTGTACCTTTTGACTGCCTTCATTCAATTCCCCCTCCCCTGACCCAGTATTTTATTCTTTTTGATGCTACTGTAAACAAAAGTATTTTCTTAATTTCTCTTTTAAGAAAAAGAGAAATTTAACTTACAAATTTAAAATTAAATTACATTAAAATTTAAAATTACATTTAAATTTTAAAAATTAAATTTTAAATTAAATTACAAATTTTAAAAATCTCTTTCTCAACTCCCATGTTCACCGCAGAAAATGCAACTGATTTTTGATACCGACTTTGTATCCTGCAACTTTACTGAATTCGTTTATGAATTTTAGTAGTTTTTTGGGAGCCTTTCAGATTTTCTATGTATAAGATAATGTCCTCAGCAAGTAAAGACAATTTTACTTCTTCCTTTCCAACGTGAATGCCTTTTATTTCTTTTTCTTGCCTACCTGCTCTGGCTAGAACTTCCAGTACTATGTTGAATAAAAGTGGTGACAGTGGGCATCCCTGTCTTGTCCTGATCTTAGAGGAAAAGCCTTTAGCTTTTCATGGTTGTAATATGATTATTAGTTGTGGACTTGTTATATGTGGCCTTTAGTATGTTGAAGTTTGTTCCCTCTATACCCACTGTGTTGAGAGTTTTCTCATGAAAGGATGCTAAATTCTATCAAATGCTTTTTCTGCATCTACTGAGATGATCATATCATTTTCATCCTTCATTTTGTTAATGTGGTGTATCACATTGATTTACTTGCAGGTGTAGAACCACCTTGCATCCTTGGAATAAATCCTTCTTGATCATGGTATATGATCTTTTAATGTACTGTTGAATTTGGTTTGCTAGTATTTTGTTGAGGATTTTTGATCTATGCTCATCAGGGATATTGGCCTGTAATTTGTCCTTATCTGGCTTTGGTATCAGGGTAATGCTAGATTTATAAAATGAGTGTGGGTGTTCCCTCCTCTTCTACTGTTTAAAAGAGTTTGAGAACGACTGGTAATTCTTTAAATGTTTAGTAGAATTCACCAGTGAATTAGGAGTTTGGGATTAATATCTACACACGAATATATATAAAATAGATAACCAACAAGGACCTACTGTATAGCACAGGGTCCTATACTCAGTATTTTGTAATAACCTATAAGGGAAAAGAATCTGAAAAAGAATATGTATATATGTATATATTCTTAATATATAATAAATGTATAAATGTATAACTGAATCACTTTGCTATACACCTGAAACTAACAAAACACTGTAAATCAACTATGATTCAATTAAAAAAAAAGTTCACCAGTGAAGCCATCTGGTCCTGGACTTTTCTTGGTGGGAGGTTTTTGATCAGTGATTCAATCTCCTTACTAGTAACTGGTCTGTTCAGATTTATTTCTTCATGATTCAGTCTTGGTATATTACATGTTTCTAGGAATGTATCCATTTCTTCTAGGTTACCCAATTTGTTGGCATAAAAATGTTCACAGTAGTCTCTTAGATCCTTTGTACCAATATTTCTGTGATACCAGTTGTAATGTCTCCTATTTCATTTATAATTTTGAGGCCTCTCTTTTTTTGGTGAGTCTAGTTAAAGGTTTGTCTATGTTGTTTACTTTTTCAAAAAACAAGCTCTCAGTTTCACTGATCTTTTCTATTGTCCTTTTAGTCTCAATTTATTTCCACTCCAACCATTATTTCCTTCCTTCTACTAACTTTGGGCTAAGTTTGTTCTTCTTTTTCTAGTTCCTTGGGATCTAAAGTTAGGTGGTTTATTTAACATTTTTCTTTATTCTTAATGTAGGCATTTATTGCTATAAACTTCCCTCTTGGAACTGCTTTGGGGATATCCCATATCTCAAAGATATTTTTTTGATTTCTCTTTGATTGCTTCTTTGAATCAATATGCATTTAGGGGCATGCTATTTAATCTCCACATATCTGTTAATCTTCTAGTTTTCTTCTTGTAATAGATTTCTAGTTTCATATCATTGTGGTTGGAAAAAATGCTTGATATGATTTCAATCTTCTTAAGTTTATTAAGACTTATTTTGTGGCCTAACATATGATCTATCCTGAAAAATGTTTCATGTGTACTTGAGAAGAATGTGTATACTACTGCTGTTGGATGGAATGTTCTGTAAATGTCTGTTAAATTCACTTGATCTAACATGTAAGTTTAAATCCAATATTTCCTTAATGACTTTCTGTCTGGATGATCTACCCATTGTTGAAAGTGGAGTACTGAAGCTCCCTACTATTACTGTATTGCTCTCTATTTCTTCCTTCAATTCTGTAAATATTTTCTGTATATTAAGTGCTCCTACTTTGGGCACACAAATATTTACAAATATTATATCCTCTTGATAAACCGACCCCTTTATCATTAGAAATGAGATTCCTATGAAACTAATAAAATATTAAGTTCATATTACAAAACAACCACATACCTTTAAGAGCTTCACAGTGCCTTTTAATTGCTACAGGAGTCAAATGCAGAAAATTGGGAATCTAAAATAGAGAATTTTAAAGGATAAATTAGCTAAGTGTCTTTGTGTGTGTGTGGGGGTGTGTGTGTGTGTGTGTGTTTGGGGGGCCATGCCACACGGCTTGCAGAATCTTAGTTCCCCAACCAGGGATTGAACCTGGGCTCCAGCAGTGAAAGTGCCGAGTCCTAACCACTGGACAGCCTGGGAATTCCTGCCTAAGTGTCTTAAAAACATGAAACAGACAATTTTCTCATAACACTAAATCTTAAGGCCCACAAACCTTGTAATAAATAAAATCTGTTTTTTTTTAAACAATACTGATTCCATGTCACAGGTGTTGTAAATTCAAGAAATGAATTTCCTAAAATAAAGATTCAGTACCAAGTATCTTATGAGCATGACGGTGAAGAAACATTATTTTTATAGTAGTATTCTTGCCACAAATCTACAGGAGTATATACTTCCCTTATAAAACTGAAAGCACTTTAGGACACAGACCACTGTTTAATAATCCTAATTCCCCTGGAATACATATCACTGAGATACATTTTCTACTTTATACTTAATAGACATTTTGTGAATTGAATGGATGAATAAATGAAGCGAGCAGATCTTAAATGAACAGTTTAATGAAGTTGGGAATATCTTTATGATACACTGAGAGGTTCTCTAAACATTCATAGGGCCAATGGAAATTTAGGTAAGGTCAGAGATTTGATTCCTTCAGATAAATAATTAACATTTCCTAGTATATTTCTTAAATAATGTTAAGCATCTAAAGAGAAAATTTAGTTTAAAGAAACTCACTTGGAAAGAAACACTGAACAAACAGAAAGTTACTCTAAACATTACGTCTGGAATCTTAAGTGCTAATCAGAAAATGATTATTTTAATCAAGAGAAAACAGGCAACAAATATTGGGATTATGAGGTGGGTAACTTCATTTTCTATACTTTTATTTTACTTGTTTATTTATTCTATACTTTTATTTTTGAAACATGATTCAAAATCATAAAAGGAAATAAATAATAGCTAATGCTTACACAGCATTTATACTGGCACCGTTCTATGAACCCTGTACATATCACCTCAGTTTACAAGCTTATTCAATGGCACTTACTAGGAACAGATCGTATCATCAGACTAAGCATTAAGGTGATTCTTAAAAGGGACGGCATACCTTAAATGTTTGGATTTTTATGTTTATTAAAATTCACAACCATCATTACAAATATATTGCTATTCTCTTTCACCAAGTGATATTTTCCACAGACCTTTTCTTTAAACTAAGTTCAGTGCTTCTCTTCATTTGAAGAAAAGATTAGTTTTATACGTGTTTATTTTCTTGTCTCTTGAATGTTCCCATTTCCAAATTTCATCTGCCTATCTCCAGCAGCAAACAAACCCCTCTTCATATTACGATCTCATTTTTTACCAGCAACTTTTAGCAAATTTTTGTTTTTCAAGAAGACTCTCATTTAGCAGAAAGTACAGTTCCTTGATGATAATTTCATTGTATGTAAAAGGAAACCATCTAAGATATGCATTCCCAGGCTACGCATATTTGTATTTTCTTTAACAAGTCTGTTTTTCAGAAATCATTATAGATGCTATCAACTCATTACAGATGCTATCAACTGAAACATTTAACATAACCTATTTTTCTTCAAGAAATAAAGAAGTTTAAGGACTATAACAATACTACTAAATAATTTTCTGTAGAAGTTTTAAATCTCTTTTTCAAAAGTAAAAACTTCACCTCCCAGTTCTCAAACTCAAATTAGGTTATTTCACTTTTCTTAGTTCTGCTTAAAAGACACAATATAGAAAAGATACGACAGAAACGAAAAAGCCAAAAGGAAGCCATTGGACCAATCAATTACATTCTTAAATGCCTAGGGTTCTTTGAGCCTTCTTTGCCGAGGATAACCAAAACATAATATCCATTATTATCTGGAAAAAGATTGAATTAAAATACAGTAAGCTGCTATGCACTGAACCTTGAAGTGTTGGGGGAGAAGGTAGGTGTCAGAGGGAGATCAGCATTTATTTAGATATAAGTTTTAGTCAATGAACCAGCAACTTATCTTACCTTTAAAAGTTCCAGATTTCCCTCCTTAGCCATGGGCACCCCTCTTTTTACTGGATAACCCATTCGAACAGGAAGAGGTACTGCGGAGGGTTTAAATGGCGCTGCAACAGGGTAAACACTAGGCCAGTCCTGGTCAACAGCCATTTTCTCTGTCCTAGGAGGTAGTGCCTGAGGAACGTAAAAGAGTTTAATATTTTAAATATAAACATATTCTTTAATTTTAAAGCAAAAAAGCCGCAATTAAGAGAAACATAAGAGGACTTACAACCTACATAAAATCTGACCTCCCACAGCTAATGCTGCTGAAATGAAAAAACACTAAATGTACCTAAATATCTCTGGCACAGTTTCCTTAAACCCAGTAGCAAGGATCCCCTTTAACAGCACATTTCCTTCGCAAAAAAATTCCTCTATCTTATTTATTTACTTAGACTTTTAGCAAACTTCTACATATTGTTTATGAAGGGGTAAGAAATGATATATTTTGAATAAGTTTTAAAACTTTGATGAAAGTCAGTACATGAGGTGACAATGATACAAACTTGGAAATAAAGGAAATAAGAAAAAGGAACATAAAGAACAAGAACTCAGAAATAAATAAATTAGGATTAAACTAAATGAATAGATACATAATGAGAAATAATAATGTTTCCTAGGCCCAGAGAATAACTACATGATATTTTAGTCAATCACATTAACATATTTATTTTTTAAACTGTATTTGATAGACAGGGATGCCCAGCATTCCCTTTAAACCCAAAATGAAGGTTTGAAGAGGCAAAACTAGGCAACACCCATCTAAGTAATATACATGTAGTATATGTCCTGGAAGCAGTTAATATTCCTGTGAAAATGACTACTCTATACGATTATAATTGGTGCCATTTAACTTCCAACTAATGTGCCTTTGTTCTGACTCCATGCTTCCTAAGTGACCGTATAATTTGGATTCCTCCATAGAGATACCTACAGGGTGAGACCAAACTGGTTAGATTAACGCATACATCCCAGGCTGCATGACTGTTCAAGGCATCATCAAAAATAATTCTTTATTCTGGTTTATATACCTATTTCCTGGGAGTATGTGAATGAGTCCACCTCTCAAAGATGATCCATTCTCAGGGAACTGACAAAAAGCAGTGGAAGGGGCTTCCCTGGTGGTGCAGTGGTTGAGAGTCCCCCTGCCAATGCAGGACACACGGGTTCGAGCCCCGGTCTGGGAAGATTCCACGTGCCGCGGAGCAGCTGGCCCCGTGAGCCACAATTACTGAGCCTGCGCGTCTGGAGCCTGTGCTCCGCAACAAGAGAGGCGGCGATAGTGAGAGACCTGCGCACCGCGATGAGGAGTGGCCCCCACTTGCCACAACTAGAGAAAGCCCTCGCGCAGAAACGAAGACCCAACATAGCCATAAATAAAATTAAAAAAAAAAAAAAAAAAAAAAAAAGCAGTGGAAGACTAGAGCCAGGGCTGTGGTGGTCACCCAGTCAACAGCCCCCTGAGAAGAAGCCTTCTCGTGCAGCACCCTTCTGCCTCATAATGAGTATCTGCCTCACTTCAGAGTTTCAGAAACCAGTAAGACAGTCTATACTAGAGTACATTAGCTGCTTACCTTTCTTCTCAGTGGCCTTTCATATCTGGACCTTCTTTCTGTTGTAGCTAAAAGACAACACAACAGTTACAGAGAATTTTATAACACAGAGCTGTTCAACATTGTTCATGATCCCACAATTCTCACATAATTTAAAACATTCAGTAATATAAAAATGAAACAATAGGGCTTCCCTGGTGGCGCAGTGGTTGAGAGTCCGCCTGCCGATGTAGGGGACACGGGTTCGTGCCCCGGTCCGGGAGGATCCCGTATGCCGCGGAGCGGCTGGGCCCGTGAGCCATGGCCGCTGAGCCTGCGCGTCCGGAGCCTGTGCTCCGCAACGGGAGAGGCCACAACGGTGAGAGGCCCGCGTACCGCAAAAAAAAAAAAGGAAACAATAATCCATTTTCTGTAAGTTCAGGGACTAAATCATTTTAATGAAAATGAAAATTCAGAAATAGGTAAGAAAATCCAAGAGTTACTTGAATATAAAATATATTGTGATTGACGATATGGTGAACTCATCAGCTAGAGCAATATTTTCAGTAACTTTTAAGGTTCATCATCAAATAAGCTTACTTTCCCAAGATAAAATATCTAATTAGAAATAAGTATTCTGCATCTTTAAAAGTAACTGGCTTGGGGCTTCCCTGATGGCGCAGTGGTTGAGAGTCCGCCTGCCGATGCAGGGGACACGGGTTCGTGCCCCGATCCCGGAGGTTCCCACATGCCGTGGAGCGGCTGGGCCCGCGAGCCATGGCCGCGGAGCCTGTGTGTCCGGAGCCTGTGCTCCGCAACGGGAGAGGCCACAGCAGTGAGAGGCCCGCGTGCCGCAAAAAAAAAAAAAAAAAAAAAAAAAGTAACTGGCTTGAAATATTCTAACATATACGTGTTCCTATTTGGAAGTATTCTGTTCTTTACACACAGACACGAAACAACCTTCAGTCCTCCTCCTCCTCTGTCCATTAGCACTGCCAATGCTAAAATAATGCCAATAATAACAAAACTCATAGTTATTCCTAATAAATCACCTAACTGTACAAGAGGGTAAATTACTTACATACAGTATCTACCTTTTAAAATATTAACTTATGTCTCTCTAAATTAATGTTTTGTTATACTAACATAGTATATAATAACTGTATTTATTCAGCACTTTCACGTGTCCAGACGCTGTGCTAAATGCTTTATCTCATTTAATCTTATTCTTCACAGTAACTGTAAGTACGATTATTACCCTTATTTAGAGGTCTTTTAGCCAAGAAAACTAAAGACCAAGTGGTTAGGGTGATGACAGCATTGCACAAAAGACCTCACATTCTGAACCACTAACTCCAGCTTCACAAGCCCCATAACTACACGAACTTGCAGTACCAGGGCCCTGAGTTTTTCTCTGAACTTTCTTGTCTGTCTACAACGTGCCTCCCTTTCATCTGCCTGCCTCCTGTCCCCTACTCCCTCTCCACTTCATCTCTTCATCTGACAAATTCTTATTCATCCCTCAATAGTAATTCATTGATTTACTCAAAAATTGTTTGAGTGATATTGGGTACCAGCAACTCGGAAGGCAGCAATGCACAACAGAAACACAGTCCTTGCTCTCACTGAATGCAGAGTCTGTCAAATAAGATAACTATTTAGCAAGTAATTTCAATACACAGTTATAAATATTGATGAAGCATACAGCAGGGGACCCAACCTAGTCAGTTAGTTGGGGAAAACATCCCTGAAGAAGTGGACTTCAAGCGAAAACCTTAAAGATGAGCAGGAAGTAGCCATGGGAACAGACAAGTAGAAAAAGTGTTCTAGAGTGAGAGAGAAGATGGAAAATCAAAGTAAACAAGTTCAATATGGCTGAAAGTTAAGAGTAGGGCATAAGGAGCACTAAGAAAAGTCATATTTAATAGGTCAGAGATATATTTAATAGGCGTCTCAACTAAAACACATCATAGGCAGAGCTCTTGATTTCCTTCTTCCAGTCTTCCCAGTCCCTCTAAATGGTATCACCGTTCATCCAAGTCCTCAGGATAAAAATCCAACATGCTTCCTTGAGACTTTTCCTCAAGCTCCCTATCAAATCCATCAGTAAGTCCTGTTAGCAGTACTTTCAGAATATATACCAAATCCAACCACGCCAGCTCCACTATTACTTCAATCCAAGTCACTATCATCTCATTTGGAGTACGACATCAGCTCCCAACTGGTCTCCTGGCTTCCACTCTTACCCCTGGCTCTCTACACAGCAGCCAGTGATCTTTTAAAAGTATACATCATATTATATACCACTCCCTGTTCCAAACCTACCAATGTGATCCCAAACTTATAACAAAATCCAAGCCAAATGCCCATAAGCCTTTACCAGATGAGGTCATTACGTATTTTTCTGATATCTTATACGTACACTCTTCTCTTTACTCACTTAGCTCCAGCCACGCTGGCCTTTTTTCTGTTCCTTGGTCACACCCCTAAGCTCGTTCTCACTTTTGAGCTTTTGCACTTGCAATTCCCTATGCCAACAATGCCCTTCCCGCAGATCTGCTCAAATGTCACTCCCCCAGTTCTTTCCTGACTACCTTATCTTATCCTGCAGCCACTATTCCCCCAATCCATCATTCTCAAGACCCTGCTTTATTTTTCTTCATAGCACCTAACATTGTACTGACACTGGTTCCCTGTTTATGATCTGATTTCCCCCCCAAGAATGTAAGCTTCATGAGATGAAGGGCCCTGCTGTATCCCAGTATCTGGAACACCTCCTAGCACACAGTAGGAGTTAAGTATTTGTAGAATGAATAGATGAATGAAAGATTAAAAAGAGTGTTAAGACTAGAAAGAGCCACTATGATGCATTAAGGAATTTGCCATTTATCTCAAAGCAATGAAAAACCATTTGTAGATTTTGAACATGGGTGTGGCAAGTTAACATCTGCTTTTTGCACAGTTCACTCTGGCTGTTGTGAGAATTCAAGGCAGGAGAACAAGAGCAGAAAGAGAGACCAGTGAAGAAACTATCGTAGAAGTGAGAGACAGTGGCCTAAACTGGACAGTTAGTAGTATGAACATTAGACATATTACAGAAAATATCACCAGGATAGGACCTGGTGAATAACTGGACGCGACCCCTCGACTGAGCTTTTCCTAACTCTTGCGGGCGGCTCCTCGGGGCCCCCCGCCCCCTTACTGTATTCACGCTTCTATTACACCACCTCACCCTGCACAGCACTTCTAGTCTCTGCATAGCTAGACTTTTCCACTAGATTCCTCCAGGGCAAGAAAGGTATCGGGCATCCCTAAAATCTCTCTTGAATGAAGGTCACCTCAACAACGCCTACTGAATAAAGGTCAACCCCATTTGGTGGCATAACTAGCCCTGGAATTCAGAGCTGTAGTTTATTCTAGGACACTTTCACGCTTCTCTTAAATTTCGGAAAAATCCGTGGTTCAACACTGCCCAACAAACACTACGAGCACCAGCAACCAGAGAGAGACCTGTGCCGGTGGCCCTAGGAGGGAGCATCTGAAAGCGCAGGTCACGCAGGAGGGAGAAAGCTCGCGGCGCCCAAAGGACCCGAAACAGAAATTGGCTGCCAAGAACCAGGCGACACCCCGCACAGAGGGCAGACCCACTTTCCTACTAGGCGGGCCAGCGACAGACCGGCAGAGAACGTACCGGCCTCCCTGGGGGTGGCTCTGGCTCCGCCACAGCGGCGGCCATCATGGGCCTGTATTCCGCCCCCTCATCTCCCCCAAAGCCCGGGAGGGACGGGGTAGACACTCACACGGGCTTGGTCTCGGAGAGCGAGTGGCCGGAGACACAGCGGTGGAAAAGGTTCGAAGGGTTCTGGCCCGCGGCTGCAGGACCAGACAGGCAAGGAGCCGGGCGGCCGCCATGGCTGCGAAGACGGCAAGCGGGAGGGAACAAGCGCGCGACCGGGTCAAGGGGCGGGTCTGAGGCCCTATTGCGCAGGCTCGCCGCGTCTTGCCCCGCCCCTGGGAGGGAGAAACAGGAAACACGTGGGCCTGCGAATTCAGAGCCCGAGTGAAATGTGCAAGAAAATACCGCCCCCCCAACGCCACGCATAGAAAAAGTAATGAAAAGAAAGTAAAAAGATTCTTTTTAAAAAATCGAAGCAGTCAGTCCAAAGACAATTGTAAATAAGGACCATAGGGATGGGGGAAATGTGGCTTACAGAGGGCACGTGAGGGCAGAGCCTCAGATGGCCCAAGAGTCAGGTAAGAGTCACCCTAAGCCCCTGCTTCTTGGCAATTGCTGCTTTTCTGCACATTCTTGAATTAAAGGAAGTCTTCAGCTAGTGCAAGTGATATGCTTTGAGGAGAGAGGCAGTATCCGATAGTAATAAAAGGATGGCCTCTTGAACCAGACTAGTACTTGAGTTTAAAACTTGACTGCACCGTCTTTAGGATGTGTGGTCCTAATCAGTCAGACGTCTGGCTACAATACTAGCATACACATGCGCCCCGTGCGCATAGGCTGTAACTGCTATCAGTGATCTGGTTAGCTTGTTTGTAGATCAGGTTAGAATTACAAAAAGGCAGAACTCATCGGGACCTAGAAAATAATGGTTATCCTTTAATCAGCGCTCTTATTGTCTACCATAGGATGGATTAACATACAACTCTTAATAAAATTATCCTCTCTTCTTTTTTTTTTTTTTTTTTTGCGGTACGCGGGCCTCTCACTGCTGTGGCCTCTCCCGTTGCGGAGCACAGGCTCCGGATGCGCAGGCTCAGCGGCCATGGCTCACGGGCCCAGCCGCTCCGCGGCATATGGGATCCTCCCAGACCGGGGCACGAACCCGTATCCCCTGCATCGGCAGGCGGACTCTCAACCACTGCGCCACCAGGGAGGCCCTCCTCTCTTCTTTTCAATCGGTATGTATAATACTCAAAGCACAAAAGTATCATAACAAGAACAACTGGGAACAAACACAACTCTGACCTTTTATTATCCTATTATTGCTTCGAAGCAGAAGTATGGTGTATTCGGTGTGTATTTGTTTGCTAGGGCTGCTGTAACAAAGTACCAGAAACCGGGTAACTTAAAACAACAGAAGTTTATTCTCTTACAGTTCTAGAAGCTAGAAGTCCAAAATCCAGGTGTTGGCAAGGGATGGTTCATTCTGGATGTTTTGAGGGAGAATCTGTTTATGCCTCTCTCCTGGTTTCTGATGGTTGCTGGCAGTTTTTGGCTTTCTTTGGCTCGTAGACACATCACTCCAATCTCTATCTCCGTCTTCACATGGTATTATCCCCTGTCCTCCATTTTTAAGATTAAAAGCATGGCCTTTAAATCAGATGGATGTGGGATTTGAATGCAGGCTCTGTTTCTTTGTGATCTTGGGCAAGTCCACCTAACCTCTCTGAACTTCAGTTTCAGAGAAAATGGGAAAATATTATCTTCTTGAGGACCACAGTGATTAGGTGAGTAATGTTTCAGAAGGCATAATATAAAGGTGGCCATTAGAATTAAGCTCAGGGTCAATGCAGCAGCCACTTTTTCTCTCAATTTTGTATATTTTAGTAGGATAAAGTACAAGGCCTATCCCATAGAAATTTAAGGACAAATGAGTATGAATCCTTATAGAATTAGTTCATATCCAGAGACTTCTCAATTCCTGAGCAAGATGTTAAGAGACTTAGTTCCTTGTTCAAACTGCTTATGCTTTCTTTTGTTTTACTCTCTCCCTAAGACTAAAGTAGATCGATATGACTGGAATTCGAAGAGCCAGAAAAATACTTATTGATTTCCCTGATATCAAGTACTATGAAGTTTGTTCTATATTGAAGGTTAAAAACTCACCTGTAATGCTATCAACGGGCAATAATGCTATCTGTTTCATGCAGTGTATAGAGTAAAGCATGTACTGTCATGTACATAGGAGTTAGTAAGAATAACATACTTTTTCAGTTAGAAAAGATCTTAGAGGGGCAATCACTCAGTCATGATAGAAATCTTTTCATTAGCCTTAGTGACCAAATAACCCAGTATACTGTAGAAGCTAGGCTGGTTTCATGGGCTTGTGACTTATACTTAGAGGAGCCCTGTGCTTGGCTTAATGCTCTGCTGTCCCTGTCTCGAAAGTTTTAATAGTTTTTAAACAAAGTGCTCCATATTTTCAGTTTACACTGGGCCCCACAAATTATGTAGTCAGTTCTGTGTAGATCAATTTTAAATATTAAGGTTTTTAATAATTGGTATTTGAAAACTTCATTAATCCAATGACTTTGTCAGAGAGCTATTTTTAATCAAAACTAACTTTATAAAAAGTGAGTGAACCAAACTTCCAGTTATAAGATAAATAAGTACTAATGATGTAATGTACAGCATGATGACTGTAGTTAACACTGCTGGATGGTATATTTGGAAGTTGCTAAAAGATAGATCCTAAAGGTTCTCATCACATGGGACATTTGTTTTTCTTTTTTTTTGCATCTGTATGAGATGATGGATGTTAACTAAACTTATTGTGATTATCATTTCATAATATATGTAAGTCAAATCATTATGTTGTATAAACTAATACAGTGCTGCATGTCAGTTATATCTCAATAAAACTGGAAAACACTAACTCAAAAATAAATAAATATGCACTTACAGAAAAAAGTGAGTGAACAAAGTATGTCTATTCACAAGCATGGTAAATTGACAATATGCAAATATCCAGGTATGCAACTCAAATATCCATCAAAACAGTATAGATTAAATACATTATGGTGTATACATACAACATAGAATACTACTTAGACACATACATCTTAATCCCAGTTGAACATTAGAATTATCAATACTTTAGGAGGTTAAAAAAAACTGTCTAGGCCTCTCTCTGAGATGCTGGTCAATTGGTCTAGGTGTGTTTGCAAACTTGGTGGAGTTTTTTTGCTTTTGTTTTAAGTTTCCCAAGTCAATCTAATATGCAGGCAGGACTGAGAACCACTGATGTCAGCCTTAGAAAGGATAAAGTGGATATAAATGTATTAGCATGGAAATTTTTCCACAATATATAGTTTTTAAAATGCAGGTTACAAGACACTTATAGATATAATTCCATTTGTGTAAAATACTTTCCATATGCACTACACATTCTTGAAGGGTAAACAGTAAACTGGTATGGGGTGTTGGTGAGACTCCTGAAGACTTAACTTTCTATACTTCTGTACTTAAATTTTTACATCAAAATGCAGATTAAAAAAATGAGAATACCGTATTTTTAAAATCAGCCAATGCTTCACATCTTTGTTTTCATTTAAAAAAACATGGTGAGTGTTTGACTTATATCTTCTAGCTATTTATTTTTTTTAATTTATTTTTTAAAATTTATTTATTTTTGGCTGTGTTGGGTCTTCATTGCTGCGCGCAGGCTTTCTCTAGTTGTGGTGAGCGGGGGCTACTCTTCGTTGCGGTGCATGGGCTTCTCATCGCGGTGGCTTCTCCTGTTGCGGAGCACGGACTCTAGGCACGTGGGCTTCAGTAGTTGCGGCACGTGGGCTCAGTAGTTGTGGCTCACGGGGTCTAGAGCACAGGCTCAGTAGTTGTGGCGCATGGGCTTAGTTGCTCCGCGGCATGTGAGATCTTCCTGGACCAGGGCTCGAACCCGTGTCCCCTGCATTGGCAGGCGGATTCTTAACTACAGCACCACCCGGGAAGTCCCTCTTTCAGCTATTTATAACACGAATGTTTACAATTTGTATTAGACTTTTCAAAATTTTGGTAGGCTTACACTTCAGTATAGAAAATGTTGTCACAGGCATTGTCTCCTTTGAATTAGTTGAAGTCATTCACATTTTACAGATAAGAGAACGAAGAGTTAAACCACTAGACTCTGCTCTTAAGAGAACTGGGACTCAAACCCACATCTGACTCCAGGTTGAAAACTCTTCTTACTCTGTTACACCACCTTCTGGATAGCTTACGCTACACAGCTTTGCTGCAGACAGGGGTCACTATACACAAGGAAACATAAGTTGACTGCGTACCATAACCCGCCAGGCGCATTCCAAGTAAGAATAATTCTTGCTTAACAACTTGAAGAGATGTCTCTCGCACCTATTTGTCCCTGCTTATCGAAGACAGAGGGCTAAAATGCTTTCCTTGAACTTTTGGCTTCCTGGAATGAAGGAATGTCATATTTAAGAAGTTTGGAAATCAGCCTTCTAATTGTGATTATATTTCATCCAATCATCAGCAAATGACGTAAGCTTTACCGTCAACTCCTCCTAATCTGACCTCTTCACCCCTCCTCCTCTGCCACTTCGGTCCAGGCTACTCTTTTCTCTCCTCTGAATTATTATAACAGTTTCTTAGCTGCCCCACCCCGGGCTCTGCCACTCCTTCCTCCCTGCAATCTAGTCTCCACCCAGCAATCAAGTGAGGTTTTTAATGTGTAAGTCAGATCAAGGCATGTCTGTCCCCGTATCACTCAGAGTAAAATCCAGAGTCCTTACAAATATGATCTGCTTCTCCTGTTTGCTGGCTCCTTCTCGGACCTCATCTCTTTAACAATCTCCTTCCGGGTCACCCTGCTCCATCCACACCTCCTCTGTTACTATGCCTCAAACACATCAACTCCACTCCCGTGTCAGGCCCTTGGGACCTGCAGTTCCCTATGCCTAGAACACTCTTTCCCAGAGACCTGCACTGATGCTCTCTCTCTCCATTCAGATCGCTGGTAAATTGTCCCCTTCTCTCTGAGGCTTCCCTTAACCACGTCATATAAAATAGCATCTCCTTCACTCTCTCTCCCCTTACCCATGCTTAATTTTCCTTTATACCACCCCTGACATTTATTTAAATATGCATTTAAAATATATGTGCATGTATTTGTTTATTGTCTATCTTCCACCATTAAGAGGAAAACTCCCTGAGAGTGGGGACTTTGTTCTTTTTAATGCTGGACTGGCAGGGCATGGAACAGGGCCTACCAAGTAATAGGCATTTAATAATCATGTGGAATGAATTGATCTTCCATGTACACTTGTAAGCATTTTTTGTTTTGTTTTGTTTTGCTTCTGTCCTCTAGAAGCATAGAGGGAAAATTATGTTTCCTTCCCTACAGTGCTGTTATAATCCCACCCAGGCTTTTAAGTAAAGATTTTTTTTTAATAAATTTATTTATTTTTGGCTGTGTTGGGTCTTCATTTCTGTGCGAGGGATTTCTCTAGTTGTGGCAAGCGGGGGCCACTCTTCATCACGGTGCGCGGGCCTCTCACTATCGCGGCCTCTCTTGTTGTGGAGCACAGGCTCCAGACGTGCAGGCTCAGTAGTTGTGGCTCACGGGCCCAGTTGCTCCGCGGCATGTGGGATCTTCCCAGACCAGGGCTCGAACCCATATCCCCTGCATTGGCAGGCAGATTCTCAACCACTGCGCCATCAGGGAAGCCCTAAAGATGTTTTTTATACGTGAATACATTTTCCTTACTGCAAATGCTAAACAGATGTTAATCATTATTACAGGGGTTAGTTAAATGGGTCACTGTGTTTAAATCATAGGTAAAGCTAACACTTGAGTCCCACAGGGATCCCACCAAGGTGCTCTCTGTGCAGAGGAAGCAGCTTGGGATGAGGTGCGATCAGGGTAGAGAGGAAGAGAGCCAGGCTAGGTTTTGCTTAGGAGTCCTGAAACGAAACCAGTTTTCTAAATGTAATTAAACCTGTTCTACCCACTTCCCACCCACAGAATTCAAAACACACTTTACACTTTCAAATGCTAGACTTACTCTATCAAACACACAATTTGTTTTTCAAATCGAACTTTAAGGGTGACTTTATTATCCTCTCTTCCCACTTTAATTGTTGAATAATAAATACAAGATTAAGCTAAATTGTTACCTTTTCCCTGAAATACAGGCAGGATTTTTTCTGTCCATAATCATGATACTAAGATGTTTTGACCCAGGTGATGGTTTTCATTCAATGTGGGGTCGGGGGAGAGGAGAAAAAAGAAATCCCATGAGGGGATGATGCAAGAGGATGAACTTGCTTATTAAAATAAAATATTTTTTTCCTTTTTATCTTACAGGCCAGTCTTATCTCACATAGCCAGTTCAGAGGATGCTAATATAAACCTTGCCCACCTCTCTCAGCCCGTCTTTCTTACTCAGACAGTTTCCAAGCAGTTCCCTGATGGAGACACAATCTTCAGTTTCCAGGATGAACTGTGCCACGGCCGTCCCTCCTGGCAAATGGCCCCTCAGTGTCTCACGTTTGATACTGTTCAGGACAACAGTACTGTCCAGGACAACAGTATGTCTGATGTCTTTAGGCTTTCCTGGCACACCAAAGATGATAAACAGGCCCAGACAATCCTCTCCTATCAAGTTACAGAATTCTTCCAGCTTATCAAACCTACTTCTATTGCTGAAAGACCCCTCTGCCCTGGATTCTGGATTGGAGGGGTCACAAGGCTCAGATTCCACGGGAGGAAGAGAAGACATCTGTAGAGTCTGTACTGCCAGCTGGAGCCTTATTTGCTTATTGGATGCCCAAAAGGTCCAAATCCAGCCCGCCCTGAACAGGAAGGCTTGGTGCTTGGTCATCTTGGTGGTAGCAAGCCAGTTGTCAATGCCTTTTTCATGGCAGAAAGTGACAAAGTGGATTAAGAAGATCTCACTGAGAGGGTTTGGAGCTGGGCATAGATTGCTCAGCGTGTCTTCAAATCCAAGATACTCCTTCAGTTTCTGGACTGCATGGACTATAGCTCCACTGACCACCTCACAGATGCCGAGAACCTCTTTGCCATCCTTTAGAGCCAACTGCTGCGATGGTTTTTGCCCCGTTTTCCTTGCACCCACACAGCACTACTTCCGCATATCAAACAGGCGAACTATCCTTTCTCAGAGTAAGAGTTTTGCAGTGAAGTCACATCTGCTAACATGGTCCCAGTTTTCTAACTCTTCAGGGAAGGATATATACACACAGCTAAACAGACATGTAGGTCTCCCTGTTGGTCAGCTGGGTGTGTTGTACTCATACAGATTCCTGCTGGTTTATTAAGTTAGAGATATTAACTTTCACAAAAAAACCATCTGTCTTTTACTTGAATTCGCTCTACTTTTAATATTTGGTAACCTCTTCCAAGACATGTTTCCTTTTCCCAAATTTTAGTTTAATTAAAAATAGCACTTAGTTCTTTAAAGAACCATACATATAGAACTCACTTCCTTCTACAACTAACTTCTCCAAACCTGTAGGCAAGTCATTTCCCTTTGCTTTTCTGATATCCCTCTGCCATGAGTCCTCATCCCCCAGCTCAGCTGCCTGTGTTTCCTTTCATACAGAAGTTTCTCAAGCAAAGGCCTCAAATTTCTATGTGTTGATACATGCTATAAATCCTACTCAAACAAATTTATGGGAGTTTGTGAACTGTAAAGAGTTGGTGTTACTATTCTCTATAGCAGAAATAAAGGCTACTGGTTATTCCAAGCAAAGGAAAAGAAAGTAACAGACGATAAAAATATGAGGCAATTATCAATTGACTTTATTTCTTTTCATATGGTAATACCAGCAGTGCATAATATTTTGTAAATAAAATATGTATCATCAAAAAAATTTAACCACATCACATATCATCAGTGATGTTCCATTGTCCTGAATAAAGAATACTTGGCATCTATAACAGTCTCCTGGTATTTTTAACCAGGTTTGAATAACAAATTGTTTTTCAAATGGTGACACGTATTCACATTAAAATAAAACACAAATACGGTAAGAGTCCAATACAGTTACCGAATAATGAATGATAGGGAGCAAAAGATTATTATTAGCATTTAACTATTTTAGTTATGAATAAATAGTAATTTAGTATCACAGGTGCCTTGATGAAAAGCTTGGTAGCTTGTTAGCTTGAAAGATCATACCACTGACATTCAAATACAGTTTATTAAGCAAGTCCACTGACATATACTGAACTACCCACCCTATGCCAATTTGTGAAAACCTGTCTTTACCACCATTGGCTATCATGAGTCATGATGAAGTACTGAATAAAAAATAGAATATTCTTTCTAATGCCTCTAGAAAATAATAAACATAATAACAGTTTCTGTTGCAGCTTTCTATTTTCTTTATAAAGAATATCTGGGACCTGTGCTACAGAAAAACATGAACTGCATTTTATCATCACAATATAGCCATTATGAAACTAATTTTGCAGCCTTTGAGTTACTGAACTCTGATTGAGACAAAATATTCAGACAAGTATTCAGCTTTTTAAAAAAAATCCCATTCACTAATAGCCTGAGAAATGTACAATTAATAACATTAGGAAGACTGTTAGTATTTTGATGTAATGATATATTTAGCAAAGAGGAAGATAAGAAGCTTAATACTGTAAAGGGCTTTGTTTTGTTTGTTTCTTCAGAAATCATCTCTACAAAATTTGGGGGAGTTTCTGAATGCATTCAAGTTAATAGTATTTAAATGTCCCTCAAGTTCTCCCTTATGAGGTAAGAGGATCCAAGAATTAAGGTTGAAATTCTTAAAAAGCTATTCAACAATTTTGTGATGTATCATCAAAGAAGGGGTATTTCATATATGCTAATTTAGTCTGCATGATCAACACCATTAAATTCAGTTTTGGAGAAAGACAGATCATTTATGACCTCTCCAAGAACCAGCTGGTATACAAAAATTTTGATCACTGTATTTTTTTTTAATGTGATCTTTTTACCATCTTCCTTATGTCACAAAATAAAAGTTCTATTTTCTATGTACTAAGTATATACATATATTTAGAAAAATATATAAAAATGGGACAATATGTGGAGGCAGGTGGAGGTGTGGCTGGCATTTAGTGGGCACACTGAATGCTTAAAGAAATTCCACATGTTGATTTTGAAAGCACATAACGTCCTGCTTCAAGGGCTGCAGTGCTGTCAAAAATCATTCCCTCACTGGTTACTGCTTCCCAAATCCTCCACGCTGTGAATGTAGATGGAAACACTAGGGCAAAATACTCATATGAAATGCAACACTTTAAATAGAATATATCACAGATTTTTTTCTTTACATTAAATAGAGGAAAAACAATTACACTCTCATTCACCAGTGTCTTCTTTGTCATGGCAACTTTAGAATCGGCACCTAGTCCCTCCTCTCCATTTCCACTTCTAAATGAGAAGTGGGAACGATGAACAATAAACAATCTGTTGCTTACTGTAGATACTGTGACCGTTTGAGAAATAAAGTGGAACAAAGATGAAGGGTTCCCCGTGCTCATCCAGGTGCTGCGGTCAGACGTTGGAGTCTTCATCGGTGATGCTGGCGCTGGGGGAACGGGCGGCAAAATCTTTAAACATGTCGTCTTCCTTTAACATGTGCTGGAAGACAAGGAGGTGGGAGTCACACACACCGAGGGCCACGCGCTCTGCACGACCCGCTCTCCACTACACATGCAGTCCTTTGGGGTCATTGTCAAACTTATTTCTAGAAGAACATTTGAAATTCGTTTTACAACTTACGGTTAGATTGTTGATGCCCTCGGAGAATGCGCCTATCTGTCTCACTGTCCCTTCTGAGTCTTCCATCTGCAATGAACATACCAGGACATGACTACTCATGTGCAATAATTTCAAGGAAAGTACAGCAAAATGAACACAAATCTGAGAAGAAATAGTGCAAGTGGTACTGAACGGGGTAGGAGCAACAGAACACTTCTGTTGCATCTCCTCCCACTAAAGCAACTGGATGTTAAAGATGAGAAGAAACACTTTACGGGCACATGTAGCCTAATGCTCTGATGGTGACAATGGCACCAGCAGACTGTTAATTAGAAGGCAATATTCAGATGCAGGCCCTCATACTGAAAAGGCTAAAGAGTATGTGCTGTCCATTCCTGACTTGTTTTTTTTTTTTTTTTTTTTTGCGGTAAGCGGGCCTCTCACTGTTGTGGCCTCTCCCGTTGTGGAGCACAGGCTCCGGACGCACAGGCCCAGCCGCTCCACGGCATGTGGGATCTTCCCGGACCAGGGCACGAACCCGTGTCCCCTGCATTGGCAGGCGGACTCTCAACCACTGCGCCACCAGGGAAGCCCCCTGACTTGTTTTAATACATAGATTTCCTTAATACCAAGACAGTGTAACATAGGTAAATAGCACAGGCTTTGAAACCAGCCGGGCAGGTTAGAATCCCAGTGATTCTGCCAGCTCTTCTATCTTGTGTAAGTTACTTAACCATTCTGTGTCTCGGTTTCCTTATCTCTAAAATGAGGATAACAATACTTCCCATGTATTAGGATTACCCTGAACATTAACACGTTACATGCTTAGGGTAGTGCCTGGGATGTAGTAAGCAATCTGTTAAGTGCTCGCTTTTATCTTATTATTATCTTTATTTGTAGGCATTTAAGGAAAATGTCTTTGATTAGTAGACACAGTGCACAAAGTTTTCATTTAGTGTTTCAATACTGGAAGAACTTTAAAACAGGTATATAGGGTTACGCTTACCTGCTCTAACCGGTCCAAGTCATCCTCATCATACAGGTGCATGTCCAAACCAGGCTTAAATCCTTTCTTAGATGTACCTCCTGAGGCCTGTCCCAATTCCATTGGACAAACATATTCCTCCCCATCTTCCTGTTTCTTCTTTCTCAGATTCCCAAAATTGCTGAAGGTAAGTTTCTTTGGCTTTAAAAGAAAAGCAAACAAAAACATCCAGGGACTTGATAAAATTCATATGACAAAGGACCAATAACACGTATAATTTAATTATTCACACCACAGAGAAAAGCAATTGGATGATTAAGTGGGTATAAGAAAAACAAAGGCATCCTAGGCATATGACTGACATCCAAATGTGATAAAGGATCCTTATCATGACTCTCAGAAGATTAAGCTTGTCCTCCTTATTCATACCAACTAGCTGGGTAGTCACTGTGAAAAGCAAAATATGCCAAGAGCTTTAGTTTTGATAGACAGACCTTAATGCAATGAGATTTCGCAGGGCTGAATTCAATTTTGCAAGGTTTTCCAATCTAAGATCAGCAAAAGAAAATGGCCATTACTGTATTTTCTTTTTGGGTAAGGCTATGATTATCCCGTATGCCTGTTATGCTTCCATAACAGGACTGGTAACTGCTGAAAAGAAACCCACTTTACTGGAGAGAGAATTTCCAGTGAGAGAAGAGAAACTCCGTCTTTTCACTGGATAGTCCCTGAGACTATATGTTAAAAGGAGATGGTGATCAGGCTGACGCTGAGAATTTAAATAGAACAGAATCTCTCAGAGGTTTCAAATCTGGTACATCTTTTTTTTTTTTTTTTTTTTTTTTTTTTTTTTTTGCGGTACGCGGGCCTCTCACTGTTGTGGCCTCTCCCGTTGCGGAGCACAGGCTCCGGATGCACAGGCTCAGCGGCCATGGCTCACGGGCCCAGCCGCTCCGCAGCATGTGGGATCTTCCTGGACCGGGGCACGAACCCATGTCCCCTGCATCGGCAGGTGGACTCTCAACCACTGCGCCACCAGGGAAGCCCCTAAATCTGGTACATCTTTTAAGGGAGAAAGGGAGCTAAAGAGGAAGTGTCGGGTAGGTAAATGTGGTTTAAAAAAAAAAAAAAGTTTGTGGAGGAGCCACACTCCACATTTGTGGAGGAATCAATCAACCCTACCTCTACATTCTGTTAGTTGAGATAACAGACTCAGAAGAGCTCATGGAAGAGTGATTTAAAGAAGAAAAAGTGATCTGAATTTGGTATGATCCATGAATCCAGGTAAATCTGGAGATACCCATTCTCTGCTGGTCTACTGTGGATCATTTCTTAATTATCTTTTCCTAGCTTGCAAGGCTGGTTAACGATAAGTATGAGAAGAAATCCTCCTCTTATGCTTGATTTATCCATAGGATAACTGCAATCAATACTGGGCCCAAGTCATGGGCTTTCTGCATTGGCAAAACATCCATTATAGAAGCCAACATCAGGTTCCTTATATTGTTAACTCTAATAAAATAAATGATTTGAGCAAAGATTCCCCCCAGAAGGAAACCTTCAAAAATGCATTTTCCTAATTACTCTTAAAGATGCATTTACCTTCAACCCATCCACAAAACTTAGTAAAGCTCAGAAAATGGGATAGCCAGCTAACAGTCAAAACTGAGCCTTTGCTAAAGGCAACTATTAAATGGTAGGAGCTTGAACCAACCTTCACTTTGGCAGTAGCTGTTAAAAGTACATAATCTGGTAACTCCATGGCATCCCGTTTCTGGTGTTGGGCCTCAGCACCGATCAGAAGGTTGAAATGAGTGGCCAAGTGTCTTCGCAGCAGGGTCTTGCTTGGTGGGATGTTCAGTAACTGAGCCATTGTTTCCACATTAAAACGAGGTTCTAGAACCTACAGGAAAAAGTAAGATTCTTTAAGACACCAGGTATCGTACATGTCTGCATTGTGCTTTATAATCTGCAAAGCTCTTTCATTTAGTTATCTCCAATGGCCCTCTCAACAGCCCAGTGAGATAGACCATGGACTCTGATCTTCAATTTAAATATCTTTTCTTTGTTTTGCCTAAGCTAGTGAGAAGTAGAGATGGTCTTGACATCCAGGCGTTACAAAGTCGGGGCTTCTGCCTCTCTGAAGTGGTACCTTTGGGAGCAAACTCCTTATGCAACATCAACGTGCAGAAATATAGTCTGTATCATTGCAGGGATTTTAAAACATGATCATATGAGAGCCAGTGGCCACATGTTATCCAACATGAAAGAGGATAAAAAAAGAGAAATGGGTTTAGATCCAATCTAGAGTTATATGATATAAATAAAATATATGGGACAGGGCTTCCCTGGTGGCGCAGTGGTTGAGAGTCCGCCTGCCGATGCAGGGGACACGGGTTCGTGCCCCGGTCTGGGAAGATCCCACATGCCGCAGAGCGGCTGGGCCTGTGAGCCATGGCCACTGAGCCTGTGCGTCCAGAGCCTGTGCTCCACAACGGGAGAGGCCGCAATAGTGAGAGGCCCACGTACCGAAAAAAAAAAAAAAAAAAAAAAAATTATGGGACAGAATACTCTGAAAGTAAAGATTCACTCGAAATGTTGCAGGAGAGTTCAGTTAGATGACTTTAGGATCATGACCAGCAACAGGTAATAGCCTACTCATTAGACTAATGGAAACACAGTGATAAGAAGTCGGTTTTAAATGAAAACAGAGTTTTACCATGAGCCCACCATGGACACCACTGCCTCTGAGATTGGGGGCATATTCCGCCAAGTCCACGGAGCGCAGCCACTCCATCACGCGATGATTGGTCCACTGCTGAACCTCTGATGGGGTGATGCTATTCTGTGGGAACAAACCACCACCCAGAGCTTCAGTCACTGACTATGGGGTTCCAAATATTAAACCTGCATGCTCATTCTGAAGAGCCTGTCTCATGGAGCGGAATTGTTCTACATCCCACTAAATGTTGATAGAGAAAAAGGTAAAAAGGTGTTTGCTGGTTTGAATTCTCTTTTAAGGAATCTGTGTCCCAGAGTTTTAAGTTTCTTGCACACTAATAAAGCAGTGCTTTAGGAAAGGTAGTCTTTACAGTGATACTTAACTTCGGGGCTTCAGGAGGCAAGAAAATAAAATAGACCCAAGAATGGAGGAAGGAAAACTAAAACACAATCCTTGGCTTCTGTTATACAGGTAGAACCATCACAGGGGGAAAGGAAGGAATATAGGAAGACAACGCCTAAGAAGTAAATGAGGCTGGATTTGAGGCTCTGAGGGAACCAGACGCTTTCCTTCCCTGAAGGCTCCAAGAGGAAATGGGTCTTAGTGTCTCCACACGGGCAGTCACATGCACGGAATGTGTATGCTGTGTAAACCTCAACCTCAGATGCTACCTCGTCAGAGGGTCGCCTCCGCAGACAGTTTGGTTCAAAGTTATTGATCCTCAGGACCTGGATGGCCCTCTTGATACTGAGATGATGGAGCACGCTCATGACCTTCAAAGACAGTAAGTCATCCTGCAAAACAAAACAAAAAGAGGCGCTCACTGAGCAGACCTAGAGCAGGAGAACCTTCTCAGGGAAACCTCAGAAAACTCAATTAAAAGTAGAAGTGCACCTCTAACAATAGGCCTCAAGGGCTTGTCAGGATTTTCAAAGCTTTTATGTAGTAACAGAACTCTTTTTCCTGTGCTGAACAAAATTTTCTCTAGGACCCCAGTATACAATAAAAGGGAACCAAAATTCATGTCCCAACTGAAGCTGACTTCTACCTGTTTCTCTCTCTTCCACTGAGATAAGATTGTGGGACTGCACAGCTCTGAAAAACACAGTTTGAAAAGCACTCGCTAGGCCACTACAAAAGGTGACCTGCTTTGATTTGATTTGATAAAGCAGATAACTGAGAGCAAGCAATGTTCACCGATGACCAAGAGCTGGTTTTCTGAGCTACGGCACATCACAGTTTGGGGGGAAAACCAGAAGAGTGCTCCTATTATACTATCCCCCCAGCCTCAAGAAATCTCTGGTTCTAGAACATTGTGCTTTATCTAGCAGACGCTGTGAACAGTTTTGGAAAAATTATATGTTAATCAATGCAAAGCTTCTGGTGAGAAGCAAGAGAGAAGAGAAATGAAGAAGTTATATGTAGCAACATATATGACCAAGTGATTCCTTTAAGGAATAACTTTCACCAGTCTGTGGCTACTGGGAACTTTTCAAACACACCAAAACAAATTATTTTAGAAGAAGGTGATTTGGGGGAGTGGGGGGCCCGTGTCAAGATAAGCACCAATCTACTTCCAAACACGCCTAGAAAATAAACAAGGAAAACATCCATTTTAGGCACACCTTACCGAGAACACATTTCTTATACAGGAAAAAAATTAACCTATTACAGAGATATTTTAAAAATAAAATTATAAAACAGTTTAAATCCTTAAGACTACTTACTGAGGAAAAATTATTTCCTGAATTTTTTTCTAGATTAATGTCTTAAAAACAGTGCCTGAGGATAAGTTAGAGAGGGCATTTTAACATATTTTAATCTAAGATTGAGACACCCATTCAAAACATTTCCACGTGGGTTATGCATAATGTTTACAATGTAAATTAAATGTTCATTATTTTAGTTTAAGGTATTTTAAAAGTAGGGATTTCTTTTAAGTCAAGACATGCTTTTTTGAGGGGGGATTTTAGCCAAGCTTTTTTTTTTTTTTTTTTTTGGTGGTACGTGGGCCTCTCACTGCTGTGGCCTCTCCCGTTGTGGAGCACAGGCTCCGGACGCGCAGGCTCAGCGGCCATGGCTCACGGGCCCAGCCGCTCCGCGGCATGTGGGATCTTCCTGGACCGGGGCACGAACCCGTGTCCCCTGATTCGGCAGGCGGACTCTCAACAACTGCGCCACCAGGGAAGCCCTGGGGGGGGGGATTTTTAAAAATCTCTTAAGTAATTTTAGATTTACAGAAGAGTTTCCAAAGATAGTACAGAGTCCCACAGACCCTTCACCCAGCTTCTTCTAATGTTAACACCTTATATAACCACAATATTCAGCAAAACTAAGAAATTAACACGGACAATAATAAAATTCAATTAAACTCAGGTTTTATTCAGATTTCACCAGTTTTTCTACTAGGTCCTTTTTCTGACCCAGGATCCAATCCAGGATACCAATTTCAAACAGCTTTTTGTGACTTAGGATTTCCAGGGTCAAATTTTCTAAGGTAATTTATTCTTTTATAGCCACAAAGGTTATACATTTGCCTTATGTGATTTTCAGCCTCAATTTGCTCACATTCCCACAGGAACATACCCGTACCTAGATAGGCAGGCAAACAGGCACAAATGCTCTATGACTTCCTACTACTTGCTAACAGTGGAAACTTGGTTAAGTTACCCAATTTCTCAATTCTTTTGTTTCCTCATCTGAAAGCTGGGGATAACAGAGTGCTAAGTCCAGGACTGCTGAGAACTGAGTATTAATTATGAGTAAAGTGTTTGAAAGAGTGTCTGGCACACAGTAAGTATGTAACATGCCACACGCTGGTGTTATTTTACCTTCAGTTTACATGATGTGCCCACCACGGTTCAGACTTGGGTTCAGGGAAGGAGAAGAAAATGAGCTGAACCCCAAATTTCTTTGATATTGAAAAATTCCTAAATAAGTTAAGTTAGCTGTTTGAAACTTTCAACTTATTTTAAAAAGATACTTGTGGTAGGGGACTTCCCTGGTGGCGCAGTGGTTAAGAATCTGCCTGCCAATGCAGGGGACACGGGTTCGAGCCCTGGTCCTGGAAGATCCCACATGCCACGGAGCAGCTAAGCCCGTGCGCCACAACTACTGAGCCTGTGCTCTAGAGCCCACGTGCCACAACTACTGAAGCCCGCGCGCCTAGAGCCCTTGCTCCACAGCAAGAGAAGCCACCACAGTGAGAAGCCCGTGCACTGCAATGAAGAGTTGCCCACGCGCAGCAACGAAGACCCAACGCAGCCAATAAATAAATAAATAAATTTCTAAAAAAAAAAAAAAAAGATACTTGTGGTAGTTGAATCCACAAAAGGCCGTTTAAATAAAAGCATCTTAGGCACAACACTCCTAGTACCATGGAGTCTAGAACAAGTTCTCCCGGGACCCATCTCTCCCCACTGGCGTAAAGTAGGGAAAAGTCCTTCTACCCATTGGACAGAGGCTAAAAATATGAAACAGTAGGAATGAGAGTGGAGGCCTATCTCTGCTTTACTCCAGTAACTCCAGCAGAACTGGGTTGAAGTGAGACGGGCTGGGGGTTTCAGGAAACAGTGCTCAAAAGTGGAAGGGAGGGCTTCCCTGGTGGCGCAGTGGTTGAGAGTCCGCCTGCCGATGCAGGGGACACGGGTTTGTGCCCCCGTCTAGGAAGATCCCACATGCTGCGGAGCGGCTGGGCCAGTGAGCCATGGCCGCTGAGCCTGCGCGTCCGAAGCCTGTGCTCCGCAACGGGAGAGGCCACATCGGGAAGAGGTCCACGTACCGCAAAAAAAAAAAAAAAAAAGAAGTGGAAGGGAAGGGAAAAGAAAGCCCCAGTGGATAACAAGTCCCAGCCTTTTGAGTGGTCACTGCTTATAGGAACATATCCCTTAGAAACTGCCAGGGCTGCAAAACTCATTCTCTCATTTTCAACATTTTTATGACATATAATTCACATACCATAAACTTCACCCATTCAAAGTGTACACTTCAATGTCTATGCTATTGAATATATACAAAATCAACTTTCTGGATAACTTAGTTTCAATTAGATTTCACGTAGCTTAAATCAGGATTTCAAAATTTCCCAAGGCTATTGCAATCACCAAATCCTACAACTTCAACTTAGAAAAATATGCCTGCCCCTCTTCTCAAGTTAAAACAACCCCTTCAAACTCCAGCGGAATCACTGTGAAAACACTGTATTTTGCTTACCCTATTTCTGTGTTTTTCAGAGAAAACCAGTTTTATCCCCCCAAACCCCAGGAGTGAGTTACTTACAACAGTCATGTAATGAAGCATTCGACCATCTACCCGTCCTTCATCAAACTGGGTCTTGTACTGGGGGAGACCAATATCATCCAACCATCCTAAGGATAGAAATGAGTGTCATTAATGAGCCACAGAACACCCATTCTTGTGATGAAAAAGAGAAAACCATAATTCAAAAAGAGTCATGTACCACAACGTTCACTGCAGCACTATTTACAATAGCCAGGACATGGAAGCAACCTAAGTGTCCATCATCGGATGAATGGATAAAAAGATGTGGCACATATATACAATGGAATATTACTCAGCCATAAAAAGAAACGAAATGGAGTTACTTATAGTGAGGTGGATGGACCTAGAGTCTGTCATACAGAGTGAAGTAAGTCAGAAAGAGAAAAACAAATACCGTATGTTAATGCATATATATGGAATCTAAAAAAAAAAAATGGTACTGATGAACCTAGTTGCAGGGCAGGAATAAAGAGGTAGACATAGAGAATGGACTTGAGGACATAGGGTGGGAGGGGGAAGCTGGGGCGAAGTGAGAGTAGCATCGGCATATATGCACTACCGAATGTAAAATCGTTGGCTGGTGGGAAGCAGCAGCATAGCACAGGGAGATCAGCTCGGTGCTTTGCGATGACCTAGAGGGGTGGGAGGGAGGCTCAAGAGGGAGGGGATATGGGGACAGGTATATGCATATGGCTGATTCGCTTTGTTGTGCAACAGAAACTAACACAGTATTGTGAAGCAATTATACTCCAATAAAGATCTATTAAAAAAAAACCCAAAAAACAAAACATCAAAAAAGAAAAAGCAGCTATGTGTGTGTGTGTGTGTGTATAAAATTCATTCATTCACTCATCCATGAATTTAAAACCTCTTACTAGTGACCCAGTTGAAATCCAGCTTTCCATGATTGGTTTCTTCTTCGGATCCCAGGGCTTGCAGTGCCAGCTGGAGTTTCTTTCGATGAAGTGAATGCTTGATTCCAAGTTCCTGAATTAATAAAAAGAAACACTGGCATTACAACTCTGTCAACATGGGCTGGATGCCACTGGCAAAGGATGCAAATTCCTCGAAAATCAAGCCAGCATTGAAGACCCAATAATTACATTAAATCAGAATACTAACCCAGGCTGTAAAATGTTGCTGAACAAAAGGCCCCTGGAAAGACCACTGCAGTTGTTTTAGTGGTATGTTAGATATTCCCCACTAGGCTCCTTCCTTTGCAAGATAGGAACTGTAGCATGCATAACAGGAATTCTACCCCTATTTTGTACTAAATGTTAAATAATTGGGAAGAAATGTTAAATAGCTGGACATTAAGTGTAGGGTTCTTTTTTTCCCTTTTGCAAAGTGAAATTGAATTGCATATATTACACTGAGAGAACGGACCAATGACAAAGCCACAGAATGGTTTTGAGAAATAGGAACTGAAACTTTATTATGTCTATATAATTATTTTTTCATTAAAATGCCCAGTGTTTCATAAGGAATCATTAAGACCAGGTCCTCCCTTTAAGTCCATGAGATAAAATAAACATGAAGCAGGAAACTCAAACTTTTTCCAGAATACTTACTAGCTCTACCCACTCCCCTTTTTGGAATATAAAACAAATCTACATTCATATTCCTCTCTCTCTCTCTCTCTCCATTATGCAAACAAAATAGAGAAGCATTCACCTTCTCTAGATCTTGTTGAGAAGCCTGCAAAAGTGTTTGGCCAGATGCAATCCAGCGCTTGCCAGAGTTCAGGTAGGACCCCAAGCCCTGTTCCACAAGCCAATTGCAAACCTGTTCCTTGGTCCACTTGGCAAATGGCATATCCAAGTCACTACAGGAAAATGAACAATCGCATGAAAAACACATAAAAGCCAATCCACTAAGTTACCATCAGGGCTGAACAATTGGCATATCCAGGTCACTACAGGAAAATGAACAATTGCATGACAAACAATTAAAAGCCAATCTGCTAAGTTACCATCAGGGCTGAACAACTGCATATTCACTAGACATGGAGATTCCCTGGTGATACATATTTGACTATGGGAAGCCTAATTTTTAGTACATATTTGGTGGAGAAAGTGATACTGGAGATGAAAGCTCCCTTGTAAGACCACAGTCTTCATGTCAAACAAAACCACTAAAGATTCATCATGATTTAACATGTTTTATAGAAGAAGACTGAGTTAAACCAACAGCTCAAGTTATTATACTACTTTCAACTAATGTTGTTTAAAGATTGAATTTACAATCAGAAAACACTAGGCCAGACTGAAAGAAACTCAAGTCTAACTTGAATTAACTTTAGTAGCATTACGGTTTCTCTCCAGATGGTATTCAATGAGAAGAGGGCAATATGTCATCAATGAGTATGAGAAAGTACAATCAAAGCAAATTTCTGCTTTCTTTTACTATTTTTTTAATTAATTTTTCTCTATCAAAGTATAGTTGACTTACAATGTTGTGTTAGTTTCTTTTACTGTTTTTACAAGTAGTGTTCCTGTTTGGAAAAAAAATGTGGCGATGAACAAAATTTTTCTTTTTCAACAGCACAAGCAAGTCCTCTACTGTGTACAGAGAGAACATATGGCAAATGAGACTGTTTGGTATTTGAAGAAGGCCAAAGAGAGTTTCCTCCTTGATGAAACTTGTGCCCAGCATTTTGCCTGGGTGGGAAGGACCATGTGTAAAAGGTTTCTAGCCCATTATCATCTTAAAAGATTTAGTATCAATGAATTGTGCTATATATTTGCCAACTCCACCCTTTTTTATGTTGAGCAAATCAACATAGCAGTTCCGAACCAGCCCTAAACTGTGATAAGGGTGTAGGAAAAGTTCTTAGAGTCTTAATAGATAAAAACATTACACAGTCCTGATAAATTGAAGAATTCGGATAGAATGTATGTCTTTTAAGTGTTTTCACAGACTGTATCAATTACTAATGTTTACTGAACAGTTGTTATTTGCCAGATACTTAACACACGTTAACTCATTTAATCGTCACAATCATCTTTTGGGGTAAGTACTAATTCATACTATGGGAAACAGAGGCGCAGAGCATGGAAGTAATTGCTCAAGGTCACTCAGCTTGTAGGAAGCGGTGAAGCCAGAAATCAGGTCCAAGCAGTCCGTCTCTAGAACCTATTCTTTTTTTTTTTTTGAAAGTAAAGTACAGCTGAGTCACAGTGTTGTGTTAATTTCCAGTGTACAGCAAAGTAATTCAGGTATACATATATATCTATATGTATATATTGCTTTTTCATATTCGTTTCCATTCTGGTTTATTACAGGCTGTTGAATATAGTTCCCTGTGCTACACAGTAGGACCTTGTTGTTTATCCATCCTACATATAATGGTTTGCATCTGCGAATCCCAAACTCCCCATCCATCCCTCCCCCGCCTCCCGCAACCACAAGTCTGTAGAACCTATTCTTAACCACTAGGCTATCCCATCTTTCCAGAGGTATGCTTTAGAGCACTAATAATTGTTTTCTATGTAAAATTTAAGTCCAAGAGCCATTCTAGTACAGATGCTGCTGACACTTTAGCTCTGGGTCCTCACCTAGCTCACAGAGCCCTCATCTTCTGTATAGTTTTTCACCAACCACAGCCGAATTGCACTGCTCTAAAGATGATGGAGGCTTCCACAAGGCACAGCAGTAAGCAATGGATTTGACTGTCTAACCCAGGGTCCATACGAACACCACAGGTGCTCACGAGACCTTGCGGCTTGGGTAGGGATGCAAAAGACCTTTCGTTTGACTGTTCTTACCTGTTAGATTGCCCCAAATCTCGAGACCAACCCAGTCGGGGTCCTGCAGTTGCTCTTGTCCCTCCTCTTTTGAATTCAGGCTCAGACATGTCATCTGGGTTAAATGTAGTCGATTGACTTCTCCTAAGTCTGAAAAGAAGACACAACACATTAGACCTGAGGAAGCCTTCGACTTTAATCAGAACGTTTTAAACTGACGCTTACGTATGGTTAGAATAGACATTTGGGTTTAAACTTTAACTGAGAGTCAATGAGTTAATGAATCCCAAATCACACTCTCCATCCATAAAAGGATCACAAAAGCCTTACAATTTCGTAACTGTTTTCAGCCAATTTTCCATTTATTCCGACATTTGAGCCACATACAAGACAAAGCTCTGTTACTTACTTTCCAAAGAGTCTCATGATACCCCTAGATTTCTTTTTGGAATCCGGCGATGGTGGCGATATCTGGAAGGGACTGCTCCCCTGTGAATCTTTTGGCTGAGACGATACACCAGCCAGATCTAAGTGCTCAGGTGTCTCCTTCTCTGTTTCAGCTATTCCAAGAACAGAATACGAACTTGGTGAATTTTAAAATACGGAATGAACATGACTAGATGTTAACCTCCTTGGTTTAAGCAACTGTTAAGAATTCTTCTTCTGTTTGGTCTATAAACCAGTGACTTATAAAGAACACCCTGCAAATATTAAAAATGGAACACAAATCTATGTTCTACTCTACAGCCTACTCTATTGTGTACCAAGTTCATTAACTTACAAATTACAACTTCTTCGAGATTCAAAGGTGGGATAGGATTACCATCTTCTTTCCTTGACTGATCTGAGTTCGTAATGAAATTATACTCAGTCTTGCTACAGCACTTGGTACTGCTGACTACCTCCTCCAAAACTGTCATCTCCTTTAGCTTCCTGACATGACATGCTCCTAGATCTGTCATCTGAAAGTTTCTTTGCTGTACCACTGTTTTCTCTTCTTCTTCCACTCCAAGATTCTGTCCTGGGTTCCCTCTGCAGGATCTTCTGACAAGCTCACGCGTTTTATGCTCAGCCCGAAATGATGGCTTTGCTCATTTACAAGCAGCTGGTATCAGAATCTCTGAGCCTAATAATCTCTCTCCCCAGCTTCAGTATCTGAATGTCTGTGGATATTCCCAATTTGATGTGCCAGGGATATCTTGGACTCAACAAATCCATCCAATTTTCCTGAGAGTCTTCTCTTACATTTTTGTATTTCATATTTCATTAATACTAGTTAATTTTCTCCCTGTTATTCCAGTCCAAACTCTTTGTCATTTTCTTTTCATTCCCTCCTTTCCTTTGGCATTTACATCAAATTGTTTACCAAGTTCTGGCAATTCTTTATATAAGAAATGTATTCCTATTTATAATGTGATGTTTCAGACACTGAGAGAAAAATGAACTGGGTCTTCGTAAATTTTTCATTTGATATAAATCAATGCCAGTTGATTCTGCCATAAAACAATAACATCCAAATCTGCTACTCTCAGACCTCCTAGCATCCACTATCCTAGTTCTTCTAGCTGTCTTTTAACAGACGATCCCACGCTAGTAAACACAAGGAATGCTGTTTCCTCAGTGGGAGAATGTGCACTTTTATACAGCAAAGTAAAAGTTGTACAAAAACCACAGGGACAGTGTTTCAGCAAGATCTAAAAGTTGCAGAGGCTGACTTTTCTATGAAGCAGAGCTGTGATTATAGGTTATGGTAAGCAGCATTTGCCTCTTAGCGTTGACAATGTATTTCTTCTAAGAAAGATGCAAAAACATTTGAAACTAGTTGTCTGAAGAGATCTTTTTTTTTTTTTTTCTTTTTGCGGTATGCGGGCCTCTCACTGTTGTGGCCTCCCCCGTTGCAGAGCACAGGCTCCGGATGCGCAGGCCCAGCGGCCATGGCTCACGGGCCCAGCCGCTCCGCGGCATATGGGATCCTCCCAGACCGGGGCACGAACCCGTATCCCCTGCATCGGCAGGCGGACTCTCAACCACTGCGCCACCAGGGAGGCCCTGAAGAGATCATTTTTATTCACCCTGTGTTCATTCTGGACATTTAACGGTACAGAGAGAGAGAAGTCACCTTTGCTGATCTACATGAATATCTCTGTGGATATCTATACAAGGTAATAGGACCTATTGGGAAAACCCAAAAGAACATTTCCATTCAAACTCTACAGCCATGATGGTTACAGGTGTCCCTGAAAATGTTGCCCAGCCCACCTTTATTTTAAAAGCATCCTGTTTTTATTTTTTATTTTGAGGATTTTACCCCTACTGTACTCTGCCCTTTAAAGAGGAAAACTGAGCTTCCCCTCTCCTCAAATCGCTTTGGGGGTGACTCCTCAGATATCGCATACAGTTACCTCTGCTGTCATTAAATGTCACCCGCATCTTCAAAGCAATAATGTGTCAGAAGAATGTTCCCCTAAGAGAAGTCAGTCTAAAATGAACGTTTTCAATGTCTTCCACAGACCTGTTTGGCTAAAAACATTTCTTTCTGGAGGCTGGGGAAACATAACCGTGGAGAAGGCGTCGCAAGGCCCTGCGAGTTAGCGTGATGTGATATGTGCTTCGGGGTGAAGGAGCTGGATTTATGACACCAGGGCACTCCTGCCCTGCACTCGGATGGCCACTGGGCACATCTAGGTCCTCGCAGAGCTGCTCACAAGGTGCCATTAGCATGGGTTACAGCAGCGTTCAGGCTTGGAAGCAAAGGCTCTATAGAGAGTCCTTTTGAGCGGAAGGTGGGAGGAACTCTCTGGAGTAGAGAACTCCGTTTTCTGATGCTGCCCGCTCACTTTTTGGAGATGACAGACGCCAAAGAGCAGGGATTAGCTCGGTCGGGAGCGAGGCGCTGGCGAAGGAGGCATGCAGGGGTACGGTACCTAAGGTGGGTGCACTGGCACTTCGTTTACGATCTTCAGAAATCCCAACAACGCACACAATCACACGCAGCCCAATGGAGAGAACACAGGGGAATGACAAAATGAAACACAGATCAAAGTCCTACTCACAAAATACACACAGTGGGAGGGAAGGCGGGCACCGCGCTGTGCTTCCGATGCTACACACAGACTCCATTAGCACTGTCATTATGGGGTTAATTTTACCCTCTTTCGGAATAGATGGGAAACTGCTTATAATGACGTCAGAGAGAATCACGGTTTTTGGTCTTTCCTCTAAGTTTACACCCAGAACAGAGAGCAGGGTGAGAAAGTCCACACTATCTTTACCTCTGAATTAAGCCCATGGAAGCATTTTTTGCTAACTTTTCCCCCAAGTCATTCACCGTCATTTCTGAGAAAGAGAAATGTACAAATAGATGAATAAGGGAAAAGATTGACCTTTTCCTCATTCTGGAAGAATTAAGGCAAAGGCATTTTGGCCACACATACCCAAGTTTGGTGCACTTGCTGTCCTCTTGTTACTTTTGATTTTAAAAAATCCACGACCAAAGGAAGATCTGGTTTTTCGAGTGCCAAAGGGATTGTCATCCACAGAGGCATCGTGTCCCGGAGCTTTGTGAGGGAGGCTCCCAAATGGGCTGCTTTCTACCACAGCTTTAGCCTGAGAGAGAAGTGATAATAAATGTGACACAGCACGAATGTGCATCATTATCAGTACATGCCCGGCACAGTACTAAATATGTTACACACGTGATTTTATTTAAAAGAATAACTGAACTAACAAATTGATTACGAATGTCAAATGCCTTGTTAGAAGTTAAAAAAGGTCAGTTCTGAAAGCTACTTAAGGAACAACAACAAAGACATGTTCATCACTAATCTTAATCCATGTATTTAGGGCTTTAAATATTTAGGGTAGATTTAGACATTCTCAAATTTTATTTTATTTGCCTCATAGACATGGAGATAAAATATTATGTAACTAGCAGTAGATGTCCTACTTTTCTATCATTTATGACAAAGATTTGGCTATGATATAGTTCTCAGTCTTTATAACTACATCAGTAGAAGCCCAATATAATGTAATTATTCTATAAAGTAGGCATTAGTCCCAAGCTCCTATACAAGCAGTATAAAGAGTTCCTACTCCTGTTATTTTAAATATTCCTCTCAAAGAATTAATAATAAAATGAAAGCAAAATCAGCAACTGTTTAAAATATATATATATATATATTTTTTTTTTTTTTTTTTGCTGTACGCGGGCCTCTCACTGCCGTGGCCTCTCCCGCTGCGGAGCACAGGCTCCGGACACACAGGCTCCGCGGCCATGGCTCGCGGGCCCAGCCGCTCCGCGGCATGTGGGATCTTCCGGGATCGGGGCACGAACCCGTGTCCCCTGCATCGGCAGGCGGACTCTCAACCACTGCGCCACCAGGGAAGCCCTAAAATATATATTTTTTGAAACAGGATTCTGGGTTATATTCACATCTTGCCTGTGAGTTACCAAACATGGATCACCAGTTTCAAAGACTGTGATAGGTTCAGATACGCTTAACTAAACCCACTAAAATTAAATTTTTCTTGATTGATTCAGAAGCCACTTCAGATCTTTACAATATTTCAGGATCTTTTTCAAGAACTTCAATTGTGATTTTTAAATACAGGCATACCTCATTTTATTGCGTCTCACTTTATTGTGCCTCATAGATATTGTGTTTTTACAAACTGAAAGTTTGTGGCAACCCTGCATTGGTGCCATTTTTCCAAGAGCATTTGCTCATTTTGTGTCCCTATGTCACATTTTGGTAATTCTCACAATATATCAAACTTTTTCATCATTATTATATGGAGATCTGTGACATGACTTTTGTTTTGTTTTGTTTTTGCGTTACGCGGGCCTCTCACTGTTGTGGCCCCTCCCGCTGCGGAGCACAGGCTCCGGACGCGCAGGCTCAGCGGCCATGGCTCACCGGCCCAGCCGCTCCATGGCATGCGGGATCCCCCCGGACCGGGGCACGAACCCGTGTCCCCTGCATCGGCAGGCAGACCCTCAACCACTGCGCCACCAGGGAAGCCCTATAAAGCACTTTTTAATGAAGGTATGTACATTGTTTTTTTTTTACACATACAGCTACCGCAGATGTAACAGACTACAGTATAGTGTAAACATAACTTTTATATGCACTGGGAAACCAAACAATTTGTGTGACTCACTTTATTGCAACATTTATTTTATTGCAATGTTTGCATTATTATGGTGGCCTGGACCTGCACCTGCAATACCTCCGAGGTATGCCTATAGCTTATTTTTGAGCTTTTTGGTTATTTGAATTGTCAGTTATAGTAACATGGTCTCTTATATTGTTTCAGTACTCTCCAAGGATTCTTTTGTTTGCATGTTCTCATTTCTTGAACATCTCTTGTCCTCTCTTTCTTTTTTGCAGAAGTGGAGAGAAGGGTGAGGGGATACAGGCTTTTAAGGTGTTTATTTTCCTCTATATATCTACCATTCATAGTAACTAAAAATGTACAAATGCCACAATGTAGTGGTACTGTTATCTGTCTTAATGCTGAGGCCAAAATCATTTCACACCACTTATTGAATTAGCGAGACAAAAAGAACAATGGCTTGAATTACAGCTGTGTCCACTGTCTGTGTTTTGTCAGTTACACCTATATCACGACTCAAGGCACTAAGAGCCAACAGTCGAGGGCCTGCATCTGGGGATAGTACGTCTACCGGACTGTGACCTGTGCAAGGGTAACGACCGAAAATCAGACAAAAGAAGAACCAGAGTCCATGCTGATGATGCCTTTAAAAATACCAGAATGTTGGGCTTCCCTGGTGGTACAGTGGTTGAGAGTCCGCCTGCTGATGCAGGGGACATGGGTTCGTGCCCCGGTCCGGGAAGATCCCACATGCCACGGAGCGGCTGGGCCCGTGAGCCATGGCTGCTGAGCCTGCACATCCGGAGCCTGTGCTCCGCAACGGGAGAGGCCACAACAGTGAGAGGCCCGCGTACCGCAAAAAAAAAAAAAAAAAAAAAAAACCCAGAATGTTAGCTGTAGATGGACAGTGGTTATATAAAATAAACAGCTGGTGATCTTTCTAAGAAGGGCTTTTTGTGAAGTCTAAGGAAGGCTGGGTATGGTCATTATGATCATCGAATAGCGTGAAGGAGAGTTTGGGGCTTTGTTTTTGTTTTTTCAATAACTTACTGAGGTGAAAGTCATATAACGTAAAAGTAACTATTTTAATATTCCTCCCCCCCACCTTTTGTTTAAACCCCACATTTGTTTATTTATTTATTTTTGGCTGTGTTGGGTCTTCGTTTCTGTGTGAGGGCTTTCTCTAGTTGCGGCGAGCGGGGGCCACTCTTCATCGCGGTGCGCAGGCCTCTCACTGTCGCGGCCTCTCTTATTGCGGAGCACAGGCTCCAGACGCGCAGGCTCAGTAGTTGTGGCTCATGGGTCTAGTTGCTCTGCGGCATGTGGGATCTTCCCAGACCAGGGCTCGAACCCATGTCCCCTGCATTAGCAGGCAGATTCTCAACCACTGCGCCACCAGGGAAGCCCCAAAAGTAACTATTTTAAAGTGAGCAATTCTGTGGCATTTATCACATTCACAGTGTTGTGCAACCAACACCCCTATCTAGTTCATGGATTCATGTCATATGTGATCCTTTGTGTTGGGCTTCATTCATTTGGCATGTTTTGCAGATTCGGAGAGTTTTGGTTTATTGGAGACATTTAAGCAGTCTTACGTATTAAGCAGTCTTACGTATTATGTATTAAGAAGTCTACTATGTATCTTAGAACTCCCAAACATTTTTACATTGTAATCTGGACATAAAAATTACCTCTGAAGGCTTCGAAACAGACTCCTTTTCCTGTTCAAAACAACAACAGTATTTAAGATTGTTATAGGAATCCTTTATCTAGTCAGAATTTCTCACATATATATAATTCAACAAATTAAAATCAATTTACATCTATTCCTAAGCTACAAAATCTCACCTTCATTTATTTCCTACAATGTTTTATTAAAGTCTCCACTTTGGGCTTTACTTTCAATCTTTTATACTCATATTTCTTAATATTTATCATTAACTATGGTATCTAATAATTTTCCATTATTGAAACCACAAACGGGAAAATGAAGATCCCTAAATGTTTTCTTCTCAGGGTAACAGACAGAAAAAACACAGGACCAACCCCGTCTGATGACTCTTTCTTCAGATTGCCAAGGCTGCTAGACTTTTGCAGACTTGAAGTTCTAAAAATAATGATAATAACAATTATGATTAATAATAAGTGGCTCTGGTGTCCCTGTTTCTAAGTAGAATGGCTTGGAAAGAAACTAAGATTGTATGTGAGTGGAAACCTGGAAATAAAAGAAAATCTGGATTTAGGCAGTCACTTATGTGCTTAACTAAATTATAATGTTCAGTTCTTTTAAAAGCAGGGGTGGTTAACGGCCCTGCCAATAACTCTAAATGTTCTGCACATGTCAGAATAGCTGGAAAAACACTTAGGACTATCTTGTGATGTCAATATTTGAAAATAAACCAGTGTTTTCCACGGACTAGTGGCGTATCCTTTGCAAATACACATTCACACCAGGAACTTTTAAAATACTCATGTACTTTTCATATATAATCCTCCTAATGAAAATACAGGACAAAAGCTTTACTTTCCAATTTACAAAGGAATCAATTTTCTGAGTCTGGCAAGGCACTTCATTTTACAGTTCTAATCAAGCATGATAGAGGAATCCCTATTGTTGCCTATAATAACTCACTTACAATCCTAGTAAAGGCAGAGTGACAGTGTGAACATCTGGAGAGCCTTTCTCTTTCACATAAGTAGCATTCAATTATACAGAGCTGGTGTTACTCAAAAACTGAAGGCAGGAGTATGTGACCAGTTTAAAAACAGAGCGAAAAAAGTAACATCTTTGCTCTAAGACACAGAATAATATACTACACCAACAAAAGCTTTAAAAGGCATTTCTCATGTATTTTTGTGTAAATAAGTTGCTAGAAATGTCGACTACCAAATACAGTAAAAGATAATGGACAGCAAAGAAAAGATCTCATCTTTGAGTACTGCTCTGAAAATAGATTTTCCTAATGTAATACAGACATTAACTTGGATAAACTTAGCTATTAGGTCAGCTTATTAAGTTGAAAGTGTAAAAAACCATGGCAGCCTTGCCAGCCATTGCATCATTCTCTGCGATGCTTTTCTGATACACTTATATCCAGAATATAAGTCAGTACAAAAATGAAATTAAAAGCACCGAACTTCAAATGAAAACTGATGAAGAAAGGCTAAGATGGCAGAAACCTGGCACAAGATAAT
Organism: Mesoplodon mirus; assembly: GCF_964341445.2. Lineage (NCBI taxonomy): Eukaryota > Metazoa > Chordata > Mammalia > Artiodactyla > Ziphiidae > Mesoplodon > Mesoplodon mirus. The sequence continues at coordinate 80,243,636 of NC_138987.1, forward strand.
GGTAAAAGAGCCAGTGTTGATGTGTTACTTTACAAACCCCACTCCACGCCCCCCCACCCGATCATTACGGCTGCATTAGTTCATTCATGCCTCAGAGTCATTTGCTTTTAATACTAGTCATTGTTAGTGTAACAGAAGCTTCCTCTTTCCCAAGCATCAATCATATTTTTTTACATTTGATAAAACAGAACTTACGAAAGACTATCGCATAGTTGAGTTTCAACGGCAGAACCAAGGATTAGTTTTCCATCACTAAAATATTAAAGAAAAAAGGTATTTATGAGCCTCATGAAAAAAAAAGACCATAAATATTCCAACTGAACAGAATTGTCAAAAACAAAAAACTGTGCAAGGACAGTTATTTCTCTAATTTTTGATATTCTATTTAATTTTACTTGATCTAATTGTAAGATTAGGCAATTAATTTGGGAAGATGGTCCCCCCAAATTCTATTTGCCTACAGAGGAACTACTGTATCCCTCTCCTGTCTCCTTCACAGCGTCTTCCAAACAGCCTCAGGCACATACATGACTGCCGCTATTCTGCTTGCAATCCTTTGATGGCCACCTATGACCCAGGATATAAAATCCAAGTTCCCTAAAATCCCTCTCTAACCTAATCAGCACACCTCCCCAGCCTCATCTCCAGTTACTTCCTACTTCACATCTTTTATTTTAATAATACAGAACTGCATGGGATTCCCTGGCACAAGTCTTGCTGTTTCTTGCTTCTCTGGGTAAAAGATTATGTCTGAAAATAAATGCAGTGCACCCTTGCTTTTGGTGGATCTACTTTTCTGGGTATTTATATCGCAGTGTTAGATCATAAATGACATATACTTCTCCTCAAATGAAGTCTCTGGCTTAGGAGGCAATTTCACTTTTTCAGAAGTTTCCAAGCCTTTAGATGCTGGCAATAATGAAGGGATTGAAACTTGCAAGATGCTGGTGTGGAACTGTAATATAATAATAAAGGGCCAAAAATCAATCCAACAAATAAACAAAACACAAGCCACAGAGTAACAAAAAATAAATAAGACAATTAAGTGGTCTATTTATGGCTAAAATTTCATACACCTGTGTTTAGAACTCTATTCTTATATTTATAAAATGGTTTCAGGACATAAACATGTGTAAGTGTTACTCAGAGAAAACATTCTGGAAGAAAGTAATTATTGAACTTGCTTCTGAAGAAGACACCGAATATTGAGAATAAGACATAATAAATACCATTAAGTAAGTTAATAGAAAAATCTAACAACTTTAAGCCCCGGTTGAAATCTTGGCCCTGACACACTTGCCTAAGTGACCTTGACCTCAGGCAATCACTTAACTGCCTTAAACTTAGGCAAGTCAGTTTTGTCCTCTGTAAAATGACAATGACAATGCCTACCTTACAGGGTTGCAATGATTTTAGATGAGATTTGGTTAAAGAGCTTCGTAAAGAAAGCACTATTTCCATTTTAATTTCTACCATTAGTCTAATATAGAACATTGGTCAAGCCAGTTAATTATTATTCTATATGTGAACAAGCTGACTAACTTCGATGAACAGAATTGATAAAAGGAGTAATTAAAACAAATTATAATAGACTTTGTGGCTACATTACTTAAACCATGTTGATTAATCGTAACAATATTACAGCAAAAACAAAAACAAAAAATAATACATTTCCCCCGCAGAAATGCTTTGTATATCCTAAGGATGGATTTGGTCAAAGGATTTCTAAACACTGGTTTTCAGTAATTTCTGACAACCAGAGAGGAGTTAGATTGTGAGCCACTCCACGAAGCAATAAATGAAACACTTCAAAAAATATTCCAGTAAAAAAATGAGTGAACTCACTTCTGCAAGTCAACCAATCTGAGATAGCTCTTGGCTTCTGCGAGTCAGCTAGTCAGGTAGGGACTCACACCAGGAACACACGTCTGAATGCCAACCAGTCAACAACAGTCTCGCCTTCACAACCACACACAGCTGACGTCAACTCACTCCTGCCTCTGAAAGCCCAACCCCTGAGCTCCTAGCATCCTAAAAACCCTCCCTGTGATCCACTCAAAGAGAATGTCCTTGACCAGCACGGTTCACTTACTTAAATAAGCAATAAATTCAGCTTTGTGAGTTTTGTTTCAGTTACTGAGTGGTATTCTCACCCTGTGATACTATGAAAGGTTATAAAATGTGCAGTCTGTTAAAGTAACCAGACTGGGCACAAGATGGAGTCACTCATGCTAAGCCCCATGTTAGCAAGCCTGAAAATAACTAAATTTTCTCTGCTTGGCTCTCCCAGAAAAGGAAGGCCTAGGTCCACCAGTCAGCACTTCCGGCTCAGCACAAGTTACCTGGCTGGGCCCCAAGACCTCTCTTTGCTCCATGTAAGGAAATAACCCTGCTTTAGCCAATCAGCAAATGCCAAGTAAGACTTCACTGTTCCTGCTCCCTTCCACCTACAAAAGTCAAGGGGATGCTGCTGGAATCATGAATCGCTGAATAAAGCCAACAAGATCTTTAAAATTTACTCGCTTGAATTTTGTTCCTTAACAGGTCGTATTATTATAAAACAGGAGATGACTTCACTATCATTTTTTTCAGTTTGAATCTTTACGATTCATCCTGGGCAATTTACTTAGCCACCATCCCCGTGTCCTGAAGTGCATGTACTTCCTTGGGTTCCTAATCACAGGGAAAATTAGCTACACTAGCAGACTGACCCATTCTCTTCATTTCCCAAACTTCAGGGCTTTCACTCCATGCTCGAATCACCATCCTGGCTTTTCTTTTAAAATGTGGCTGAACACCCTCAAATCATTCTTATTCCAAACTAAAAATCTGTGATTAAACTACAGTTTGCATAGCAAAGACTTCTTTGGGTAAGGATATGAGATTATCTAGGTGTATCCTATGTAAAAGCAGCCTCTTTCTATAAATGTAGCACATGCCTTGGCTACCATACGTTATTTTTTTCTTTCAGTATAAATATTTAACAATTAGGGGATTTTTGATGGTGAGCCACAGCCACCCCCTGCCTCTGCAGGAGACCCTCCAACGCTAGCAGATAAAGAAACAGAAGCCAAAGACCTGTTAGCAGGAAAGTCAGCACTGGAACTCAGGACTTTTGACTGCAGAGACCACCTACACACTTCCACGTCTTCTGTCTCTCTCAAAGCACACCGTGCCTTCTGAAAAGAGACTGTGTGGCTGACAGGGTCTTGGTGCTCTGGCCGGGTGTCAGGCCTGAGCCTCTGAGGTGGGAGAGCCGAGTTCAGGACATTGGTACACCAGAGACCTCCCGGCCCCATGTAATATCAAGCAGCAAAAGCTCTCCCAGAGATCTCCAACTCAACACGAAGACCCAGCTCCACTCAACGACCAGCAACCTACAGTGCTGGACACCCCATGCCAAACAACTAGCAAGACAGGAACACAACCCCACCTATTAGCAGAGTGGCTGCCTAAAATCATACTAAGTTCAAAGACACCCCAAAACACACCACCGGATGTGGTCCTGCCCACCAGAAAGACAAGATCCAGCCTCATCCACCAGAACACAGGCACCAGTCCCCTCCACCAGGAAGCCTACACAACCTATTGAACCAACCTTAGCCACTGGGGACAGCCACCAAAAACAACTGGAAATACGAACCCGCAGCCTGTGAAACGGAGACCCCAAACACAGTAGGTTAAGCAAAATGAGAAGACAGAAAAACACACAGCAGATGAAGGAGCAAGGTAAAAACCCAACACACCAAACAAATGAAGAGTAAATAGGCAGTCTACCTGAAAAAGAATTCAGAGTAATGGTAGTAAATGTGATCCAAAATCTTGGAAATAGAATGGAGAAAATATAAGAAACGTTTAACAAGGACCTAGAAGAACTAAAGAGCAAACAAACAACAACACAATAAATGAAATTAAAAATTCTTTAAAAGGAATCAATACCAGAATAACTGAGGCAGAAGAATGGATAAGTGACCTGGAAGACAAAATAGCAGAAATAACTACCGCAGAGCAGAAAAAAGAAAAAAGAATAAAAGAATTGAGAACAATCTCAAGAGACCTCTGGGACATTAAATGCACCAACATTCGAAATACAGGGGTCCCAGAAGAAGAAGAGGAAAAAAAAGGGACTGAGAAAATATTTGAAGAGATTACAGTTGAAAACGTCCCTAATATGGGTAAAGAAATAGTCAATCAAGTCCAGGAATCATAGAGAGTACCATACAGGATAAATCCAAGGAGAAAAACGCCAAGACACATATTAATCAAACTATCAAAAATTAAATATAAAGAAAAAATATTAAAAGCAGCAAGGGAAAAGCAACAATTAACACACAAGGGAATCCTCATAAGGTTAACGGCTGACCTTTCAGCAGAAACTCTTCAAGACAGAAAGGAGTGGCAGGACATATTTAAAGTGATGAAAGGGAAAAACCTACAACCAAGATTACTCTACCCAGCAAGGACCTCATTCAGATTCGATGGAGAAATCAAAACCTTTACAGATAAGCAAAAGCTAACAGAATTTAGCACCACCAAACCAGCTCTACAACAAATGCTAAAGGAACTTCTCTAGGCAGGAAACACAAGAGAAGGAAAAGACTTACAATAACAAACCCAAAACAATTAAGAAATTGGTAATAGGAACATACATATTGATAACTACCTTAAATGTAAACGGATTAAATGCTCCAACCAAAAGACATAGACTGGCTGAATGGATACAAAAACAAGACCCGTACATATGCTATCTACAAGAGACCCACTTCAGACCTAGGGACACATACAGACTGAAAGTGAGGGGATGGAAAACAGATATTCCATGCAAATGGAAATCAAAAGAAAATTGGAGTACCAATTCTTATATCAGACAAAATAGACTTTAAAATAAAGACTATTACAAGAGACAAAGAAGGACACTACATAGTGATCAAGGGGTCAATCCAAGAAGAAGAGTTAACAATTGTAAATATTTATGCACCCAACATAGGAGCACCTCAATACATAAGGCAAATGCTAACAGCCATAAAAGGAGAAATCGACAGTAACACAATAATAGTAGGGGACTTTTACACCCCACTTTCACCAATGGATAGATCATCCAGACAGAAAATAATAAGGAAATACAAGCTTTAAATGATACATTAAACAAGATGGACTTAATTGATATTTATAGGATAATCCATCCAAAAACAGCAGATTACACTTTCTTCTCAAGTGCTCATGGAACATTCTCGAGGATAGATCATATCTTGGATCACAAATCAAGGCTTGGTAAATTTAAGAAAATTGAAATCATATCAAGTATCTTTTCTGGCCAAAATGCTATGAGACTAGATATCAATTACAGGAAAAAATATGTAAAAAATACAAATACATGGAGGCTAAACAATACACTACTAAATAATCACTGAAGAAATCAAAGAGGAAATCAAAAAATATCTAGAAACAAATGACAATGAAAACATGATGACCCAAAACCTGTGGGATGCAGCAAAAGCAGTTCTAAGAGGGAAGTTTATAGCAGTACAATCCTACCTCAAGAAACAAGAAACAACTCAAATAAAAAACCTAACCTTACACCTAAAGCAATCAGAGAAAGAAGAACCAAAAAAATCCCAAAGTTAGCAGAAGAAAAGAAATCATAAACATCAGATCAGAAATAAATGAAAAAGAAATGAAGGAAATGATAGCAAAGATCAATAAAACTAAAAGCTGGTTCCTTGAGAAGATAAACAAAATTGACAAACCATTAGCCAGACTCATCAAGAAAAAAAGGGAGAAGACTCAAATCAATAGAATTAGAAATGAAAAAGGAGAAGTAACAACTGACACTGCAGAAATACAAAGGATCATGAGAGATTACTACAAGCAACTATATGCCAATAAAATGGACAGCCTGGAAGAAAAGGCCAAATTCTTAGAAAAGCACAACTTTCCGAGACTGAACCAGGAAGAAATAGAAAATTTAAACAGACCAATCACAAGCACTGAAATTGAAAGTGTGATTAAAAATCTTCCAACACACAAAACCCCAGCACCAGATGGCTTCACAGGCGAATTCTATCAAACATTTAGAGAAGAGCTAACACCTATCCTTCTCAAACTCTTCCAAAATACAGCAGAGGGAGGAACACTCCCAAACTCATTCCATGAGGCCACCATCACCCTGATACCAAAACCAGACAAAGATGCCACAAAAAAAGAAAACTACAGGCCAACATCACTGATGAACATAGATGCAAAAATCCTCAACAAAATACTAGCAAACAGAATCCAACAGCACATATAAAGGATCATACATCACAGTCAAGTGGGGTTTATCCCAGGAATGCAAGGATTCTTCAATATACACAAATCAATCAATATGATAAACCATATTAACACACTGAAGGAAAAAAACCATATGATCATCTCAATAGATACAGAAAAAGCTTTCGACAAAATTCAACACATATTTATGATAAAAACTCTCCAGAAAGTAGGCATAGAGGGAACTTACCTCAATATAATAAAGGCCATATATGACAAACCCACAGCTAACATTGTACTCAATGGTGAAAAACTGAAACCATTTCCACTAAGATCAGGAACAAGACAAGGTTGTCCACTCTCACCAATATTATTCAACATAGCTTTGGAAGTTTTAGTCACAGCAATCAGAGAAGAAAAAGAAATAAAAGGAATCCAAACTGGAAAAGAAGAAGTAAAACTGTCACTGTTTGTAGATGACACAATACTATACATAGAGAATCCTAAAGATACCACCAGAAAACTACTAGAGCTAATCAATGAATTTGGTAAGGTAGCAGGATACAAAATTAATGCACAGAAATCTCTTGCATTCCTATACACTAATGATGCAAAATCTGAAAGAAAAGTTAAGGAAATACTCCCATTTACCATTGCAACAAAAAGAATAAAATACCTAGGAATAAACCTACCAAAGGAGACAAAAGACCTGTATGCAGAAAAAATAAGACACTGATGAAAGAAATTAAAGATGATACCAACAGATGGAGAGATATACCATGTTCTTGGATTGGAAGAATCAATACTGTGAAAATGACTATACTATCCAAAGCAATCTACAGATTAAATGCAATCCCTATCAAATTACCAATGGCATTTGTTATGGAACTAGAACAAATCATCTTAAAATTTGTATGGAGACACCAAAGACTCTGAATAGCCAAAGCAGTCTTGAGGGAAAAAAACGGAGCTGGAGGAATCAGGCTCCATGACTTCAGACTATACTACAAAGCTACAGTAATCAAGACAGTATGGTACTGGCACAAAAACAGAAATATAGATCAATGGAACAGGATAGAAAGCCCAGAGAGAAACCCATGCACATATGGTCACCTTATTTTTGATAAAGGAGGCAAGAATATACAATGGAGAAAAGACAGCCTCTTCAGTAAGTGGTGCTGGGAAAACTGGGCAGCTACATGTAAAAGAATGAAATTAGAACACAACCTAGCACCATACACAAAAATAAACTCAAAATGGATTAAAGACCTAAATGTAAGGGCAGACACTATAGAACTCTTAGAGGAAAACATAGGCAGAACACTCTATGACATAAATCACAGCAAGATCCTTTCTGACCCACCTCCTAGAAAAATGGAAATAAAAACAAAAATAAACAAATGGGACCTAATGAAACTTAAAAGCTTTTGCACAGCAAAAGAAACCATAAACAAGACAAAAAGACAACCCTCAGAATGGGAGAAAATAGTTGCAAATGAAGCAACTGACAAAGGATTAATCTCCAAATATATAAGCAGCTTGTGCAGCTCAATATCAAAAAACAAACAACCCAATCCAAAAATGGGGAGAAGACCTAAACAGACATTTCTCCAAAGCAGATATACAGATTGCCAACAAACACATGAAAGGATGCTCAACATCACTAATCATTAGAGAAATGCAAATCAAAACTACAATGAGGTATCACCTCACACCAGTCAGAATGGCCATCATCAAAAAATCTACAAACAGGGCTTCCCTGATGGCGCAGTGGTTGGGAGTCCGCCTGCTGATGCAGGGGACACGGGTTCGTGCCCCGGTCCGGGAGGATCCCACATGCCGCGGAGCGGCTGGGCCCGTGGGCCATGGCCGCTGGGCCTGCGCGGCCGGAGCCTGTGCTCCGCAACGGGAGAGACCACAACAGTGAGAGGCCCACATACCGCAAAAAAAAAAAAAAAATCTACAAACAATAAATGCTGGAGAGGGTGTGGAGAAAAGGAAACCTCTTGCACTGTTGGTGGGAATGTAAATTGATATAGCCACTATGGAGAGCAGTATGGAGGTTCCTCAAAAAACTAAAAATAGAACTACCATATGACCCAGCAATCCCACTACTGGGCATATACCCTGAGAAAACCATAATTCAAAAAGAGTCATGTACCACAATGTTCACTGCAGCCCTATTTACAATAGCCAGGACATGGAAGCAACCTAAGTGTCTATCGACAGATGAATGGATAAAGAAGATGTGGCACATATATGCAGTGGAATATTACTCAGCCATAAAAAGAAATGAAATTGAGTAGTGAGGTGGATGGACCTAGAGTCTGTCATACAGAGTGAAGTAAGTCAGAAAGAGAAAAATAAATACCGTATGCTAACACATATACATGGAACCTTAAAAAAAAAAAGTTTCTGAAGAACTTAGCTGCAGGACAGGAACAAAGACACAGACATAGAGAATGGACTTGAGGACACAGGGAGTGAAAAGGGTAAGCTGGGACAAAGTGAGAGAGCGGCACTGACATATATACACTACCAAATGTAAAACAGATAGCTAGTGGGAAGCAGCCGCATAGCACAGGGAGATCAGCTTGGTGCTTTGTGTCCACCTAGAGGGGTGGGATAGGGAGGGTGGGAGGGAGACGCAAGAGGGAGGAGATATGGGGATGTATGTATATGTATAGCTGATTCACTTTGTTGTACAGCAGAAACTAACACACCATTGTAAGGCAATTATACTCCAATAAAGATGTTAAAAAAAAACTATGGGATTTTTCCCTCTAAAATAGCTCTTATTCCTTAACTGATCCTTGGGTTTTTTTCCTTTCCATTTCATTGAGATATAATTGACATATAGCCACTGTACAAGTTTTAGGTGTACAGGATAACGACTCGACATACCTACACTATGATATGATTATGACAGTTGAGTTTAGTTAAACTAACATCTGTCACCTCATATAGATACCAGAAAAAAAAAAACATTTTTCCTCGTGATGAGAACTTTTAGAATCTACTCTCTTAGCAGCAGCTTTCAAATACACAATATAGCAATGTTAACTGTAGTCACCGTGCTGTACTTTACATCCTCAGTACTTAGTTATAGCCAGAAGTTCATACTTTTTGACTATCTTCATCCAATTCCCCTTCCCACTAATTCCTTGTAACGGCATATTTTAGCTCTCTCTTACATTTAAAAAAGAAATGCTGTTTTCTCCTTGAATTCACTTTCATTCAATTCAAATTTCATATTCTCATTATGTAATTATGAGCAACAGATATAAAAAGTAAAGATGCCATTTGATTTCTTCTCGCTACTTACAATAAAATGTTAGAAGAGAGGTGACCAATGAAGCAACTGTTAAATATAAAGGAGCCAAGATTATTTACTTGAAAAATTAAACTGTTTCTCATTCCTAGTCACCCTAGACAGAACACTACATATTAAAATTAAGAAATGGTTTCACGGCAAAGATCAAGCACAGGTGCTGTCAGGAAAACAGTCTTAAGATGAAGCCACAGGTGTAGCTTTGCAAAGACAGGAAAATTCAAGGTGGTGCTTCTCACTGAACCTTTCAAAAAGATCAAAAACTCTAAAAACAAAGGGATATCCCATAGTGGCCTTACAGGGAACCTAAGGCAGTAAAGGGCTTTTTGTGAAGATATTTGCGGATATGCTTTTGTCTAATAGAGTGGATTAGGCTCAGTAGTTGTGGCGCACGGGCTTAGTTGCTCCGCGGCATGTGGGATCTTCCCGGACCAGGGCTTGGACCCGTGTCCTCTGCGCTGGCAGGCAGATTCGTAACCACTGCGCCACCAGGGAAATCCCTCTAGTTGCTTTTTTCAAGTTTAACAAAGTCAGAGGGAAATTTTCTTCTATGATCTTTTTTAAAAAAAACTGAAAGCAGTCACTGTTTATTAACTGACCAGATTACAAAAATAATCATGGTAGACATCTTAGTTCATCCTTCTAATAGACGTATTGATTTGGTCTACCCTATTGCCAACATCTCTACCTTCTATAAAGTGGGTGGTCTTTTTCTTCACTCCACCTCATGAAGATAGTTTGAAGGGCCATAGGAAGGCGTTTGCTTCTTTGAAGCATTTTTCAACACTACAGATCCCGTAAATCAGATCCTCCATGCAGATGACGCCATATTTACCAAGAAATCAATCAATCAATGTGTTATCTGTCAGGGCAATTTGCTTCTTTTTTTTTTTTGCTGTACGTGGGCCTCTCACTGTTGTGGCCTCTCCCGTTGAGGAGCACAGGCTCCGAACGCGCAGGCTCAGTAGCCATGGCTCACGGGCCCAGCCGTTCCGTGGCATGTGGGATCCTCCCGGACCGGGGCACAAACCCGTGTCCCCTGCATCGGCAGGTGGACTCTCAACCACTGCACCACCAGGGAAGCCCGGCAATTTGTTTCTTATTGTTTTGCCATAACTACGCTTGTAGATCAGTTTACTTGCTGACCTCAGGTTTGGGTACCCCCATGCAATACATGGCTCCACAATCCCCAGCATGTTAACTGAAGTCCATCATCTTTCACAGTTACCATCACAAGTGACTAAAATAAATTTACATAATCTCACTTTACTTATTCCCTACTTATTCTTTAGGAAGTAGATTATAATCTAGTACTGAAGATGACATCCATCTCCAGGGGATTCATATGTCTTTCCTGAATTACATAAGAGGTTTTGACATTGCCCAAGTGTTTATTTATTAATAAAGAGAGGGAAAAAACACACATTTCAAATAAAGACCCGGAGGTCAAAATAATTGCCAGGACAAAGCAAGTCAGTAATCCAACTGAGAAAAGAACCCATGTCTTTGATGTTATCAATGGCACTTTCAACGACAGAGTCTCTTTAACATGAAGAAACAACTGAGTCTATAAATACCTCTTCTGGAGCACTTGTGTTAAATGGGTCATGACTGGGAGATCCCATTACTGGCGTAGATGACAGGTTTTTCTCCAGATCGCTAAAGCCCTGTGCGTCCAGCAAAGTGGAGAAGGAACTGGAAGGGAGCAGGTCTTCAAAGTCACCATCTTGGCCTAAGCAATGACAAAGCGGAAAGTGGACACCAGCAGCTTTTCATTTTTTACTTTTGGAGGAAGATAAGAATCCCAGTTATCTTGAATATAAAAAATTTTCTGTCCTTAAAAATCAAAGAGTCAACTCCTGGCATCACTTGAAGAACAACAACGTGGGACCTAGGAAACAGCATCTTCAGCTGTGAGCACCTAAGGCCCAGGGACTCTCGGGCCACATGAGTATCCAGTAGTGGTATTAGAAGAGGTATTAATCACTAGTGGTTTAATAGACGCAATCATAGACTCACAGCATTGATGTTAAAAGTTAACATAGTCCAACAACCCTCCTGTAATTCTGTGTCAACATTTGGGGCTTTATAACTTTCAGTTCAGAAATAACCCTGAATAAATAAGCTGAGGAATACCAGTGGTACAACAAAACTGATTCTGAACAGCAACAAAGTCACCATTTAGACAACTCCATTTTCATCGCTACTGTTGCTCTTGAAAAATCGTAGAAAGGAAAAAAGGAAAAGAAGGAAAAATAGATGACCCTTTGATCCCTCTTAAGAGGATCCTTTTTTGCCATTCATTTCATTTTACAGTAGAAACAATGGCCTAATGGAGAGAAGGAACCACATAACCAGCAAACCAGCAACTCTGAGAATTTTTTTACATCTCTAGAAATGAAAAGGATTAAGTGCTGAACAACAGTGCCAGATATTCTTTTTTTACAAACAGAATGGTCCTTCCAACTATTCTCTGAATAATACAAAATGGCAAATCATATACTTGTTTAAAGATACTAACTAGACATAACTTCTTAATTTAGGTTTTTATTAGATATTTGCTCTAATTTTATTAGAATTTAGGTATTCTTAAAATTCCCTGAGGATTATCTAAATAAATATAAATCCTAGTGAGAAATCACTGTTTACATAACTCTTCAATAGAACACGACATAATTTTCAATGGTTTATAAACATCTATCCTGCTGTACACGGTTAAAAACTATCTCTTTTAATTATATATTTATACGCATAGAAAAAAAAGGCCAGAAAGAATTACATGAAAATGCCAGCAATGATCATGCCAGTGCAATTTTGACTGATTTTTTTACCCTTTTTATCTGTTTTCCAAGTGTCTTACAATGTAGTCTAATTACAGAAATCAATCTGCTCTTCCTTGATTTTTAAATATTAGAATTATAGTGTTGAGAGTCTATAAAATCAAACAATGTTTTAAATGCTATGACTATGTAAAAATTAATTACTTGAGAATTTGCAATGTTCCTTAGAAGAGAGACTCCTGTGAAGGTTTAGAAAATGGTGAGTGATAAGAATTGTCATAAGTCTACACTGATAATTAGAGGTTCATTTGCTCATTCAGATATTTATAAAGTCTTAATACTAGGCCTTCTGGACAAAAAGATGAAGATCCATTTTTTTCAAAGATCCTGGTCTAAAGCAGCATTTTCTTTCTTTGTGAACCCATCAAGATTAAAATTTCAAAATCCGAGTGTCCCATGAGTACCTTCCAAAAGACTTATTTATTTCCAGCACTTACTTTTTTTTTTTAATAGCTACTGATATGTGTAATTCTAGGTAATTTCTTTTTTTAAAAAACATCTTTATTGGAGTATAATTGCTTTACAATGGTGAGTTAGTTTCTGCTTTATAACAAAGTGAATCAGTTATACATATACATATATCCCCATATCTCTTCCCTCTTGCATCTCCCTCCCTCCCACCCTCCTTATCCCACCCCTCTAGGTGGTCACAAAGCACCGAGCTGATCTCCCTGTGCTATGCGGCTGCTTCCCACCAGCTATCTATTTTACATTTGGTAGCCAGCACTTACTTTCAAAGCAAATAACCCCAACTAGGCAGTGCTAATGAACAAGAGAACTTTCAAAGTTCTTCACATTTTTGTGTGTTTTGAATGACCCCCAAAGCTTTGCCACATTTGTGGATGGCCAACTGGCCCATCAGCAGATAAAATAATAATAAACACAACAAAATGCATACTAACTTTACCTAGATGTTTTACAGATTTTTTAAAAACACATTCAAAGCTGAACACAATCCTCCTCAACCACTTCCATGTTCCTTCTCTAGGCTTCCCCGCTTTTTTTTTTTTTTTTTTGCGGTACGCGGGCCTCTCACTGTTGTGGCCTCTCCCGTTGTGGAGCACAGGCTCCGGATGCGCAGGCTCAGCGGCCATGGCTCATGGGCCCAGCCACTCCGCAGCATGTGGGATCTTCCCGGACCGGGACACGAACCCGTGTCCCCTGCATCGGCAGGCGGACTCTCAACCACTGCGCCACCAGGGAAGCCCTGGCTTCCCCCTCTTGATAAACGGAACCATCATCTGCTAGTTGCTTCAGTCAGAAATGTTGATCTTTCTTGATGCCTTCTTCTTCTTCACTCTCCTAATCTAATTCATCACACTATTGAGTTGATTCTAACACCAAAATACAGTTCCAATCAGCACCATCAGATCTTCCCACTGCAATACTGCAAGGGCCTCTTGATTGACTTCCCATCCTTCCAACACTGCTGGAATAGTCCCAGCGGTCCATAGTCCACGATGGTCCATTTGTCACAAAAATCATGCGGTTGACTTGTTCAGACCATTCAGTGGATCCTTCTGGGCTCGAATAAGAGCTGAACTCCTCACTTTGCATGACCCGGCCATGCTCACCTCTATTATCTCATATTGTCTCACTCTCCCCCCTGCTCACTACCTTCTAGGTACACTGGTCTCCTTTCGTTTCTTTTTTTTTTTTTTTTTTTGCAGTACGCGGGCCTCTCACTGCTGTGGCCTCTCCCGTTGCGGAGCACAGGCTCCGGACGCGCAGGCTCAGCGGCCATGGCTCATGCGCCCAGCCGCTCCGCGGCATATGGGATCCTCCCGGACCGGGGCACGAACCCGTGTCCCCTGCATCGGCAGGCGGACTCTCAACCACTGTGCCACCAGGGAAGCCCTCCTTTTGTTTCTTAATAAACACACCAAGGTCTTCCTTCCCCGAGGCTCTTGCAGGTGATGTCCTTCTTTCTCTCTGCAATGTTACCTAATCAACTCCGTGGAGAGGCTCTCTCTGGGCAACCAATCAACAGTGTACTCATCAGCCAACACACCTTCTGGCAGAGAACAGATGCCTAATAACATCACTGAATGAATGAAATGAACCACCTAACTTGAAATAATGGATATACTTCATGAAAGAAATTGAGGCCAAATGTAAAAAAGTTCATAGCCACTTAAAAATCAAGTAAAGCAGAAAAGTCTTTAGAGCTACACTACCTTTTTTACCTTGGGCCAGTACCACTGTATCTTGCATTTTCTTGTACCTGTTCAGGCACTGTCGCAGATCTTCTATTTTCCGATCCTATTAGTGAAATAAATTATCATCTTTAATATTATGATTTTAAAACAACAAAAGTAATTGTGACACAAAGAATAAGTAGACATGAATTATTTACATTATTCAAAGAATACTTCTAAACTTTAGTAAAACTGGTAATGTTCAGAATATTTTGCCTACGTACATCAGAGACATAGAAAAAGTACCTCTAAATTTAGAGATCCTATCCTTCAGCTGCCATCTTTAAAAAACAAAAACAAAACAAGGTAATAAGATACAAAACAAAACAAAAAAAAAAACAAGAAAAAAATCAACTTCCTTTACTCCCCTAAGTCAGAGCTTGAAAGAAAGATCTACACCTGCTATCTTTACCAGCTGCCATTAATCACCATCTGGCTTTTCCCTTCTCCAAACACTCCACCAAAGCTGCTTCAATTAGTGATCAGTGAGCTTCTCTTTACTAAAAACAATGGACACTTTTCATCCTTTTTCTAATTTGACTTCTAGATGGCACTTGATTGACCCCCACTCTTTCCTTCGTTCACTTTTCTCTCCACTCTTTCTTTTCTTCTGTTTTGATTTGTTAATTCCTTGACCAGATAAACATTCTACTTCCATAACCCCCACTATCTTCCCAACCCAGAATATAAAATGTTAGAGCTTCAACGTGTTGTCTTTTACCCTCTTCTCTCTTCCCAGGCCCTCAGTGCGGTAAATTATAAAAATGGGCTCCCTAGCTTCCCCAACATGGATTTGGGGCACGGCCATGTGACTTGCTTTGGCCAATGATATATAACTAATGTGGTTCAAAGCAAAGGCTTGAAAAGTATTTGCACATTGGGGCTTGCCCTTTCTTGCTGCCCTAGGGAACCCTGAGGCCACTACATGAAGAAGCATAGGTTAGTCTACTGGAGGATGAGAGACCATTTGGAGAAGAGACAACCTAGCTGGGGTCAACCTAGACCAGTCAATCACCAGACATGTGAGTTACACCATCTTAAACCATCCAGCCCCATTCCAGCCACTGGCTAATGGTAGAGATCAGCAAAGCCAGCCTAGACTAGAAGAGCAATCTAGCCCACCTACAAAAGTATGAGAAATAATAAATGTGATTTATCATGGAGCAAAAGCAAACTGACACATGAACTATAGTTTTGTCCCCACTTCAACTCTACATTTCTCCTAAAATTGATGGGGCTTACTCCCCACCAATCTATAATCCTACATTAATCCTAAAATTTAGATTGATTTTCCAATTTTCTATGAGAAATCTCCTTGTAATGTCCCATGAACACATCAAATTGAGTACATCTAAAATGAAGCTCATTATTTGCCTCCAGTATCTCAGTCTCTGCTTGGATTCCCTTAACTTTTATGGGCACCATCATTCACCCCACTGCTCAAACCAGAAACTTACTCCCAAATCCAAAGATTTAAAAATCTTGTCGACCTGTGAATTTCTCTAAAATCCCTTCCCTCTTTACCACTTCACTGCCATTGCCTTATTTCAGCCCGTCTTCATTTCTCACCTATTTCAACAGCCTCTTAATTCTTTTGTCTTCATTCTCCCTCCCTTATTCTTGCTTCCATTCTGCCACTGGAGTTAGCTTTCCAACATGGCAATTTAATTATCTCACTGTCCAAGGTCTAAAGCTGAGAACCCAAATCATTACATCATTAGCCTCGCCATAGCACTCTCTCATAGACCCAACTCCTCCACCTGTATCTCCTGCTCCAGAACTTTCCCAGCACGCACTGGCTGTTTCAAGCCTTGGTTTTGAGACACATTTTCACTCATGGATCCTTTGCCCAGAATCCTTCATTTTCCTGATGAATGACTCTTTGCTCTCCCTCAGAATTTGCCCAAATATGTCCTCTTTGAAGACTTCTTGGAACCACCAAGAAGTTACGTCACTCTTGCTGCTCCTAGAGAAGTTTGAGCATTTAGTAAGCCCTCATTCAACACTGGGAGTTTCATTTGTTATTGTTGCTTTTTGAGGGAGAGAAATTAAAACAAAATGAATTTTAGTGATTTTTTTTCACATTAAATCTATGTGGGCAGCTTGTTAATGACTTTTTTTTTTTTTTTGATGTGGGGAAGACTAGCAAAAAGAAACCTATATATGGGTAGGTGGGTAGGAGAAAGAGTTTATTTCCATTGAATAAAAATATTCCAAGAATAAAAAAGAATGAAAGGCAATAAATAAATAAATAAATATACAAACAGAGTAGGCAAGAAAGAATTAGAGAAAGAAGCTTCTGATGAGAGAAAAAGATCAAGACAAAGTTCTTTGGCATTTGCTTGGTTTTTATTTCCTTGAAATTACTCTTTTCGTGGGAAAATGTCTCCTTGTTCTATTCATTAAAGAACACAGGGGGAGAGCAGTTCTGATGACAGGAGCTGAACCTGCCTGCTGGGTATATGGCTGGTCAGGGAAGCCAAGAAGAAGCATGTTTCCTTAGTAGGGTCCCTGCATCTCTGCTCTTAGCAGGATGAAGTAAGGAGAAGCAACAGCTGGAGGAAAGGCCCTCTTGGAGACCTTAGCATTAGGTCAGCATAGCTAAAACAAAGCCGAGTGCCATCCTTGATTACATGGTGCCTGTGCTTGTTTCCTGGTATCTCACCATCAGGAGAGCAGAGATAATCCCAGATGTGAAAGAGGCCAGGAGTGTGAAGGAAATAACATGTTCCTAGAGAAGAAAATCAACATGATCATGAAGCTAAAGTTGCCATGGCTACCTCCTTCAGAGTTCATAGGGCAGTCCAGAATTTCCAGGGACCACAGAAAGGATGTACTATGGCCTGTATCCTTTGTCTCATTTGTCACCTGAACATAAAGAGCTGATCTGATAACCTGAACATTTTCTAAATTCAAGGCAGTGGGCGGGAGGGGTAGATTCTCAGTGGAGCCAGTGCTGCTGGTCTCCATTCCTGTCTGTGCAGCACAAGTACATCTATGACCCGCCCTCCGAGAGCAGGCCCACTTGGGCAGGAAGGGAGAATGCTTGCCCCTTAATGTCAGCTGCATTTAGGCGATGTTCTTTCAAACTGGGATATCTGATGAGAATGTATCGAATGATAAAAATGATGTTATTACACATCCAAATAAACACTTAAATTTCATCTAGTTACCTTTTCTTCATTTGCTGCCATCAAAGACTCCACAGCCTTTTTCATTTTTTGTACTTCAATATCTGAAATATCACAACATCAAATCAGAAGTCTGTTTAGTTAACTTGTGTGACAATAACAAGAAGCTACTGACTCTTCAGATTGAAATGTTGCAAGGTAAAGATGTTAATAATTTGTTCCGCTTTCTTTTTTTTTTTAAGGCACATTTACCATTCATATTCTCTTTCAGGGAAAACCTGAAAAATGAACACTTTCTAACTCACCTTAATAGTCATCATTCCAGAAAGAAAACAACTACCCTCTCTCAAAGCAAAAACAAAATCCTCATAAGAACACTGAAGATGAAATTTCAGTGCTATAACAATAAAAATACAGAGTTTTCAAAGAAGAAACTTATAAAGCAGGTGAAAGCAATGAATGGTGTATATATGACAAAAGCAGAGAAAATGATGTTCGGTTATAACCAAGATGGAGACACAAATGGTAAGAGCCTGAAGGAACGTGATATTTACGTGAGTATCATGCTAAGAAGCTGGCTGTAGGTTCCATACAGAAGAATAACAAGTACTTTGCTTCATCTATAAGCTTCATTTCCAGTCTATTTTAAAATGTTTTTCAACAATACTATTTTAAAAGGCCAAAGTAAGTGATTCTCCTTAAAATGTGATATTCAAATACAAAAGCATGTTACTTTAGTAATAAAAAACCAAACATTTTAAATATGGAAAGTCGACCCAAAATGAAATCACAAATTAAAAAAATTGAAACAGAGGAAAAAGTTCAGCTAAAGTTGTCAGCTTTTGAGGACCAAAAAATACTACTGAAGGTAAATTTTAAAACAGTGGTGCATCATTCAGCTCTGATACAATACTTTCAATTAAGGTATACTGTTTAGGAACTGCTTTTCTTTTTCTTTTTTTTTTTTAATGGCAAATTCCCTTAAGAACTTAATGTCTGGAGGAAAGTCCGTTAAGGCTTTATCTTTACACTGAATTAAATCTAGTCTCTGTTAGTCAGCCTGGGTACAATTTCTTTTGTAACACAAGAGGATATGTTTATAGAAGCCCTTAATATAGGTCTCAGTGAAAAAGTGGGCTACAAAACATTGGAAAACAAAAGCAAAGTTCAAAATAATCTTCAACTGTGGTAAACCGTAAAAACAGTAGGTTTTCATAGGAGTATAAACATTATTTTCTCCTCGGACCCTGTACCTACTGGGCCACGGAGAAAACGCTGCCTCACCTCCACCACTCTGAGCGCTCTGGTATATCCTGCAGAGCAGAAGGGCTGAACCAGGAACAATAAGCAAAACGGTCTTTTACTCCTTGTTTTATTGTTTGTTTATTTGCCCTCTATTTTGTACACTCTGAAGAAATGGGGAGCTTATTGATGAAGCAATTTTACATCTCTGGGGAGAGAAATGTTTTAAAAACACATGCAAAGAACAGTCCAAGTAGTACTTTTGGTGAATGTAAAGGCTGATGGAAATACACCAAAAACCTTACTTTTGTCTTTGAGCTTCTTTTTAAAATTTTCATCTGTGCAGGAAAACCCATCGAATTGGAAGTTAGCATACATTACAACAATAAGTAATATTTTAAAAGCACTATTATCTGGTCTCCTTTTACCTAAAATAAAGAGACTCTAACCTCATAAAACTGAATATTAAGCATTATTTTCTGACTTTAGGACTGATACTACAATATAATATGCCCTCTGTGAGGTTAGAAAGAGAACCTAATGTTAATCAGAAGATGTAAATCTGAGTTACTACCTCTGTTACTTCATCTTTCTGAACTTTGATTTTCTTGTATTAAAATCGGGCCTTCGGAGTACGAGTGCTTCTTACACTAACTGTGATGAAAAACCAGCTAATGTTGCATTGGTTGTTTTTTACATTTCCATTACAGTCTGATATGTGACCCTCCTGAATGTGATTAGGACATTGCTTATGTCATATTCATCTCACTGCTCAAGTTCAACAACACTGAAGTGGTCCATCTCCTGTTCACCAAGATGAGTCCACTGATCACGCAGGTAGATGTTATGTCAACATCAGATTCCATGAAGTTTCTAAACACTTGCTCTTAATGCCTGGCTGTGTACTGCTAACAAGTGGTTCACAGACCAGTGCTAGTCCTCGGATCCAACCTTGGGTAGCATTACTCTAACATAGCCAACATAGCCTCTATGATTCCATTTTTTTCCTTAGAATCTTGAAAGCATGACTTGTCTGTGAGTGTCCTTGAAGAACATACATTCTACACATGCCAAAATAGAGGGGAAAAATCCATTTCCTTCAATGTTGGATGAATTGAGTTTTCTGATGGACAGGGGATTGTGATACCTACAGGTAAATAAAACCAGGGTATTCTAGAGCCAAGAAGACTTTGGAGGTAATCTAATTCAAGCCCCTCATTGTACAGACAATAATAGATAAAATAGACAAAATAGATAAAGCAATAGATAAAAATGTACCAAATCTACACTAACTGGAATTTGTTCTGTTTTGAATGAGTCCGAAGTTGCTTTTGCCATATCATTTGTTATAACAAAGAAAGGTTAAATTTGACCGAGTGTTGTCAGATGTTACAGGCACATATATTTCCAAATATAATTTTTTTAAAACCCACATTTCATTCAAGTTATTTTCTAGCAGGTATAACCTACATTATGAAAAATTACAGTCCATATAATGTCCAGGACAAACCTCCTCAGTTTATGAAAACAATTTTTTGGATAAATTCATACAGTTTTGCCAAAACAGAATTAACCTATTTTGCTTTCTAGAAGGTTGAGGGCTCAATGCATGATAAGAAATGTTCATTAACTTTCCAAAGATACAGAGCCTTCCCTCTCTCCTCTCAAAAAGGCAGGCAAGGTTCCTAAATGCTTTACTTTATGTTGTCTCAAGTTCAGTTCAGAGGGGAATAATCTTGGGACATAGTTTTGTTTCCTTTTAATTCTTTCTGACACCTCCTTGTATTGCAATTTGGACATCATGGGAATTTACCATGTAGTAATCTAAAATAAAGTCCCACTAAAGTACAGAGGTGCCCTTCTCCAGCTGCTCAAGAGGAAGTTAACAGATGCCCAAGCACAGTAAAGAGGCTTGGAGGAGTCCCTGCAGTCCTGGGCCCAGATGGCTTCTGCTACTCCTCTCTCTCTTAGATGCTAATGGTACACATCATCTAACATCAGTTTCTTTTATAGATCTTGGACGACTTTAACAAAATAAGAGAACAAATGTTAAATACATATTCTTACCTCGATCAAGAATTTCAATCCCTTCTCCTTTCATCTTGCAAACCAATTTTTCTTGTAGTCTTTTTACTTCAGATTCCTTCTCTTCCAGCTGTTCTTTTAGAGATGCCAGTTCCTCCTACAAATGATAAATTCATTTAAAAAGAGTAGATTATGACTAAAAGGGAATATTCAGAGAGTCTGTTAACTCTTAAGTCAATAATTAGTTTTTGTGAATGAAACAAAAAACTACAAGAATTTAGACGCAAACTTCAGAAATCAGACAGTGGCAATGATAAGCAGGAAGCAAGACAATTAATAAAAGTACAACTTATAATAATTATGGTATAATTATTTCAAGTTTCCTTGTGACCAAATTAAAAATAAATCTTTTAAAGTGTGATTAGGACTAGGGCAGCCCTAAGGTTTAAATCTTATGTTAAGTAAAAAATCTGAACAAGTTAATCAAGGAAGATAATCAAATTAGATGCTTAGTGTCATACAAGCAAAACAAAATGCAAATTGGAAAATAATATATTAGACTTGCTTGACATTTATTCAGCATTTCAAGATGGCACTCATGTTCCCTGGACAAGATAGAGCTTAATTAGTGGGTAAAGTAGCACGCGATGAACAACTTTAGTCAAATCATGGGACTAAATAATTCACCCTCATCACTAAGGTAAAAGAATAGAATCTCCTACAACAATGGAAAAAAAGAGATTTAGAAAACAGATTTTAAGTCTTTTTTTTTTAACTACACAACTATTTAAGACCCCAAATCCAATGTGCTATCTATCTACTAATATTTGTTTCCATTTCATTTTGGTAAAGAATTAGCTTTGACAAATTTAAGTTTTGCTGGCTTTATTTAACCCAAGAAATAAAGCTATGCAATGCTAATAAGTGCACTTTTATTTTTCTTAATATAGTTTCAGTCTCTAAAGATACGTACTATATTTAGTATTATGAGAAGATGTAGCTCTCCAATGGAGCTAAGAAGTTGGCCCTATAGTTTTTGTTTATGGTAGGAATGGACACCAAATACAAGGAATTTTCAGTAGCACTGGCAAAAAGTGCTGCTTGTTCTCACTGTGCTTCTAAGCAGTAACTTCTACTCACTGCCAGGACAGAGTTAACCGATGTACACATTTACTGTCAAGAAGGAAGAAAACAGTGTCTACTATTGATACCAGAGTTCTTTCACAGGTGAATTGCTGCAATTATTTTACCGTGCTTGAATCTCAGATAGTCCAAGAGAGTGAGATTTAATTTATAAACGAATACTTTTATTTTACCTGCTTATTGTTTTTCACTATTTCATATGTTTCTGAAAACAATATTAGGGATCGTATAGTCCCTCTAATCAGCTTTAAACATATTTTTAAAGAACAGATGACACACACACAAAATGAATGCACACACCACTAAAAACACCATCACAGCAAAACAACACAAGCCAGAAAGCAACAGGCCATGGACCCCATTACCCAAGGTCTACTACACCTTCAGGGACTCCCACTTTTGTTCCATCCGCTGCTTTTCATACTGCATCTGACCCACCTTGATTTTCATGCTAGAAAGTTTGGCCATTAAAGACTGGTAGAGAGACAGGAGTGAAAGAAAACTACAGATAGAAAAAGACAAGCTAAGTAACCAAGAAAACAGTATCAGTTTATAAAGGAGGTTAGATAATTAAGAGAAATGACAGGCTATGTTCTATCAGATTAGTTAAACCCTGATTCTTATTCAGAACAGTAGTGTTTAAATTCAAGATGGTCTCCAGCTTGGGGAAAAACTTCATTCCCTTGTAAAATGCCTTCTCTATCATATACTAAGTAGAACATGTATTTTATTTATATTATTGATTGTAGATAGTGAGCCATTTATATAAAAATTTTTGCCATTGTGAGAACTTACTTTGGTAGATTTCAGCTTTTTTTCATTCTGAAGTCTTTCATTGTCCATTTCACTGACTCTTAACCTCAAATCACTGATCTCCTGCATTAGCCCCTGTCCAAAAAGCGACAAGGAAATACATTAGGAAAGCAGGAACACACTTATCTACCAAAATAGCAGCTTGGAAATCTTCAGTCAATAGCTCCTGAGTTAAAGCTGGATGAATGAGATCAGACAAATGAAAATGAATGTGTCTCCTTGAGAATTAAAGCATCTTTCCATTGAAAACATTGCCTCTGCCCTAAAATGATGGGATTGATTATGAAAGTGAAAGGTGACTAAAATTTTAAGAAATGTAGCTGATCGCTTACTATCACTGAGCAAATATTTCTAGACTAAAAATCATTATATGAACTCTTATCTTTTAAAATAAACCAGAGAAATTTTCTTTAGTAAAGTCATTTACTTTTAGAGACTTTTCAGTGATATATGGGTATTTATAAAAATACTTTAATAATTTCTTAATTTTTCTACAAAAAAATAGATTATTCATCAGCCCAATCTTGGAGAATCAAATGAAATTTAAACACTTTAGACCAAGGATTCACAACTTGAGGGTAGATGAGGGCCTTATCATTTACAAATATATTCAGTATCGTAATAATTTTATATTTGGAAAATGAAAAAGAAAGCAATCCTAATGTTTTCATAATACAAATACAATCATACAACTTTTCTACTTTTATTTAAAAAAAAACTAATTTGCTTATAAAATTTGTCTAAATATTCTGAGCAATAGTGACATATCTTTGTCCAGAGCCCAGAGAATAGGAAATGAGAATGTGAAACAATACCAACTTATCCAAAAGAAGGGCTCAAATACTCTGTGAAGACTTTTTTTTTTTAACCACAAGGCATGAAGACCCCACCAATGGTTAACGTGCTTTTGTTCCTTTCTTTTCAAGACATTTATTCCTGAGTCACAGATTCACAGACGGAAAAGAATTACACAAGAATACTGTAAAAAACAAATAGAACAATGCAATAAGAAATAAAACGTTTTTATTGAGGGATTATTCTAAACTTCTAAGTGTAAGAATTAATCTCACAGGGGCTAGAAAAAAGGATGCTGTTGTGAAATACACTTCTCAGAAAACCTACAAGCTTTTAAATTGTAGTTCCTTGTAAAAGGGGGAAAAGTACTACCTAGTATTATATAATAATTACTTATTAATATTAATTATAATTACTATTAATACAATGTTTCAATAAGAGGATGTCTATTTTCTCCTTTTATGAATGAGGTAAATAACTGCTTGACATCATTTAATAACATTTTAGTTGTGAGTCCTTATGTACAAGTTCAGAATTCAAGTTCAAGGAAAAAGTCAGTTTCTCCCATTTATTTATCTCCTACTTATTAACCATCTTTGCATAATATGAATTCTTAGTAGCCTTTCTTAATCAATCTGGTCTTTCTTATATATATTTTCCCACTTTCTTATTGGTAAAAAACAGCTTTGAATTCTATTGGATTGTTGTATTTTACCACTTCCTTTAGAAATAGTGGCAATCTGTAAAGAAGAAGAAACAAATGAAGAAAATAGAATTATAAATTGAGGTCATTTTTCTACTAAAAAAAACCTACCCAATCATCCTTTGTGGCAACACTATAAATATGAACATAAATTTCTAATCTGAAAGAAGCCCTGTCTTCCCATGAAAAGTCAAGCTGGAAAATCTGGAAGTAGCTCCTTAATATGAAACTTTTAAAAATGTAATACAAATTATTTCCAACTAACTTCTTATCAGAAGTTCAGTACTGCTTTAAAAAGAAAATCCCTGTTATCTTTTCCTTTTCAGAAAACTCTTCAGGGCTCCACAGAAACTCATTTCTGATATCTGTATTCTTAACACAAGGGGGCACCATTGAACGATGCCAAACATCTATCAGTACTTCCTGGGACAGGCAAGCCCTCAATCTTCCAAAGTTTCAAGACTCTTACCCCCAGTCTTTTGGAAGTATCTATACTTCTTCCCCCGACTCCAATGTTTTCTTAGAAATTAATCTCCAAATAATCTAAAATTCTAAGACAATGAGCATTCTATGCTCATTCTAAGAAAATAAGCATATTCAATTTTAATTTTTTTAGTTTTAATTTTGAAGACTACTTTATTTTCATGTTTAACAAAGTTTATCATATATCCCATAATCTCTGAGTATGTGCATGCTATATTTTAACAATAGTGTTGAATGTTTATTAGAAAATTAACAGGGATTACTACAAGTTTGATAACAAGATCACCTTGCATATGATTGAGAGAATGCACGAGTGAAGCAAGGAAACCCGAAAAAAAGGATTTATAAAAAATGCAGACAAACTCAAGAGATGTAGATATTGCTCTGGGGTCTTACAAAAAAAAAAATCTTAAAACAGCTACTTCAATTTAGTTCCAATATTTGGTTAACATCTCATATCCAAATTAACCACAGTTGTGCCGGTTAAGACTTTCCCTAAACTTTGTGTGTATAATAAGGTCACCTCTTAATGCCCCAAAACTATAAACTTCTTTCCTGACACCAGAGTTAGCTCCATTGCCATGTTATCCATCTGTTGACTGAATTCTATCAATGTGTTCTGTAGCAGCTGTGGAGTCAGGGAAAGACAGAAGGGAAAAGAGGAAATATCCAAACAGACTTTTAAAGAAAGCACAAAAGCTAGAATTTTAATGAAAGTAGGTAACTTCCTAAGTTTTGTTTTAAAAGCCCCAGTCTCGATTAAATGAAAAACATACTTATATAGGTGACTGACAAAGAGCTTTAAGATTAAAACATGAGTTAATTTGGGGATTTCCTTTTGCTACTGAGAAAGTAATACATATACCAAGACTTTCTATTATAGTTACATCTTCGACAGAAAATTTAATTTTAAAAATAGCAATGGAGGGCTTCCCTGGTGGCGCAGTGGTTGAGAATCTGCCTGCCAATGCAGGGGACACGGGTTCGAGCCCTGGTCTGGGAAGATCCCACATGCCGCGGAGCAACTGGGCCCGTGAGCCACAATTACTGAGCCTGTGCGTGCGATAAAGAGTGGCCTCCGCTTGCCACAACTAGAGAAAGCTCTCGCACAGAAACGAAGACCCAAAACAGCCATAAATAAATAAATAAATAAATTTAAAAAAATAAATAAAAATAAGAAAAATAAAATAAAAATAGCAATGGAGTAAACCTTATTAAATTCAGCTCTAGGAAGGACTTTCACACAGTGGATAACACATGTGGATAATATATATCATATCGTGATGGCATGTAGTGAGCAGAAAAAAATATCTGAAATGAAGATAGAGGGGGAAAGTAAGTAAATGATTTCTCCTCTCTCCTTCTTGGTACCCATTTTTCTAATTCAGTATGACACCTCTCCATACCCCAACTGAGGAAACAAAATAAAGAGAAAGGAAGAGATGGCCCTAGGAGAGAAAAAAGTTCTTTATATTTATTTTCAAATGAATAGATTTCATATGGATATGCTCTGAACTCCCCCCTTGACAAAAAAGCAATTAACAAATAAGAAAACCTGGATTAACAATAAACTAGGTCAAACAAACAAGAAAGCATGTTTAGCCAGGAAAATGGGTATTTCAAGTTGTAGAATCTACCCTGCATTTCACAAAAGTATACTGAGCTGTATTTATTTGGAATGATTTACATGTGGATTAGACCAAAAGTAGAAGGCCAAATTAAATGACCTCTAAAAATCTGCGATTTTTATGATTACATAATGAAAGCATGTTTGCTATACACATTTTTAAATCTACTTATTATAGAGTAAGTAATCAGTGTGCTTAAATAAGAACTACTAGTAAAATCATGCACTTGAACCCATTATTTCCACAATGAAGAGAATCAGTATGGATGAACAGATGGACAGATGGATGCATGGATGGCTAGATAGATAGACAGAAGCTCCAAATGTCCGAAAGTCAAAAGTCAAAAGGCAAGTCAAAGGATTAATATTTCATATCAGAAGTCTCAAGCTAAAAATTACCACTATCATTTAGTGATAAAAAGTCAGTGTAAGTTTATTCTTAAAAAGAAGCATGGATAATGAGGGAACATAGTAATTAACTGTCTCTCCTTCACAACTACAAGGAATTTCAACTTGTTCTAGGAATACGTATGTGCGAGATATATAAGTATGCATATATATGTGCATACATATGTAAATGTATATAAAGAGAGAGGAAGGGTATTACTTACTTCTGTGTCTCTGAATCTATCTTCGTAATCCAATCTGTCCTTCTCTACAGCTGTCAATTTTAACTTCAAGTTAGATATTTCAGCCATCAGGTCCAACTTCTGAGTTTCTAAGGATGTCCTGCTCAGAAGCTCCTATTAGAATTTAAGAGATACATCCAAAAGTTGTTTTATTGTAAACAGCCACATATGGATGCGTCTCACTTGTGACTACATAACTCTTAAGTAGAGGATGTGAAGATTAATTACTAAATAGATACATTTGGAAAAAGTATTTGCTTTAGTTACCCTTCAAAGAGCCGAACTAATGCTCAATGAGCCTTCTATCGATACACACATATATAAACGTATATATTCTTAAGCCTGATGATAACACTGATGATGCTATTCTGTTTGATATGTGCCAGGCACTGTTCTTACAGGTATCCAGTGGTTCAGTCCTCAAAACAACCTTACGAGTTAGAAACTCATAGGATAATTCATGAATTATTCTTAGTCAACAGACAAGGAAGCTAAGGAACAGAGAGGTTAAGAACTTGCAGAAAGTCATACAGCAAGGAAATGGCAGAGCAGAGACTCAACCTTAACAGTCTCGCTCCAGTGTGCATTCTACCTGCTGTATTATAGGCCCTCTCATAGATGAGCACCATATGTGTGTGTACCCACATACATTATAACATTTTTCCAATAAGTCATATAAGGTACTTATCTTTTTTCTTAATCATAAAATATACAGTCATGGTTGGAAATTAGGAAACCATATGAAAGCATAAAGGAGACATTTAAAATTATCTACAATCCTATTAATATTTTATTCCAGACTCTAATTGCAGTGAACACTTTCTACTGTGTGTATGTGTTTAGAGACCTGCGACTCTAGGTTTTTTGCTTAAAATAAGCCAGGGGACTTCCCTGGTGGTCCAGTGGTTAAGACTCCACGCTTCCACCGTAGGGGGCGTGGGTTTGATCCCTGGTCGGGGAACTAAGATCCCACATGCCGAGCGGCGCAGCCAAAAAGAAAAAAAGTAAAATAAACCAGGCTAAGTGAATCACGAAATTCACCACTGCATCAGAGCAAACACAACATATAAATGTAGCATCTCAAATAGGCCAGCAGAAAAACCCCACCTTGGTACCGGCTTCTGAACATACCTGTTGCAGCATTTCTTCTGTGGCATTCAACTTCTCTCTGTGCTCTTCAAGGCAAAACTCCAAATCGCGAATCTTTTCTCCCTGAGCCTCTACCTGGTCTGTTAACACACTTACCTGTATTTAGAGCAAAATATTGTAATGGATTAGGAAGAATTTGGGTCCCACTGCCAACTTTATTTCTCTACATAGAACAAAAACTGGGATGATGTTACCACTCATTTGGCTGTAAAAAAAAGAAATCTGAGAATTAATAAGAAACCAGACCTTCACACTCTTATTTATGTGATGATTATTGGTCTGAGGACTCCTATTCAATTTTCAAGGAAGTTAGGGCTGATTGGGGACACTTTATAGAGAAAGAGCATATACAGAAATTATCTTTTTTGAGGGATGGTGGGGGTAGGAGGTGGTATTAGAGATTAAGAGAGGAAATGAAGTTAATGTTTGAAAGAGAAGTTATCAAGGACTATTTAAATCTGACGCTTGACAAACAAAGAGTCCAGGGAATTCAAATTCCATGAGATCTTTCATGATCACACCGTCCACGAATGTGCTCGAAAGCCAGGGTGTAGCTCAGAGGTCCACGAGGAGCCACTGGCTTAGTCCTTCCTCCCCAGTGCTTACTGCAAACCTGAGTAGTCCTCCCAGTGATCAACAGCCTAGTAAATAGGCTTCAGTTCTTTTAGCTCAACATACCAAAGTAAAACTACGGGCCAAGGATTTAAAAGATTATGAAGGAGAGGAAAACTCTAATCTAGCCTACAAACAGGACTCCACTACCCACTTTGTGCTTTGTTTGGTCCATGGTATCATTTTTAACATTGAAAAATTAAACATATATTCAGATTCAGAAATACTTATTCATATTTATGGAATAGATGTATGAATATACAGACACACATATATAGTATACAAATCAGAATTTCTGCTATATATTAAAAAAGAAACAGATCACATCAGAAAATCAGATGACACTGTGCCTGTCATCAGACTGGCCCTTGAAGAGCAGAGCCTGAGAAGTGTTGTTCACATGTAAGCTTGTTCTGCCACAGTCCTCACTGCTCCTGAACGTGTACAGATGGCCTACTGCGTTTATTTCTATTAACAGTCTGGCTCCTGCGAGCATCTGAACTTGCCATCCCAATTTAAAATGGTCTTTGTAAGTTAAGTCATGAGGGAAAAACAGCATTTAAAAATCACTTGCCTGAAGAACGAGAGATTCTTTATCATTTTCTAAACGTGCCAGCCTTTCTTGATACACATCTCCATTCCCAGGGAGGTGTCCATTTGTCTGAAAAAGGAAGTGATATGGGTAAGCCTGACCCTCTTTAAAACTGAACTACTGTGAGGGACTTCCCTGGTGGCACAGTGGTTAAGACTCACGCTCCCAATGCCAGGGGCCTGGGTTCAATCCCTGACCAGGGAACTAGATCCCACATGCATGCTGCAAGTAAGAGTTCACATGCCACAACTAAGGAGCCGGCTAGCCGCAACTAAGGAGCCTGCCTGCCTCAACTAAAGACCTGGTGCTACCAAAAAAAAAAAAAAAGAGTAAAAATTGAACTACTGTGGGTAAATAAAAACTGCATATGTTTTTAATCCAAGGAACCTGAATTGAATTCAGCGCAGCGGTTACTGCCCTTAATAGAAAATATGAGAAGGAAACAGGGTTCATATACAAAGCAACAACAAGAACAAAAAACAACTCATCAAGAAGAAAATAATGACCCAAAAGGAACAGTGGCTACTGACAGTCACTGACAGTGGATGCCCACCTGGGCACGCAAAGCTTTGTGAGCGTGTGGTCGGGCACAAAATCGCTCTTTCCCCCTGAATGCCTCTATCAGCGGGAATGCCCTGGGAGGTCCTTCCATTCCTGCCCTCTCCTCCCAAAGTCCCAAATCCAGGACTACCAGTGCCGGCCTTTACACGGGAGACAGCAGGGGACTTTACACCACTGGCCTCTTCCTGCTAGTCAGGTCTTCAAATCACAGGACAAATCTTCCCTTCCTCTTTTTTTTTTTTTTTTTTTTTTTTTTTTTTTTGCGGTACAGGGGCCTCTCACCGTTGTGGCCTCTCCCGTTGCGGAGCACAGGCTCCGGACGCGCAGGCTCAGCGGCCATGGCTCACGGGCCCAGCTGCTCCACGGCATGTGGGATCTTCGCGGACCGGGGCACGAACCCGTGTCCCCTGAATCGGCAGGCAGACTCTCAACCACTGCGCCACCAGGGAAGCTCTTCCCTTCCCCTTTGAAGCCTTTCTCTTTTTCCCCAAGAGCTTAAGCACTGAGTCCACAAAGACCTCCCCTTGCAGCACGGACTAGCCATGCTCACCGGTGATTTACCACATTCCGTTCTGAATTCATTAACTTCTCATGGGTTTGCTTGTTCACTTACTGTTACTCTAAGCTTCCAGGCAGAGCCTGCAAACTGGTATCATCTTGTAACCTCCACAGCATGCAGGCCAGGGCTCTACTTAGACTAGTGCTTACTCTTTGTTCTCCTCCCTTCTGCCCCCTTTTTATCAGATTTGGGCATATTTATGGGTGGCACAAATGCCAAAGGAAGTACAGATTGGGAAAGGAAGTGTAGATTTTTTTCCTCGGCCGTCTTGTATTGCAATATATACAAGTGATTAAGGAGACAGATTGAAAAGGCTCACAGAGCACAGACAACATAAAAATGTCATCTTGAAATAGAGGAGTATATGTGCTGTGTCTCTTGGTATCTCATTTAAACAGTTCCTAATCACATAATGTGTAATCCCAATAGAATTTCCTGATTCCTCATTCAAATACAACAGAAATAAAAGCCAGTGGAGTCCAAAATGGTTAGATGGGGCCGCCCAGCATTCAATTGAAAAAGCAAATAAACAACCTCAGACTTCAAGAAAATACACACTGTACATACTTACTGCCCAGAATATGGCTGATGTGACAGCAATTATTTTTCCAGAATTAAGTGCTTTTATCATTCTGCCTTTCCAATTAATGCATTTTTTAAGTATAAATTCTGAGAAGAACAAAAGTTATGTGTTGGGAAGGAAACAAAAACAAACAAAAATGGAGCTTCAACAAAAAAGAAAATTGCAGGACGTTTCTTCTCAAACCGTCGGTGCACTGGATGTATTTCCCATGAGGCCACAAGAGAATCTGAAACTAATTTAGTAAGCATGCACTGTGTGGATAAAATTTTTAACATCACCTGCTTGACCACACATACCTGCACAATTATCACAGCGTAATTCTACTTATGATGTAAACTGAAGTGCCCAGAATTAAATTACAAGTATTAGGAGGAGTCTGACGGAGTGGCCGGGATGACTTCCATCCCTGGGGACTACCAGGAAAATGAAATTCATGTTAACTTCTTGAGGACAGTTTTTTGGAAAAGAGCCAGGATGTGTAACGCATGTTCTCGATCTAAGAAAGTGCTGAGACTGGCCCCTATACAGCTTTAAATTCTTCATATTGATTAGGAACATTAGCAGGCATCTGCTTTTAAAACTACATAAGCAATGTTTTATAAACAGATCCATTTCATTGGGTAGAAAAAAAAAGCTTTCTGCTCAGTGAAGACATAAAACAAAAATCCTCTTTCTCCTGACTGAAGGAAATTAGAGCAAGATTAGAAGTGTGTCTAGGGCAAGTTCTAGAAGTGTTTCATGAAACCACTGCCTATCATATGGAAATAAGTTGTTTCAAAACCAGTTCTACAAAATTATCCATTTAAAAATACTAAAAATTGACCACAATGAGCATACTCACGTTTCTTAACACTGTATTGATATTTACAAGCACTCATAACACTCAAGAGTAGTTTATTTTTAAACACTAAAATCACTCTAGGAACACAAAGCAAAAGAGCCACTACTGGAATGATTACATGCTTTCAAAGCACTGTGTTGACTGACTCAAGCAGGTAAAGGTCTATTCTATTCACGTTTATTTCTGTTTCTGCTAATTTTGTTACCTTTGCCTAAAAAGTGTCAGCAAGAGGTAAATTCCGTTAGGCAACCACCCTACCACCCCTATTCTTCCTCCGTCTCCTGTGCTCTACCCACCAGACCACCCCAAGCCTCCCCAAACCCGGCACGCTCTCACACACCAATTCTACTCCCTCTGCGTGGACTGTGTTTCCTACCCTTTCCTCCCTGTTCCTTATTCCTTAAGGTCCACCTCAAATGGGGCTTGGTCTGGAAAGTCTTCCTTGAATTGCCTGTTCACTTATATGCCAGTTACAGCATCCAGATGACCCTTCACTACAGCAGGCATCACACTGAAAGGACTAGGCTAGACTTGGCTACCTATGCGTCTCTCTCTTCCAACAGACTCTGCATTCTTTGTCGGCTCCTCTTTCCATCTGACGCGCAGTGAAGGACTGCTGCTAACTGCTGAATGAAGGAACGATGATAGGTGCTCAATAAAACATCAGACGAATAAAAGATGAATGAATGTTTGGTTCTATCCTGGCCTTCCTTCTTCTCAGTAAGACTTTTTTTTTTTTTTTTTTTTTTTTTTGCGGTACGCGGGTCTCTCACTGTTGTGGCCTCTCCCGTTGAGGAGCACAGGCTCTGGACGCGCAGGCTCAGCGGCCATGGCTCATGGGCCCAGCCGCTCCGTGGCATGTGGGATCTTCCTGGACCAGGACACAAACCCGTGTCCCCTGCATCGGCAGGCGGACTCTCAACCACTGCGCCACCAGGGAAGCCCTCAGTAAGACTTCTATTTACATTTCCTCTACCACCTGGTACACACACTCCTTTCCCCTCAAGCCTGTACCCCCCTCTTCCTACCACATTTAAGAAGTGACCTCAGGGCTTCCCTGTAATATCAAGCACCATCTACTTTAGCCTTTGCCATCTAAGTAGAAGCTCTTCTTTTCATATTAACTTCCCCTTAATCATCAAATATAAATTCACAATCAAGTAAAAAGATGTAATGTTAACATCTTGCCTTACGTGAGTCTCTTTTTTAAAATGTTTTTTTACAGAAATTTTCAAACATATATAAAAGTAAAGACTATAATGATGAAACCCTTTGTACTCATCACCCAGTTTCAATAGTTATTAATTCATGGTAGGTGGGAGTCTTCTGTCTGTTATTTTTGCTGAAAGTATCATGCTGTGTTTTCCTTTGATTTTCTTAGTTCTGTTGGTTTGCATTAGCCTACACTTGGCCCTCTTTTGTCCCCAACCTTCATTTTTGGTTTGTTGTTCTTTCCTGAGTTCTGTTGTCCTGTTAAAATCCAAGATCAACATACAAGCAGTGATTTGCCACAATTAAACTTATTTATAACATAGAACTCATTTTGAATATAACATTCCTAAATCAGAATGTTGAGTAACTAAATTAAAATAGGGAAAAGAAAATCAGTCCAATTTTATAAGGACAACAAATGTTAAGAAATAGTTGGACTAGTACTATCACACACACACACACACACACACACACACACACACACACCCCTCCTCATTCTCTCTCTCTCTCTCTCTCCACCCAGTAAATATATATAGTTTTAAAAACTGCCATGCCAGGCTTCCCTGGTGGCGCAGTGGTTGAGGGTCCGCCTGCCGATGTGGGGGATGCGGGTTCGTGTCCTGGTCTAGGAAGATCCCACATGCCGCAGAGCGGCTGGGCCCGTGAGCCATGGCCGCTGAGCCTGCGCGGCTGGAGACTGTGCTCCGCAACAGGAGAGGCCACGGCAGTGAGAGGCCCGTGTACCACACACACACAAAAAAAACCCCACAAAACTGCCATGCCCTTTTGACTTCATGATTCTGTTTCTTAAAATTCAGTATCAACAAAGGAAAGCGGGTTGCGGGGGGCGGAGTTCCCTGGTGGCCTAGTGGTTAGGATTCCAGGTTTTCACTGCCATGGCCCGGGTTCAATCCCTGGTTGAAGAACTGAGATCCCGCAAGCCGCATGGTGTGGCCAAAAAAAGAGAAAGAAAGAAAAGGGAATGTGCAGTTCACGCAAGCTCCTTTAATTAAATGTTATCTTTAGCTACCAAAAGACATATCTAATACAGGGTCTTTCATGTCCTAATCACAGTATTATATCTGTACCACCGCATGCAAACATTTATTGCCTGCTCTCCTAGGAGAGACTGGGGAGGAGAAGAGAGTGAGATCAGACTTGAATCTTTCAGCCACAAGTATCTCAGTCATATTTCATTTCGGTCCAACACCGCAATAAGGCATCTCATACTCTTTTGTCCTAAGAGTCAAAGAACACTACACCATAACATTGGAAATCAGGCCACCAGGCAGAGGCGGTGCTCCGCTGCCCTGTCCTCACACTTGATGTGGTGTAATTAGGGTGGGGAGGCCTACCTTTGTGCTGTAAACAATCATCTCAGGGCCACACTGCTACCATTTGGGGCCAGTGGAGCATCCCCTCCAACCGGCCAGTGCCCCTGTGTACCTCTGACTCTGGGTCAGTCTTGCAAACAGCCCACTTATTTTTCCTTCCTAAATTTCTATTGCAGTTCAGAAGAACAAACGTCTTCAGGAAGCCCTCTATTTATTCCAAACTCTCAGCATCTCTGCTCAGAAAGAAAACCAAAAGGGGAAATAAACCTCACACACATTTCGTCCCATCCCAAAAGCCCAATCATGACCCTCTCCTAGAAAGACATCAGTGTATTCAATGTTGTCAGAAAGTACATCAAAGACTGAAACTCCGAATGAGCCTGAATATATTCTGTACTTTCCAAGTCAAGATTAGAGATGTGGTCAAAATTAGACTATGGCTTTGAGGTTTTGTTTTTCTGGGTTTTAATTTTCACAGTGCTTGTTTCCCAGAGACAGAAAGTATCTTCTTAACTAAACAGTACTCTGGAGTGAGAGAAACCACCACAGCAGTAGGCCAGCCTCTGAGGGTCACTACTCCAAAAATGTAACTACATCTGAAATGCTGGGGAAAGCAGCAGATGCCAAGTGCTTTCATCTGCCAGTCTTCTTAGAAATACAGTGAGAGAGCTTCCCTTGGAGTATTTGTGTCAAATTAAAATATTAATTGCCAAGATACAATGGCTATCCTGTTACACAGCTAAGGGCATGCCAGCACCTCCCTCATGCGTGCATCCACAGCCAATACAGGGTGAGGTTAGACTGCTTTAGTGTCTCCTAAAGAGTTCTTTTAGACACTTTTCTTGAGGAGAGAAGATGGGCTGTACCCCCTCCTCGCCTTATTTTCATGCACATCACCATGCTCCTGAAGCTTCTGTAGCAGGGAGGGGGTACACGATGAGGCTGCAACATTATCCCGGTCACAGGTGTACTCCAAAGTCCCCTGAGTCCAAGAAGGAGGGAGAACAGAAGGTCCCGTAGAAACTAAGGCCCAGCTCCTATTCTAGGAGGGCACCATATGCATTCATTCACCTGTTATTCATTCCTTTATTCATATTTATTAAAATCTAGCTATGTGACAGGATGCAGAGCCAGCAAAAGAACCAGATCAAGAAAAAATGCTGTCCCTATTTTTCTTGCCACTTATTCTTTCTTAACTCACTTTCATAAAAGAATAGAGGAATCTTTTTATTCAATTCCAACAACTACTGGTAGCCTGGGATTCCACTGAAAGTGCCTCTCTCACTGTTCACACAGCACTGGCCTCTCTTGATGGAGAATTCTGCTGACTTGGTCCATTTGCTTTCCTGTTTCTGTGGACCCTTTCCATGTGAGGTTTCCAGAAGCCTAAGGGAAAAACAGGTTTAACTTCAACCAGGATGTCCCAGTGAGACGTGGCATAACTCAGATAATTGTGACCACATATGGGATACAATCTTAGGATGTACCTTGTTTGCCAAGGCTTGAAAAAACATTCCCTGGAGGTACACAGGAAAAGAGAAGCTGGCCAGAGAGCAGCAGGGATCAGGGGATGGTGGGATGGGGATGGATTCTGTGGCTGAGGGTCAGGGACTCGGGAAGAACAGCCAGCAGCCCTGGAGAGAACATACCCCGTGTCTGAACTCTTTAAATAAATTATGAGTATTGTTATTTTTACAGAAACATTTAAACGAGGTACATTTAGGATTAATATTATCTTTTTTTTTAACATAGAGAAAAGGTAGAAATGCATTATAATGATTTAACAGGTCAGAAGCCAGTCAAGAACACTTCATTTCCCCCATTTTATACGCTACTTATCTCATGGCTTATGGTGCCTGACTTGCAGTTTTTACCATCAGTATTTTCATTCACTTTGTTGAAAACTGTCTTTTTGTAATTTCTGGTGATTTTGAGACTGCTTCATAATTAAAAATGCCAAATGATCAGACACCTTGGGATTTCAGGATCTGGTCAAGGTCATGAACCTCAGCTCCATCTACTGGAAAAAGCATTGTAAGAATGTTCTAGGAAAATTCATCGAGTTAGCTCTAAAGTAAACCAAAACTACTTGTTTGGCTCAAACAATTAGACATATTTTTCTATTTGCTCTCTTAAGCTTTGAGCTTGATAAAGCACATAATGCTCCATTATTAATATGTGTGTTAACACACAACATTTCACAATCAAAACAGAGAATTATACTTCAGTTATTGAACCAATCTGTTGTATTCAATTGATTTTTTTTTAACCACAGGAGACGAACTTCCAAGTCCTAAGAGAAACTTACTCATTCCTAGAAGGCTACAGGTATAGCTACCTGATTAAAACACATTCATTCTTGTAGATTTAATACCCTTCACTCTAACAGGCTACTAGTGTAACTATTTTCTGTTTTCTTATCCAGCTTCTGATCATATGAAACAATTGAACAGGCAGCAGGAATCAGTAGCGAAGGAATAACCTGCACCCTACAGGAAACCAGGGGATCTTCCTGGCTTGGGTAAAGTAATAGTTAGAAATTCAAATGCCCAGTTGCACTAATGAGTAGATTAGCATCAGTCAGTCAAGTACACGGACTCCCAAGTTGGCCATCATTAAACATGAAAGAAATCTTAATTACGTAACTAGTATCATTAATAAGTTTTTCTAAAATATTGTGGAAGCTTCCCCATTGTCTGGGAAATATCTGTACTCTTTTATCAAAGAAGTAAACTGTAGAAATAATTGGTAACCTAATCCCCCTTGTAATTGGACTCATCCCTTTCTTTCCCTCATTGCAAAGGGTCCTGTTAAACGTTTCCCTCTGCTCTCTACAATCCACTCTTCAGTATTACCTTTTTGACTAACCCTCCACCAGGCTCACCGACAAACACTCAACATACATTAGCTTGTGGGATCCTCATAATCCTGTGTGGCAGAAACTATCACTCCCATTTTGCAGATGAGGAAACTGAGACAAACAGCTTAAGAAAATTTCCCCAAATCCTACAAGCTTCTAAGAGTCAGAGCCAACATTTAAAGTTCAAGTCTGCTGTCTCCGGAGCCAGTGTTTGTAACTGCCAATGTACAGCCCTGCCTTCTTTATCGTTCACAGCTTTTTTACGACAGGATCTCCTTTATTCGTTATTTTGATGATTATCCCACGTACAATACAATTTGTAGGATTCTGTGTTCCTCCAATTCTAAGATGCCATTAAATTTTATCAAATTATTAATTTTAAAATTTTTGATTAGAGTAAAGCACACATAAAAGTTTACCATTTTAACCATGTTTACGTAGACAGTTCAGTGGCATTAAGTGCATTCTCATTGTTGTGCAATCATCATCACCATCCATCTACAGAACGCTTTTCATCTTGCAAAACTGAAGCTGTTGTACCCGTTAAATATTAACTTCTCATTCCTCCCTACCCCAGCCCATGGCAACCACTATTCTATTTTCTGTCTCCGTGAATTTATTTGACTACTCTAGGTACCTTATTATTTAAAAGAAACAATCCCAGCTAAAATGTGTATAATAGATACCTCTTTTAAGATCGTAAGACACATCACAACTTCTGACATATTAAAATGGGAGAAAGCTATACTATCAGCAAATCATTAAATTGCAAGCCTTAAGACCCTAAAATTAAAGTCTGCTACAGGGTAAGCTCTGACTATTCATGTCACACCTATGCCTTTATTACT
Organism: Mesoplodon mirus; assembly: GCF_964341445.2. Classification (NCBI taxonomy): domain Eukaryota; kingdom Metazoa; phylum Chordata; class Mammalia; order Artiodactyla; family Ziphiidae; genus Mesoplodon; species Mesoplodon mirus. The sequence goes on from NC_138987.1 coordinate 80,281,996, forward strand.
CCAAACACTCATTCCCATTCTCCCCTTCTTGCTTTGGGCTTTGCCCTTTGCCATCTTTCTTCTTTTATTTTTTTTCATTTTCTACGTGCTTGAGAAAATACATGTAATTTGGAAGGATTGGGGTCCACGTGAGGGGACAGATATAAATCAGTTGGACAAATATAAATAAGTTTAACCCTCCACAAACTTACCTCCCTGGACTCACGTCTAGTTTTTTTTTATTGTCATTTTTTGGATGAAAACTGAATCTTTGTAAGGTATGTAAAGTATTTGTCATTTTGTGGCTACTTAACTTTAAAATGTCAAATATTAAGATAGAGAGCAACCCCAAACACAAATTAACAAGCCATTATGCATCCAAAGAATAAATTTAACACAATAAATAACCTCAGTTCATCCAAATGTATATGCCATTTAATCATTCATGGAGCATCATTTATCACAAATATAATTACTGACCACCTACTAAATGCCAAGCATTGTTCTAGGCAACATCGATACACTTTTGGTTTGTTTTAAACATAGGCAAAAATCTTTGATTCATGATGCTTCCATTCCAGTTGGAGAGATAGAAAATACATATAGATACGGCAAATAAATGTTGCGTAAGAAAGTGGTGAGTTTTAGAAAAAAATAAAGCAGGGAGATGTACTACGAAGAATAAATATGTGAAATTTTAGATAGGGTGGCCAGGAAAGGCCTCACTGAGAGCACAACTTTTAAAGGAGAATGCAAGAAAGCTAGCCATACAGATATCCGAGGAAAGCACTTTCCAAGAAGAGTGAACAGCCAGTGCAAAGGCCCTGAGGCCAGTTTCCCCAGCATGTTGGAGAATCAGTGAGGAATCCCATGTGCCTGAAGTGGAGTGAAAGAGGGGAAGTGCAATGAGACACTAGGTCAGAAAGCAGTGAGGAGTAAGTCCTAAAGGCCTTGCAATCCAGCAAGTACTTTGGCTTCTCTCAGTGAGCTGTGACTATCACTGGAAGTTTCTGAAAAAGGTATGAATGACATGATTTAGGTTCAGATACCATCATCACCACTTTCAATCTTTTCCAGAAATACTGTAACAGAACAGATTGAGCACATATTAATGGAAATGTTTTGGACACAAGTGAAAAATTCAACTGCAGTACTCTCAAGCTATGGCTGCCATTGTCTGCCTCTGGATGCTGGCTGGGAATGGGCTCCTCTACCAGCATAAGTTTCTTTCCTATTACGTGCTGAATGGTCAGGAAAACATGGAGTAAAGAAGGGGTGAGAGAGGAAGTAGAAATAGCCTAAGGAATATGCTAGGAAATGTCTGGTTTCAGAGCATGAACAATTCTCCAAAGAAATCAGCAAACCTGGATACTTAAATATCTAGAGGAGAAACTTGCAGAGCAATTATAAAGTACAATAATGAGGCACTGTGTATTATAAAAAGTAAAATATCTCTAACTATCAAGGTTGCATAGCTGCACCACCACTAAAAGATGGATCGTACTGTTTGCGCTTGAAATGGGAAGGTACAATATATTGGCCGGAAAGGTAAGAAGGTCCAGCATGGGACTGGGTGGGAGCCCCGGTATTTGTGTCACATCACATGAAAATACTTTAGTCGTAGGATGTACTATTAAGGTTCCCAAAGCAAACAGTTTACATTTCCACCACAGACCAAAAACAGATCTTGATTCTTTCATACAATTTTCATTAGCTTTTATATAAATATTGATACAATTAACTTCTAGGCTTATTCATGCATCTTCCTAAAAATTGTACATCCTTTAAATACTTACAAAATAAACACCTGTTCTACTTTCTCCTCTGAATATTTTTGTGATATTCTTTAGATTTTACGTGTTTAACACATACTAAAACCACGGTATTTACCACTATGTCCCGGGAAAGGGCAGATCTGCCGGATGCCTAGAAAGAGGCTCATTGTTCAGTGAATAAGAGCACCATTTAAAGCCCAATCCACAGCTTAACTCATGCACTGGAACTGAAATGACTGCCACAACCACTAGATGGCGCTTGACATCAACTACTGCTACCAACCTCCCTTGTTATTAGAAGTATCTATTCACTGCACTCCCTATTTTGAATTGCTACTGGGTCCTCTTACAGTAAACTTCCCAGTATTACCAGGAAAGCATCTATTAAGTGCAAGCGTTCTTTCCCTCACAGGACTATTTGTTTTTAAGCCACAGCAGGTCATTCAAGCACAACTGAAAAGCTAGTCCACTTTTATGGGTAAAATCAGATGACCAGCTGGCACTCATGAAATGTATACTAACAGCATTAAAAAAAAAAAACTATCCTGGGACTTCCCTGGTGGCACAGTGGTTAAGAATCTGCCTGCCAATGCAGGGGACACGGGTTTGAGCCCTAGTCCAGGAAGATCCCACATGCCGCAGAGCAACTGAGCCCATGCACCACAACTACTGAGCCTGCACTCTAGAGCCCGCAAGCCACAACTACTGAGCCTGCGCGCCTAGAGCCCGTGCTCCGCAACAAGAGAAGCCACCGCAAGTAGAAGCCCGCGCACCACAACAAAGAGTAGCCCCCGCTTGCCGCAGCTAGAGAAAGCCCGCACACAGCAACGAAGGCCCAACGTAGCCAAATATAAATTTAAAAAAAAAACTATCCTTAGAGTCAAAAGGGAATCGGAATCTCTTAAGGGATAGAATCAGGGCAAACCTATTGCCCTATAACTGTTTTTTCCTGTTCTGATCAGATATTCTACATTCTAAATTTTGGAATAAGCAACAGAAGATTCACGGTGCGGGAACTGTAACAAGCAGACATCTACCATTTGACTCTGCAGCCACTCGATGAGCGTTTCCGCCGTGGAGTCTGGGATCTGGCACCTCAAGCCTTCCTTCTCATCCGCTTCCATCATCTCTAACAACCCGCGCAGGTCTTCCACAAGGTGCAGAGCTCGCAAGCTTCCCATGAACGGGGAGGTGGGAGACTGGCAATCAAAAATCCCATTGGAATATTCCAGGGCCTTAGAACCTAGGTTTAAAAACAAAAAATCACGGAGAGTGCAATTTATGTTGGATAATATACCAAAGCTGAAGGTGGCAAGCAAGTCTAGTCACAGTGAGGAATGACCAAACAAGGAACAGGGAAAAGAGAATTCAATCACGTAAACCTCTCCAAGGCATAGTCATTTGGTGAAATAGTAAAAACCATGCAATTGATGATAAATACCAATGATCAAATATCTAACAGGGGGGCCAGCTATGTGGAGTAGTAAGAGTATGGTAGGCTTTGGAGTAAGATGTGCTGACCTCAAGGAAACAAGGGCTAAGAAGGTAGCAGATCAGTTTGGGTGGAGCCATGTATTCCCCAAAATACAAATTTTAGAAACCATAAACTCTAAATGCCCTGTAAATAAGTTGCACATTGAGGTGGAAATTGCATAGCATAATTTCAAAGGTAAGAGGGCCAGCTCCCAGTTAACTGACCAGAATTTAATCTCTGAAGAACTTCAATAACTTACATGTGTACATTTGTATATGCATGTGCATGTGTGTATAAACATTCCCTCCCCCCACGATTTTGTTTGCAGCCTACTTTCAAATGCTCTTGATAACATCAGCTTGAAAACATAGTTTTACAGCCCTTTTTGTTTTCTATTACTTATTAGAGAAAACATTCTACTACTTAAATCCATACAACTGACTCACAGCCCATTCTGAAAGTACTCATATACACCTCTTCATCTCTTTGATTTTTATTTTCTGGTCTATCAAATATACATACCATCAAACATACATACTAACTTTCTACTTAAGTTTCAAGAGTTATGATATTTAGGCCATCACCTCACAAATCTGAAGGTCTTACAACTGATGAGACTTGTGAGCCAATGTGTAAGTTCTCTCTCCAGTTGGCCAGTTCTCACAATGCGGAAAGGAATTCTCTTTCAGCTGGTTCATTCCATTGATATTCCTAATACTGGACCACAAGATTTGAACCAAACATCTACCAAATTGTGTTGATGGTGACCATTGATATGCACAGTGGTAAACGCTAATGGAGCCACATAACTGTCTCAATCAACCCCCTCAGGAAACCCTGTAAAGTTGAGACGAGATCTCAGAAAAAATAGAGGAGAGTATGTCAAGAGGAAGGAAGAACAGAAAAGCATCAAGACCCAGACAGACTATAATGTCCTATTCCAGCAGTTTTAAGTATTAGGATCATCTGATGATATCATTAAAAAACACACGAGCCCATGGTAACCCTCTATTCTGTTCAGTCTCCATCACAAAACAAGGTGGGGAGAGGGGAGAGATATGTATGCAGAAAAATTCCCCAAATGTTTGTAGTCAGTTCTCCTCCTCTCCCTCTTACCTCAGCTGGAGAAATACTGATGGTAATTTGAAAATATAAATCCAGGTCCTACCCACAAAGCTTTGACTGACTCAGTTTGAGGTGGGAGCTGGGGAATCTTGATTTTCTTAATAACTCTAATGCTGGTCCTGAAGCCCTGCCAGGGCTGAGGAACAAATACACCAATCTAGTGGAATATGTAAAATGTAATCCCTCAACTACTGCTCCAGAAATACCACTTTCCTTGACTAGAGCTTCACTAAAAGTGTAAGGTTACATGTAACCTCTGGTAAGAGCCTAGAATTGGTTCTAGTTGTTATATTTTCTGAAATTGTGACAGAGTAAATGGTTGAATAGTCCTTCAACTATTTAAAAGCATATATCATATAAAACAGATAAACAACAAGGACCTACTGTATAGCACGGGGAACTATATTCAATATCCTGTAATAATTGTAATGAAAATGAATCTGAAAAAAGAATATATATATTTATATATGTATAACTGAATCACTTTGCTGTACACCTGAAACTAACACTGTAAATCAACTGTATTTCGATTTTTTAAAAGTTAAAACATAAAAAAATTTTTTAAATTAAAAATATGAAACATATATTGGGTTGGCCCAAAAGTTCGTTCGGGTTTTCTGTAAGATGGCTCTAATAGCACTTAGTTGTCTTTAACTTCATTTGAAACAATTTTGTTAGATTGCATGTGACAGCTGTCATATCAGCGTGCATTGAATAAAAACATCAAAATTAGTGAATTTTTGTGTAGCCATTGAAGATGGAAGGAAAAAAGTAACATTTTCGGCATATTATGCTTTATAATTTCAAGAAAGGTAAAAACACAACTGAAACGCAAAAAAAAAGATTTGTGCAGTGTATGGAGAAGGTGCCGTGACTGTTCGAAGGTGTCAAAAGTGGTTTCTGAAGTTTCGTGCTGGAGATTTCTTGCTGGACGATGCTCCACGGTCGGGCAAACCAGTTGAAGTTGACAGTGATCAAATCGAGACATTAATTGAGAACAACCAACGTTATACCACGTGGGAGATAGCCGACATACTCAAAATATCCAAACCAAGCACTGAAAATCATTTGCACCAGCTTGGTTATGTGAACTGCTTTGATGTTTGGGTTCCACATAAGTTAAGCAAAAAAACCCTTCTTGACCATATTTCCACATGCGATTCTCTACTTAAACATAATGGAAACGTTCCATTTTTGAAACATATTGTGATGGGCGATGAAAAGTGGATACTGTACAATAATGTGGAACAGAAGAGGTCGTGGGGCAAGCGAAATGAACCACCACCAACCAACACCAAAGGCCGGTCTTCATCCGAAGAAGGTGATATTGTGTATATGGTGGGATCGGAAGGGAGTCCTCTATTATTAGCTCCTTCCGGAAAACCAAACGATTAATTCCAACAAGTACGGTTCCAATTAAACCAACTGAAAGCAGCACTCGATGAAAAGCATCCGGAATTAGTCAACAGAAAATGCATAATCTTCCATCAGGATAATGCAAGACCGCATATTTCTTTGATGACCAGGCAAAAACTGTTACAGCTTGGCTGGGAAGTTCTGATTCATCTGCCATATTCACCAGACATTGCACCTTGAGATTTCCATTTATTTTGATCTTTACAAAATTCTCTTAATGGAAAAAATTTCAATTCCCTGGCAGACTGTAAAAGGCACCTGGAACAGTTCTTTGCTCAAAAAGATAAAAAGTTTTGTGAAGACGGAATTATGGAGTTGCCTGAAAAATGGCAGAAAGTAGTGGAACAAAAGGGTGAATATGCTGTTCAATAAAGTTCTTGGTGAAAATGAAAAATGTGTCTTTTATTTTTACTTAAAAACTGAAGGAACATTTTGGCCAACGCAATATCATGCCCTAAGCAAGAATATACTTTTCTAGGTTAAACATAACCAGTTCCTTAGTTCGTTAAACTCTTCACCTTCATGCTTACCTTCTCTAGGTAAGTTTTAGTTTGCCAATGACACTTTGAAAATAATATTCGAAGAATCGAATACAGTACCCAAGGTGTGGTCTAATCTACAAAAGAGGTCCAATTGAAGTTGGGTTTCCAGGACGTAGAAGTATAACAAAGGAGGTCAAACCATGCATGACTCTTCCCTGAAGAGAAGAACCTTCTGAAGAGGAAAATACCTTTGGTTTCTTCAAACCACCGAAGCAGAGTAGAGTCCAATTTGTGACCAGAAAAGCGAAGGAGCTGGGGCCAGGACAACTATATCCTGACCCTGGTAGCTGGTAGAGATCAACTGTACCCTGACCCTGACCACCAGGTGTGTGCATGACAAGCCCACCCGAAGCCCATTCAGACACCTCCTCGTTGTAATTGGTTCCTAAATACATGAAAGTCCTCCTCTTGAGACAAAACACAAAATATGACATGAGACCTTAGGTAGCCACCACTCCTGGGGGACTGTGAGGGAGTGAAAAGTGCTCATCCACTAGTCAGTCCCCTCAGTTATGATGAGAAAACAAGGAGATGAAAGTCGACTGCTTTTGCTCAGCTTCTATAATAGAGAATTGCTGAAGATTTTTTTTACAACTTTATTGGAGTATAATTGCTTCACAATGGTGTATTAGTTTCTGCTTTATAACAAACTGAATCAGTTATACATATACATCTGTTCCCATATCCCTTCCCTCTTGCGTCTCCCTCCCTCCCACCCTCCCTATCCCACCGCTCCAGGGGGTCACAAAGCACTGAGCTGATCTCCCTGTGCTATGCGGCTGCTTCCCACTAGCCATCTACCTTACGTTTGGTAGTGTATATATGTCCATGCCTCTCTCTCGCTTTGTCACAGCTTACCCTTCCCCCTCCCCATATCCTCAAGTCCATTCTCAAGTAGGTCTGTGTCTTTATTCCTGTTTTACCCTTAGGTTCTTCATGACATTTTTTTTCTTCTTAGATTCCATATATATGTGTTAGCATACGGTATTCGTCTTTCTCTTTCTGACTTACTTCACTCTGTATGACAGACTCTAGGTCTATCCACCTCATTACAAATAGCTCAATTTCGTTTCTTTTTATGGCTGAGTAATATTCCATTGTATATATGTGCCACATCTTCTTTATCCATTCATCGGATGATGGACACTTAGGTTATTTCCATCTCTGGGCTATTGTAAATAGAGCTGCAATGAACATTTTGGTACATGACTCTTTTTGAATTATGGTTTTCTCAGGGTATATGCCCAGTAGTGGGATTGCTGGGTCATATGGTAGTTCTATTTGTAGTTTTTTAAGGAACCTCCATACTGTTCTCCATAGTGGCTGTACCAATTTACATTCCCACCAGCAGTGCAAGAGTGTTCCCTTTTCTCCACACCCTCTCCAGCATTTATTGTTTCTAGATTTTTTGATGGTGGTCATTCTGACTGGTGTGCTGAAGATTTTTTAAAAAGAAGATGATCAGATTGGCACTTTGGAGAAAAGATTCTGGTGGTCTGGAAAAGGATGGGCTAGAGCAGGAAAGCAAGAGTGTCAGGGACATCAAGTGAGAGGGTTATTTAGATAAAGCAAGACAATGGTAGCACAGACAGGCCAGATTTTAGAGAGGAGGGAATGGTAGAATTTGGTAGGAGGTAGAATTGATAGAATTTGATTAACTAAGTGGGGGAACATGTGGGAAGTGTCTAGCATGACTTAAACTTCTGCTTTAGGAAACTGTTTGGATGGAGGACTATGAAATTAGCCAAGACAAAGACAACTAGAGGGGCTTCTGAGGAAAGATAATGAGCTCAGTGGGGTTTTTTTGTTGTTTTTTGTTTTAATTTTTTATTAGAGTATAGTTGATTTACAATGTTGGGTTAGTTTCAGGTGTACGACAAAGCGAATCAGTTATACATATACACATAATGAGCTTAATGTTTTAAATGATGACACTGATGTGTCTACAGGACATTTCAGGGGAGTATCTCGTTGGCTGGTAGAGATAGGGACCTGAAGAATAGCAAAGAATTGGAAAAATAAATACATGTGAGAGTCATTGGTGGAAAAGTGAATGTGGAATTCAAGGGAAAAGATCAAAACACTCCTGGATACTGGGTAGAGCAGTATCCCTCCAAGTGCAGTCCACAGACTATCTGGACCAGAATCACCTTTATCCTGGATTAGAAGCCCAGGATGGTACTAGAATTTTTGACATTTTAAAATAAAATTTAAGAATAATTCTGGCAAAAATTGGAGAAGAGGGACAAAGATGAAACCATGGGGAACCTAAAGGCATTGGAGAGAGACAATAAATGAAAATATGAAAGTGGAGAGGTAATAAAAGAGTTGTAATAAAAAAGTCAAGAGAGCAAAGTAAATGTCATGCTTGCGTCTTTCAGAGGATGCAGATTACCTGCTATAATACCGTCCATCTGCTCCAACGCCGCAGCCAACATGTCACTTGCATCACTCATCATTTTGCTATTTGTCAAGGGCAAATTCCAACCTAGATCTGAAAAAAATAATGATTTTATCATTACATCCTTAAATGACACATGCTTCCTGGCAGGTTTGATAATTCAACATCAAATTATAACTCCACCTAGCAGTCGAATACAGAGAATTTGTGAAGTATTAGAGCTGAATTAAATGAATCATTTAACAAACTATGACCATTCATCTGCCTACTGTACTGCAGGACCACATGCTATAACTGATCAGTTAATAAAATAAGCACAATGCAGTTCTTGCACCCATGGTGTTTTAAACTCCAGTAGGATGGTTTCCGTGCTGTACTCTGTAGAGCTCTGGGTCTCTGTGAGGGCATCAGAAGTGGCTGTGGAACTTTGCCCAGGGCCATGAGGATGCTGTGTAGATAAGACTTGTTCTTTCTGCACCAGCCCCACCTAATCTCTGCTCTCTCAATTTTGCCTTTAATTTTTTGTTTTTTCGCAATAGGGAATTACCGTAAGATTTGTCTAAGAAAATGGTTCAGGAACATATGTAATAAGCACATACACATCTACTGGTATTTTGCAACATAACAATAGCTATCACGTACTGAGTGAGTGCCTACAGTGGTTCCGACACATTAATATAAATTATCCACAATCCTTAATCATGAGAGGAACCCTATAAAATGCATAAATTCCTCTTCATTTTATAAATGTAATCAAAGATGTTTGTTGATCTTTGCCTGTAAAGACAGCAAGTACGTATAACAAAAACCAGTTTACAAAGACCAGTTTTTAAACTAGGTCTGTCTGATTTCCACTATAATATTAAATTTTTGTTTCTCTGATCCTAACTCACAGATAGGTTTAGGCTGAAATTGTGTCACAATCTACTCACTCTTTTACCAGTTAAAAAATAAATTGAAATCATCCTTGCAAAAAAATTTGGTCATTAACAGGAAAAAGGTAAATTATGTGATTTTCAATATTAAGTAATACATTTCAGGTACCAGCTAAGCACCCACATAAATTCTCCCAACAGGCCTAGGTAAGGCTCTTGCTACTTAGCAGATACTGTGGTGTAGCAAACACCTGGGAAATAAAGGATATGTTGCTTAAAAGAAACCTTTGCCCTCTGTTTCCAAGTAACCAGGTCTTACCACTTTATTTTTACAAACATATTTACAGTTCTGATAAACAGCTGCTTAGATCAGTTCTCTGTTGTGCACTCACTCTAATAAAATGCCATTTAATCATTGTGAAATCTTACTTTGATTTTATAGTATTCATAGATTTTAACTAAGAATTTCCCAGAACTTTACTCCCTTCAGAAGGTATAAAATATCACTACCATTTTATGTAGAAATACTACAGCACAAAAATACCCAAGGCACGCATTTACAGTCACCCAGAAATCAGGGGGTTAATAAGCTAGGTTATGAACCTAGGAGTTCTCAAAAATCTACTTGCACATTTAGCTAGTGCACAGTCCAGAGAGGTGGGGCACAAATTTAATGATCACGCTTCAGGCTGGAAACCTCAAAACATGAAAATTGAGAACACAAAGGATTAAGCCAAAGAGTGTATGGTCCTTGAATTTTATATCATTAAGTGGCTTACATTCCCTTTCATTTTAAAAGATGAACTTCAAAGAGCTCTAGATAGTATCTAGATAGATACTATATATATATATATATATATATATATATATATATAAAAGAGAGACAGACAGACACATGCCAGGCTTAGCTATAAACATGGGGAATGCTGATAAAATAAAATAATGCTCACGTTAGAAAAGCTCTCATCACCTCACTAACTTAGAAAAACAAATATTCGTCTTTGTTGGCAACTATAATTTGTGTAGAGCAGGAACACTTTCCAAGAAAGACAGGTAGTTATCTATTTCTTCTCTATTCTGTTAAATGTACCTTTCAAATTCTATGACATGGAGGTATGAGAACTTAGGCCGTGCTTTTCAAACTGGTGGTGAAGAACCAATTTTTTAAAAAATGTCCAGTTTGTTAGAGACCAAGTCTTTGTTTAATATAATAAAATATGACAACAATATTAAAGTGTTATAAAAGTTTATAAATGCTTACTCTCAATCTCTATGCTTATCACATAGCAGCCTACATGTAACAGTAAGGACAAGACAGACAGTAAACACAATTAATAAATATGTATATAATATGGCAAAGGTGGTAGGTGCTAAAGGAGAAAAATCGAACAGTTATCCTCAGGAGATCAGAGGGTCAGGAATCTGGAGAGCTTTGCAAATTAAACAGGGTGGTCAGGAAGAATGACAGATTCAAAGATCAAAGACTTCTTTAATAAATTAAAATTAGTTAAATATAGGTGGTAGTTCAGTGGTATTTCAAGGGTAGAATTCTTACAAATTGATTAAAAAAATGGGAGAGGTGAAGTCACGAATAGACGTATAACAGAAGAGGAAACACTTCCAGCCGATAAAAATATGAAGAGATGCTTAATGTTATTAATAGTCAAGAAATTTAAGATAACAATGTGATACCATCTTATACCCAGTCATCTGGCAAAAAAACTAGAGAGTACCAAGTACTGTAAAAGTAAGTGAATGCACAGAATCTCTTACAGAATGGTAATGGGAATGTAAAATGGGCTAAAATTAAACATTCACATTCATTTTCAATCTAGCAATATTTACCCCAAGGTATATAACCATGAGCAATACACAAATGTTCATAGTAGGACTTGTCACAAGGAAAAAAATGTGAAAACAGCCCAAATGTCCATCAGTGTGAGAGGAGATGAATAAACTGGTATATTTACACAATGCAATTGCATACAGTTTTCAAAATAAACTAAAACAATGCATGTGTAGTTTGGACAAATCTATGCAATATAAAAGGCAATAAAAAAGTAAGTCTCTGGTAAATTCAGCAAGACTTTTTATAAAGTTAGAAACAATTAAATACAAATATATAAATACACACACATATATTAGAAATACATATAGATTCAATATAACTATACAAAAGAAAAGAGGGAACGATAATACACAATTCAGGATGATGGCTGCCTTAAGCCAGGGACGTAGAGGGACAGAATGGGAAAAAGGGTTATAAAGTTAAATGAAGGTTACTGTCAAGTTTTTGAATTAGGGATGGACTCAAAAGTTATTATTACGCTATTAAAAATGACAAAATGGGAATTCCAGTTCTGATAATAGTGGAATAGATTGTATTGGACTTACTGTCCCACAAATAGCAATACAAAACACTGGATGACATATAAAACAATTTTAAAGAAATTGGAGAGTGACCAAAACCAGGTAGAAACTATGAGGAATTCAGCTCTTGAGTAAAGGGAACCATAATGAGTGAGATTCACATTTATACATCTTTTCACTTGTGGGCACTCCCCCGTCCACATGATGCAGAGTGGTTAGGGCTTATGAAAAAATCACAGTCTTAATGGCTCGGTGGATAAAAGGGGGTAAACTTCTTACATTATGCACAAAGGTGTTTAATACTAACACTAATTCATAGCAGGCTGTGATAAGAATATATAATATAATCCATTAAAACTATAAAATAAAAAGACAAAGTAAAAAGCCAACTGAGTTGATGAAATAGACTACTAATAAAATCCTCATTTAATCCAAAAGAAGGCAGTAAAGGTGGAACAATGAAGAGATGGGAGAAAAAGAAATCAAATGGCAAATGGTAGACAAACTCAATCATATAATTTATCATTACATTAAATATAAATGGAATAAACATTAATAAAAGCCAGAGATTGGCAGACTGGTTAAATCCAAAGACACAGTAAGCCTGGGAAAGGAGGAGTGGCTATATTAATATAAGAAAAATGACTTCCAATCAAGAAGTATTACTAGAAAGAAAGAGGGGTATTTTATAATGATAAGAGTCATTTCATCAGGAAGTCCTAACAATCACAAATGTTTTTGCAACTAATAACAGAGCTTCAAATGACATGAGGCAAAATCTGACACAATTAGGGGAGAATTACACAAATTCTGTCCATTTATATTTAATGTAATTGTTGATATGGTTGGATTTAAGTCTACTGCCCTTCCATTTTCTTTTCTGTTTGTCCCATCTTTCATTTGTCCCTCCTTTTCAACCTTCTTTTAGAATGACAGACAAGGTAGGAAAAAATTCAGGTAATAATATAGATGTTAGCAACACTATCAACCATCTTGACCTAATTGAATTTATAGAACAAAACATCCAAATGCAGGGACTTCCCCAGTGGCCCAGTGGTTAAGAATCTGCTTTCCAATGCAGGGGACGTGGGTTCGATCCCTGGTTGGGGAATTAAAATCCCACATGCCATAGGGCAACTAAGCCCGCGCTCTAGAGCCTGCAACCCACAACTAGAGAGAAGCCTGCGTGCTGCAACTAAGACCCAACACAGCTAAATAAATAAATATTTTTAAAAAATCCAAATGTAGAACATACATTCTTTTTAATCCACTTGTTATATTCACCAGGACAGGCCATGCATGTATGCAAGGCCACAAAATAAGTCTCAATAAATTCAAAATGGTCATTAAAGGACTACATAGAAGAGTAAGAACAGCAACCTGAAGTGGTAAAGCACTAATGCTAAGAATAGAGCTTCCATATTTATTAAAAGTCTGACTTGCCCATGGCTTAAGCTACTTTAGAGGCAGCCTCACTTTGTGAGCATCTGTGTTAATAAGGCAATGTCAATTTTCATGCCTGGGTCAAAGTATTTTTAAAGGCTAAATAAAAGGGTTCAGAAAATCCCATGCTCTATAAAGATTTTCCTATATCCTCAGAAACATTTCTGAGAGGAAGATTCCCCTGGGCATTCTCACATACATAATATTGATACAATGGAATATTACTCTAATACAATGGAATAGTACTCCACAATGAAAAAGACTGATACATTTTTGGCTAACATTATGTTGAGCCAAAGAAGTCAGACATAAATGACTACGTACTATGTGATTCCTGTCATGTGAAATCAAAAAATAGGTAAACTATGGTGACAGAAAGTAGGAATTACTTGCAGGAAGTGGTGAATGATTGAAGGAGATACTGGAGACTTTCTGTTCAATATCTTGATGGAGGTGTTGGTTATACAAGTTTACACATTTGTCAAAACTCATCAAATACATTTAAGATGTGTTCATTTCACTGTATGTAAGTTTCACCTCAAATTTTAAAAATTAGGATTCAAAATGGTTGTTAGAAATTAGAAATAAAACAATATTTTTAAAGGAACCAAATAAAAAAATGGATGACTATACATAGGCTATGCATGGCCTTATAATGATAATATATCATGAATAAAGGATAATGAATAATCCAATTATATGCACCTAAGATCCAAAATAAAACTCAGAATAACCAGTTTCTTTTGTTCTAATTCTTTGCTTACCCAGAAAGCTACTGATTACAATTTCATCTTTTAGGTGGTCAAAACCATTTAGAAAATAAAAACTTTATCATCTGATAATTCTCACACGATACCAGATTTATTTCTGGATTGTAAATAGCTACAATGGCTTGCTGAAGGAAAAGGTACCAGAAAATACAACTACCACCAACAACAAAGGAATGGGGTTTGCAAGGTTGTAGTTCAAACTGGAGAAACCCCCTGATTTGTTTCAGAGATCAGCTCTGCTTGCAAGAGTCCTCAGTTTAGTGGTTTCCTATTCCGATGGTTTAAGAAAAAGAAGTTAAGAAAAGTCTTGGAAAAGCAGTCTCCTGGAGGTAACATTCATATTTTATAGTATGGGTTTAAAAAAAAAAGGAGAAGCATATTTTGGGTATATTTCAAGCTTGGCCAGGATCCATTTAGAGCAGATTTGAATAAGGTAAAATATCAGGGAATGTTTCAGCAATGGGTGTGGTGGCTGAAGCATTGGCAGAAAACCATACTTTTTACAGGGTTGCTGACTAACTGATGTTTTAGGTCAGGCCAACTGCCCAGTCTCTCTGGAGGGAAGGAAGGAAGGAAGGGAGGGAGGGAGGGAGGGAGGGAGGAAGGTTGTAAGAAGATTAGAAAGTCTGTCTCTAAACTTTGCTGAGAATGACATTTGTCCTAACTTTCTCAGCTTTCCTTAGGTAAAATGTTGTAAGTTTGAAAGAGAACTTCGAATTCCATGCCCAGAGATGGATACTAAGACATTAAAAGGAGAAATCCCTTCAGTGAAAGAATGTTTACACACGTTCAGCTAGGCTGGTGGAGCACCAAGTTATTAGTTGGTCATTATGAAAACAATACCGTTTCATAGAAATTACCCACAGATCTCTCAGCAATTTTTTCCCCCAAGATGCTCACTAGGGATGTCAATCATTACGAGATGACTTCCCATGTAGGCAGCAATACAATCTTAGCAATGTCTTGAAAATTGGAGTAGGAAGGACTGTGGAGCGGTGCTCAAGGTGTGCGGCCTGATCCGCAGCGGCCTCAGCATCCCCTGTGAGCTGGCTCAGATGTAAATCCTTGGGCCAAGATCTACTGAGACAGAAAGTCTAGAGGCAGGGTTTGCGTGAGCTGCCACGGGATGCTGACACGCGCTCGGTCACTGTGCTGGAGCACGAGAGGCCCTCTTTCCTCTCCGGACAGGGAGCCCCACCCAGAGGACTTGCGAACTGCCTACCAAGGGAAACAATGGCACAGCCCCTCTCCCCAGCTCCTGCTTCTACTTTTGATCTAAAAATAACAGCTCTGAAGAAGCAATTCAGGTTTTAACCTGAAAAAAAAATCTCTCCCTTTAAACTTCAACTACTCAGTCATTATGTCTGGAACTTTTTAAGATTCTTATGCAATCCTCCTTGCTTTCTGGTTCTCTGCTATGTATCTGTCATCACGTATTTCCTCCTCCACACTGTATTAGTCCAAATCCTTTCACCGGCAGTCTTCTCTAACGTCCCTAGAAAATTAATTCAGAATCACCTGAAAAGGGCAACATGGTAAGACATCGGGGTCGAGGGGGCAGGGGAAGTGTTGAAAAGAGTGGGGATGTTGGCAGCAGGGGTGACATCTAATGTCACAACACACAAGTAAAAAGTTTGTCAAGCTGTAAAAATAAGTATAATATTGATGATCTAACTGGAAATTTGAACACCATGTATTTGAAAATATTAAGGAATTATTTTAATGTTTATGTAATAATAGAGAGGAACAAAATATTAATGGATGAAATGGTATGACACCTGGAATTTGCTTTAAAATAATAAAGAAGGGAATAAGAGTAAAGATCTAGGTGAAACAAGATTAGCCATGATTTGATAACTGCTGAGATGAGTGATAAGTACATAGGGTAACACTATACTATTCTGTCTACATTTTTATATATTTGAGATTTTCCATAATAAAATATTTAAACTTTTTCATCCATATCTTCAGACAATAGGATTTGCAAACACCCTTGACCCTGATATAATTGGCTTAAATATTTTATTTTTCTATCATAACCTCAAGCATACCAAGGGCTCACCAAATATTTACAAACCAAATAAGAAAGTACTTGTTATTTTAACCACCTGCATAAACACAAACATACGCTCAGAAAATGGAAAAGCCTCTCACAGATAGATGTAAGGCAGAGCCTAAAAGAGGGCATATTAATGACTGTGTAGTAGAAAGAGTTACTTCTCCTGCTTACAAAAATGAAGAGCCATAAAAGATGGTTAAATATTCAAATAAATGAAGCAGCAAGGAAAATAGGCTAAAATAAAAGGAAACGAACCTTTTGGCTCTATGCTATTGTTATGTAGGAATGATAACAAGAAGGGAGTTGATTTTCAAAGTTCATTACAATAAGCCAAGATCTTTTACTTCTTGAATAAAAGGATGTTGCTGCTATTTGAAAAACTGATGTGTATTAAATGTCAGTAAATCTGAAGATCTAGCGATAAATGGAAAGGATGGCCCATTTCCCTCTACCTACTATTATTAGCTGTTATCATGACTGCACGAAATTATGGATTTGCCCAAGGTCACTCAAGAAGTAAGACTTCAGAGCTTCCTTGGTGGCGCAGTGGTTGAGAGTCCGCATGCCGATGCAGGGGACACGGGTTCGTGCCCCAGTCCGGGAAGATCCCACATGCCGCGGAGCGGCTGGGCCCATGAGCCTGTGCGTCCGGAGCCTGTGCTCCGCAACGGGAGAGGCCACAACAGTGAGAGGCCCGTGTACCGAAAAAAAAAAAAAGAAGTAAGATTTCAGTCCAAACCCCAAGTACGCCTCTCACTCAATTCAACAGGTATTTATCAAACAGCTATTAGGCCCTGACTAGGACCACCAACTTTGACCAGGACCACCTATCTCATAGGCTTCTAGTCCAAACTATATACCACCCCCAGGACACCCACTCCTGCCTGCCTCTCACACTGCACAGCATACCCTGCTCTGAACACACCCTGCTCTCTTACCTCTGTGTTGTCACTTCTCTCCTTGCACCACCCCTTCTAAGCCCGGGGACACATACTTTCAAGACAGCTCAGGCATCCTTGGGCCCTCCTGGAGCATCCTGGGTATGACTTCATGAGACCCCTCATTTTACAGTATCTGTCTCCTTGACTGCGCTGTGAGCTCCTTGATAATAGAGACTGTATTTCTGATCTCTGCATCCCCAGTGTCTCATGTGGTGGACATCAAATGCTTGCAGCACAAATGCATATGCCCCGGGAGCTCCTCAAACATGCACACTGTCATGTCATAACTAGTCTTGCTCCTATACTCCCTGTTTTGGCAAATAGTGTGAGCTTCCTCTTAGCTGCACAGGCCAGAAACCTATCTTCTCACCTTAACTTTTAAGATAAATTGGATCACTGCTATCACCCTTGCTAGCTACAATCTCATAAAATGAATTTTCATGCTCTTCAAGAGGTAGGTGAACCAAATTCATTGTGCTACTCATGAGTTTGCAAACTTAGTTCCCAATATGATGCAGAAGTATCAGGGGGCCTGAGCAGGTTTCAACTTCTAATTTTTCTAACCTACTCTAACGTCTTCTTTTTAGGTCTTATAACCTGAGGACTCATCTCTCTCCTATTTTCCCACCCAGGTCTACCAACCTAGTCTTCGTTGGCTAAGAGATAAGCAGTTCTGGGATATGTGAGACCCAGAATTGCACCCCTAAGGAGGGCAGGGCTGGGTAACAGCTCCTCGAAGCTCTGAAAGGGAGGGAATGGGCAAGGTGCCTATATATAAGCACCCTCTAAAGGAGTATGTTATAAACCCCTAAGATTAAAAGGTAGTGAAAAAGTTTAGTAGACTATAATCAGCATTTATTTTAATAAAATAGAAGACATCAGAACATCTCACAAGAAATAAAAGTATTATTTTGTGAAACTTTTGATTTGGTTTTATGTATATACCTGCCTGCAACAAATACTGACTGAAGGCCTACCATGTGCCAGATCCTGGAGGCAGAACAGTGGAAAAGACAAGCAAAAAAGACAAATCAGGGGCTTCCCTGGTGGCACAGTGGTTGAGAGTCCGCCTGCCAATGCAGGGGACACGGGTTCGTGCCCCGGTTCGGGAAGATCCCACATGCTGCAGAGCGGCTGGGCCCGTGAGCCATGGCCGCTGAGCCTGCGCGTCCGGAGCCTGTGCTGCGCAACAGGAGAGGCCACAACAGTGAGAAGCCCACGTACCGCAAAAAAAAAAAAAAAAAAAGACAAATTACTCTGCCTTTAGGGAGCTGACATTCCAGTGGTTTCAGCGCACACATGCGCACTCGTGTGTGCGCGCACGCGCGTGTGTGTGTGTGTGTCTGTAGGGACATGCATGCATATGTACTGCATCATGATGTAAGAAAGTGTATCTTACACTGGGTCAAAAACATCTGAAAATTACTTCTTTCTCTAAAGTGGTGCTATTTAAAACATGGTCTATGAACTGGTGCTAGTTCACCAACTGTTATTGGTCTACTACGAGATAAGTATAGAAATTGAGAATGAGTATTCAGAAAATTCTATAGCAACTTGACCTTGCTGTGATATCCAATCACATGATAATTTTGCTGACAAACCCAATTATTTTAAAATTGAATTTTACAAAAAAGAATCCATGATGGATTGGAATAAGAAAAAAAACCAAAAAAAAACAAAAAATCTAGTCCTTCACCAGAGATGGTTGGAGAAGCACTGCTCTGGAGGACACACTGGGTGGGGTTCTGGGGAATAGGTGTGTACGTGGTACTTTACTTGGGAACCGCAGCCACGGAACACAGACAGAAGGGGTGACACATGCGCAAGAGAACCCCAACAAGTGGGGAGTACAGTTCAGGTTTATTCTTTTTCCATACATGTCAAATGATGACAATAATTAAATGGAAAGTAGAAAAGTGTTAGCACTGACAATGATGATATATGGCTAAACTCAGAAGAAATGAAACGAAAAAATTTGTATTAAATTAACATCAATGGCAGTCACACATAGGCATACCTCGTTTTAATCTGCTTCACTTTATTGTGCTTCATAGACAGCAGTAGCTTTTTTTTTTTTTTTTTTTTTTTTACAAATTGAAGGTTTGTGGCACCCCAGTGTCGAGCAAGTCTATCAGCACCATTTTTCCAACGGCATTGGCTCACTTCCTGTTTCTGTGGAACATTTTGGTAGTTCTAGCAATATTTCAAAACTTTTCTAATTATTGTTATATTTTTTAGGGTGATCTGTGATCAGTGATCTCTGATGTTCCTACTGCAATTGCTGTGGGGCACCATGAACAGCATCCGTCTAAGATGGAGAACTTAAGTGGTAAATGCTGTGTGTGTTCTGATTGCTCCCCGACTGGCCTTTCCCCCGTCTCTCTCTCCTCGTTGGGCCTCCCTATTTCCTGAGACACAACAATATTGGAATCAGGCCAGTTAATAACCCTACAGTGACCTCTAAGTGTGCATGAAAAGAAGAGTTGCACGTCTCTCACTTTAAATCAAAAGCTAGAAATGAGCTCAGTGAGGAAGGCATGTTGAAAGCGGAGGGAGGCTGAAAGCTAGGCCTCTTGTGCCAGTTAGCCAAGTTGCGAATGCAAAGGAAAACTTCCTAAAGGAAATTAAAAGTGCTACTCCAGTGAACACATGATGATAAGAAAGTGAAACAGCCTTATTGCTGATATGGAGAAAGTTGCAGTGGTCTGGATAGAAGATCAAACCAGCCACAACATTCCCTTAAGCCAAAGCCTGATCCAGAGCATGACCCTAACTCTCTTCAGTTCTATGAAGGCTGAGAGAGGTGAGGAAGCTGCAGAATTTCAGTTTGAAGTTAGCGGAGGCTGAAGGAAAGAAGCCCTCTCTATAACATAACAGCGCGAGGTGAAGCAGCAAGTGCTGATGTAGAAGCTGCGGCAAGTTATCCAGAAGATCTAGCTCAGATAATTCATGAAAGTGGCTACACTGAACAACGGATTTTCAATGTAGATGAAAGAGCTTTCTATTAGGAAAAAGATGCCACATACAACTTTCATAGCTAGAGAGAGGAAGTCAATGCCTGGCTTCAAAGCTTCAAATAACAGACTGACTCTCTTTTTAGGTGCTAAAGCAGTTGGTGACTTTAAGTGGAAGCTAATGTCCACCTACCATTCTGAAAATCCTAGGGTCCGTCAGAATTATGCTAATGTCAACTCTGCCTGGGCTCTATCAATGAAACAACAAAGTCTGTGATAGCACATCTACATATGGCACAGTTTACTGAATATTCTATGCTCACTCTTGAGATCTACTGCTCAGAAAAAAAGATTCCTTTCGAAATATTACTGTTCATTGACAGTGCACCCGGTCACCCAAGAACTCCGATGGAGATGTACAATGAAGTACAACGTTAATAAGATTCATGTAGTTTTCATGTCTGCTAACACAGCATCCATTCTGCAGCCCATGGATCAAGGAGTCATTTTGACTTTCAAGTCTTATTATTTAAGAAATACATTTCATAAGGCTATAGCTGCCACAGCTAGTGAGTGATTCCTCTGGTGGATCTGGGCAAATTAAATTGAAAACCTCTGGAAAATATTCACCATTCAAGATGCCATTAAGAACATTTGTGATTCATGGAAAGAGATCAAAATATCAACATTCAGAGGAGTTTGGAAGAATTTGATTTCAACCCTCCTGGATGACTTTGAGGGATTCAAGCCTTCAGTGGAGGATGTAACTGCAGATGTGGTGGAAACAGCAAGAGAACCAGAGTTAGGAGTGGAGCCTGAAGATGTGACCGAATTGCTGCCATTGCATGAGAAAACTTGAAGGGATGAGGAGCTGCTTCTTATGGATGAGCAAATAAGTGGCTTCTTGAGATGGAATCTGCTCCTGGTGAAGATGTTGTGAAGATTGTTGAAATGACAACCAAGAATTCAGAATATTACATAACCTGAGTTGACAAAGCGGTGGCAGCGTCTGGGAGAATTAACTCCAGTTTCAAAAAAAAGTTCTACTGTGGGTAAAATGCTATCAAACAGCATTGCATGCTACAGAGCAATCCCTTATGAAAGGAAGAGACAACTGATGTGGCAAACTTAATTGTTGTCTAATTTTCAGAAACTGCCACAGCCGCCCAGCCTTCAGCAATCACCTCCCTGATCAGTCAGCAGCCACCAGCATCTCATTGAGGCAAGAGCCTCCACCAGTACAAACATTACGACTCCCTGAAGGCTCAGATGACAGCATTTTTTAGCAATGAAGTGTTTTTTAATGAAGGTATGTACATTGGTTTTTTTTAGACATAATACTATTGCACACTTGACAGACTATTGTCTACTACACTAATCCATCGTGTAAACATAACTCTTACATGCACTGGGAAACCAAAAAATTCCTGTGACTCACCTTTTTTTCAATATCTGCTTTAATGCAGTGGTCTGGAACCGAACTCGCAATATCTCAAATGTATACCTGTAAGGAACTACTTACATGTCTAACTACAATGCATCGCAGCAGCAAAACACATATAATTTCTGATCTTCTCTGTTTTAATACAACAATAAAAGCTATTATATTTTGCACTAAAATTTCATAGTTTGTCATTCACACACCATGGCCCAAAGCACACTGTATTTTAAAATGGAAGAATATTACCAGCATACCACACTGACTGGGAAGAGTGGTAAAAATTGTGGGCTAGGGAAGAGTTTTGTACAGAAATAAGACTAGAATAATTTTAAAGACTAAACTGTTTGTCTAGTAGGTAATTTCTATTGGTTTCTATTTCCACTGAGTGTCAGTTACACTCTTGGCTGTACAGTAAGTAGAATGTCAACTTTTTTTTTCTTTTATAGCGTACATGCCTCTGGCCATAATCAGCAGTACAGATATGTCTTCAGCTGTTGCAGAAAAAAAGAATGAAAACCAGACCCCTGAAATTATACAGTTGAAAGTACAAAATATATTCTTAACATAGTTATTCACTCTTAAGATATTAAAAGACATATGGAAACTTTGTACAATTAATGAGGACTGAGCCAAGTAATAATAGGTAATATAATGCTTTTCAAGTTATTACTATTTCAGGTCTGTGTGACTAGCACTAATTGCTGCCGTGGGAGATGTGCTCAAGGGAAGGATAATGAGAATCAGGAAAGCAAGGCCAAAATTTATTTCCCAACCCAAGGGTTGGCAAACTACAGCCCATACGCCAAATCTGGCCCGCTGCCTGTTTTTGTAAATAAAGTTTCATTGGAACACAGTCACACTCATTTGTTTATGTAACCATCTAGGCAGCTTTCATGCTACAGCAGCAGATTTGAACAGTTACAACCACAAAGCCTCAAATATTTACTATCTGGCCCTTTGCAGGAAAAGTTTGCCGACCTCTGCCCCAAACCCTTTCCTCTTTGCTCATTTTCCCATTGATTGAACAATATTTACTGAGAACCTATAACATAGCAGGCACTATTCTAAGTGATGAGGGTATAGCAGCAAAGGAAAAGAAAGACAATGGAAAAGGAAAAAAGTAAATAAAAAGCTGTTGCTCTGATGAAGCATACATTCTAATGGCAAGAGACCATAAACAAATAAATATTTTAAATATATAGTAAATCAGATGGTGAGAAATAATTTAGGGAAAACAAAGCAGGGAAAGGGGATAAAGATAACATTAGCTTACTATGTATCAGGCACTGTTTTAAGTGCTTTTCGTGTATTAATTCATTAAATCTTCACAATAAGCCTACTGACATGATATTAGGTGATAACACTGAGGCACAGAAAGGGCACCCGAGTCATACAGCTCTAGAAAATGGATTTGAAACCAGAGCCCATGATCTTAATTGTACATTCTGCTGGCTCTTTGTGCAAAAAGGGAATGGCAGGGAGTTACCGTTTTAATATGATAATCGGCGAAGGCCCCACTGATACAATGACATTGAACAAAGCCCTGAAAAAAGGTGAGAGAGAAAATCATGTGACTATGCAGGAAGAACTTCCAGGTGGCAACAACAGCCAGTGCAAAGGCCCTGAGGAAGGAGAGTTTCATGTATTTGGTATTCGAGGCCCAGGTGGGGAGAGGGAGACTGAGAAGGGGAATTTACATAGAGTGAAATGCACAGGGCTTAACTATATGGTTTGATGAGTTCTGACGAATGCACATACCTATGTAACACACCCCCTAACAAGATATCAACATTCCTATCACCTTGTCTACATTTTGATGGAAAAGCTAACAGAATTTGATACAGTGTTTAGGAAAAAGAAAGGACTCAAGCCCATGGCCTAATCAATAGAAAGATGGAGTGGCCATTTACTGAGGCGACTAACCGTCCACCCCCAACCCAAGCATGACAAGCACTCCTTCCATCCACCAAAGGAAGGAAGCAAGAAGAACTATAAAATTATCATCCACTGAGAGTCATCCCCACCATCCTTTACGCTAAAGCCTAATGAAGTACCTGTATCTTGTACATGAAAGCTGTATGTCATGGCAGACTACCCACAGAAAATCCACAACCACAGCATCAAGTACTCCCATAGCACTTTTTTTTTTAACCTCTGTTACCAGGTACCGTATGGAACCACTGGTTATCTCTACTAGACGCTATACTTAGCTAAAGAAAAGGGATGTCTCTGGCAGGTAGGCTCACTTGAATAGGTCCATGGAAGGTTGTCTCTACCAGACTAAGCTTTTTAAGAATTAAGGTCCTGCTCTTAATGATTTCTATACCAAGCTTAGCTCAGGACATATACTCAATACAGGTTTGATGAACAGATGAATAACCATTTGCTTGTATCCATCAACACAAAATTATTCATTAATCACCATCAAATGTGCTATAGAGTACTGCATATTAAAGAACAGTACACTAATGGACTTGTTTGGCTCTTTTATGTCTTAGATCATCAACCTAGATTTTTGTTTTCATTTTAATAAAAGTTCTGGCAAGCCACAGCTTTCAGGAGAAAAGGAATGGGGAGACAGAGAAGAAAAGTGGAGCAAGTGAAACATGTTCAATTGTCTTAACAGGAATTTGAAAGCTTGCTTTCACCATAGCTATATGTTGAATGCCTAGTGTTGGGCTACCAATAACCAATTTAATCAGGATTTTCTATACTTTATCTGGTAGAACTAGTGCTTCACAATGACATGGCTAATCCACACATTCATTCGTACACACATATACATATTTACTCAAAGGATATTTATCATTCACCCACCATGTGCCAGTAAATATTCTAGGCACTGAGGAAATTTCATTCAAGTGACCATCCCCAATTTCTACCTTTGCTTTCCAATAAAGTCCACCTCACGGACCTGGTTAGGTGAGCCTACCTGCCAGAGACATACCTTTTCCCTAGCCAACTTCAGCATCAGTCTTATTTTCAAGTGGCAACCCCAAACCTGGATATTCTAAGTGATTGAGGTACACATTCTACTTAACATAGTGTTTGCTTGAGCTTAAAAACAAGGCAAAGGAATAATATACTTGTATATACACAAAAAATATACTTTTTTACTGTGTACTCATCAAAATATACTATTTTACATAATATATTGATAAAAATAAAAATACATATAGCATTTGTATATTTGTGTAAGTATGAAACTATACTTTTTTACTATGTAAAAGTATACTTTGTACGTATTTACTGTTTATACCATGTGTATTGAATGTCTTGGAATTATCTTAATCTCAGGATGCCTTCAAGTCCTGCCTTCTGTCAAATAGTAATACAGCACTAAAAATGTATTTCTCCTTATGAAACTCCTTGCTGTGTCTTGATTTCATTGTACCGAGCACTGCTAGAGGAAGCTGCGTTGGCTCCACTTCAAATGCCTGCTATCTAATGTCGAATGGGTACTTAATGTTACTCAACAATCCTTTTATTCATCATTATTTCCCTCCCTATCACATTCCTCCTAATGGCTGTCTCTAAAAATTCCTACTAAACTCTCCCCTAGTCTATTCCTATTCCTGCCCACCCTTAATCTCATAAGTTACAGATCTAGCTCTGACTCTTCACAATTGTCCCAGGCCTTCCTCTGCTTAGAGACAGTCAACAGCTCAAGTTTCTGTAAATAAAAAGAAACCAGCCAGAGACAGAACTTCTGGGGTAGAAATCTATGTTTTAAAGGAAAGCTGAGATGGTTGATAGCCTTACTGATATATTTATTTCTTATTTAGTAGAAATTTTATAATATTCCACTTCATCTTAATAGTAAAGATTACTAGGCCCATTCACACACAGTCAGAAAGGGCCTTTGACCTTGGTCTCCTTCCACATTGCTACAGGCTCATAGACATACAGATGATGATGATGCCATGCAGTATCTAAACAGCCCTAAATTCTGCTTCTTGCAGGGATGGGTAGTTTTGTTAGCAGATTGCTCATATTATAGAATATGCCTAAGAAGAGACAAAGCCTGACTCATTTAGTAGAGAGAGGAGAAAAGCTCCCATTCATCCTGGTCTCCTAGGCTAGGAGGAATGAAAAATAGGTTGTGTCTCAATGCCCAGAAGCCTAAGAAGGTACATGCCAGTGACACTAACATATAACATGCTTGGGAACACGGGGAGGAACAAGTTTAAAAATACAGATAGGGGCATACAAGTGTGACAGGAGCCAGGGGTCTACAGAGGGAGAGGCTTGGCAGATACCTCCATCTTCCAGAAACTGGGAAACACCCTGAGGAGAAAAGGAAGACATCCTTCAGTTCAAGAACCTACATATCCAAAGGAATCAATGGACAGTGTCAGAATGACCTGCCAGAAAATTCAGCTGTAAACTGGAATAAACAGTCAGCCCAAAGCACTGGAGAGCTGTGAGTGTCAAAACCACCCAGCTAAACAAGGCTTATGTGGCAAATAAAGGCTATGCATGAGTGGTGTAACCAAAACAAGTGTCAAATAAAAACACACTACAGATCAACATGTTACAGATTTTAAATCCTCTGAAGGTGGAATGGGTTAGATGTTTTACAGGTCATGGACTTGGGTGGAAAGGGCGTGGCCGAAGCCCCCTTATTAAAGGTGCTGCTCTCATATCTATTTTCATTCATCTAACACTTTCTGGTCTAATGACTCATGTAATATGCATGAGAGAGTGCACTGCTAACTGCAGAAGCAAAGCTGCCGACACTACGGTGCTCTGTTGGGTACCGAAAAAGGGTGAAAATTCAGCTACTTTACAGATTTTCTTTGGTGATTCAAGGAAGATTCCAAAGTAAGTATAGGTAGATTTCTGAGGCTCATTTGTATCAAAGCTCAATTAGAAGTGGTGGGATGGGTTGAACTGTGTCTCCCCCCAAATTCATATGTTGAAGTCCTAACCACAGTTCCTCAGAATGTGACCTCATTTGGAGAGGGGGTCTTTACAGACATAACGAAGTTAAAATGGGACCATTCAGGTGGGCTCTATTCCATTCTGACCAGCATCCTCATAAAAAGGGGATGTTTGGACAGACAGATGTGCATAGATGGAAGATGATGTGAAAACACAAGGAGAAGACGGTCATCTACAAGCCAAAGAGAGAAGCCTGGAACAGACCCTGTCCTCAGAAGCCTCCAACCCTGCCAAACTCTGATTTTGGATTTTCAGCCTGCAGAACTGTGAGAATAAATTTCTGTTGTTTAAGTCATCCAGTTTGGGGTACTCTGTCATGGCAGCCCTAGCGAACGATCACAAGTGGTGAGGCCTAGCAGGAGATGCTGGAGCGTGACGGCAGCAGATTGACTGTCCGCCAGGGATAAGAGGACCCATGATTACAAAGGTACAGGGCACCCTAGGAGGCAGAGTTTAGAGCTCAGCTGGCCTGAAAGGCCCAGCTACAGCTCTGTATAGAAGACTCAGTTTTCTAAGGCCGTGATGTACTGGCCATGTTATGCTCTTTTCAGTAACAACATTCAACAGCTGCCTTTATGACCCAGTAATGAATATGATACACTAATTCAATTAGATACAGTATATTCAGCAATTGCAATGTCATAACAAAACACTTACAAAATGATTGCTTGCTCCCAGATTCAAATTCTTTTCCTACTGAGAGACCCAGCAATGACCTGCAGGGAACGTCCATTAGTCGTTTGAAATTACAAAGGTATCAAGTATGCATGGTTGTTTTCCATACTTTCTTATACTCCTCCCCAAATAAGATTTAGGCGCTCCCATACATCTGAAAAAAGACAAACACCCCCTGAATATTCAACACTGACTTTAAAAACAAGAAACAAAACTGCCCCCAAATCAAAAGCAAAATTATCATAATACGTAATATGTCTTCAGTGTTTGTTCAGGGAGAGGTCTATGCTAGGATCCTGGCAGAGGACACGTGGATATATAACATGTACATCAAAGCAACCTAGGATTGAGGAATAGTTCTGTACCAACAATGAAACTGCTTAATAAAACGTTCAATTTAGATTTGTATTAAGATGACTCATGCCCAGCAAGAATTAGGTCTCCTCCCATCTCTTCTGCTGCCAGCACTCAAATACTTCCAAGTCATCTTCACAAGAGCAAACACATCGTATGAAAGAATGCCACGCCTCTCTGATGAATTGGAGGCCCTCCTCCACATAGGAAAACCACAGTAGTCTTGGGGCTTTACGTGTTCAGTTCAAACTTAGACCCAAGCTGATAGCGACATTCTAGATTGTAAATCACTCCTGATCTTCAACTATGAGATGAGGCTTCTGATCAGGCAGCACAGATGTAACCATGCTGGCTTAGAAAGACATGTACATGTTATCCTGGTCACGCAAAGAACAATTTCTATGGCTCCGTGGTAAAAGTCTTTTCATATTTACAATTATTATTAAGTCACTGGGCTATCAGGAATTTCCAGAAGTTGTCCAATATTCTGCTTCTAAATAGGACAAGCAGACCTATTTTAATTTGGAGGTGAACCAACTGACATCTTCAAGTCAGGGTCAGCATTCTGGCTGTGCAGGTTGTGTCCTGTACAGGATGCCCTGCCCTGGTGAGTGGAGGCTGAAATCCAGCCTGTTTCAGCACAGGTGCTGCATCTCCCTGGAGGGCCACCATTTTCTAATTGCACAAAAGCTCTCTAAGGACCAGGGCCACATTCACCTTCTCTGTGGATACCCTTGGGATACAGGTCTATAATCACCTCAGCAAAGAGCAGTGGTTTTATGGTTAGTTCAGGAAGTGACACAGTCAGTGGGACTGGAGTTTAAAGAATAAAGGGGAGTGGCTCAAACTGAGGAGACGTTGGCTTGAGCCATGTCATGCAGAGGGATGACACTGAAGGGTCTTAAGCATAGCGATGACCTGATACAATTTGTGTTTCTAAAAAAACCTCTCTGGCTTCTGTGTAGATAATGAATCAGAGGGAGAAAGAGAAGGTGTGGGAAGGTTCAGGCGAGAACTGGTGATGATGATCACGTGACTGATCATCATCATTGGTGATCACGTGATGACAGTGAAGTGGACAAGCTATACTGGGAGATGGAATTGATGGGGCTTTGTGAATGATTAGATGCAGGCTTAAGTGTGAGACAGAAGGAATAATGTCCCAGATCATGTCCAGCCTATGACACAAAAAACTGGGCAGGGATGATGCATTTATAAAGAACACTGCAGGAGGAGCAAGTTTGAGGGGTTAAGGTCATGTGTTCAGTTTTAGAGTCGAGATTTCTATAAAGCAGTGGGTGAATAGTCTAGTAAATGCTGGTCCTCAAATATGACACAATTTCAATCAGGGTTTTGGAAGTACTCTGGGCATATTATGAATATACGTTTATAGTTCTCAAATTATTCTCTATGACCACATTCCTGACCCCACCCCCAGGGTATTTTTGGTTTGATCAGTAGCTCTGAGTGTAAAGAAATCTCAGAAGAAAAAGGGGAAAAGACAGCCCATGTGGTAGGCCTTCTAGGCCACAAAACATGTTGACGGCCATCTCCTTATCCATCTTGCCCCTGGGATTTGTTCCAGTCCTCATCCGTGGATTCTTGATAAATCAAGACCCCAAATTCATTAAGAGCAGTGAGCCTCGGGGTGTGGTTCCCAGCCCAGGCAGCATCAGCAGAAGTTGGGAACTTAAATGAAAATTCTCAGGCCCCAGCCCAGACCCACGAAATCAGAAACCCTGAGAGTGGGCCTCGGCAACCTATACTTTAACAAATCCTCCAGGTGATTCTAGTGCACGTTCAAGTTTAAGGACCACTGACAAGAATCAGTCAGGCTTCTTTCACGTGTTGCTTCCTTACTTTCCTGTTAAAAGTTCCTTGGCGCTCCAAAATCATAGTCAACATCTAAGTAAGGCTTCTTCCCTAAGTGATGCCATCTCCCTTTTGGGTTGCACACTATCTCCCTCAAGATGCCTGGACACCCAGTTTTGTCTCCACTAACCTGAATCCTACCCACATCCTTGAGTCAACTGTTGGTGGCACTGCCCTCCCGCTCTGAGCTCCCTCACTTCATTCCAGCTGGACCACTTGGAATGCGGCCTTGTGTTATAAGCTATGTTAGCACCTTCCCAACGGGATCCTACCTTTCATGTGAATTCACCATAGTGTGTCTAATATAGACAGAAAATCCAATCAAATCTAAACGGCTGTTCTGGATCAGTGTTTCTCAAGGTGGCGTCCACTGACACGTGTATGTTGAGAGGACAGATTCTAAGCCCCGACTCTAGTCTATTAAACTAGAAACTTCTGAGGACAGGGATCTGCATCTTCAATGCACCCTGAAATGCCATCACCCCTGCTGTAGATGAGATTCATCTTGCTAACTACAAACTTAGATGAATGGCTTCCTGAACACAAAACACTTAACTAAGACCTGAACGAAAATAAAACAAAATGACAAGAGCTTATCTTGTTCCTAACCTGTGGTCTACATCTTAAATGTATCCTGCAGACTGTAAAGTTTTAAAACAATGGTATCACACTTTGCCCTCTACAAATACTGTGGGATAATTTCTTATCAGGGTGTCTTCCCCAGCCTACACTTGTGGAATTGACTTTTCAGCCCCAATGAATTTTATCTTTTTTTTTTTTTTTTTTTTTCGCGGTATGCGGGCCTCTCACTGTTGTGGCCTCTCCCGTTGCGGAGCACAGGCTCCGGATGCGCAGGCCCAGCGGCCATGGCTCACGGGCCCAGCCGCTCCGCGGCATATGGGATCCTCCCAGACCGGGGCACGAACCCGTATCCCCTGCATTGGCAGGCGGACTCTCAACCACTGCGCCACCAGGGAGGCCCGAATTTTATCTTTTTATTGTCAGTCCAGATACCCGGGCCATTTAGAAGATTATCTTTTCATCTGTTTCTCTTAGAAGTATTCATTTGTAAATTGTTAATGTTTACCTTAGCTTCAACAGAATGTAAACATAGAATTTCAGGTGTAAAAAAAAAATACCAAAATAGCTGCCAAAAGGCAAATGACATTATTTATAATTAGTGACACATCTTTCCACAGCCAAAAATATTTCCTGGCTTTAGTTATGAAAGTTAAACTTACTCTCCCACAACCAGCTGCCCCGCCAACCTCCTCCCATCAAGTGGGTACATGAGCTCCATCCTTGTCCCCCCCAACACACCCCCAGAATGCCTGCAGACAGACAGATCCACTGTCAAAAGAGTTACTACAAAGCAGGTTACATAACAGAAGCAGAAGAAAGAGAGAAGTGATTTTTAATACCATTGCAAGAGAAGTAGCCATGAAACAGAAGAGAAAATGACAAGCTCTTTCCTAGAATTAGCACTGGGTCTTTCTCAAAACAATTTGTCTTCATCTTTATTTTGTCAAAGACATCTAAATCCTTTTTTAAAAATTGCACTAATTCAATTTTCACCAGCCCTTTCTAAACTGAGCTGTGTAATGGAAAAACAGACAGACAGACACACACACACCCCACATACATATACATCTGAAGTCTACAAAAATTACTAGCCTTGGGTGGTTCTAATGTATGCTTTTATAACTTTCATTTTCAAAAAATTGTCAAATTCCATTTCTGAGATGCATTTTAAGAGGATAATTGTAATAGATGTTCATGGGAGGAACCTAGATTGGCTCATTCTGGCTAGCAGAAAAATGGTTTTTTTTAATTGATATATAATTTAAATAAAGCAAAAGTCATCCTTTTTAGGTATACAATTCAATGAGTTTTTTTCAAAAATTCATAATCATTAACTTTAAAAATTTTTATTTTTTATTGAAGTATAGTTGCTTTACAATGTTTCAGGTGTACAGCAAACTAATTCAGTTATATATATATATATGTATGTTAGTTTTCAGATTCTTTTCCATTATTAAAAAATATTGAATATAGTTCCCTGTGCTATACAGTAGGACCCTGTTGTTTTTCTAGTTTATATATATTAGTGTGTATCTATTAATCCCAAACTCCTAATTTATCCCTCCTTCACCCCCTTTCCCCTTTAGTAACCATAGGTTTGTTTTCTGTGTCTGTGAGTCTATTTCTGTTTTGTAAATAAGTTCCTTTGTATCATTTTTTTAGATTCAACATATAAGTGATATCATAGGAGATTTGTCTTTGTCTGTCTTACTTCACTTTAGTATGATAATCTCTAGGTCCATCCATGTTGCTACAAATGGCATTATTTCATTCCTTTTAATGGCTGAATAACAGTCCGTTGTATATATATACCACATCTTCTTTACCCATTCATCTGTCAATGGACATTTAGGTTGCTTCCATGTCTTGGCTATTGTAAACAGTGCTGCTATGAACATCGGGGTGCATGTATTTTTTTCACAATTCAATGAGTTTTGATAAATGTACACGATCGTGTAATTACCACCAAAACAATGTTGAGCTGTGCTGCCTAGTAGAGTTGCCACATGTGGCTACCGAGCCCTTGAAATGTGTCTGGTCCAAGATCAGATGTGCCGAGATGTAAAATACACACCAGACTTCAAAGACTTGGTTTAAAAAAATGCACAAGATCTAGGGACTTCCCTAGAGGTCCAGTGGTTAAGACTTCGCCTTCCAGTGCAGGAGATGTGGGTTAAGTCACTGGTCAGGGAGCTAAAATCCCACATGCCTTGCAGCCAAAACACCAAAACATAAAACAGAAGCAATACTGTAACAAATTCAATAAAGACTTTAAAAATGTTCCACATCAAAAAAAAATCTTTAAAAAAAATGTAAAAATCTTACTAATATATGGTGCAATTATAATATTTTCCATATATTGGGTTAAATATAATACAGATTAAATAATTCTAGCTGTTTCTTTTTCCTTTTTTAATGTACCTATTAGAAAATTAAAAGTTAAAAGTTACTGGCTTGCATTTCTGGCTCAAATTACATTTTTGTTGGACAATGCTGATATAGATTATTTCTATCCTCCAAAGAGCACCCTCTGGTCCCTTTACAACAGATATCATTTTCCTGCTCCCAGCTTCTGGCAACCACTGCTCTGATTTCCATCCCTAAAGTTTTGTTTTTAAAAGTATTTCCTCTCTTTGTCTTGTATCTTCTAATTTTCCATAATCATCTTGTACTATTTTTATAGCTCTTTTAAAAAAGCTATTTTTAACATTAAAAGATTTGAAGAAGTCTTGCCTGATCATTTCCTACAATTTTCATTAACCA
Source organism: Mesoplodon mirus (assembly GCF_964341445.2). Taxonomy (NCBI): domain Eukaryota; kingdom Metazoa; phylum Chordata; class Mammalia; order Artiodactyla; family Ziphiidae; genus Mesoplodon; species Mesoplodon mirus. The sequence goes on from NC_138987.1 coordinate 80,314,751, forward strand.
ATGTCATTTTCATTAACCAATGTCATTTTCATTAACCAGTTCCAAAGCTGGTAGGCCACCACAAGTGCATTCTGGGTAACAAACTGCCTTCCAGAAGGAGATGTGCACAAGTGGTTCATAACTAAATGGAGACCATTGTGCAGACATACAACATACAACAGTATCCGTTCACAGATGCTGCCGGAGATCTGAGCCAGAGGTGGGGAACCTCCCCCATAGCTTAATTGTATTCAGCCTCAGGGGAGTGGAGAGAAAGCTTTATGTGTGCTAAGAAAAGGTTGGACAGAAATATAAGGCACTGAATCGGTAAACCCTTTAAAGATGGGAGGGAGAGAGGACAGGAGGCTTTGGCCGCAGGCAGTATCTACTGGTGGGAACTCTGTGGTGGCTGATGAAAATGGCCAGAGAGATGCAGACACACATCCAGTGACATCCCGCCCCACCCCAGGCTCACTTGTTCCCATTCTGCTTTTCTTCTGATCCCCTTCTAATTAAACTGAAGTTAACTATTGTAACTGTCATTCACATTTCCTGCTCCTATTCACGTTCACGCTTCATTCTCTCTTCAGACACTTTCCCCCATCCTTCTGATTTTCCAGAATATAAGAACAACACTGGAGGCCAGCTCCTATCCGCCTCTGAACTCTTCTCCAGTCCTTCTAGATAATCAACCTTGAACTCATCTCCTCAGATTTCCATCTCTGGCTCCCACTTTCACCCCTTTCCTTTGCAATCCCCTAGAGAATGTGAACAAAGGTCTTTGCATTTTGAGTATTTTACTGCTAGTCCTTTAAGGAAAGGTAGTAAAATGCTAACGAGGTAACTAAAAGCACCTGTGGAGTCTACATCCTCCCCATCCTTTCCCAGAAATTTCTCGCGGAAAATTTCTTCCACCAAGGAAACCATCTACCCAATTTAGAATGGTATCAAAGGGAGAACAACTGTTGGCCTCAACAATTTGCATCTATGTCATCTGAACATCCAGATGGGATGACAGTCATTTCACCAATGCTTAGCCCCAAAAGATCCCTTCTGGGTATTTCCACCCCAACTGGAAAATACACTAGAAGTGGAAAAGTTTCCAGTGTGGCTCCCTTGTAAGTTACACACTGGGAAAGGATGGTTCCCTATGACCACCAGAATCCCAGACAGGTTCGCGGATCTGGCACCCTGCTGGAGGATGCAGACACTGCCTAGAATGACAGGGACCAGCCTTGCTCTTCTGGAGGCTCCAACCAGTGAGGGGAGACATTCAGATAACCATACAAACACAAGTATAGTTATTAAATGCACACATGATTTTAATACACGATCAGAGTTGGCAACGAGTCTATTTTTTAAATTTTAAAATAAAATAAAAACATTTTTCCCAGAGGGGCAATGCCAGTGAAAGAGGAGGATGTTGCAGATTCTTCAGTGATGCAATGAAAATAAACCATCTGCCATGCATCCCACATATATAATCTCTAATCATTACAAAAACTCTGCAAGGAAGACATTATTATCGCTACTTTATGGATGAAGCAAAGTTAGGTTGAAAATGGCTTTGCTGCTGCTAGAAGTGGCCTGGAACTTGATAGACCACTCAAATGGAAAGCATGCAGTTGTTTATTTAAAAAACTGAAAAATACAGGACATATTTTAACAGAGAGATAGGAAAGTATTATAGGTTCTCTGTATTTGCCTCATGTGTTGCACGAGGCACTATCAGTCTTGGCCTGAAGTAGGTATGAGCCTTGACATTAAGAAATAAAACAAGAAAAGTTATATGCTTATGTCTGGCAATTGTACAAATGATTTGCACTGAGTTCTCACTCAATGAAAAAAGAAACTGATTCCATCATGTAATAGCCTGGCCACAGGACCTTGGGGAATTTAATCAAGCCCCAAATGAGGTTAATACCTGCAATGCCTACTGCAAAGGGACGTTGTAAAGACTGAATGAGACAATCTATACACAGGCTATTATACTGTCTGCGATTTTTCAGATTACTTCAACATCAACAAGTTAGCAAAGGTGATAATTTTTTTTTTTTTTTTTTTTTTTGCGGTACGTGGGCCTCTCACTGTTGTGGCCTCTCCCGTTGCGGAGCACAGGCTCCAGACGTGCAGGCTCAGCGGCCATGGCTCACGGGCTCAGCCGCTCCACGGCATGTGGGATCCTCCCGGACCGGGGCATGAACCCATGTCCCCTGCATCGGCAGGCGGACTCTCAACCACTGCGCCACCAGGGAAGCCCGGTGATAATTATTTTTAACCTGTACTCTGGGGCAGTCAGCATTTGAATGACTAATCAGAAGCTCATATAAACAGAAAATCCAGTCAACTATGTTTCTCACAGCATAATGGCTGCCGCACATGATTTTTCATTGATCAAATGAGGTTCACAGTGGGCTCTAAGTATTGTACAAATATTCCCTCTCTTGCATAAACTGAATATAAGACTCTATCCAACCCAGTTGTCTAAACCTTTCAAAATGGTGCCCTCAGCTAAAGATTCCCACTAGTCCTATTTCTACACACTTTGGAGGAAATTTTGTCACCTGATCCTGACATGAAAGTTAGCTAAATCCTGATAGATTAGCTAGAGGATTGTTCCATCTGCCTCTAACAAAACTTTTCTTTCAGAGTGCTACCCAAATGCGCAAGAGGACAGACCACAGGACCTTCCAGAGCAGCTCTGTCCAATAGAACTTTTACAATGATGGAAATGTTTTGTCTGCCCTGTGCAATAAGGTAGCCACTAGATACAGGTAGTCACTTAGCACTTGAAATGTGGTTAGAATGACTGAAGAACCATTTTTTAAAATTTAATTTTAATTGTTTCATGTGGCCACTGGCTACCCTGCTGGGCAGCACAATCCTGGAGCTTACAAAACAACACTATAATGTTTGTATGCTTGTTTGCCATTACATGCTGTGTGTGTGTGGCAGAATTCAACCTGTGAGTTTCTTTCATGGCAATACTGGGTGATGAAGTTGGGGGAAAGGAAACCTACAGTTCTCATCTACTGTTCGTTGTTGACTAACCATATTCACCAGTGATGTAGAAACAAATCAGCTGAGGCTGGTTCCCAGCAGCAGCAACATAGCTCCAGAGGGCCTCTGGACTCTGGAGGCAGATCTGGGTAATATGAACTGCACAAGTTAAGACTGGGGTGAAAACACAGAACTCAGAGGACTGTCATGAAAATTAAATGACCAAACATGTGAAAGCACCATTTAACTTTGCTCACACCAGAACACTATTTTCACCACCATCCTCCTTTAATTAAGTACATGAGCTTTGATAAGGCTTTGTCTGTTTGGGAATGAACATATAAATAGAGCATAGGAAATTATACCTGTCCTCTCCCCAATCCCCAAGATAAACACTGCAAATATTTCAGCTAAGAATTTGGTTTGGAAAAAGGATGTCTTTGTCACAATAATTGTTACAAAGCAAAATAAACCACGGGGACTTCCTCTTTTCTAAAGAGCATCACCTGTAGTCCATTTACCATTTTTTTCCCCCCAAATTTCTTTCACTTTGGCAAAATTCACATAACAAAAAATTTACCATCTTAACAATTTTTAAGTGTGCAGTTCAGTGGTATTAAGTAAATTTATATTTATATTGGTTTTTGTCTCCAAAGGTAAAACAATATATTAATATGTAAAATCATATTATAGCAGCACATGATAAATAAACATCAAATTCAGGATTGTAATCATGGGAGAAGTAGGGAAAAAAGGGGATCAGGGAAGGGATATAAAGGGACTTAAGTTTTATCTAAAATGTTTTATTTCTTTTCAAAAAAATAATGGATCAAATATGGCAAAATTTAAGACTTGACCAAACTGAGTTATAAGTATATAGGTGTGTGTTACATCATTTACTATACTTTTATGTATTCTTTTAAAATTTTTTTATTTTGACCTAATTTTAGACTTACAGAGAAGTCACAAACACATTATCCATATATTTTCACCCCACTCCCCCTAATGTTAATATCTTATGCAACCATACTACAACAATCAGACCAGAAAATTAACTTTGGTACAATACCATTAACTAAAATAAAGAACATAGTGAAGTCTCCCTAGGTTTTCCACTAATGTCCTTTTCCTACTCTTATAATCCTATCTAGAATCCCACAGTGCATTTAGTTGTTATTTCTCTTTAGTCTTCTGCAGTTTGTGACAGTTACTGTCTCATGATTAGGCTGTGATTATACATTTTGGGCAAGATCACCATAAAAATGACGTTGTGTCCTCAGTGTATTATATGACAGGGTTCATGACATCTTTTTATATTGTTAAAATATTTCATAATTTCAAAAAATGAAAAATAAGTAGCTATATTAGTCTGGGTTCACCAGAGAAACAGAACCAATAGAACACATATGAATGTGTGTATATACATATACACACACATATACAAAAATGAATGAGAAAAGAGGCTTATTGTAAGGAACTGGCTCATGCAATTACAGAGGCTGAAAAGTCCCAAGATCTGCCCTCTGCAAGCTGGTGACCCAGGAGAGCCAATAATGTAGTTCCAGTCCAAGTCCAATGGCCTGAGAACCAGGAGAACTGATGATGTAAATTCCAGTCTGAGTCCAAAGGCAGGAGAAAACCAACGTCCCAGCTCAAAGGCAGTCAGGCAAGATAGAGCAAATTCTCCCTTACTCAGCTTTTTGTTCTATTCAGGTTTCAAAGGATTGGAGGAGGCCCTCCCACACCAGGGAAGGCAATCTGCCTTAGTCAGTCCACCAATTCAAGTGTGAATTTCATCTAGAAGCATCCTCACAGACATCCAGAATAATGTTGAACCAAATATCTGGGTACCCTGTGGCCTAGTCAACACACAAAATTAACCATAACAGTAGCTTAACTTCTAAGTTAGAAACTTCCCACTCTATTTATTTAGGCTCCAAATCCCATCAAGTCAAATGGATTTGAGGAAGTGTTCCAATTTTCAAAACTTCCATTACTACTGGCTTCAGTTCTAAAACGTAAATTCACAACACACTATCATTTTTGAAACCTCAAGAGCTTTATTATAGATGATTTTGCTTCAAGAGAAGAGGTAATGATGAGCCAGCTATACTATTTATTTATTTATTTATTTATTTTTTGCGGTACGCGGGCCTCTCACTGTTGTGGCCTCTCCCGTTGCGGAGCACAGGCTCCGGACGCGCAGGCCCAGCGGCCATGGCTCACGGGCCCAGCCGCTCCGCGGCCCGTGGGATCCTCCCGGACCGGGGCACAAACCCACGTCCCCTGCATCGGCAGGCGGACTCTCAACCACTGCACCACCAGGGAAGCCCCAGCTATACTATTTAGATAATATACCTGTGATCCAAGAAAAGCTAGCCCACCAAGTCAAGATAAGGCCCTAGGAAAGAAATTAACACAAGGGGTATTGTTAATGAGGACCTCAAATCCCCTGATCTGTTATTAGATGTAAAAGCTAAGTTATCTTTTAGAATTGAATGCGCTCCTCAGCATGGCATCCTAAAGATGGCGTGTGTTGTTGCTATTTCAATATTGCTTTAGGAAAAAAATATCTGAACAAATTATGTAATATATATCAAACAATTAACAGTGATTATCCTTTTTCTGGGGCAGGAGAAAAGGTGAGTTTCAGGGACTTTCATTACCTGAGTTGTATTTTAAATGAAATATATATATTTCATTGTATGTACATACACACACACACACACACACACACATAGAGAGCGAATATACAGAGAAATGGCAGTATGGTATAAATAAATAAAATTTGAAGTTTTCTCTGAGGCTTCCCCTGTGTGAAGCTCCTTTACCTTCAGGATCACTCTAAACTTTAGAAGTTGTGGCTGAGAAATAGTTCTTTTCTACTTAAATGTTTATGTTTAGTCCCATTTCCATGGGTAACGGTATGGCATACAGCTTCCCTCTGACCTTCACTACAGCTGCATGGGAAGAAAGCTACTCATGAATCCTGTTCTAGGCTCCCACTGCTCTGTGAGGAGGTCACAGAGTTTTCATGAAAAGCCAGAGCACAGGGATCCAGATCTCATGATGCCAAAGAGGAAGCTGAATATTTACTTTAAATCTCATTTTAGCCTGCCCCAGATGTGGACGCCATTGTTTTGGGCCAGTTCTACGGACCACTTACTTAGAACACACTGTTCCACTCAAAGGGGTTTCTTTAAAGGAATCAGAATACAAGTTTGATTTTGGCCTAAGTCAACTCTCCCAAGAATCTTTCAGGGGGGAGGTGGGCGGGGTATATAACTGCTCATGCCTTGGTTCCTTTGTCTGTAAAACAGAGCAACGAACGATACGTAACTGATTGGGTTGCTGTGAAGATTAAACAATAAGCACATGTAAAGTGCTTAAAATAGGACCTGGCATGTAGTAAGTGGCCAATAAATGCTAGGGAGCATAGCATGTTGCTCCTGACCTGCACCTGCTGGGATTAATCTAGAACCCCAGGCACTCGTGGGATTTGTGGCAGTCTGTGGCCACTTGCCAGGTGGCCTCTGTTGGGTACAGATGGTGTCTCCCCAACTCCAACTCTGCCTATTTCTTATATCAGGACATCATAACTCCTGAAACAGACTCACCTAAAACAATCTTATTTAACAGAACCTAGAAATTTAACTGGTACAACAGCAAAAAAAACTGAGAGTCGTAGAAAACTTTAAATGTAATCTTGTTAAATAGAAACAAAGACAGAAAAATATTTGAAAAAGATCTTTACGCAACTGACAGATTCCAATGAGTTGAGGTTCTTTTAAGTCGGACCAGTGTTTCTTGGCTTTTTCCTTTTTTGGATGTGTGTGTTTGTGTTTGTGTTGAAATCCGTGCTTCTTTTTGGATAAATATAAAAACCGTATGGTTTCTTTTAATACTGTTTGAAACTTGAAATTTTCAAAAAACTGACCAAAAGCATATCTAAGCAATGTTAATTTAAGAACATGCTTTTCCAACATTGTAAATCAACTACACTCCAATGAAAAAAAATTTTTTTTAAAAAAGAACATGCTTCTTCCAAATACACACACACTTCATTCCTTGGAAACTCTGAGTGGAAGCCCTACTCCCTTCCTGAGAATCACTGAATTGACCGAAAAACAGTACCCCATAGCCCCACCGTTTATACCAGGCTGGCAGTTGCTGTAACTACATTTGCCAAGATGATTCTGCTCTTAGAAAAGGTTATTTTTTGTTTAGTCTCTGCAACTGACAGCCTTCAATCCTACACGACCCACATTTGTCCTCAGAATTTGTACATTTGGAAACAGACAGTGAACGATTTACTTCCCCACCTACAAAGTACCCACTGAGACCTGACCAATCCCACATAATTCCATGATGCCATTGGGAAGGGAAGGGTAGACTGGGAGGTGGCAGGACTTGGTGAGCAGCAGAGGCGCCTAGAGGAAGACGGCAAGGAAAAGCAAAGCTCTAATTGTAGAAAAACCAAGGCAGCTCATGTTACGGAAGAGGCCGTCAAAGGAGACAACATTGGGAACAAGGAAACAAGGACAACGAGGACAGAGATCCAGGTAAGAGAACTAGTTTAAAACAGTGCAGACAGGGCTTCCCTGGTGGCGCAGTGGTTGAGAGTCCGCCTACCGATGCAGGGGACACGGGTCCGTGCCCCGGTCCAGGAAGATCCCACATGCCGCGGAGCGGCTGGGCCCGTGAGCCATGGCCGCTGAGCCTGCGCGTCCGGAGCCTGTGCTCCACAACGGGAGAGGCCACAACAGTGAGAGGCCCGCGCACAGAAAAAAAAAACAAAAAACAAACAAACAGTGCAGACAATCTCAGGAATAAGGCAGAAGCCTAGCTGGGACACTCGAAGTACAAAACAGAGGTCCTCAACGATGCATTCCTCCAAACTTGTCCACAACCATCTTCACTGTTTTCCTTCTAATACCAGGAAATAACACACTCCTTTTATTACTACCGAGCCCCCTGTCCATGCCATGGATCCCACCCTTACTCTCTCCAAAAGCAGCAGCGCACCGTTTAGGTTTTGATACTCTCCCCCTGTACTGACCATGCACCGTTTTTGTGTTTGGGGGGTGGGTGCGGAAACTAACCTTGCCTCTGCCTCCCCCCTCTCACTTTCTCATCCAGACACTGCTGAAGTATGGTCTAGGTTCCCTGTGCCCACCTCGCCTCCTCCCACCCATTCCTCAACCCAGTGTAAACCTACTGACTCCGTTCTCATGAAAGCCAACTGATAACATTCATGCTGCCAAGTGCACTGGAAGTTCTGTTTTGTTTGCTTGTTTTAATCATGTCGAGTATCCAATATACTTTGAATTACCTGGAAGAATGCCTGACAAATGAAACTTCCATCCACGTATAGGCTTACAGGATAAAAACCAAGTTCCCTAACAGGGGTGGAAGACCTTCCACCATCTCACTGACCCCGTTTACCTCCTCCTGTTTGATCTCCCCACACTCCTGGTTGTTTCTCACCTGGGGGATCCTTGCTCACGTGTCCCCTCTGCCTGAAAGGTCCTCTCCCCCAACCCCTCCCCAACTTCCACCTCACTAACTTCCACACCCCCCTAAATACTGAGATCAGAGGGAATCCGCTCTTGGGAGACTTTTCAGACCCTCCCTCCCCCATCTCTGCCCGGCTGCACAAGGCGCCTTCTTCCATTCTCCCATGACGTTATTTTTAAGTTCTGTTGCTGCACTTACCATTCTGTCCTATAAGAGGCTGTTTATGTCCGTTTCCCCAAATAGGCTCTAAATTCCCTCTAGACAGGAACTATCCTGGACACCCACATGACAACAGGGAAGTAACCGCCATGGCATTTGTCCTCCTGCCCTCGAGAGGGATCCTCGTCAGCAGGGATGATATGGATACAGGATATTTTGGGAGCAAGGCACTGGCTACTGTAGCTTTCTATCCGTTTTTTCTCTCTTCCCACATTTTTGACTATAATTTGGGTCCTTGTGTTGCCGTGGTAACCAACAGTGCCAGAACACAGACTTCTGGCAGTTGGACTTTTAGCCACTGAGACTCAGGATCTGAAGGATTTTTCACCTCCCCGGTTTATGGCTCAGGAATTGGCAGCACCACTTTCACGTGGGCAGCCACCAGAGCAGAGCATTACAGAGACTACAACATGTGCGTGCACGCGTGTAAGTATTCTTACCCTCTGCCCCAGTTACTTACTGGGGCATCACAGGAAAAGCTGCACTAAAAAGTGCCATCAGGGCTTCCCTGGTGGCGCAGTGGTTGAGAGTCCGCCTGCTGATGCAGGGGACACGGGTTCGTGCCTCGGTCCGGGAGGATCCCACGTGCCGCGGAGCAGCTGGGCCCGTGAGCCATGGCCACTGAGCCTGCGCGTCTGGAGCCTGTGCTTCGCAATGGGAGAGGCCACAACAGTGAGAGGCCCGCGTACCGCAAAAAAAAAAAAAAAAAAAAAAAAAAGTGCTATCAGATGGTGGGAGGATGGGCATCTAAATGGCTATAACCTTTCTGGGAAGCAATTTGGTAACAACTATTAAGGAGCCTTTAATACATTTGTGATCTTTGATCCATTAAACCCACATTTAAGAATATAAAGAGAGACAAAGATTAATAAGGGAGTTTACTGCAGATTTATCTATTAAGAACAATAACTACTAATGGTCATTAATAAGAAAGTGGTAAAAAGTGACAGAATAGCCATATATATGTTTATTGTAGGTTGTGCCATAAAATATAATAAGTTCAGTTTCAACCAATGTGACTTTCATACCTACATATATATGTGATGTGACTGTACATATATATATATATATATATATATATATATATATATATATATACATACATACATATGTATAAATATAAAGAAAAAGAAGAGATTATAAGGGAGTCCAGAAAAATGTTTTCATGATGATTATCATTATCTCTGGACAGGGGGAATCACAGGCATATTTATCTTGATCTTTATACTTTTTTATATTTTTCAAATTTTATACCATGATGATTTTTTTCTTTTATGATACAAGTTCTTTCAACTGTAGTAACAGATGATGTGAGGCATCCAGTGAAGATGCTTAGCAGAGAGGGTCGTATAGAACAGGTTTTGAAAGGGAGAGGGCTGCCTCTTCCATTCTTCACTGCAGGTTGCAAAACAGGATGAACTTCTATCAGAATGCGATAGCTCCAAATAGAAAAAGAAATGCATAACGTTATTGCGTAAGTACCGTTATTACCTTCTTCTTTTCCCCAATCCCACTTATTTTTTCTTTCTTTTGAAGATCCCTGGAATGAGGGAGACCTGAGATTTGCGCCTTTGAACTCCATGGCACACTCATTCTCCAGCAGCTCCGAATCAAACCTGAGTCTCTCTGTGGGCTATTTCCCCTGTGAGGACAACTTTTCCTATGAGAACATCATCTCCTGTGAAGACACATCTTCTGAAGGTCCTTCAATCCACTTTGTCCCTCCTATCCAAGGGACATGGCGGACTGAAAACATAGGGAGACAGACTCCTGGGGAGACGAGACCAAATACAGGACGACCCAGAGCAGTTCTGCAAACTAAGCATCACCCTGGCCTGGGATGTTGACGTGGCCTCTAAGAATTCAGACTCGATGGCTAATTGGGACCTAAGTGGAGACAACCAGTGGATAGACAAGTATCCCAAAGAGAAGACACAACTGACTCTCAGCAAACTGGATGGTCTTGTGCAAAAGCTTGAGAAATTTCTAGAGAACCAGAAAGATGATGATGATGAGGACTGTGTGTTCCATGAATCTATTCAGGAGGAAGACTCTCAGCTGTCTAGCAGCTCCCCTCCAGGTATGGCTCAGGTTAGTCATCAAGAACATGAGAGCTGTCAACACTTGGCCAAGTTCAACCCATCAGAAAATGAAGATGTCATCAGTTTCCACAGATTCCTCCAAGGCTTCAGAAACATGAGCTTGCTGAAGTGAGCACAGAGATGCCTCACAGGCAAGCAGGGGACAGGCCTGGCGGAGGGGCCAGGTGGCAATGCACAGAGAATTACTACCTGCTATAAAAGGGTCAGAGTGGAGTTGAAGGGAAAATACTGAGGAGCACCAAGGCAGAGAAGAGGGTAGGAAAGTAAAGAAAAAGCCAACAATTATGACCAAAATAGGTGTGCGTGTGTGTGTGTGTGTGTGTGTGTGTGTGTGTGTGTGTGTAAGTATTAATGAGTACTGAAACTGTGCATGTATAGTTGGGTTATTTTTGGTTAAAGGATTTGAGCTCCATAAATGGATAAATATTGACCCCACTGTTGTCTAGGTTACACAATATCTAAAACTCATTTTCTTGGCAGATAATAAGCCAGGTCACTGGCAGCCAAAGGACAAGTATTGCAGAGACCTCCTCAATCTCATCAGGTCCGCAAGAGAAGGAGGACACTCACTCCAGCACACAAGCCCTCTCCTGTCTGAACTTCAGGTGGATCTTCTGCTGGTTAAGGCACCAAGTCCTCTCTTCATTTTGGGGGAGAGAGCACCCCGAGAAGGCCACTGAGAGCCCCCATCAGCTAGCACAAAAGAAACGACTCTCTCACAGAAGCAAGAGAATCCAACCTCAAGAATCCCTCGAATTAGGACACCCCATATCGCCAGATTTTTAAACTTTTTGATAGCCCCTATTCTACAATCCCCATGAGCTATTTTTTTCCCAATAAACAAAATACATATTCTTGTTATCCATGTCTTCCGCTCCCAGCTCAAGATGTTGGCTCAGGCTGAAAGTTTATATGTTGGCCCAAAGACGGAAATATATTCTCTGGGAAGTTTCAGTATTATCATCCTTCCTAACTTGAAGGCATTCTTTTTCCCTCCTCTCCCCACTTCTTTCTGTATTTCACTCTATTTCACTTTATATATTTTAACCTGTTTTATCATTCATCCAAATCCCCACTTTCAGAAGGTAGCAGTCAACCCATCAAATTCCCAATATGGCAGGATGGCTTTGGTTGAACCTGCAGGACTCAAGCAAGTGGCAGAGGATACCAAGTCCCTCAGGAAGCTAAGTTCAATTGGCAGTTTCAGGCGTTCAAGGCGGCGGATCTGATGTTCCCAGAAGACCTGACTGGTTCTAGTACACCTTGCCTTGGCTAGAATAAGTAGCCCACTTAGGAGGAGTGCGAGGATTGGGAATGCCTAACTTTCCTTATTCATAAGATGGGGAAGGTAATAATACAGACTTCATAAGATTGTTGTGAGAATTAATGAGATAATGCAAGCACGTGAATAATATCATTACTAATGTTATTGCTATTATTCATTCTCCTGAGGATATCCCCAGAAGCCCTGATCCAAGGAACATTCAAGAGTGAGAGCTGAAGAGTCAATTCTCATTGAAGTATTTCCCACACAGAAGCAATATTTACGAAAAGTTATGGGTTTCAGCAGACCTGGACTCAACCAAGTTCCCTCCCAGTCCATTCCCCACTGTGCCCTCTGAAATTCCTTTACAATGGTCACTAAACTTTCCAATAAATGTCAACTTCTTTGAGGAAGGCTGTAATCACACTTTTGCTAAAAAGTGCCATTACTGTTGTCACCTCACCTCCCGGGTGAGCCACCACCACCCTCCTTATTCACACTCAGGTTTACTCAAGAGCCCTCCTTCAGCTTTTGCTACCACCCTATAGGACCTTCAGAGTTCATATGATTCTTTGGTTTCAAATTCCTTCCTTTCCACAATTTTAATTTCTTTATCTCTTCCTTCCTCTCTTTTTTCCTTCCTTCCACAAAATGTAGCACATAGGAGCACAAGATAATTTTCTAGCTTACAAAAAACAAAGCAAAAACAAATTCAATCTTTGAGCTCCAGCTGGCTTATTATTTAAGAGGTAAAGCCATGTAAACATATGATTATAAAGGGTTATGGCGGGTCATACAATAGTCTGTACATGGTCCATACTGACTACTAAACAATAATCAATTCAACATGGGGAGGTTAATTTTACAAGGTTTCATATATGAGGTTGCTTGAGTCACAAATGTGGTTAGTTTAAGGTGGAGGACTTTAGAAACTGGCATGGAGTTAAGGTGTGCGATCCTGGCTGGTTATACATGAGAGACACTGGGGAGGATATTGTCCCAGGAAAGACAGCACCATGGGAAGGAAGGAATCAAAGAGCAGGGCCTTCTTAGCAGTATATGCTCATGGTCACACCCTGAATCTCTGCACAGCCAGACTCCTCACTTTATCCACCTCTCTGAGAATATTTCCCATTCAACTAGCTCACGTGTATGCCCTCCGCCACCTTCAGCTGCTCTTTGACTTCACCAAGACTTTGAGTCCCATTACCCTACCCGTTCCATGACTTTCATTCACCTCCTTCCAGATGCAACCTTTGCCGCTCCTTCCCAAGCCATGGCATATCCACCACATCTACTAGCATTCACAGTGCCTGCCCTCTTCTTCTCCCAGCTCTTCTGTTAATCTATACTCTCCAAGTTCCCCAACAGAACAACTGTCTTGCTTCTCATAAGAGCCAATACACAAACATAGGAATTACCTTCTCCATTCCCTGGAGAATTCCCCCAATGCCTTCTCAAGTCCACATTGCCTGGGGCACTCATCCTTAAAGACCCTGCTCTAGGGCTGCTATGAGGCCAAGACTGATTCTTCCAGTTGACATGGTCAACTTTACTTAAGCTGTCCCCCAGTCCCTACCCTCAAACCATGACTTGTACTTTTCAGCTCTCTTGATATGACTATTTTACCAACAGACTCCGACCTCTTGAGGGCAAGCACCAGGTCTCAGCTCCTTTTCACTGCAAGATCTTAACACAGTGTTTGGTACAGAGTGATCTCTCTGTCTCTATATAATCTTTTTTAATGATTTGAATATGTCCTATTTCTCTTTTTTCCTACATAATTTTCTTTAAAAATGAAATACAACAGCTTAGAGTTGCTATTCCTTAAGTCAAAAGTCACTGGCCAGCAGGGTTAAGAGCAGCAAAGGAGAGTTAGGGGGGAGACAGGAAGAAGAGAAAATGGCAATCTGTGAAAAGTCAAGTGAGGTGGCTTGACCTTGATTGAGAAACCTAAGACCAGAGGAATTTAGCAACTAATTTGAAATTTTAATTCAACAAATATACATGGAGCCTTACTGTTGCTTTAACCAGACACCGTGATACGCCTAAAAGAAAGATGACATCTCCTACCGTCATGGCGCTTGTAACCAGTCTTGTTCCTTGCTCAATTCTTTCTCTAGTAATTAAGTCAACCTCTAAGAAAAACTCACCCAAAAACTCACTTTAAGATTGCCCACACTGAATAAGAAGCCCTGTTCATTTGTAAGGTTTCTGACATATTTGTGTTTATTTTTCAGTGTTGTATAAACCTGTTTGACAAGTATGAACCCACCTCTACGATTCAAGCAATGCACTTTACAAGCCTTTGTAATAAATATTTTTTATAAAGAATTGGAATGCTAAATATTCCTTGGGGTTGTTGTGCTACATCTTAGAAAGTGAGTCAAAGTGTTTGAAAATAGGAACTATTTCAGTACCTCCTCATTTATTACAGCGTCAAATATGCTATGAAGCTCTTAGCTACATGCCAACCTAGGAACAGGTTCTCTGCTCTCTGTCGTGTCCAAAGGGCTGGTGGAGGCCACTACACACCAAGTGGACTGACAGCAAACTGGGCGTGGCCATGGAGAGACTCTAGCTTTGCAGAAACCTCAAGATTCTAGGAGAATGACTGCGCTTGCCGGGCACATGCCAGTCTAATTCCTTCAAGTGAATTGCTCAACCTTGAGAACCATAAAGTTCAGATGCTTGAATTAATGAGGTTTTGCCTTAAATATTCATATTCTGGAATCTATAACAACACCATAATATAAGCCAGCATGCAGGGTAAGAAATTATCAAACAAATGCAAGGAGTATTCAGCTGTCTCCAAACACAGAATTGGGATAGGTTAATGTAAATTTTATAGACCATCTCATGCCACACCAATTTTTCACTCAGCAAGCTCTCAGTGAGAGAAAAAAGTGTGTGATCATACTATACCAGCAAAATATGGACAAGTCATTTTTCCAGACTTAAAGAACATAATGTGAAAATTCATGGCTCAAAAGGATGCAGGAGTCCAAGGTCTACCTGGTCACAAAAATAGTGTCCAAGATCCTCTTATAAAACAATGAAAAGAAAAATAAAGCAAATTATAAATGAATTCATAGAGAGTGCTGATAATTACCCCTATATTTAAGAATAGTTTTGTTTAGGCAGGAGGGATAGTTACATGCTTCAAAAATAGGTCTTTTCATTATGAATTGCAAGCAGGAGAACTGATACTGCATGCCGGGTACTCTCTAATCTCAAGATGGATGGGGGGAGTTCTCAACTGCACTGCCCAGAGTCAATCTTTTCCTGCTACCCCTGACTACCGCAACAAAGAGAACAACACTCTGCTTTCAAAAGTGAAATAAGATCCTCATCAGATAACACTGAGTCACTGAGTGAGTCAGTCATGAGCAAGGCAGGTATAAAAGCCTTAGGATAAATCTTAAAAGGATTATAAACCTAGATCAAGAAACCCCCCCTACTACACAATTTCTGTTTACTATCCCAACTTTTATAGGAATTTCATGGTTTTGATGCCCATTTGATTTCAATCTAACATGCTTTATAAAGAACCATTGAGTGTTTTCAAATCGGAGGGCAAACATCAATATCTTTTCAGATTGTGGCTGGGTTGAATGAAAATTCGTCTCATGATTATTGAATTCTCTCAGTCTAGAAGGAAATCAGAATGGCAATTTACTTTGTTTTTCCTCATCTGCATCATAAATCCTTAATAAATCTTAAGGATTTATTGTTTTAAGGGCAAATCCCCGAAACTAAAAGACACTCTCTCACTCTCTCTCTCTCTCTCTCTCTCTCTCTCTCTCTCTCTCTCTCTCCTAGAACTTTACTATACACCCACTCACAAAGAAAACACTGCAGACATTTAAAATATTAATATATTTTTGTAGAGTTGCTTACAAGTTTCCCTTTCGTCAACTCCTCTGCCATCTGTCTTTGGGGCCTAGATTTTTCCCAAATAGGGATGGGAATGAGAAGGAGAATGTTTCTCTAGTAAAGTGACTTTCAAAAATTCAGTTAGTACCATATTGCAACCACCAACATAGTAACTGATTCACATAAGGATCAAAGATGAATGCGAAAACCATTGGGTGAATAACTGACTGTCGAGGAACAAGATATGCACATGGTCCCCAAGAATTACCCCACAGATGACTTATTAGTGATTAAGGGATTAGGTACCTTTACAATGGAGAGGTCCAGTGAACACCAACTTAATCCAATGATTAAATTTAGCCTAACCACCATCCTGTACGTTCTAAAGAGAAGCAGTGTATTTTTGCTAGCAATGTTTAATCTAAATTTAATCACTAGGAAACCAATGGATGAACCCAGATTAAAAGACATACTTCTAGACAACTATCTCACTTTCCAAACATGTTAATGTCATGAAATGAAAAAATAAGAGAAAAAAAAAGCAGGGAGACAAGATAGTTCAAAAAAGCGATTAGGGGGCTTCCCTGGTGGCGCAGTGATTGAGAGTCCGCCTGCTGATGCAGGGGACATGGGTTCGTGCCCCGGTCCAGGAGGACCCCACATGGGAGCGGCTACGCCCGTGAGCCATGGCCGCTTAGCCTTCGCGTCCGGAGCCTGTGCTCCGCAACAGGAGAGGCCGCAATAGTGAGAGGCCCGTGTACCGCAAAAAAAAAAAAAAGAGAGAGACTAGGGCTTCCCTGGTGGCGCAGTGGTTGAGAGTCTGCCTGCCGATTCAGGGGACGTGGGTTCATGCCCCGGTCCAGGAAGATCTCACATGCTGCGGAGCGGCTGGGCCCGTGAGCCATGGCTGCTGAGCCTGCGCTACCGGAGACTGTGCTCTACAACGGGAGAGGCCACAACAGTGAGAGGCCCGCGTACCGCAAAAAAAAAAAAAAGACTAAAGAGACATGACAACCGATTGCTATTTACCATCCTTACTGAATCTTTCAAATCTACAAAACTACCATAAAAGGTATTTTTTAACAGTTGGACAAGTCTGAATGGGGACTGTATATTAAGCCCTTCGAAACAGTCCAAGAAAAAAACACAAAATGGAGAGAAAATGAGAAAACAAAGATGGGGAAATTGTTAAGAAAAACTCCAGTAAGTAGGGAATCCAGATCTCTGCTACTAAAATATTGTATTTGCTATTCTTGTGTGATAGTAACGTCTTAAAGATGTACATATTTAAAGCATTAAAATTTTTACTCTAAACAAAACTTAGGTATTAATCTGATTTCTCAAGTGGTATAAACTGGGCAATTCTTTAATCTGGATTCATTCATCCTGGCACCTGCCTTTGGATTTACCACTGGGTTTAAGGAATTTTCAGTCTCATGGGTTAATACATATTCATCCCCTAAGTCCCTCTAACTGTAAAAAGACAAATTAGTGCAGTTGAAAGAAGATTAGCATCTAAGCACTTTTAAAAAAACATTTCAAATTTCAGGAGTTTATTTAGCTTTTGTAAGAGTAATTTTGCCCAATGCAGAGCCAGGGTCTCTGCCCGCAAACTATCCACAGTTTTCAAGGCCTGGATATCTCACATTTACTTTCAAAAGAACTTCTTGGGCATTTTCTATGCTTCTCACAAATCAAGAACAGTTTGCCACTTACGATACTAACAATTCCTACAAATTGTTTTGACATTTCCTTTTATTCTGAGTGGTGCTAGATTGTTCTGCTTCTTCCAACCTAAGAAGTAGCATAAGCCTAAAGTCACCATATAATGCATTGAACATCCTGAGGGACTTTTGAGAGAAGAGGGTGCTACCATAGTCCTTTAACCTTTTATGGAGCATGCCTTTTATATGATTAAAGCTACAGATTTTCTCTTAAACAAATGCACACATTCATATATACTAAACACTTTGAAACAATTCAGAAAGTTCACAGACTCTCTGAATCCTACGCTTTAATCCCAGATTCAAAACCCAAGTTCTTAAATAAAACTTCCTGGCTTCAAATCCCAGGTCCACTGCTTATTTGCAGTGGATCCTGGGGAAGTTGCTTAAGCTCTCTGGGCTTTCCATTTGATCTTTAAAATGTGATGCTACTGGGTTGGCCAAAAAGTGCCTTCGGTTTTTAAGTAAAAATAAAAGACACATTTTTCATTTTCACCAAGAACTTTATTTATTTATTTATTGTAGAATAGAGGGTTTTTAAAACTTTTTTTAAATTTTATTTATTTAGTTAGTTAGTTAGTTAGTTTTGGTTGCATTGGGTCTTTGTTGCTGCGCTAGGGCTTTCTCTAGTTGCGGTGAGCAGGGGCTACTCTTTGTCGTGGTGCGCAGGCTTCTCATTGCAGTGGCTTCTCTTGCTGCAGAGCACGGGTTCTAGGCATGTGGGCTCAGTAGTTGTGGCTTGCGGGCTCTGGAGCGCAGGTTCGGTAGTTGTGGCTCACAGGCTTAGTTGCTCCGTAGCATGTGGGATCTTCCCAGACTACGGATTGAACCCATGTCCCCTGCATTGGCAGGCGGATTCTTAACCGCTGCACCACCAGGGAAGTCCCACCAAGAACTTTAGTGAATAATGTATTCACCCTTTTGTTCCACTACCTTCTGCCATTTTTCAGGTAACTCCATAATCCCATCTTCCCAAAACTTTTTATCTTTTTGAGCAAAGAATTGTTCCAGGTGCTTTTTACAGTCTTCGAGAGAATTGAAATTTTTTCCATTAAGAGAATTTTGTACAGACCTAAATAAATGGAAATCCAAAGGTGCAATGTTTGGTGAATACAGCAGATGAATCAGAACTTCACAGCCAAGCTGTAACAGTTTTTGCCTGGTCATCAAAGAAACATGCGGTCTTGCGTTAACCTGATGGAAGATTATACGTTTTCTGTTGACTAATTCCGGATGCTTTTCATCAAGTGCTGCTTGCAGTTGGTCTAATTGGGAGCGGTACTTGTTGGAATTGTTCGGTTTTCCAGAAGGAGCTCATAATAGAGGATTCCCTTCCAATCCCACCATATACACAATATCATCTTCTTTGGATGAAGACCAGCCTTTGGTGTTGGCTGGTGGTGGTTCATTTCGCTTGCCCCACGATCTCTTCCGTTACACATTATTGTACAGTATCCATTTTTCATCACCCGTCACAATTTCTTTTAAAAATGGAGGGACTTCCCTGGTGGTCCAGTGGTAAAGAATCAACCTTCCAATGTAGGGGATACGGGTTTGATCCCTGGTTGGGGAACTAAGATCCCACATGCCGCAGAGCAACTAGGCCCATGCACCACAACTACTGAGTCTGGGCACCTCAACTAGAGAGCCTGTGTGCCAAAACCTACAAGCCCATGCACACTGGAGCCTGCATGCCACAACCAGAGAGAGAAAAACCTGCATGCCACAACTAGAGAAAAGCCCGCACGCCACAACTAAAGAGAAGCCCACACGCCACAACTAAAGAGAAGCCCACACGCCACAGCGAAAGATCCCCCATGCCACAACTAAGACCCGATGCAGCCAAATATAAAAAATAAATAAATAAAAGTAAAATGAAATAAAAATAAAAATGGAACGTTTCTGTTACATTTAGAGAATCGCATGCAGAAATATGGTCAAGAAGATTTTTTTCACTTAACTTATGTGGAACCCACACATCAAAGAGACGAACATAACCAAGCTTGTGCAAATGATTTTCACCACTTGATTTGGATATTTTCACTATGTCAGCTATCTCCCACGTGGTGCAACGCTGATTGTTCTCCATTAATGTCTCCATTTGATCGCTAGCAACTTCAACTGGTCTACCCAACCATGGAGCATTGTCCAGCGAGAAATGTCCAGCAGAAGACTTCACAAACCACTTCTGACCCGTTCGATCACAGAACCTACACACACTGCACAAATTTTATTTTTTTGCGTTTCAGTTGCGTTTTTACCTTTTTTGAAATAATAAAGCATAATATGCCAAAAATGTTGCGTTTTTCCTCCATCTTCAATATTAAAATGGCTACACAAAAATTCACCAATTTTGGGCTTCCCTGGTGGCACAGTGGTTGAGAGTCCGCCTGCCGATGCAGGGTACATGGGTTCGTGTCCCGGTCCGGGAAGATCCCACATGCCACGGAGCGGCTGGGCCCGTGAGCCATGGCCGCTGAGCCTGCGCGTCCGGAGCCTGTGCTCCTCAACGGGAGAGGCCACAACAGTGAGAGGCCCATGTACCGCAAAAAAAAAAAAAAAAAATCATCAATTTTGATGTCTTTTTAATTTTTATTTTATTTTTTTTTGTTTGTTTTTGTGGTACGCGGCCCTCTCACTGCTGTGGCCTCTCCCGTTGCGGAGCACAGGCTCCGGACGCGCAGGCTCAGCGGCCATGGCTCACGGGCCCAGCCACTCTGCGGCATGTTGGATCTTCCCGGACCGGGGCACAAACCCGTGTCCCCTGCATCCACAGGCGGACTCTCAACCACTGCGCCACCAGGGAAGCCCTTGATGTCTTTTTAATGCACGCTGATATGACAGCTGTCACATACAATCTAACAAAATTGTTTCTAATGAAGTTAAAGACAACTAAATGCTACTAGAGCCATCTTACGGAAAAATCCGGATGAAACTTTCGGCCGACCCCATAATAGTACTAACTTCAAATTGCTATGGTGAGGATTTAGTAAAAGTGTCTGACACCTAGTAAAAGCTTGTAATTTTTAGCCACTGCCCTTCCTGTCATATACCTCCTTTGCTTTGAAAATTTGCATGGCTCCTAATGACCACAGAATTAATTCCAAGCAAACTGCCATTACATTTCCCTCCATCAGATTATGATGTGCCTTCCCAGTCTTATTTAACAATCCTCCACCCTCGCCCCCATGCTCCCTGCAGTACTTGTCCCCTGCTGCTGCTCCCTGTACTTTCTTGCCTCAGTGCCTTTGCTTATACTGTTCCCTCCCCTTGGAACTGCCCTAACCATGCTACTACTCCTTCCATCTGCCTTGCCACCTACCTACTCCCAACTGCACCCTTCAAGGCTCAGGTTAGATCCAAGCTCTTCTATGGAACTGAGCAGGTTGGAAATAATTTTCTCCTTCCTTTGTCCTAATCATGGCTCTAACTGCAGCTAAGTGTACATTTTATCCTGTTTTACAGAAATGCGCTTCCACAACTTTCTCTCCCACTAGACAAAAGCCCCTGTGTTCTGCTTATCTTTTCACGCTCCAAAGCCCCTGGCCCAGTTTCTTGTACATAGTAGCTCCACGATAAATACTTGGTGAAATGAATCGTTAATCTGCAGGAAATAATTGAAACAGATAATATCTGAAATTGAATATCATTTCCTCTCACATAAAATTTCACTAGCTTCTACTTCAATTAAGTCGAGTCCCTGGATGTTTATATTGGGGGCCAGGGAGTGTGGCACAGTGTAGGTGTTTCCTGAGTGGAAAAGCTCAGTTTTGTACAACAGACAAAGCTACTTAACAAAAGGGCAGCCACAGCTTTCTACTTGCCTTAGTAGAAACTGATAGTCTATCCTCTCTTTTTTGTTTAAAAAGACGTTTTAAGCCTTCTTATTTCCTTTAGATAATGTTTAGATGCATTCACTCATTCAAATACGTTTACTGACATTAACATGCTAGAGGCTGTGCACAAAGGTGAGTATCACAGACCCTTCCTCTGCAGAGCTCACACCTGGGGAGAGACAGGCATCTTGCCAGACGTAGCACAGGGGCTGTAATTTGAGCTAGAGCTGAAAGGAAGAGCTGGGCGAAGGAGCAGACAACACTGGCAGAGGGGACAGTCTATGCAATGGCCACAAGTCCTAAAAGGCATGCTTGGGATCCAGTGATGAGTCCAGTTTAGCTTGAGCACAGGGTGTACTTCAGCGCGATGGGTAAGAGATTGAAGTCTGAGGTGCAGGGATGGAGCCAGGTCACTACGGAGCTTTGAATTGTTTCTTATGGGGAGAATGGAGTTTTTGAAGCAAGAGGTTGAGATGAACAAATCTATGTTCTAGAGAGAAGTTTCTAATAACAGCAGTGTGGGAGTGGGGCTGAAGTGGAGAGAAGTTGGTATCAAGAATGTTAGAGGGGGCTTCCCTGGTGGCGCAGTGGTTGAGAGTCCGCCTGCTGATGCAGGGGATATGGGTTCGTGCCCCGGTCCGGGAAGATCCCACATGCTGCGGAGCGGCTGGGCCTGGAGCCATGGCCACTGAGCCTGCGCGTCTGGAGTCTGTGCTCCGCAACGGGAGAGGCCACAACAGTGAGAGGCCCGCGTACCGCAAAAAAAAAAAAAAAAAAAAAAAGAATGTTAGAGAAAAAAATCCTGCCAGGCTCCATGGTGAGATGGAAGAAAGAGTCCAGTGCAGTTCCAGCCCTTAAGTAGTTTTCTCAAAACGTTTGGTGGTCCTCCTGTTCCATCCTCAGGCCCAGCTGCAATACCCTCCATGCTACACCGGCTCTGACATTACTCTCTCTGACAGTGAGTAAGCATTTACTTGAGTTCATTTAATGAACACAGTGGAAATTATCTAAGTTGAAAAGATACATCAGATTCATATTGTGCCCTCAAGTGCCCAGGCACCAGGGAGTAGATTTCTCCTGGCTCATTCTGTCAATTCTTTATTTATTATTCATTCACTTGCTGAGGTCCCACTATGTGTTGGCCATTATTACCCTTCATACCAAGGACATGGGGATACACAAGATGTTGTTCCTATTCTACAGATGTTCAAAGTGAGGGCAGAAGTGTTAACTGTCATTTATTCAACAAAAGGAATTAATTGGCCTTCATCTTATATGAAGCTGTCTAAAAATGTGTTCTGGATATTGGTCACAATAGTAACTTGTAACTCATTTTTACCTTAAATGATTGGCTTTCTACATGAACTGTATAGCTGGGCTGAGGAGGGTTCCTGCTACAATGTCTGGGATTACTTTGCTTATATTATACAGTAGATGTCTGTGAAATTGCCCACTCACTAAAATTTATTTGTAACCCCAACATCAGTATCAGTGGCACTTTTGCAGTTGTTCACGGCCGTGTACAGAGTGGCAAAAAATTTGAGTGCCCGTGTGCATGGTCCCAGCTGAGGTCAAACAAGGCAATGCTCTGCCTTCTCGCTTCAGCTTAGCTCTCCTACTATAAATAAGTGTCCTTTTCATGGGCTATCCTGTGCCATGTTTTTCATATTTCTGTGCTTCTGGTTGGTGATTTCAGTGTTTAAAACGGTCCCCAAGCATGAGGCTGAAGTGCTGTTTAGTGTTTCTGAATGCAAGAAGGCTGTGAGGTGCCTTGTGGAGAAAATGCATGTGTTAGGTAAGCTTAGTTCAAGCATGAGTTATCGTGCTGTTCATCGGGAATTCAATGTTAATGTATCAGCACCATTAAATAAGGTCCCTTTAAATGGAAGCAAGGTTATGTATTGGTCAGTTGTGAAGACGCTGTGACAGAAGCTCACAGGAACCTAAGCCTGTGAATCCCCTAGGAGCAATGGTTCCGTAGGCACTAATTCAGCATTTTGGTGACTTTACAGAATGCCACTACTGCAACAAACAAGAATCAGCTGCCTTCTGTCAGGTCAAGAGTGCAGAGAACACACTGAGTTTTTCTCAGTTCTACCTCCTGAGGATTCAGGAATGCCACAGAGGGAGGAAACAGAAATCACTTTCTGCTAAGTGAACTAAGTCAGACAGAGAAAGACACATACCGCATGATCTCACTCATATGTCCAACCTAAACAACAAACAAACAGAATAAAATGAAAACAGACTCATAGATACAGAGAACAAATAGGTGGTTGCCAGAAGGGAGGGTGATGTGGAGGTGGGTGAAATAGGTGAAGGGGATTAAGAGGTACAAACCTCCAGTTATATAACAAACAAGTCATGGGGAATATGGTCAGTATTATACAGCATAATATATACAGCATAAGGAATATGGTCAATATTATTATAATAACTTTGTACAGGGATCAATGTTTATTAGGCTTATGATGGTGATCACTTCATAACATATGCAAATGTCAAACCATTTTGTAATATACCTGAAACTAATGTTGTATGTCAAATGTATTTCAATTTTTTTTTTAAAGACAAAAAAACAAATTACTTTCTGGGTCCTGTAACACTTCAGTAGAATTAGTTGGTATTTCCTGTCCCTGTAAAGTCACTTAGACACAGTCTCACAAAGAAGGTCAACATAAATGGGTGTTTTGGTATCACCATCTTCTCTTGGGTGAAAACTTTATGCTTAAAGTCTGATACTCCTTGAAGACCACCTATTTCCTGCTTGATACTTAGTCTTTTGACAACTCCAACAATCTGGGTAAAAGGCCCCTGAAAGGGGTGTGCTGTGCCAGACCTCAGACAAGATCAATGTAGACCCTGAAGAACCAAAAAACCCACTTTTCTAACCAAATAATCCATTCTTTAATTTCTAAAAATTTATAAACAATAAGACTATTCAAGTCTCACCAAATTATCCAAGACTTTTGAGAATGCCCCCAGAATCCCATGTTTCCCTTTGTAATCTCAAGCAGGAAACAACTCCCGGACGTCAGTGTACTAAGAAGCCAGCTTCCCTACTCCAGGAATTCCATGCCTTTGAACCAGAAGCATTAATGGAGAATTCCATCCTGTCTTCTTGACTCTTTCCCAAGGTTGAGATAGTGTTTATTTGTTAAACAAAACAGTCATCCAAACACAGATCTGTTGAAATGCTTCCAAGCAAGATGAGAGGCCAAGGCAAGGAGGAGGAACAGCTAATCAGAGACCAAGGGCAAGAAAAGCTGGGTCCAAAATAAATATAGTACAAAATGCCCAGAATAGCCCAGAAAGACAGCTGATGCCCTTTTCTTCTAAAATCTCTTAATATCACAGAATCAAACGGACCAAATATTTAAAGCCAAGCATATAACTACTACCATGAAGGTAAAGGAATAAAGTAAAAACAAACGTACAAACAAGAAAAGATGATGGCACAACAACAACTTGTGTTTTGAAATACAAACTAAAACACAGACAGCAAATACAATTTACTGTACCTCATTTAGGAGTTGGTCGTCGGCCAGGGATTACGCCTCAGTTCAAGGTAATTGTTACAGGAAGCTGTCAAGGCTAGTTCAAACTTTGAAAGCAACCGTAATATTTCTAAGGAGATAGCATATATTATTTTTTGCCTGAAGCTTAAATGAATCCTGGTACAATGCCTGTGAATTGCCACACCCCTAATTTAAGTCTCCTCTTGGTTGGAGCAGCTCTGGGCCATGATCTGACAAGGAGAGGCTAGCATTATGGACCCAAGGAACACTGACCACACCCTTCCAACCTCATTTCTGTGATTATAACGCACAAAGCCTTGCTACTGCTAAACAATGGATTTAAGAATGACTGAAAACCCTTCTCCCACTTCTTTACTCCCAAAGCGATGGAGACCCTGGCTAACTGAAATTCTGGTGCCAGAACCCAGATTTCCCCAGAATACCACAATATTAAACCACAGATCCACTAAGCAGGAGTCAGAATTCCCGCAACCCTCTTCCTCCTTAAAACACTGCTGAGACTACGTACGTAAGTGCCATTGGAGATGCTAAGCCCTCCTCATTAACTGCGGAAATGCATGGAGACTTGAGAGAAACACACACCACCTGTGCAGCTACAAGCCAGCGTGCATGTACGCCCACACACACACATGCTCCCTACGTATTTTGATTATTTAGACGTGTAAACATTTCCTGCTCTCTGTCAACAGTTACACTCTTGCATATCTGTATTAAGGAGAAAAAAAGTCAAAGGCACTGACTACCAGTTTTCCAAGAGGTGAGGAGAAAAGAAAACAACCGAGAATAAAAAGATGGCTACGACTCTGGCAAGTTAAACAAAGAGCTTCAAGCAGCCCTCAAACTCCATCCACAAGCTCACACACATGGAAGCGTCTGCTTGAAGGGAGAGTTCTAACAGCCCAACTAAATCTCCATTTGATTGTAAAGGTGATCTTAGACATTTGGTGAGAGAGAGAGAGAGAACTAAAGGGAAGAAGAATAAAAAGGAAAAGGTTTCGTAAATTTCATGAAGAAAAGAAATTCATTTATGTATTATCTCAGGTTATGATGAATCAATGAAGCACAAGACAAAACCACATATGTGACACATGATTCCAAACAAGATAGCCATCCCCAAGCAGTATTTTCAGAATGTTCAGTTCAAATTGCCTAGAATAAAGAATGTTTGGTTCAAGACACACAGTCAGGAGATAGAAAACTTCAAACCCCATGTAATAATTAAAGTGATAGAGACTGCAGGAAGGGTATGGACAAAGGGCACAAAGGGACAGAGCTGGGCTGGATGCTGTTCTTTGGGGATGATGCCATCTCAGTGGCTACAAATCGCCTGCTTAGAAACCACTACACGACCAGGTGGAGTGATCGTGTGGGCAGGCCCGAGTACCGTCCTGCACATTCCCATGGCCTTCCTCGGCCTAATGAAGAGGAGGCCGTGCTGAGGTCCCACTTCATTCCTGTGGCTGGTCCATTCCACCTCAAGGTGGTATAACCAGACAGCTTTCACCACCGTCACCCGTGATCTCAAGAACCATTACCACATGGGAGAGACCAGGGTGTTGCCTGCACCCTAGGCAAATGATATTTCTTCTACTTGTCAGTTGCCAGAACATCTAAATGTCTTAAAGTACAAACATTCCAAAGTTCTAAGAGGATAGAGGTAAGAACTTAAAAGTAATTATTAAGTGATAACACTGTTTAGTAGTTAATCTTATTTTATTAATTCAGTTGAATCCATTAAATCATTTCAATGCTAGTTTTTTGTTTTCGTTTTTGTTTTTGTTTTGCGGTACACGGGCCTCTCACTGTTGTGGCCTCTCGCGTTGCGAAGCACAGGCTCCGGATGCGCAGGCTCAGCGGCCATGGCTCACGGGCCCAGCCGCTCCACGGCATGTGGGATCTTCCCAGACCAGGGCACGAACCCGTGTCCCCTGCATCAGCAGGCGGACTCTCAACGACTGCGCCACCAGGGAAGCCCTCAATGCTAGTTTTTAGATATCATTTTTAATAAATAATTTCTTCAACAACTGGAACCACAAAACGTATCCAAATTTTGTGATACTCCCAACTGTGGGACTGTACCATGAGAACTGAGAATTTAAATAGAGACATGAGATAAGGCCAAAGGCAGCTTTCATAATCCAGCTATGCCATATATTTAAATTCAATGTCTTGAATATTTATTTATGTAGTTTAACATAAATATAAACATCCTTTGATGAACAAAGCAAGTGTATGAGAGCTGGTTAAAGTAAATGTCAGTGTGAAAATACATTGATATATACTCATATAGCCTGCACAACAGTCTGGTCATTTGTTTTTTATTTGCTGTGACATTCACTATTTTGTGAACTTAGGTCATATCTTAAAACTACTCCTTCCCCTACTATCATAAAAACCAAAATCTGTTGTCACAGAACTTCTGACCTGGGGCAAACCCATGAAAGAATATAGCATTCAGAAAAATACAGCTACACCTCAAACTTGATATTATTACATTTACAGAACTCACAGAATCTTCCTCTGCCTCAAAGACTCAGTCTAACTTTCTCATTTTACAGATGAGAAAACTGAGACCCAGGATTAATAATACACCTGAAGTCCCAAAGCTAATTTGTAGAGAAGTCAGAACTAGAATTTCAGAGTCTTGGGTCAAATGTTGTCTTCGACTCAACTCACTCTAAAAGTTTCCTTTTTAGAACACTAGATTATTCATTTGTTAGATCATAATCACACTGAGGGCAAAATCAAGCTTAATCTACACCATTTGCCCCAATATCTAGTCCAAAATTCATCAACAAGTGGAAAGATGTCCCCAACCACAGCCAGTTGGAATGGACACACTATACCAGCTGTGGTCTGTAGTGAATCACCCACAGAGCCTCTCACCAAAGCTCCTTGGTACATAAGGACACTTGTTTGCAAAGTGCCTCACAAGAATTGACAGTGTAGTATATAAAATTATGAACTTCCTTTGTGCAAAATAACCCAGCTTTCCTGTGAATCTCAGCTCCCCTGGTCTCTTCCTGAACTAATGGAATAAAACAGTTCCAACGACCAAAAGTGTCTTCACTGACACACCCTGGAGAGGGACCTGCCAAGGACACACAGACAAATGTTTCTCTTCCTCTTCCCTCTGAGTTTCAGTTTAAGGTGGCACAAGTAGGAAAATATTTTTGTTAGTGTTCACCATACTTAAAAAAAAAAAACACTAAGTTAATCTCATATTTAAAAAAAATAATCTGAAAACTTCTAAGTATCACATACAGAGTCAAATGGGTAATATCAGTAATAATAACAATCAGAAAAATAATAAGAATATTGGTTATTATTTTTAGTGCCAGTGCAATGCACCCAGCAGCACACTCCTGACACTATAGAAGTAAATTGTCACAGGAAACCTGTAAGGTAGGTGTGTCCATATCCCCATTTTACAGATAAGGAAGCTGGCACAGAGACTTCACAGGGAAAGAAAGTAGAGCTGCGATCTGAACACAGAACAGTCTCCCGCAAAGCCCACATGCTCACATCCTGTATTTGTTTGAAAAATACATTTATTCTTAGTTTGGTAACTTTACTAAGTTCGTTCTTGACTCAAGATTCATACTTTAGGGACTGGTTTTTCAAAGCTTCCTTAAAACAAAAGTTAGACTTAATAAAGTTGTTCAAAAAAATGCTTTGAGAGCTCCAGCCTGCCTGCCCAGATCAATTTTTATTTCTCTGTTCATCTCCTAAACTCTTCAGGACTCTGAAGCTGATTCTTCCTCTGGGTTGTCACTTGTCCAAGCTCTTGACCTGGCTGGTGAAATATCCTAGCCGTTTCTAGGGGGGCCCAGACACATCTGTCTTCCAGATCTATTTTCTCTTTTTGTCTGTAATCCCTTCCTGAACCCAACCGAAGCCCTCCTCAGTCAGGGGGGCAAAACCTTACCACATCACACACATATAAGAGGGCGCTTCCAGCCAGCCACACCTCCAAGAGTAATCTATGTTCCTAACCAGCATGCTTAGAACATCACGCTGAAGCAGACACATCACCTGTCTACCTAAAATCAACTTGTCTGCTTGTAAAGATGTTTACTTCAACATTATTTCACAGGGCTGCTGAATCCAAATTACTGAGTTGTCCCTGACCAAAATACCATCATCGCCAAAAGATATGCATAAAAATACTCATTGGAGCACTATTTATAATACACCCAAACTGGAAACTACCGAAATGGCCAGCAACTATAAAATAAACATATAATTGAATACCATGATAGTAAGGAAAATGAAAAAAGTAAACTATACACAGTATCCTAGTATCACAAACATAAAACATATCACAAACATAAAAAGCAAAATAAGCCAGACACAAAGGAATATAAACTGTATGATTCTATTTATATAAACTTTAAAAATAGGCAAAACTATATCCGTGGCATTAGAAATCAGGAAACTGGTTACTCTAGGGATAGGGGGAGGAGAGTTCTGGGGTGCTGGTAATTTTCTGCTATCTTGCGATGGTTGCACAGATGTGTCCACTTTGTGACAATCATTCCATCAAGCCATCCACTTATGATTTGTGCACTTTGCTCTGTGTATAAGATACTTCAATAAAAAGCTGACTGAAAGACGCCCTGGAGAACATCTGGTCTGCTCTCCTTAGATGGCATAAGAGTAACTGTTACCCGTAGATGTTAAATATCTCAAAGGCACACAGGAAATCCGCGGAAAGGCTAGTCTAGACATTAGATCTCTTAACTCGCTCTCCAGGTACCAAAGCTACCTCTCAAATTTGGGAGGATGTTTCTCTAACTTCCTTCCTTGTTGTGACTACAGCAAAGGTTCAGAAGGGTTAGGATCACATTCCTGTTAAGAACACAACCCAGAAGGTTCCGGGCTCCAGCAAAAACTGTGCCAAGGATGAGCATTTAAACACTATTTAGAATATGGCAAATCAGGGCTTCCCTGGTGGTGCAGTGGTTGAGAGTCCGCCTGCTGATGCAGGGGACACGGGTTCGTGCCCCGGTCCAGGAAGATCCCACATGCCGCGGACCGGCTGGGCCCGTGAGCCGTGGCCGCTGAGCCTGCGCGTCCGGAGCCTGTGCTCCACAAAGGGAGAGGCCACAGCAGTGAGAGGCCTGCGTACCGCAAAAAAAAAAAAAAAGAATATGGCAAATCAGCAAAGTCAGACAGCATGGTGTTCACACCCTACGTTCTTCCCCTCTTCCAAGCTGTGTGATTGTCTGCACGCTCTTACCTCTCTCTGAACCTCAGTATCCTCATCTGGATCACCATCACTGAAATATTAACTCCTACTTTACAAGGTTGCCAGGAGGATAACACAAGGTAGTAGTGTCAGAGCAGTGCCTAGCACGTGGCAAGCACTCAGAAAAGGCATTCGCTGAATGAGGATTGATTGAATTGAATTAGTCAAGTGCTTGTCACTTAATAGAAGTTCAATAAATAGTTAAGTATCATTATGATCACTGAGCAAAAGAAACAGGGAGGAAAGGAGTGAATGAGTTTATATGGAAACACCTCACTTCTCTAAGCCTGTGGGGTCATTAATGGGTCGACCAACAATTCTCACTGACTTACATGGGGCACTAAAACGACCTGTGGGATAGAGAGCAATAAAGGATTTGAGAAAAGGGCAGTGCTTTTTTTCTTTTCTTTTTTTTTTTTTTTTTTTTGCGGTACGCGGGCCTCTCACTGTTGTGGCCTCTCCCGTTGCGGAGCACAGGCTCCGGACGCGCAGGCTCAGCGGCCATGGCTCACGGGCCCAGCCGCTCCGCGGCATGTGGGATCTTCCCGGACCGGGGCACTAACCCGTGTCCCCTGCATCGGCAGGCGGACTCTCAACCACTGCGCCACCAGGGAAGCCCAGGGCAGTGCTTTTTATGTGTTAATCAGGTCTGTGTTTTCGTTCTCCACGCCAAATAAAGATTTGCTCACTAACTGTCACAACATGTCAAAGTTCTACAACCACCTATGTGAGTCATATTGCTTTTAGAATTTAAAAATTTTTAAAGGGGGTGGTGGGTCATAAATTCTCACAGACTTAACGAGTAGACTACATAGTCAAGTAACTTTTACTCCTGGGGAAAAATTTACACACTGAGTGTACTGAAAGGTTTTAAAGATGTCACAAATGAACAATGATGAGGAGGGAGTTTACTTACATTTAAAAAAACCAGTTTAATACTGGTTTTTTTCTTCAGCTCTTCAAATCTTCCATGTACTGATTAGCAACCTGATCCATAAAGTTCTCTTAAACTGAAAAGAAACAAATATAAAGAAGATAAATTAAAACTAACTTCAAACTATAACACACCATAATAATTTATCATATAATTTACCTAAATTATTATATAAGCAAAGAACATCAAACTAGATAACACGTGTGCAATTAAAAACAATACAATGTGTTAAGGACCAATAGATTTAACTGACTTCCTTCCACCTGTCTTTCTGCTGTTCCTTCCTCTCCCTTCCTTTCTCCCTTCCAGCGTTCTTTTTTCCTTACTTCCTCAGTTACTGGACAACCTCAAATATTCCTTGAAGTCTGACCTTCAGCAGAAACCCACTATCATTAATTTTTATGGCACAAAGTACCTGGCACATGTTAGGAACTTTATAAATGTTTGCTGAGTAAATGAATGAAACATACTTTACCAATACTTAGTTGTTAAGGTTTAAAAAAAATGAGGAAATTTACTATTTTCTTGTCCAAGAATACATAAACAATATATAGAAACATATACACTGTTCTTTAGACTTGTCTGATTCCTGTATCTTTTCTTTTCTTTTTTTTTGGCTGCGATGGGTCTTCATTGCTGCATGCAGGCTTTCTCTAGTTGTGGTGAGCGGGGGCTACTCTTCGTTGTGGTGTGCAGGCTTCTCATTGCAGTGGCTTCTCTGGTTGCAGAGAATGGGCTTCAGTAGTTGTGGCACGTGAGCTCAGTAGTTGTGGCTCGCAGGCTCTAGAGCACAGGCTCAGTAGTTGTGCCACACGGGCTTAGCTGCTCCACGGCATGTGGGATCTTCCCAGACCAGGGATTGAACCTGTGTCCCCTGCGTTGGCAGGTGGATTCCTATCCACTGCGCCGCCACGGAAGTCCCCCTCATATCTCTTTTATTTTATTTTATATTTTGTTGTTTTTTTAAAATAAATTTATTTATTTGTTTTTATTTTTGGCTGCGTTGGGTCTTCCTTGCTGCGCACAGGCTTTCTCTAGTTGTGGCTAGCAGGGGCTACTCTTGATTGTGGTGCACGGGCTTCTCATTGTCATGGCTTCTCTTGTTGCAGAGCATGGGCTCTAGGTGCATGGGATTCAGTAGTTGTGGCATGTGGGCTCAGCAGTTGTGGCTCATGGGCTCTAGAGCACAGGCTCAGTAGTTGTGGCACACTGGCTTAGTTGCTCCACAGCATGTGGGATCTTCCTGGGCCAGGGATCAAACCCGTGTCCCCTGCAGTTGGCAGGCAGATTCTTAAGCACTGTGCCATCAGGGAAGCCCCTGTATCTCTTTCAAATAATGTATACTTAGAAAAAATTCCCAGGAGTATATATTTGGGCATGAATATCCTCACCATTACAAACAGTACTACCATATATTTTGGTCGTGAAGGAATGCTTAGGAATAGTAAAAGTTCCAATACCTCATAACTACCTCCATCCAAATGAGAAAGCTGAGTGTCTCCAAGTTAAGTACTAGAGACATTACCTCACATGTGCTTTTCAAATGTATATATGATCAGGGCCAGTTCTAGACAAAATGATGAAGTAGGAGTGTAGCTGTTTCCTTCTCTCTGCTCTTTTGAGGAGCCAGTGATCTGACATGTTTAATTAAGCAGGGAAGAGATAGGATCAGCTCCAAAATTCCAACAACTTAATGGATATGGTTCTTGAGAACATTTTCATTTAAAAAAAAAAAAAAAAAGAGCTTCAGAAGAGGCAGTTGCTTAACATTGAAACAAAATGTGTTACTAAAATGGAATTTGGGCATGAATGGGGGATAGAGGTTGTCTTGAAGGAATTTCTCAGCTCAAGTAAGATTCTGTCCATTCAGCCTCCCCTAAAGCTGACTTCATATATGACCCTATATACACACCAATCCAGGTAAATTTTAAGCAATTAATAATGCATACATAAGCAAGCCTGATTTTAAGACTAGTGTGTGCTCCAACAGTAAACAGGAATATTAATCAGCAGTTTTCGAAGTGAGTGTCCAGGAACCCTGCCCCACAGGTGCTTCTGAGAACAGAGGCGGGGCTGAGTGGATGTGTGGTAGCAGGCAGAGCAATTTCACCTTTATCTGTTTTATACTTTGATCCAAGACTTACTTGGAGAATTGGTTCCTTGAGCTGCTTATAAAAGGGTGCAAACTAAATAGTGATTACATTAACAAAGCTAGGGCAGAAATCCCTGAGCTTATGAGCTTATACCGTAGCTGATCTAGAAACATAATCACACCAAAATCCAACCACCGTCTCTAACAGAGCCTTTATGGGAAAATGTGAGTTCCAGCCTGGGTCCCAGAGCACAGGTCAGCCTGTGTCTGAGCAGGCATGAGCCAGGCCTTCTCTTCCTTGCCACCCAGTGCCCTGGAACAAAGGGCAGAAGGAGGGCCCCTACACTGCGACAAGGACTGAACCCACAGTGAGGGCATGAGACTAGGGTGGGGTGGGGGGGTCTGTGAATATTGCAGAGGTAGGGAGACAGGGGGCTCCAGCAGGGAGCCAGACGCAGAGATTTCTGTGAGTCAGTCACTTCTCCAGGCCCTGCCCCATCCCCATCAGCGTCCTTGCTAGAAATTACATGTGCAAAGTTTAGATGCTTTACATACGCCAGGGCCTTGAATAGGAATGAGGAAGGAGAAAAGTCAGTGAAACAGTTTAAGGAGAAGAAAAAAATATACCTGTGTTCTATAAGGCCCACTTCAAAGCAACATGTAAAATTAGAAAACAATTTTTTTAAGCGTATTATAAGGAAGTATTGCCTGAACTTGCTCCAGAGGAACTCAGGTTACCTAAGAGGCAATGGGTATATTCAATCCCTCCCTCAGCACAGAACTCCGATTATTTGGCCTAACCAGGACTGAATACATAAAAACATTTATAAACATGAACCACTAGATTTTTTGAGTTTCCATTGTGAGCCTTGTTTAAATAAGTCAAAGATATCCTTTGTGATACAGTTTTGATCAAATTCAAGAGACTTTAGTCATTTCCTTAGAAACAGATGTAAGCTATAAATATGAACTAACCAACAGTCAGCCACTCACAAAAAGGCTCACTGACAAGTTTAATTTAAAAACAAGAACACATTATTCAACTGAAAAGTAAGCCATAAAAAAATCTGAACCCATGCAAACAACATTTCTAGCAGAAAAACCCTTACTGTAATGACATGGATAATTACAAACAACTTTTTATATGACTCACAAACCTCTCCTATACAGAGGTTACAAAAAACAAAACCCAGCCTATATTTGAATCCATCTAATAAAACAAACCCTTAACATCCTTCCCAAATCTCAGATTTCAAATACCAAGAAAATTCTCCAAACCACTAAATAAGTGACTTCTGTATATCCCTTTGAGATGGAAAACACATTTATTACTACTGCTTATTTTTTAAATCCCTGTGATCTTGTAAAGCATGACCATCATAACTGAGAGTAACATGTTAGACTAATAATCGTTAGGAAGCAAAGTTACTGTTTACTATAATAATGCCATACTTCATATTTTAAAACTAAATGGAATCCGAAGTTTCTATTCATGTTAGACTTAAGTGTCTAAAGCAGGAGTCTGTATGCAGGGCAAATACGGTCTGCCACCTGTTTTTATAAAGTTTTGTTGGAACACATCCATGCCCATTTGTTTACATGTTGTCTACGGCTGCTTTTGCAAGACACAGTGACAGAGTTGAGTAGTTGCAACAGAGATGGTAAGGTCTGCAGAATATAAAATATTTGTTATCTGATCTGGTCCTTTAAGAAAAAGTTTGCTGACCTCTGGTCTAGGAAACAGCTATTTCAGTGGACTAAATCCTGAAATGAGAAACACTAATCCTGGTGCAGTCATCTCGTTGGGTAACTACCCGAGTCACTTCACCTTTGACTGCTTTTTCTCATTTACAACACAACAAGTTATATGTACTGGGAACTTGTGTACCAGACACTATTCTAACGGCTTTACTTTTCGTAAATGAACAACAAATTCATTCATTTAATTCTGGCAAAAACAGAGGGAAGTGAATGATTATCCCCATGAAATAGATGAGGAAACTGAGGGAGAGGGGTTAAATTAACTTGCCCAAGGTCACATTTCTGTTAC
This sequence comes from Mesoplodon mirus, assembly GCF_964341445.2. Lineage (NCBI taxonomy): Eukaryota > Metazoa > Chordata > Mammalia > Artiodactyla > Ziphiidae > Mesoplodon > Mesoplodon mirus. Next base: position 80,350,134 of record NC_138987.1, read on the forward strand.
ATGGAAAAACTGGGATCAGAACTCAGGCAACCTGGGTCCCGTGCTGGTATTATTAGTCTCTGTGCTGTATTGATAATAATTTTAATTTCATAAAAGTCACAGATAATAAAAGGAAATCTCAAAAGGTTTGTTAGTTAGAAATGTTAGGTAAGTAAAGTACCCCTCTGCATGGTTTAGGATAAGATACCTAAAATAATTATATAACTGGACTTCCACAGACTCTTAAGACCCTTCTGATTCTAAGATTAGAGCTAATCTTAGGGTACTGGGAATATAAAAGCCTAAAATACTCTATTTTTTACCAGGAGTAATCAAAGACTCAAACAAGCTGACCAATGTCTATCTTTCCTTTGGTAAACAAGGCCTCTCCAGAAAGGGCAGTTCAGGCCCTTCAGAAAACCTTCAGGATAAAGACTTAACCAGCGGGACCCTAAATCTTCCAAATTTGTTCCCATTGCTTCTTATCCTCCACCATTTTTTTTAAAAATAAATTTATTTATTTATTTTTCGCTGCGTTGGGTCTTCATCGCTGTGCGTGGGCTTTCTCTAGTTGCGGCAATTGCAGGCTACTCTTCGTTGCGGTGCGCGGGCTTCTCATTGCAGTGGCTTTTCTTGGTGGGGAGCACAGGCTCTAGGCATGCAGGCTTCAGTAGTTGTGGCACACAGGCTCAGTAGTTGTGGCTCGCGGGCTCTAGAGCGCAGGCTCAGTAGTTGTGGCACATGGGCTTAGTTGCTCCGTGGCATGTGGGATCTTCCCAGACCAGGGCTCGAACCCGTGTCCCCTGCATTGGCAGGTGGATTCTTAACCACTGTGCCACCAGGGAAGTCCCGCCACCATTTTTCCATTTGGGAAAAGGCTGAGGGAGCATCAACAGAAATTATGGAATGACTACTCTTCATATCTGCAGCAAGAGAGCTCTAGCCAGATTATCAACCACTACATGGTTCAGGAAGACATCCCCCTGTGGAGTCATCCCCACCACATCCAGAAATTCTCCAGGATGTCTGGGGGAAATGTGTCACCTAAATGTGACCTAGTGCTCTTTTGTACTGAAAGATAGGTTTATATGATCCAAATATACCGCTAAATTACTCATCACCAACTTCACACTTAGAGATGATCATGGCCATCTTCTAAGGCTAGTTTTTGATTGGTTCCCATATCTGCAAAGTCCAAATCCTTGAGTTTGACATTTAAGACCCTCCTCATTTTATCCCTTACCTACTTTTCCAATCTTGCTCCTGTTTTTGGTCTTTCATGTAAACTGGATGGCCTGCTCTTTCTCCAGCAAATCATGCCTACTCATGCTTCATCCCATCTACTCCTGCTTCTGAGGCCACACTCAATCCGGACTCCCCTTTTTTCACTTCTACTGCCAACATCGCACCCAGTGTACAGGCCAAATCTCTGTGCTAAATATTGTGGAATATAATTTGTATTCCCTATGAGGGTTGGATCTTCACAATCCAGGAGGGGAAACAAGTACCTAAAGGACTAAACTAAAGATGTATATTAAAGGTTCAAAGCACTACAGGACCCAGATCAGGGGATCTAAAAAGATGTTAGAGAGAGGCCATCACTGAGTCGGACCTCGAAGGAAGGGGGGAACCTTATAGAGTGGCTGAGTTCATAAAGTTGTAGGGGTAACTATATAGGATAAGGGTTTACATCATAAACTTCAAAGCCAGATAGTCCTGGGTCCAAACTCCTGGCTCCCTTTGACCGGAAATAGGGTGTATAGGAGTTACAATCAAATAAATCAGGTTGATGCCTAACCATGCCCTAAACCATATTTGTAGCCAGTCCTCACGTCTTGTTCAAATAATAAAGCCTTTCACATTATGCCCCCATGTAGTCTTCCCATCTCTCACTGCCAACAGTGTTTCATGTTTCGACCCATTCATTCATTCGGGCATCTAATCACACATTGATTTCCACTGTTTAAATATTCCCAAAATATGTTTTGCCTCCTCAATGAGATTTTGTTATCAAAGAATAGACTCTTTCAAACAGACCCTTGGCATTTTCAAATTGTAGGTTCAAGGTCCCTGACAAGTAAGGCTAGTTTAGCTGAGAAGCAAATTTAAATTAAAAACTTGGGCTGTTTGGCTAGTGACATGGGGCCCAGCCAACCATAAACATCTGTATTCCAACATGGCTTTGTTTTCTGCCCATCCAGTAACTCACATGAACAGACTGAAAACTTATTTCTTTGTGGGATGGTTAGACAAAAAGCTAACAGCTAGGACTAGTGATAGAAGTAAAGATCAAGTGAAGCAGTACAAGAAAGTGATGACTGGGCCTCCCTGGTGGCGCAGTGGTTGAGAGTCCGCCTGCCGATGCAGGGGATACGGGTTCGTGCCCCGGTCTGGGAGGATCCCATATGCCGCGGAGCGGCTGGGCCCGTGAGCCATGGCCGCTGGGCCTGCGCATCCGGAGCCTGTGCTCCGCAACGGGGGAGGCCACAACAGTGAGAGGCCCGCATACCGCAAAAAAAAAAAAAAAAAAAGAAAGTGATGACTCTTAGCCAAAAAAACAAAAAAACAAAACAAAACAGAGGTTAAAGAGTTGAAGAAATTATACATTATGTATATTTGAAAATCTGAGGCTGGACAAAGGGCTTCAGACGAATCCCTTCAGTGTTAAAAAGGTTAAAAGTGTCCAGTTTTTTGTGTGTTCTCACAGTACTAAGCACCATGCTGTAAACACCAGCTGAATGAACAACCTGATAATCTCCGAGGTCCCAAAGTCCTCAGTGATCCCACTTTCCATGTCAAAATCAAATTCAATAGTCAAATTTCCCTCGAGCTTGCAAAATTTTAGTATTCACAATGTCTACTGACATATTACGTCAAATAAGGGCCACGTTTTTATTTATTTATTTTTAACATCTTCATTGGAGTATAATTGCTTTACAATGGTGTGTTAGTTTCTGCTTTATAACAAAGTGAATCAGTTATACATATACATATGCTCCCATATCTCTTCCCTCTTTCATCTCCCTCCCTCCCACCCTCCCTATCCCACCCCTCTAAGTGGTCACACAGCACAGAGCTGATCTCCCTGTGCTACGCAGCTGCTTCCCACTAGCCATCTATTTTACATTTGGTAGTGTATATATGTCCATGCCTCTCTCTCAGTTCGTCCCAGCTTACCCTTCCCCCTCCCCATGTCCTCAAGTCCATTCTCTATGTCTGCGTCTTTATTCCTGTCCTGCCCCTAGGTTCTTCAGAACCATTTTTTTTTTTTAGATTCCATATATGTGTTAGCATATGGTATTCATTTTTCTCTTTCTGACTTACGTCACTCTGTATGACAGACTCTACGTCCATCCACCTCACTACAAATAATTCAATTTTGTTTCTTTTTATGGCTGAGTAATATTCCATTGTATATATGTGCCACATCTTCTTTATCCATTCATCTGTCGAAGGGCCACATGTTTTTAAATTAACATGTTGTTTCACAATCATATTTGTGTTGTTTAGTAACAGCTTGCCTTTTTTTAAATTCTAAAGTTTTATGCCCAGCTTTGCCAATATTGGCAAATTATTTTTTATTTCCTAAAAAGATTCTAAGAAATTTTGTAATTCAAACGTTGTTATTCTTTGCACTTTTTACTGAATTGATTGAAGTGATTAAAGTCTGCCATAAAGTTTTATGTAAAAACAAATATATGCACGACTGCATGTGTTATGGGGCAGTACGCTGGGAGTGGAGGTGAGAGAATGAACACAGCTCAGCTGCTGGGCACACCGATTTTCCTTTGTGACAAATACTTTAAACTTCATTTTTTTATGACAAATATCATGGACCACAGTGAAAATCTTACATAACAACATATGAAAACTTCATATGAAAAATATTACAAACCATAATGTAAAATTTACCTCTTATATTTAAACAGCGGATTTCAATTCATTTGGGGGCAAGAATTTTAGAGTAGATGTTCCCATTATTTGCACACTTCTTGAAGCATAGGGGTAGTCTGGTAGAAATCAGAGATTGCTGACTGCAGTCAGTCATGTCCTCAGAGGGAAAAATATTCTATAAATGTTCTGTCCCTTATGAAAATATAGGAAAAACAACTGCACGACCCCTAAAACTCTGGTCTCCATACCCAAGCAATCCTATAGATTCAAGTCCTTCCTCCTCTATCATTAATTAATGTGTTACTGCAAATATCACTCAAAAAATATGAGATCAAACCACTTGGATCCCACAGCTTTCTGAAAGAGCATTCTGAACTAGTGCTGAATTTGTATAGTGATTGTTTGAATAAAAACAATGACTTCAGCTCACTGGTATATAACACTTTATCATGCCAGTAGAACTCTGTGAACCAACATACCCCAGTGAGGTCATCATAGCTCTGGAAAGTGGGCTGACCCATTAGGAACTCCATCATTGCTGACTCAGCAGTAAGGACTCTTCCCGTTAAACTGCCCCACATGGGACAGGTGTGTTTTCATTGTCAGACTAGGCCCATGATCTCTGCATCATGTGTGTTTAGAAAGAAATGGATTGGTGGGTTCACTGACTTATTTCCTATGAATTACGCTCTTGAAATATAAGGAATTGAATATATATATAGGCTTATATATATATACATTCAAAATACAAGACCATCTTATAATAAAGAAGTGTCCAAGTATATCCAAAGCTGAGAGTTTCCTGCCTAAGATAGGTCCAACTCAGCTACTTCCTGTTAAAAATCCTGTCAACCAGGGCTTCCCTGGTGGCGCAGTGGTTGGGAGTCCACCTGCCGATGCAGGGGACGCGGGTTCGTGCCCCGGTCTGGAAGGATCCCGCGTGCCGCGGAGCGGCTGGGCCCGTGAGCCATGGCCGCTGAGCCTGCGCGTCCGGAGCCTGTGCTCCGCAAGGGGAGAGACCACAACAGTGAGAGGCCCGTGTACCACAAAAAAAAAAAAAAAAAAAAAATCCTGTCAACCAGCATAAGACCTGGAGCTTTATAGACTTATTTAAACTAGAATAAGATGTATTCGTTTAGAAAAACAGCAGTTAAAATACCTATTTGATTTTCAGCTTCCATATTCAGAAAGACACAATGACCTATAAATTTTCTAAATCTCAAAAGAGAATCCATAGCAATTATAAAAAAGGATACAGGATGAAACATTTAATGTTCGACTCCTCATGTACCTCTAACCTTCAATAAGAAAAAAAAAATACAAGGGACAAAATGCAGCTCACCTCTATCATGAAAGGTTCTATCCCACAAAAAGCCAACCCCACTTCTTTCAAATCATACCATCCAAGGCTGACACCCTGGCTTTTCTTATGCTCTTCATGCTAAGAAATTGTTTGCTCTCCTTCCTTTCCTCCCCTTTACTCTTTCTCATTTTAATGGGGGCCAGATTGGTAGATGGCTTTTTTTTTTTTTTTTTTTTTTTTTTTTGCGGTACGCGGGCCTCTCACTGTTGTGGCCTCTCCCGTTGCGGAGCACAGGCTCCGGACGCGCAGGCTCAGTGGCCGGCTCACGGGCCCAGTCGCTCCGCGGCACATGGGATCCTCCCGGACCGGGGCATGAACCCACGTCCCCTGGATTGGCAGGCGGACTCCCAACCACTGCGCCACCAGGGAAGCCCGGTAGATGGCTTTTTCAAGGGTATACTGGCAACTGGCAGTGGTTATCATAAGCCCTAAAAATGTAGTAGCCTTTGACCCAGCACTCCACATTAACTAAGCTAAACTAAATGCTTGGAGAAGTGGGCAAGGATTTTTGTACCTAATTTTCACAATGTTATTTATAAGAAAAAACAGAAACAATCTAATTGTGTCTAGCAATAGCTACACTGAAGTACACCCATTAGATAGAATATTAAGCAGGCCGAGGTTCAGAAGGCTGTGGTTACCAATGGTTAATGACACAGAAGGATGTTCATGATATATTGATTTTTGTAAATATACGTGTACATAAGGTCAAAAATCAGGAAGGATAACCATCTATGGTTTTCAATACTTCCTTCTTCCCCTCATCACTGACCCTGCAGAAGTCTACTACCAGTCACATATCTTTCAACAGAGAGAAATGGGCAGGGGGGGCAGGTGAAGTGGCAAATGAACGGACAAGTGTACCCATGTTTTTTTAAAACCTCTCCTACTCCCAGGGTCTGTCTGTGATAGTCTTCTTTCCTCTTCTGAGATATGCTATCATAGACCAGCATGCTGACAGTGGTAGAATTTCAGATGAATGTGATTTTATTTTCCTTTTTGCTTATCTGTTATTTTATAATTTTACATTAAAGATCATGTATTATTTCTGTCCAAGAGAGCAGAGCCTGATGATTGAAAGTGTAGAATGTGGAATAGATCAGCCTGGGTTTTAATATTCCAGGTCCATAGCTTTTCACGTATATGATTTTGGTCAAGTTACTTAACCTAAGCCTCAAGTTTCCTCATCCAACAAATGGGCAGAATAATATTACAGGTATCCTTTTATTAGAGATGCTAATAGAACTGCCATACTGGATAAAGGAAATGATTACTATAGAGTATATAAAATATAACTTTATTTAAGTGTTTATACTTTGACGGAAAATAAATCTAAGCCCCAATCTCCTAGGAGAAAAATATTATATAAATTAAAACATGGGGAAATTTTCATTCAAAATGGTAACCAAAAATGTATATTAAGCAGCCCTGAGTTACCATTTTACATATACCGAAACAAAAAATCCTAACATTCATAGTTTCAAGGTTGTAGTGAAATTGCTGGTCATTCACGGTTAGTGGCAATGGATTTAATTCTTTCGTACTTGAGGAAAGCATTAATGCTCTATTGCAGTAAGACTTAGTAATTCCACTCCAACGCACTAATCTTAGGAAATAATTTGCCTAGAACAAAATTTAATATACACAAAGGTGTTCAATACAGAATTCTAAATAACAGTAAGTAACTGGATATACCTGAATATCTATTTTTAGAGGGACAGTAAATGGTTTAATTAATATTGGCATGTCAAAATAATAAAATTAAGAAACCACTCAGATTGTCATAATGAAGACCCTGAAGAAACAAAGACAGTTTGATATACTTTTAACTGAAGACAACAAGATCCAAGATATTTACCCTCTGTCGCTATATAAAATGTATATAATACACTGGAATAACTGAACTGAGGTGGAGCATGCGGGGCCTGGGGAGAGCAGTGGGTACAAAAGCAGAGGCGTGGACCAGCATGGGCACCCTCAGCAGTTGGCCCAGAAGACACGGTCGGCCACGGCAACTATTTCTGTTGCGAGGGAGACCAAATTTTACTTGCATTTCATGAATGGATTGCTATTGGCACTCTATCTCAGTACAGACAGATGCCAGCTGGTCACAAAGGATGCAAGTGGTCTCTGAAGGAAGATGGGGAGTTCCACAGCCACGAGGAGTCCTCATTCCTTGGGTCCTTCTGAGGACTGCAAGGTTTTACAGTCCGCATGCACCCAGGTAAGTGTACAAATGGATGGCTGATGTTATCGTTCTAATTTAACCACAAAATGGACAAATGGCTTAAAGTAACCATGGGTGGATAATAACACCAATAACGCAAGCACAAGTGACGCAAGAAATTGGCGAATTGGACACAACTTGTTCAAATCACACAACCCATAAGGGGTCCCTAGTCCCTCTAAAGTAAAGATGACATTCTCACAGCGAGAAAAGTTTCTGAAAGGAACATGTATTTTGAGGATAGAAGTTTGAAAATATTTCCATTATGTTTTCTTTTTGCCCAAATAATGTCACATCCATAAAACCTGTCCTATCTGTACTCTCTAAAAATGTGAACACAGAATTTTCTAATCGGCCTTAAAATGTACAAAATTAAGAGTTTTGATTTTTAAAGCCCTATTAAAAATAGGAAACTGTGGCATGTTCCCATTTTTTTTAAAGAATTCATTAAAATTAAAGAAGAAAATAATAGCTACCATTTATTGAGGGCTTAGTGTTTATGGATCAGGCCCTTTTCTCAGTGCTTGATGTGTGTTAATCATTCAATCTTCAACACTATCCCTGATGGACAGACTACTATTACCTCATTTCACAGATACAAAAACTGAGACACAGATTAGCAAATTATCTAATCTAGTAAGTAGTCAAGACAGGATTCTAACCTAGACTTCAACCCTAGAAGGTCTGCTCTTAACCCCTCAGAATACTACATTAGATTGCAACTGACTGGCTGATTTCAACCAAACTTTTCTGGAGCTGGTGAATTAAAAATGAACAAGTAGGGTTTCCCTGGTGGCTCAGTGCTTGGGAGTCCGCCTGCCGATGCAGGGGACATGGGTTCGTGCCCCGGTCTGGGAAGATCCCACATGCCACGGAGCAGCTGGGCCCGTGAGCCATGGCCGCTGAGCCTGCGCGTCCGGAGCCTGTGCTCTGCAACAGGAGAGGCCACAGCAGTGAGAGGCCCGCGTACCGCAAAAAAAAAAAATGAACAAGTAGTAAGCACTGCATGTCTCCCCTTTGGATCTATATGTACCTTATAAATTAACTTTTTCCATAATGGCAAAAGGTCAAAAATTTTTTAAACTGAGAGCATTTATTGTTTTTCTTGTACCATTAATAAATATAAAATTATTTTTAAAACATGTATTATATCCTGTTCATTCCTACTTTTGTGTGTTTACAATTAAAATATTCATGCAATAATGTATATATTATTTTATAATAAATAGACATAGACTGAAGGAGACGCTCACAAATTTACTGACAGCAGAACCCTGACAGAAAGTTTTAGAGACGAGTGCAGAAGGTTTAAAACAGGAGAAAAACAGTCAAATTTCACTTTTTTTTTTTAAGATTTTTTTTTGATGTGGACCTTTTTTTTTTTTTTTTTTTAAGTCTTTACTGAATTTGTTACAATTATTGCTTCTGTATGATGTTTTGGTTTTCTGGCCGGGAGACATGTGGGATCTTAGCTCCCCGACCAGGGACTGAACCTGCACCCCCTGCACTGGAAGGTGAAGTCTTAACCACTGGACCACCAGGGAAGTCCCCACATTTCACTTTTAAAAGATCCCTCTGGAGATAATATCAAATTTGGAAGCAAGGGATGCAATTATGGTTTCTAAAAGTATGAACTAGCAGAGAGAACGGAGGGGAGAGGGAGGCTGAGAAAAGCTTTAGATTTATCAAGGCACAAAGGAGCAGAAGCCAGTGATGGCTCTATGGTTTCTGACTTGCGGTGACAGAATTCAGAAGAGAATATAAAACAAAGTGTATGCGTGTATATGTGTGCGTGTTTATGCGTATGTGTGAGATGGGGGATGAAAATTAAATTTTGACCGCACTGAGATTGCAATGCCCATGGAACCACAGGGTGAATGCATACGATGTAGTTGGGAAAACAGGTCTGGAGAGTTCAGGAGAGAGCCCTGGGCTCAACTGTGATTGAGCTTCATCAGTTTGTAAGTGGCCACTGACAAGATGGGTTTTAATAAGTGCCAGGGGAGAAGACCTAAAGACAAAAGGGTGCCAGCACTGAAAGAACCAGTCGTGATAACATGGCCACTGAAGAACTTTAGGAAGGAAGGAAGGAAGTGCCTGGGAGATGGGAGGGGTCCTGGAGAGGGAGGAATGAGAATGAGAGGCTAGGAACCACGCGCCGGACACTGAAGGCCGGCTCGGGGAGGCTGCGTGACCCACCACACCCAAAACCTTTCTATGACCCAGAAAACATGAAAAGCTAACTTCTGATCCTACTCTTGCTACATCTGCTTAGCTGCCTGACCAGCCATAACTGATTCCTCTTTCCCATCAGACCCTAATGCCCCTCTTTCATGATGTGAGGATGGGCTTTGGCTTTTTGAAGCAACTACAGATCCGTTCACTTGCCTCTCTTAAGAATAAATAGAGGTTAGGGCTTCCCTGGTGGTGCAGTGGTTGAGAGTCCGCCTGCCGATGCAGGGGATACGGGTTCATGCCCTGGTCCGGGAAGATCCCACATGCCGCGGAGCAGCTGGGCCCGTGAGCCATGGCCGCTGAGCCTGCGCGTCCAGAACCTGTGCTCCGCAACGGGAGAGGCCACAACAGTGAGAGTCCCACGTACCGCAAAAGAATAAATAGAGGTTACATTAAAGGCAAATTTTACTATTTTTCCAATGCCCTTAAACTTTTTTAAATCTGGAATTTCTCCATAATGATAAAGAGACATAAACTTTATCTTGCGTTTGAATCAGTGCCTGATTCTACTTGGTCTGAATATTGAGTCAGGATAAAACCTCATGAAGGCTAAACAACCCTCTTTGACTTAGAATTAGTACCATAAGTTGAATTTACCAGCTCACTTTCCCCTCAAGTCTTTATTACAGAAAATTTCAAAGATATACAACCGTTAAGTAGATTAATACGAGTGTCATGCACCCACCACCAGCTTCAACAATCACAACCCATGGCCAATCCTATTCCATCTACACTCCTCCCACACATACTCCCATATTACCTTGAAGCAAGTCCCAGAAATGTTAACATTTCTTCTATGAATATTATAGCATATCTCTCTAAAAGATACTATAACTATAAAACTATTACCATACCCCCCAAAATTAGCAATAATTCTTATTGTTAGGAAGAGGAATTTCTATTTCAAGCCCACCACATTTCCAGTCAATCACATTTCCAATTGTCTCATAAAAGTCATATTTAAAAAAAAAATTTTTTTTTCTTTGTTTGCATTAGGATCGCCTCAGGGTCCACCATGGAGGTTGGTTGATAGGTTTGTTAAGAATTTTTTTTTTGGCTCATTTTTTTGAAGACTATATTTTAAGAGCCATTTTAGGTTTATAACAAAACTGAGAGAAGGTACAGAGATTTCCTATGAAATTTTCCTAAGAATTTTTAATCTACAGTTTCCCCCCTTCATCTCTGTTCTTTCTCCTTGCGAGCTATTTATTGAAGAAACTGGGTTGTTTGTCCTGTAGGGTATTCCACAGTCTGACTGCATTCCCAGGTGTAACTTAACATGTTCCAGCTCATTTCTAAAATTCAGGTTGGTTAATTTTTTTCCTGTCCCTGTTGATAGATAGAGAGGGAAACAGAGATATCACGTGGTATACTGAACAAAACCAGAGTGCTTGTCCATTCTGGTGACATTCGGTAATATGGAAAACAAACTGAGGGCCAATTTTTAAGGATGCTATAACATTATCTTTGGAGCAGGAACAGAAGTTGAGCCCTGGGCTTATAAAGTAGTATTTAGATCACAAGGATAGGAAACAAATGTTCCAGACTGAGGTTTTCCTTCTCTCCCCAACGCCCTCTGCTAGTATGACAGAGACTGGGGGGAGGGGGCTCTAGAGCAAGCAGCTGAGCTGAATCCCAGCTGTGTGCCTTTAACCAGCTTACTTAACTTCTCTGGGCTTCAGGGTCCTTATCTGTAAAATGGAGACAATACTTCACACCTGCTGTGGGAGAATTCATTGAGGTCATTCAGAAAAAGAGCTTGGCACACAGTAAGCTCTCAAAAAAAAAGGTTATTACCTTTTAAAAGTCATGATTATTCCTAATTAAAAGTGAAAGTCTCTTCAAAACTAAAGCTCAACCTTGAAGTGCCCCCATTTTTCTTCCCCAACTAAGTGACTAAATTGTTGAGTTCTTGCCAATTTCTGTCTGTAGCGGTACTTCTGAACAAAAACCACCCCTGCCGTGTGATAATGTATCTTCCATATTTTGCAAACAGCAGGCAGAATCAGCTGTCCTTGAACAGTCACAGAACTAATCTTCTTGCCTGTTTAGGAAGCATTCAAGTGAGGGACAGCAATTTTTGTTTCCTTTGACTAAGGGGCTGCCAAGTGCCAAGCCTGGTGTTTAGCATAGACACTTCACCGAATTCTTATCTGCTGGCTTTCAGGGGGGAGGAAATCCAATGGCCTGTGTTTTAATTATTAATAACCCCAAAGTTCTCATTTAAAATATGTATTCCGTACCTACCACTGGGCTACGTGCTGCAGGGAGTGAAAATTTAACAATAAGGCACAGTCTGTAAAAAAGAAGTTTATAGCCCATTAGGAGGAAAGAGAGGTATACTAATGATCCAGAACGTAATGGAACATAATATAACATGAGGGGGGAAATGAAATGGTAGGGAAAAAATCAGGTGGGAAAAATAAAGTTAAGGGTCGCTGTGGGGGGGCTACTTAAAAAAGAAATGATGTGTAAGATGAAAGTTTAAACAATGTATAGAAGTTCAATAGACCACAGGAAGGGCTGGAACAAACAAGCAGAGAGAGAGTTTCAGACAGAGGAAACGGGAGCATGGGGGCTGAAGTGTGGAGAGTGTTCAGAGAATGTCAGTAGTTCTGGTTGGATGGAGTGCAGGAGGTGTGAAGGGAAAGAGAGAGAGGTGGCTAGATCCTAAAAGCCTTTGATGGGTGGTGGTCAGGAGACTGGACTAGGTTGGGTAAGTAACTGAGAGGTATTGAGGTTTTCTGAGCCACTGAGTGGCACGGTCAGAGCTGTGTTTCATATAAATTCATATGGACACAAGGAGGTGGGAGGAGACCACCTGTACCCAAATTCAGAGTCAAGTCAAAGAAAGGAAGGCACAGACACCAGCCATATTTTGTATGGAGAAAATACATTGTAATATAATATGAGAGAAGAGGTGAAGGAGAACTCAAAGACAGCTCCAAAGTTTTGAACCTAAATGCCTGGGAAAAATAGCTGTGCCATTAACGCCGATATAAGTCAGTTCAAAGAACTGGGAGTGGGAGAAAGGTGATGTAATAAATCCCACTGGAACGTGCTGAATTTGATGGACTGGGGATCACACACAGTGGGCCACCAGGACCAAGGGGAAAAGTGTAGAGAGAGGGCCAATGAGAAAATCTCAGAGAAATAATACGTTTAGGATGTAGCAAGGTGGGCTAGTGAAAACAGATGGAGAAGTAGTGTTCAGAGAAGAATATTCATGTTAGTACAAATCGCAGGATCCAAGGAATGAAAGAGCTTCAGAGGAGTCGTGAAGACAAAGGACAGATGGGAAAAGTTAAAGGAGTGAGTGAGGAAGTAAAGGCAATGAATGTAGTCCCCTTGTTCAACAAACTCAATATAAAAGAATAAAGAAAGGATGGGATATAGGCAAGAGCACTGAAGAATTAGTTGTTCTTCAGGAAAGGGGACCTTCTGAAGGTCTTTATGCAGATCAAAGGTGATGGGGAGGAAACGACCGAACACCCAAGACAGGAGAGAAAACGAGTGACTCTAGAGACAAAGAAAAGGAGGTAAATGAAAAGACAGAAATACGCTAAGGTGAAAAAAGAAAACAAAGCTTAAAAGTCAAGATGACCAGCTGTCAGATCTGTTTTGCCAGCCTCTGTAGAGTTTCAAAAAAACAATACAAACTTGTAGAGATTTCACCTAGAAAACCAGACATTTGATTTTTCTAGAGAAAAGAGAAGCTGGGCAACACTGGGCCAGGCTTCCACAGGACAACTGCTGCCGTCCCTTCCTGCGACATGGCTGTCACCTGCGCATCTCCTCTTTCATTTCAGTAATTTCGATGGCCCCTGTGGGCAGTTTAGTTTGTGACCCCTGACCTAGATCTTTTCAATTAAAAAAGGAGATGATGTCATCCTTAGAGACTGAGTGAGGACTCTAGACTGAGACTTGAAAACTGTGAAAAACCATTGTCATAGTCATCGAAGGAAATGGGTTAGGAAGTCAAACAGGATATGAATAATCGAAGGGTTGTTGTCTATCTGTCTGCTGAAGAGTGCAGGGATTCGTCATTTTGCCTGCCAGTGCCCCACAGCCTGAAAGCGGAGGTCACAGGACAGTCGTGGCATAAGACAGGAAGACAAAGGGTTCTAGGGTGATGGGGGGATCTCAGTGAGAAGACCTACCCTTGATGGGGGGTCCGAAGGGATTGGTGTCCTGGGAGAATGAAGAAGAGACATCGTGGGAACAGAGAGCAGATCAGGAGGAAGGAGGGAGGTGAGAGAGACCTGCAAGGCAAGATAAACAGGGTCTTCCTGGAATTTTTCTGGCAGGAACTTGAAAGTATCATCTATACAAAAATATTAGAGGACAGGCACGCATCCAAGGCTAAGTGCAAGAATTGGGAGACTTTGGGAGGAAAGCAAAAACAAGTATGATTAGCACAAGAGGGAAAAGTTAGTCCTGCAAAAATTTACCTTTAGTGTATCTTCATCTCCCTGCTATTCAACTTCTAGAAATCAACTAGAAAAAGTGAAAATATAACCAGGCTTGGTAAATCATGATAAATTAAGTTCAGAGAATTATATTTTTGTGAAATGAGCCATGTGAATGTTAAAGATTTTTTTCAACTACACACTTGACTTCCTTTCAAATCTCCTTAAATATGATTTTGGAGGTAAAAGTATATTCATTCTTTGTTCTTCTATGCAGAGGACTGTACATATTATCACAACTTTTGAAGAAGAAAGGAGATCAAAAGTTCGAAGTTCAGTAAGTTCTCAATGTCCCACACAGCGCACACACGTACAAAGGGAAGGGACGCAGCGTTCACACCTGCTGGTCCAGTGCCTAAACCTTTGGGGGCTGCATATTCCGTAAGTGCCTTTATGTTTAAAAGAAACCAGCACATAGGGCTTCCCTGGTGGCGCAGTGGTTGAGAGTCCGCCTGCCGATGCAGGGGACACGGGTTTGTGCCCCGGTCCGGGAAGATCCCACATGCCACGGAGTGGCTGGGCCCGTGAGCCATGGCCGCTGAGCCTGTGTGACCGGAGCCTGTGCTCCACAGTGGGAGAGGCCACAGCGGTGAGAGGCCCACGTATCGCAAAAAAAAAAAAAAAAAAAAAAAGAAACCGGCACAAAAAACAAAATGACATATTAAATGCAGAGGGTAATTCTACAAGGTTACACTCCAGCTGGCAGCCTGGCAGCTCTGGGGAGAACAGCAAGGGTGGCAGTACCACAAAGGAGCACGGATGGGGGAGATTAAGGCTTATCTTCAAGGTGTGAGTTATTTGGTTTTACAGTGAGAATGGATTCATAATTTAAAACAAAAATGTTTAATTAAAATTCAGTAAAATGAGCTAAAGCATCCTTTCTAATTATCAAAGAAATATACATTTTAAAAAGACCCTTTATTTTAAATAGTACTAAAAAGACTGGTGAGGCACAATACCTGTAAGGTGTGGGACAAGAGGAAATCCAATAATGTGGTTGCTGTTGTTTTTCTCTGAATAGATGATGCATGCCCACAGCACAAACTTTTAAAGGTACAAAAGGACCTGTTCTAAAAATTAAGTCTCCATCCCTCTCTCCTATGCCCCAGATACCAGTTCCTCTCCTTAGAATCCACAACTATCAAGTTTCTTGGGTGTCCTTCAAAGAGTCTATTAAATCATGGGTGGGAGTATAAATCAATACACCTTATTGAAGAAGGCTTAGCAGCATCTATCAACACTTTAAATATACATACCAGTCATTAGAGAAATGTAAATCAAAACTACCATGAGGTATCACCTCACACCAGTCAGAGTGGCCATCATCAAAAAATCTAGAAACAATAAATGCTGGAGAGGGTGTGGAAAAAAGGGAACCCTCTTGCACTGTTGGTGGGAATGTAAATTGATACAGCCACTATGGAGAACAGTATGGAGGTTCCTTAAAAAACTAAAAATAGAACGACCATACCACCCAGCAATCCCACTACGGGGCATACACCCTGAGAAAACCACAATTCAAAAAGAGTCATGTACCACTATGTTCATTGCAGCTCTATTTACAATAGCCAGGACAAGGAAGCAACCTAAGTGTCCACTGACAGATGAATGGATAAAGATGATGTGGCACATATATATACAATGGAATATTACTCAGCCTTAAAAAGAAACGAAATTAAGTTATTTGTAGTGAGGTGGATGGGCCTAGAGTCTGTCATACAGAGTGAAGTAAATCAGAAAGAGAAAAACAAATACCGTATGCTGACACATATATATGGAATCTAAAAAAAAAAAAGGTTCTGAAGAACCTAGGGGCAGGACAGGAATAAAGATGCAGATGTAGAGAATGGACTTGAGGACACAGGGAGGGGGAAGGGTAAGCTGGGATGAAGTGAGAGAGTGGCATGGACATATATACACTACCAAATGTAAAATAGATAGCTAGTAGGAAGCAGCTGCATAGCACAGGGAGATCAGCTCGGTGCTTTGTGATCACCTAGAGGGGTGGGATAGGGAGGGTGGGAGGGAGACGCAAGAGGGAGGGGATATGGGGATGTAAGTATTCATATAGCTGATTCACTTTGTTATACAGCAGAAACTAACACAACATCGTAAAGCAATTATACTCCAATGAAGATGTTAAATAAATAAATAAACAAACATACCTTGTTACCTCACAACACATAAGACTCTATAAAAAATGATCTATGTACCTAGATGCACATTGCAACATTTCAGAGATAATGAATTGGAAACCATGTAAATATAAAAACTATAGCATATCTGTCCAACAGAACACTGCACAGTCATTATTAAAACATGAGAGAGCTACATACAGTTGACCCTTGAGCAACACGGACGTAGGGGAGGTTGGAGGTACTAATCCTTGGAGCATTTAAAAACCTGCATATAACTTACATTCAGTCCTCAGTATCTGCAGTTCCGCATCCAAGGATTCAGCCAATGGTGCACTGTATAATAGTGTAGTATTTAGTGAAAAAAATTCACATATAAGTGGACCTGTGCAGTTCAAACCCATGTTGTTCAAGGGTCAACTGTATACAGATACGGAAAGATGTTTCATAACACACTGGACAAAGAAAAAGGAAGCTGCTAAGCAAAACGACAGTATGATAGCATTTTTGTAAGCCAATAAAACATTCTGGATATGCATACCTATGTGTATGAACGTTGTATATGTCTGGGAGGATATTCAAACAATTTTTAATTGTGTTAATTACAGAAGATTAGGAATGCGAAAGCAGTGGAGAAAAGAACAGGGGAAGGTTTCCATTGTTTAATACTATGATATTATGTGCATGTTACAATGAGCACATATTGCTTTTGTATTGTAACTTAAGAGTTTCAAAAATTAAGGTAAAAAAATAAAGTTGACAGAAATCAGTAATACATGGATGAAAATAACCATCTGTAAAAATATTTTGCATGCATGTGATTAAAAAGACTAAGATATGACAGATGCGGATTTAACATCGAAAAGCTGCCCCAGAGGCTCAGGCGTGAACTAACGCATGATTATATTGAAGGATGAATAAGAATCATGCATTCTGAGGGCTGCTAGACACAGAGTCCCTAAACTAGGGAGGGAAGCCAGAAGGGCCCAGCCATCCACAAAAATGCAAGTTTCTTTCTCTTCTTGTAGACCGAAACTCAGTAACTTTCAAGAAGTGATTGAAAATACTGGGGGTGGACAAAGAAAGGTAACGGACATGGAAAGAAGGAGTGCTAAGAAAATAAAGCTCTTACAAAATCTGGAAATGCCAGAAGATCTCCAGGAATACTCCTAAGGTCCACTTTCTAAATTACAGCCAGAAGCCAAAACTTCCTTTCTGAAAAGATGGGCATCAACTGAATTTAAACTTTTATCCAAGAACATACAGTACATTTGTCATGAGGAAGTACTGTGATGAAAAAGTTGAGGAAAAAGGACAGACTATTAGAATGCATGAATATCCCTCTATCTCCAGTGCTGATTTGAGGGAAAGGATGCACTCACTGATTCCATGGAAGTTTCTCAGTCTTTCCAGCAGATAAGACTCTGGAAAGGAGAAAACTCTGTGAGGCAATGTTCATTCAGAAACGCTACAGCTAAAGATTACAGCAGCTATGTCCAAACATCCTTCCAATACTGGCCTTATTTCTCAAACTCACAGTGTTAAGTTTTCTATTGCTGCCACAACAAATGACTACAACTTTAGCAGCCTGAAACAATACCTATTTTTTATCTCACAGTTTCTGTGGATCAGAAGTCTGGGCACAGCATGGCTCAACTGGGTGTCTGCTCCAGGTTTCACGGGCCGAAGTCACTGTAGTGACAGGGCTGTGTCCCTTTCTGGAATCTCTGTGGATGAGCTCATTCTGATTGTGGGCAGAATTCCTTCTGCGTGGCTGTAGGACTGAGGTCCCCATTTCCTTCCTGGCTGTCGGCCAGGGATTGTTCTCAACTTCTAGAGACCACTTGGCTGGTAGCCGCCTTCAAAGTCAGCAGGGGCGGGTCAAGCTCCTCTCGGCTGTCCTCCTGCCTCCTCTGCCCTATCTCTCTGACTGAGTCTTCGGTTTTTAAAGGCTTATGTAATTACTTAAAGTTGCCCACCTGGAATATAAATTAGTGCAGCCACTATGGAGAGCAGTATGGAGGTTCATTAAAAAACTAAAAATAGGGCTTCCCTGGTGGTGCAGTGGTTGAGAGTCCGCCTGCCGATGCAGGCGGCGCGGGTTCATGCCCCGGTCCGGGAGGATCCCACATGCCGCAGAGCGGCTGGGCCCGTGAGCCATGGCTGCTGAGCCTGCGCGTCCGGAGCCTGTGCTCCGCAACGGGAGAGGCTGCGGCAGTGAGAGGCCCATGTACCGCAAAAAAAAAAAAAAAAAAAAAGAACTAAAAATAGAGTTACCATATGATCCAGCAATCCCACTACTGGGCATATATTCAGAAAAGACAAAAACTCTCATTCAAAAAGGTACATACACCTCAATGTTGGTAACAGCATTAGTTACAACAGCCGAGACATGGAAGCAACCTAATGTCCATCGACAGATGAATGGATAAATAAGATGTGGTATATATACACAATGGAATATTACTCAGACATAAAAATGAATGAAATAATGCCATTTGCAGCAACATGGATGGACCTAGAGATTATCATACTAAGTGAATTAAGCCAGACAGAGAAAGACAAATATCATATGGTACCATTTATATGTGGAATCTAAAAAAATGAAACAAAGGAACTTACTTACAAAACAGAAATAGACTCACAGACATAAAAAACAAACTTATGGTTACCAAAAGGGAAAGGCGGGGAGAAGGATAAACTAGGGATTTGGGATCAACAGATCCACATTACTACATATAAAATAGATAAACAATAAGGACCTACTGTATAGCACAGGGAACTATAGTCAATATCTTGTAATAACCTATAATGGAAAAGAATCTGAAAAAGAATATATATATGTACTATATGTATAACTGAGTCACTTTGCTGTAGACCTGAAACTAACACAATATTGTAAATCAACTATACTTCAATTTAAAAAAAAGAATATTTAGGGCTTCCCTGGTGGCGCAGTGGTTGAGAGCCTGCCTGCTGATGCAGGGGACACGGGTTCGTGCCCCGGTCCGGGAAGATCCCACATGCCACAGAGCGGCTGGGCCCATGAGCCATGGCCGCTGGGCCTGCGCGTCCGGAGCCTGTGCTCCGCAACGGGAGAGGCCACAACAGTGAGAGGCCCGCGAACCGCAAAAAAAAAAAAAAAAAAAAAAAAAAGAATATTTACTGTGGAAAAAAGAATTTGCCCACCTAACAATCAAGGCTACTCTCTCTATCTTAAAGTCCACTGATTACTAACCGTAATTTGATCAGCAGAGTTCCTTCACAGCAGTACCTGGGTTACTGTTTGACTGAACAACTAGACGACAGACATCCTGAGAGGACATCTTTATAATTATGCCTACCACATTCATTTATATTCTGAGGTTAAAAAAAAAAAAAAGCGATGACACAAGTATTCCAATCTACCTGGATTTTTCAGCATGCAGTAATGAACTGGCACTGCTCTTACATGAGTTACTTCGATTAAACCTGCAAATAACTCTGCTAAATAAATATTATCATAACCATCTTTATAATCAACAAAACTATGGCTCAGAAGTTAACTCACCTGAGGACACAGGAACTGGAAGTGAGAAAAATAAGAATTAAACCTGATGTTAGCAGTCTAAAAAGCCCATTTCCTCTAAGATTTCTGAAAACATGGCACAATTATGACTTTTAAAACAAAATGGCTTAGTTAATAGTAATGGGAATAAGGAATAGTGATGTTTAAAGTGGAGAGGGAGGAAACCCAACAGGAGTTAGCAACTAATTAGTTCTGTAAATTAAAGGTAAGGAAAAAATAAAATCAAAGCCAACTACCATTTGAAGGACAAACTGAGGTTAACAAACCATGTAGGTCCAAAGAAACCTGAGCAATTTCTACCCAGAGGATGTGGAAGACAATTTACATTATCAAAAGTCCTAATGATTTTGAAAATTACAAACTAGCCATATAATGGAATACTAGTCCTAATACTAAGCAGGCTACAAAATACCATGTATAAGATTGTGGGGCTTCCCTGGTGGCGCAGTGGTTGAGAGTCCGCCTGCCGATGCAGGGGACACGGGTTCGTGCCCCGGTCTGGGAGGATCCCACATGCCGCGGAGCGGCTGGGCCCGTGAGCCATGGCCGCTGAGCTTGCGCGTCCGGAGCCTGTGCTCCGCAATGGGAGAGGCCACAACAGTGAGAGGCCCACATACCACAAAAAAAAAAAAAAAAAAAAGATTGTGCATGTGTACATATTCACACACTTTCACTTATTTTATTCAACAAATATTTATGGAGCATCTCTTGTGTGCCAGACACTTATCTAGTGGCTGGGGATATAGCAATAAACAAAACAAAGTCTCTGCCTAGAAACAGCAAATAAATAAACAAGTGAAAATATAAGACAGAGTGATAACACCATGGAGAGAATAAAGCAGAGTAAGGAAACAGCGAGCTCAGAGAGGAGGGTTGTTATGTTGTATGAGATGGTCAGGGAAGGTGACCCTGATAGGATGACATCAGAACGCAGCACTGAAGGAAATGAGTGAGCCATGCAGTTCTCTGGGGGGAAGCTTGCAATAAGCAACGGGAAGAGCACATGCAAGTGCCCTGGGGTAGGAGTGCGCTTGGAGAACTAGAGGAACGGAGAGGAGGGAGTTGTGGCTGCACCAAAGTAAACAAGGTAGGAAGAAGCCGGGGGAAAGGTCAGAGGAGTTAGAGAAGTTGGGGGCGGGAGATGACAAAGGACTTTTGTGCCATTTTTAAGACTTTGGCAATGAGAAGCCATCAGAGGGTTCTGTATACAAGAAAAATCATCTATAGTTCATCCATAAATAAAGAACTGAAGTTCAAAACACCAAATCTAGCAATAATTACCTCTTCATGATGAGATGATTACTTATGAACTTCTGTTTTCCAGTATTACTTATCATTTAAAATAAAAGTTTCGGTGCATAGAATGTCAAGTTAGTTTTCAAGTGCACAGAAGTGAACTGCCAGTGATGCTCGGGGGACAGTGGTTAGGCTCCTGGGCTCTGGATCAGGAGGGCTGGATTTGGTTTGCTCACTTTGTGTCCATTCAATTTGCCCAACATGTGTTAACCTCAGTCCACTGAGCTTAAAATGAAGGTAATAATACCAATCTCTTCTGGCTGTTCTGAAGGAGGAAAGCACTCGCATAGTATTGAGTTCATAGTATGAGTCCCCAGAGCTGTACATGTTAGTATCACCTCCAAGGACAGATTCAGCCAGGCCTGCTTTATGGAACAGCTAAAGTGTGCCAGTCATCTGCAGCATGCGTGGGATGCAGATCATGTGTTCACCTAACCTGGGCTTCCTCCCTGCATCTCCCTCTGAATACCAGTCCAATCTAAAAGATAGCACCAGTCCAATTTAAATTAATTTCCAAAACCCAAACGGAGAGAATCCATGAGGTTCTGCAGCAAAGGATGCCAAATCTAAACCACGGAAACAAATGAACTTATTTTGCATTTAATTCATTCCTGAGGTTTTGTGAACTCATCTCTCAGGCAAATCTATAATCCTTTATTTCTTTATTCTTTATTTTTCAGTCAAGACCTAAGCCAGCCAATAATTTATATTTATATTTAAAATTTATATTTAGAATGCAGGATTACGGACTGCCGCTTGAGAATAAAAGAAAAACTTGGATTTTCAAAGATTAAAAAAGCAATAATATATATTACACAAAGACAAATTTCTGGGTGCAAAGTTTGAAAACATTCAAATGTGTAAAGTTTTCCATGTGTAATTTTTACCTGTCAACACAAATTCTCTCCACAGATGAAGAACTATTACAAAGACTTCGTTTTATCATTAAGAAAAGCCTCAGACACTTGCATTCGACTTTCTAGTTTAAATGACAATTACAGTGTTTTTGTCTTCTGACGAGGAGGAATAAACAACTTTACCATCTCCTAGTCTGTGTGTCTTCTCTAGAATGTCAGCTTGGCCCAATTACATTTATTTTTCATGTAGGGAAAATAGCAGGGTTTGTTCCACATGGGTGCTGGGTATGTGCATAGAAATTTCACCATTTAATTTTTGTGTCTGGAAGGAAAGGAGATTATAATTATGCCATGAGGTATAACTATAATTAGGTTTTCAAATATCATACGTATCCCTATGAGCCAATTGTAAAATAACAGAGAGTTCTGTGTTACTGGGTTAGCTTTTTTTCCCCCTTGAACCATCACATTCCTCCAACCTCAGGAAGAACGAGAAAATCTTACAGTTAAAAAGGTTTTTTTCTTTAAAGATAAAGAAACTAAGCTAATACAAACTGTTACTAGTATTTAGCACTGATGAGACTTTCATATGTACTTGTTGGTGCTTAAAAAATCGTTATGGTGGCTATGAGTTAGATCCAGCAAAACAGGTTAATGGCAAGTTTAGGTAAGTACATTTAACCTTGTTACCTCTGGTGATGCTAATGAGACTTTGCAATAACGTAACTTCCTAACTGAGGTCGTACAGTACACTTTACACATGATCCTTTATGATTATTTTACAGAAGATAAAACACATGTACAATTTACAGGTATTACACAAGTCTAAGCAGCATGTCTTTGTGTGTGTGTGTGTGTGTGTGTGTGTGTGTGATTTTTGTGGGGGGGGTGGGAGGCAAGGGGAGTATATACTGAAACAATTTTCCCCAGTTGTCTCCCCAAATGAGTAAGATATTTCTTGACCCATATAGAATAGTGTGCATGATATATAACATATAATATCCTGTATAATTACGCATATTCCCACTTTTTTGTACTGATTCCATTCTGGGAAAGAAAAAGACAAAATGAAAATAAGCATCTTCAATTCTTGGTTGTATGATCTAATTACTGAAAGTAGCCCTGTTCATTTAAAAATCACAGTTACAGGCTCTAAACACCAAATAATCTTGGAAAGACCACAAAAGTCTTTAGGGAAAAGGCAAAGGTATAGGAAACAGAGTATGTGAACATCCTAATAAAGCATCTGTAAAACATTAAGTGCCTAATAATTGTATTCCAAAATATTTCAAGAGCCAACATCCACTCAAACATACCCACTCATCACTAAAATCCTATGAGTGTATAAAGTGTACACAAATACCCAAAGTCAAATGGAGCATCGTGGGGCTGTGGTGAAGCAATGAACGGACTCCAGAAAATAAAGAAATAGAGCTTCAAACACAATGAGATCCTTTAAACAACTGAGTGATTCTCAGCATCCAGAATTATCAGAAAACAAACAAAATTAGAGAATCTACTTAGAAGTCTATAGGGAAGAGAGAACTTTCCTGAATACCTGGAAATATAAGGAAGCAGTTCACATTCTAGTAGTTCCAGGTTTGTCCCCAAGGAATCTGCATCATTCATTTCTCATATAAAACCTATTATGGGGAGGGGGGATTTAGCACTTAGACAAAATATAATATGCCTACAGTGTTGGAGACTTTTATGAACTGACCTAGTGGTAAAAATAACATGAGTATAGGAGCTGACAGAGTTCTTGTCGGTAGCCAACGTAGCCATGTAAACATTTATATGGATTATCATTCTACAGACTTTTAGGTACTTGATAAACATCTTCACATTTTTATTTTTTCAGAGTATTCCCTTTCCTTGTGGAAAAGTAAGTATTGTTACCATGATGTTACTCCTAAGAACCTTAGTTTGATTCAAAAAAGCTCAGCATGAGGAGAAAAATTTCTCATTCATTAATTTAAAAATAACTCAAGCTCTACGAGATTTCTAAAGCAGACTCCCTCTTCATTTTCCCAAAATACATATGAAGCCAGTAGCAGAGAATTATCAAAGAGGACTCAATGAAATTTCAGATTTTGAAATTAAACAAAATCCAAGCCACCTGGACAAGTCAGTAAGCCCTGTCTCAAAATGGGTTTTTGTGGGGGGCGGGGGAGGGCGTGTAAAAGGTGGGGGGGGTCCTTTGACATTTTAAGACCCTTAATCCCCGTCTCTCCCCCTTCCTCCAAGTATATATGCCTGAGCAAATGTAAAATAATCAATCTTCTTAGAACTGCAGCTCTATGTAGATTAAATTATTAGCCTCCAGCAATCCAACAATTCCAAGAAGTAAGAGGTTAAATGATTTATTAGCAATTCTGCAAGCCATTCTTCCAACGTGCCTTCTCCTGGTCAGTGCTGGATGTCAGGGCTGTGTTTGCCTAAAAGTAGCCTGCAAGCAGAAAACTCTTCTAAACCAAGACAAATCCAGGCTGCCAACAGCAAAGCACAACAGATGCTTCCTGTTCCTTCAGTAAATGACAACAATCCTAATGTGTATGACATTCCTGATTCTTGGGAGAAACAAACAATGAACATGAGACTCCATGTTGAATTCCTAACTCCTGTAAACCTAACCTCCTATCAAATCTTTCACAAAATCTGTAAAACTAGTAATGAAAGCTAAGCCCTCAGTTGCTGGTCTTTTATCAGTTGGGGGGTAATACCATGATAGCTTCTGTTTAATGATACCCCCAAACCGGTTTTTCATTCGGTGATAATATTAATCACTGGCAAAGAATGGAAACCTTGATAAAGATGCAAGTCTCATGCAATATTTCTTTCTTTCAGCATTTATGTGTTTCATTAAAATACAGAAATGAATATTAATGGCCATGGGAATGGCCATATTAGCCATCTATATGTCAGAAACCTTACAGTCAGGCATACAGAAAATCAAAAACCTACATCAAAACTTTGATTTCTCCAGCAGATCTTGGAACTAGCGTATCGACCACTACAAGATGACTCAGAACCAGCATGTTATTATGCCAAAAAATGCTTTCCTCCAAAAGCAACAGATGTATTCAGGACGTCGTTTTATTCTGTGGGCTAACTGCTAATTTCAAAATATTCTGTATTCATTACTCATAACTCAACTTAAGTTTCACAATTTAAGTTTTAAACACTGAATGAAAGATTAAGATCGACAAATAAATAATTGGGGTTTCTTTCCAATGCACAGCCTCTTTCAACCGTAAGACTATGATTTAAGCTCTTCATAATTTTATGTAAAATGGTGCCCAGCATGCTTATAAGAATAAACATACTTGATAATAGGATCAGGACCATTAACATAAAACAGAGGCTTTTTCCCCCCAAAATAATATTTCTTCAAAGGATTTGAGCCAATGGAAATACAAGCTTGCTAATAGTAAAAGGCTTTAATGCTTTAATTCGCTTTGCAGCTCTGTTTCATAGCCAAGTTACTGTCACTCCTTTCAGAAAGGGGGAACGTTGGGTTAAAATATTTTTTGCCTTCAATCCTGATTTATGATTTCCTCTAAAGAAAAGCACAATTTCTGCCAAGAAGAGGAAAGCAAGGCTTAGCTTTCACATCAGGAAGGAAAAAACCAAACAAACTGGTAGCAACCTTTTTTGCATATAATGATCACTATTATTTAGCCCACTCAAGTGAAACACAAAACCAAAGAAAGGAAGAAGGAATCTCGAGTCTTAACAGGATCTGCAGAAAATAAGGAACGAGAAAAGCCACGCTTAGAGAAATTTCCAGAGCTTTCTCGGCTCTCATCAGAAACAAGCAGTTACTGTACATTCCATGACCTGTGCCACAGGAAAGAGATGCCTTTCTTCCACCATGCTAGCTCTCTGAATAAAATAATTTTTGAGAAGACCAGGAGGACCTGGCTATTTTAAAAAATCACAGAACCTTACTGTTGAAGGGGACCTGAGCCAACATCTACATTCAAGCGCCCACTCAAAGCCTGAATGTTTTCTGAAGCGTCTGGATGAATCCTGCCACCTCCTCTAAATGGCTAGACTCACTCGGTTACCGGAAGGGCCTGCCTTCCCTGAGTCAGACTGCCCACCCTGCCCCAGCCAGTTCAGGACTGTCCTCAGGGGTCAAACAATACAAGTCTATTCCCTCTTCTGCTTGACAAGCAGACAAGTTTTATAACAGCGGCCCTGTCTCCCTTAACTTCCTAGGACATCAAGCCCCAGTTCTCCAAACCACTCTTAACAGGACACGATTTCCAGACCCTGGGCACACTGTCTCTACACCCCACCACTGGAAACCTTCCGACTGAGCAACATTCCTCTTAAAATGGAATGTATGGAGTCCCGCACTAGAATCACTGACCTGGAGCACAAAAGGACCATTATCTCCAAGAAGCTGGTCACTAACTTGCATTAAATCTGCTAATCGTAGTTAGCTTACCTTTCCTTAACTTACTATTAGCAGAGCATCACAATGTACGCACTTGAAAACAACCCCTGGAAAGCTTCTGGCAAACCAGGTTATGGCCACTTTTAATTTTTTACGATGTAAATTCACAACATGACATATAACCCTGTTAATTAAAATACTACCAGCTTCACTTTAGCATGTCACGTACAGATTAGTTTCTGGATTTGGACTGTCATCAGTTGTCTCTCCCAGCTATGTTTCAACCGCAATTCCCAGTCACTGATGAAAATGCTGAATAAGAACCCTGTGGTGAGCCAAACTCCAAGTCATTTCCTCCTAACACACACATTTTTTTCTTTAACCAAGAAAATACAAATTTTCATAAAGCAGTCGTTTCAAATAGAATAATCAGCTTCACCAGGCTGAGAGGTCTGCTGACTGGCAACATGTAAGGAATCACTGATTAAAGACAGTTTTGTCGGCCCGAGTGTGGTAGCTAGCGACACCAGCACCGGCACTGTCTGGATTACTCTTGGCCACGCACTATTCCAGAACTCAGGGGTCTGGACAGGACTGCCGGCTAATGTCTACAAGTTGCCAGTTTTAAGGCATTTACCATAATACACATCTAAGCACTCAGTGTTAACCAGATGGGTATTGTTAAGTAGCCGTGGTGTCAAATTAAATTTTGTTGGAACACTGGCATTCCCCAAAGTCGCCTTTTTGTGCCCTGCTCAATTTGTGAGCAGCAGGTTTATCCAAGGCACTTAGCAAGGCACCTATAAACTGCCTCTACAGTTATTTAAATAGTGCACATAATTCAGAAAGCATCCTAGTCTGGGAGACCTGGAAGAAGGAAAAATAGTAGGAGCCCTTTAATCATTGGCCACAGCCAGCTCCATCTCCCTGTTCTAACAGAGGACACTCTGTTGGCGTCAAAGGTACAGAGAGGGCTTCCCTGGTGGCGCAGTGGTTGAGAGTCCACCTGCCGATGCAGGGGACACGGGTTCGTGCCCCGGTCCGGGAAGATCTCACGTGCCGCGGAGCGGCTGGGCCCTTGAGCCATGGCCGCTGAGCCTGCGCGTCCGGAGCCTGTGCTCGCAACGGGAGAGGCCACAACAGTGAGAGGACCGCGTACCGCAAAAAAAAAAAAAAAAAAAAAAAGGTACAGAGAATTACTAAGGAAATCAGATGAGGGGCAGGGATTAAAATGATGTGAATGGCACCCCCGGTGCAGGCTGGGTCCCTGAGCTTAAGGCTCAAAGTGATCAAGGAGCGTTCTTAGGGACCTTTTCCTATCATCTCATTGCAGATAAACTGTGTAGACCAGAATTGTTTGCTATTCAATTCATAGGTCACCAATTCATAGGCAATCAGTGACCCCTAGAGAGTTAGCCACATAACTCAAAGGCTGCTGACTGAGAACGCATCAAGCACAGGGACTTTTCCATCACACTTCATGCAGAATATCAGCCCCATAATATGCCGGGTGCTTTGGCTTCTGCAGGGCAATTTATGAAGTCAGTTCATACATGGTAGACGGGTTGGTTATCCAGCAGGGCAACCAGAGGCTTCCAGCCTCCGGACAGTTAAGAGGGCAGTAAGCCAGAAAGGGCTGCAGGAAAACCCAACACAGCAGGGCACAAAACAGCATTCACACAGTGCCCTGGTGAACACAATCCCCAACCCAGCTGGACTGAGCCACGATAGTTGGCAGCATTGTTGAGGGCCCGCAGGAGAGATCAGACTTGTCAGTCACCAACTTGAAGCAGTTTCGCCTGAATTATCTTTATTTTCAATCGTCCCCTGCCCCCCACCCAGGGCAGTGACCAGGGTCATGCCAAAGTATATTAAGTTCAGTGTCACCAAACAGCCTTGAACCAGAGAAGGGGAGAAGAACCTTTCCCCCGTGAGACATGGACTTGGAATCACACGCTGGTGCAGTGGGCTGGATATGGATGCATTTTCCTCCCCCATCCTCCTCCCCATTTTTTCCTTCATCCCGACCTCCGGGTTCCATTACCCAGCTGGGCCTCTCTCAGAGCTACCCAAACAGTTGTTCTCTGCTCTCACCATCCCTCCTTTAAGCCTACCCACCGTGTCAGCGTTCCTGACCGCAGTTTAAGGCAGCTCAGCGAGACACTGGCTCTGGGGTTGACTGTCAGGGATTATTGCAGCAAAGGGCATCTTGACGCCCAAACCTATAGCAGCTCAATTCTCTTCATTAACAGTGAGTCTCTCTATTCAGAAGATGTGGAAGAAAAATGTCCACAATACTTTCCCTTTGAAATGCAGTCTGCAGGTGATCGGAATTTAAAACATAGCATCCATTTCAATTCACTGACTACACAACTCAGAGACGAACTCAACATCTGGCGTTAGGCAGGCACCCTGGTGAATCAGAACAAAAGCCGTTTAGAATTGATGAGAAATGTTTGAATCAAAAGATCTTAGAGCCTGAGGAGTTTGGGAATACCTAACGCACCCCCCTTGTTTTAAAGATAAGGAAACCGGGGGTCAGGGGTTCCTGAGGGACAAAAATAAACCTGGAA
Organism: Mesoplodon mirus; assembly: GCF_964341445.2. Classification (NCBI taxonomy): domain Eukaryota; kingdom Metazoa; phylum Chordata; class Mammalia; order Artiodactyla; family Ziphiidae; genus Mesoplodon; species Mesoplodon mirus. The sequence continues at coordinate 80,379,135 of NC_138987.1, forward strand.
TGCAGTTTGCGAATCAGAAATCACGACTCCATGTTCTGCAGGCTCTTTCAATATCTTTAAATATCTCTGTCTACTTATGGACCAGAGTCTGTCAAAATTTATTTTTAAATGACAGAAAATCTGTCCAATTAAATATATTCTGCTTTATTTCTAGATGGCAGCTTGACGCACAATCTTCACACCCTTTAACAACACATCAACTTGAGATAAAAATCATTAATTCCATAAAAGGAATAGGAGAAAAATGAAAAGCTAAGTACCAGCTGAGGTGCCACAGAGACTTTGGTCAGTCAGCTCTGTGAGCACAGGGGGTTCTCCAGGGGCCTGAGAAGGCAGGATATAACATAAAAGCTGTCAAAAGATGACTTGGCCGGTCATCTGCAGGTAACTTAAATTACACAATGTCCTCAAGTGTTTTGGTTTTATTTTCCTATTTTGGCGATTTCCAAGACCTTCCATGCAGTCGTCCTTCTAGGTCTCAAACAACTTCCTAATTTCCAATGTTCCTTTTAAACTATGTCACTTGCTCTTTGGACATGGAAAGGATATAAATTATAAATAAAGTCAGTTCCTTCTAGTTAATGCCAGGTTTGGAAAGATGGGACTAGCAGAGGTCTGTAACCTAGGGTAACCACGATTATTTTTAGCATCACAGGGGCAAGGGATGGAGAGATGGACATTCCCATCTTAGTTGAGGTGCCACCCCCTTGGGAATTCTTCCTGACCCAGGCCTGGGTTAGGTGCACCCAGAGGACAATGAGCACCCCTCTACCACATCACAGTCTTCTGGAACCTTAACCAGATCTGTCATGATTATAAATGAACTTGAACTCTTAAGTAACCATGTTACAGAATTTACTTTTAGTACGAGCTATGTGACCTCAGGAAGTTTTCCGTGTCAGTTTTCTCATGTGAAAATGGGAATAAGAGTATCTATCTCAGTTTCCTTGATTGTAAAAAAAGAATATAACAGTATCCACCTCAGAGTGATTGTAAAGATTAAAATGCTCTTATGAATTATAGCACAGAAAAGCATTCCAACATCATAAGTAGTCAATAAACAGCAACTATTATCACACTGCTGTCCTTATAAGTCCTAACTAATACATTAGTTGTCCTCTTCTCTGTGCTTCTTTTAATCTTCACCAGCTAGACAGATAAGCCCTTGCGTGTGATGGGGGAAAACCCCCCGCAAGATGTGAAATCAGATGGGCATGGGGTAGTATCCGGACTCCGCTATTCACTACATTTCATTAATTAAAAAGATATACTTTTTCACATTTTAGCATCACAGAAACTGAAATGTGTCTTACATTCAGTGAAAGTGGGCATTATCTCTGATCTTGAGCAAGTTATTTAATCTCTGTAAAACTAGTGATACTGCCTTCCTCTCCTAGGGTTGCAGGAAGGCACAAATAACATACTCATGCAACCCCCTAACACACGACAGGCAGCCCCGATTTGCACCTTTATGGGTCCAGTGTCTTGTATATAAAAGACGCTTAGGAGGTGAATCAATATTTACATATATTGAATGGAGCATCCCATTATCCCTGGAAATTTTTTAAAAATAGAACCCAGATCCATTCCAAGCTAATGTGTGTGCATGTCCCTGCCAGAGCGGCCTACAGAAAAGGTCAGGGGCTTTCAGAACAGGAACTCTGAGGAGAGGCCATGGATGGACACCCAGAGCCCCGTGCAAGGACCTGCGGCTGCTTCCAATAACCCACCCCGAGCCTCGGATTACCGTACAGGCCCTACACGGGGCCACTGATGGCGTCCAAATCCCCGCTGAGACCCAGGTCAGGTTCAAAGTTCCTACGGGGAGGCCAGCAAGTACAGGAAGGTGCTTTCTCCAAATCCAGTTATAATTCCTGACACATAACAACAAGTTACCTAGTGTGGAGCATTTACTTCATTAAGCCCCACTTCACGCTTCACAATAACCCTGTGAAACATAACCAACTGCATCAGCATTCCTGTTTTCTGAGGCCCAGTGTTTAAGTCACACCTCTTATTAAGGGGCAGAAATCCACCTGGTTCCCAAGCCTGTGTCCTTCACCACTGCGTCTTCTCTCTAGGAGGTGAGGAACATCAGCTGGAGAAGGAGGTGAGGTTCTCCCAAACTTCGAGGTCTTGCTTTCAAAACAGCCTGACAGGGCTTCCCTGGTGGCCCAGTGATTGAGAGTCCGCCTGCCGATGCAGGGGTCACGGGTTAGTGTCCCGGTCCGGGAAGATCCCACATGCCGCGGAGCGGCTGGGCCCGTGAGCCATGGCCGCTGAGCCTGCGTGTCCGGAGCCTGTGCTCCACAACGGAAGAGGCCACAGCAGTGAGAGGCCCGCGTACCGCAAAACAAACAAACAAAAAAACAGCCCGACAGCATCCTTCCCACGAGGGTGTCAGGCCCTCCTGCTCCAGGTGGATAGAGGCAGATGGGGTAGACGGGTGGGGCAGTTCTGGGTGGAGTGAGTTTCAGTGGATTTCCAAGCCCAGTTGGTGTTGCCTCTGTCCTGGGCCCTGGCCAGCCCTCACAGGTGGTGTTTTCCATTTGACCTCTTCCCGTGTCACTCGTTCATGATTTATTTCCCACAGCTCCAAGCAGCACCCTGCAGCTCACCTCTGGGCCTTCCCTTCCTTGATAGGCTTCCTCCATCTTTTTCTTTTCCCTTTTTTAAAACTTGTGGTTCTTTGAAAGTTTCTCTCCTAATGACACTTATTTCTCTCTACACAGGACCGCATTTCCCGGCCAAGAAACTTTTCTCTATTCATCCTTTGCAGATGTGTCACAATGAAAATTCATAGTTGGAGATTCCTCATCTGAACTTTCCAGAACGCCAATGGTAAATGCACACGTGCAGGCATGTTTAGAAAGATGGAGAAGCCAGAGGAAGACACACACAACGTGACAACTTTCCTTGCCCCCAATGAGGATGTCTGCTCCTTGCACTGTCAGATCTCCTGAGACCCCAGGGATCACATGGAGAAAGATCATCCAAGTGGAGGGTTCGAGAAGATACACTGCGCGCGTTTGACAGTCTCCCCTTCAGCCTTTCCTCTACGGCAATCACTACGCTGCATTAATCTCCTTCTCGGCTGAGGAAACCGTGCCGTCTCCCATTTCTAGGCAATACACTAAAGCAGCTGGTAAATCATGCAATTACCAAATCATCACATCCCTCCAAGAGGTTCAGAGATGTGTGGAGTTTTTTGTGTTTTTTTGTTTGTTTGTTTTTTGCGGTACGCGGGCCTCTCACTGTTGTGGCCTCTCCCTCTGCGGAGCACAGGCTCCGGACGCGCAGGCTCAGCGGTCATGGCTCACGGGCCCAGCCGCTCCGCGGCATGTGGGATCTTCCCGGACCGGGGCACGAACCTGTGTCCCCTGCATCGGCAGGTGGACTCTCAACCACTGCGCCACCAGGGAAGCCCAGAGATGTGTGTTTTTAATACAGAAGCTAAGGCCAAGAACAGCTGCATAAGAGACAGTGACCCATTTATCTCTCCACTCCACCCATGGTGGAAACAGGTTGGGAATATCTCCCATGACTTGGCATTACAGAGCTCCTGGGTGATATTGCAGACTGAGGCAAAGAATACAAGGGCTACCTCACTGCTGAGGGGGACTCACTGGAAGTGAGGTCCATAGGTCAGGACACACAAACTCTATCACCTTTGCTGGTGCCAGGCCCGAATCATCCACAACACACCCAAACTATGAAGATGATGGGTCGGCAGAACCCACCACCTCCTTCACTTACTAAAAGATAGAAAATGCTGGGGAGCAGTGCTCATTTTTGCAATATGGCTTGAGCTGCAGTTGGAAAGATATTACGTACAATTTTGGCCCTGTTTACTCATCCCACTCATCCCACAAACCATGCCAGACAGTTTCAGACGCTTGCTGAGCACAACTGGCTTTTGGAAATGCCAGAAAACTGATTCGTTTTTTCAAAGTACATGAACTTATCCTTTGAAAATGTGACTCCTAAACCATAATCCTCAACCATGACGAAAAGACTGTATCAGGTAACTTCGACAGAAGCTATACTCCCCCAAGTTTGCCCTCCATCCGTAGGGTCCCCTGGAATGTTCTGAGTTTCATGGTCTGTGTGCCTTACCTGCCTTTTGTGGTGGTGACCCACAAATCCTATAAATTCAACATGAATTAAATACCCCAGAAACAACTGCCTTCATGTACACATATGATGAATATGCCAAACATGCAGTAATTCATGCTTGGGAAAAAGTACTCAATGACGTGTCAGCCGTTTCACAAATATAGAAGCTGGCCCCTGCTATATCATAACCAGGTGTAAATATTATCCAAGTGTCTCACACTTCGGAGAGGCTAGAGATCTGTTTGATTTATCATTAACGAAGGGGTATGACCTCTTCCTTCAGTTTTGCTAAGGGATGCAAACTTTCTAACTTTGCAGATAAAGCGACTTACCATACTGCTGGGATTTTGGTGCTACATATTTTGTCTGTTTCTCTCTTAAGGAATTAGATTCTTTGGGACAGGGTAGGGTCACTACTGTGCTCCAACCAGACCCCGTTTTTAGGGCCAGTGCACCCATCCCCAGCTGCTGCCGGCTCACAGGGAAGGTCCTCAGCCAGTGGCAGGACACAGCTTCACCCAAAGTAATGCCCCCAGAAGGGGTGGCCAGGTGCCAGCCACTCGCTGATTCAGGGATACGTAGATCCAGCTCTTTGCCTCAGTCAGAGACAACTGGGCAGGGCCACCCCAGCTCCAGAGCTCACCATAAGGGCAGCCGGGGCCTCAGTTACACCCACACTGCCAGTCAGCTTGTCCTCTGCCCAACCCTGCTGCCTTCTTTTCCTCACCCCTAAACTCCTTCAGCATCCAACTCCTGGTGTGCTTCCAGCCAATCCAAAGAAAGACAAGCTGTTTTCTAAGTGTAGAAAGTTATTTTTTAAATCGTACTGAGGAAGTTACAGGCCCTAGAGGGACACGTTCGATCAGAGGTCCTGTGAAGGCTGAAGGCAGTCTTTGAAAAATACTTGTGATTCCGTTTAAAAGTTACACATTTTGATAATCAACTCAGACCACTTTCTGAACACCAACCCAATGCAGTCAACAGGGACAGAAGTTTAAATAATGCCCAGGAGTATCACAGTTTCACAAGTAAGGGAGGTGAGACATCGCCAGGAGAGTGATCTGTGCATCACAACATCACATCATGTGGTACTGGAAACTGACCCCAGACCACAGGGTGCCGAGCTACGGTTTTTATCCTTGCCCGTTAGAGTATACCTGCTCCCCACATAAGACACACGTGCTTTATAACCTACATCAGAGGAAATCTTTCCTCTAAAGCCACTTGAAGAGAACAGCGCTACATGACAATGAGTCCTGAACACTTTATTCCCAACATTCCAAACTTTTAATAACAGGGAACAATTCCTAGAGCTGATCAATTATTGATGACTTTGTACTCTTTACTGCATCCCCGAGAAAGCAGATGGCAGACAGGCCTGCGCAGGAATCAAGAGCTACTGCTACCACGTTGCCCAGGAGGCACCACACCAACTCCCAGATAAAGCTCAAGGAACTACCTAGTCATCATCCAGGCTCTAGTCCAGGTTAGGGTCCAGGGATGGAGTTAGGGATGTCACAGGAGTGGAAATCAGAGGAAAAGCAGGTGCTTGCACAGTGCCTGTATCTTATTACCAGAGGTTTGGATTCAGAATGTTAAAAATGTAGATAATGTATTCTCTATAAAAAAACTCAACTTAAAATCATACTACTGCTTAATGTTTTATAGCTTTTCACACACTGTCTCATCTGACATTCACAGCTCTCCCTGCAAGGGCTGGGCTGGTTTTTTTTTTTTTTTTTTTTTTTTTGCGGTACGCGGGCCTCTCACTATTGTGGCCTCTCCCGTTGCGGAGCACAGGCTCTGGACGCGCAGGCTCAGCGGCCATGGCTCACGGGCCCAGCCATTCTGCGGCATGTGGGATCTTCCCGGACCGGGGCACAAACCCGTGTCCCCTGCATCGGCAGGCGGACCCTCAACCACTGCACCACCAGGGAAGCCCTGGGCTGGTATTTTTATCTCAACTTTATGCCTGGTTAAGTGACTTGACCAGGATGACACAGCTGATCAATGTTGGGATCAGACTGCCAGATTCTTGGTTCCAAGGTCCTTTCATATAAAATTCTGCCAATTTGCAATCTGTCTACATATTTCTCCAGGCTTGTGTACAAAGCCCCAAAACCCTGTCTCCCTCCTTCTGCCTTTATGGCTCCCACCTTCATGCTACAGACCTGTATTTCATGGGAACAAGGACTACCGATGGCACGGGGTCCTGAACAGGGTCACAAATCACCACCAAAGGTCTCAGTGACTCCAAACACTCCAGACTCTGTTGATACAGACCACAGCTTCTGGAATATGGCTGACAACAGACTAGGGGACCAAGTTATATGACTACCAGTGTTCAGTGTCTGTGACTAACCTGCTTCCTGTCAGTCTCATACACAAGAGGGGAAAAAAGAACATGCTTTAAACAGTTCACCAATTTCCTAGACACAAAAATTGTTCTTAGGAAAGCCTTCCTACCGTCGTCAATAGGTTTTGCTACTGTTGTCTGAGGCACTTGGCGGATTTTACTCTTGCCAAGTTGGCATTCTGTTTCTGCGATACAAAAATGCTGGGACTAAAGAGATCAGGTGAGGATGTTATGGTTTCAGGACCAGAAGCAAGCAGGTGGATGCATTACAGCTTGTGGACATGCTAATGAGAGCTAATTACTCTACTGACTCCACAAAAGCCAACCAGTAGCAACAAGAAATGCCTGGTAAAACTTGCTGGGTTCTCAGGCTTTGTTCGAAGGGCTGGTGCCAAAATGATCTGGCTGAAGTGATGGGCACAGGGCTGAACTGGATTGTTATCTGAGGATCACAAAGCCTAGTCTTTAGTCCTTTGTATCCTGTAAATCAGTAGTCAGGTCAGCACCAATTTTATTCTTCCAGATTTCACCTACTCTCTTAACCCTTAGCACCGCTACCCACTCTGCCCCCAAATGTCCACTTTGGCTGCAAATTAAGAAATCAAACAATGGGCCTGGAATTTTAGGAAAACAATTGCCTACTGACCATTAAAATTGGGTGTGGCATTTTATCATGTACTGCACTCCGTTTGCAACATTCGCAAGATTTGGCCAACAGTTCACTCACTTTAATCCTCGAACTCAAGACATAAAAGGGAACTGAGAAATCATGTAAATTTCACTTAATCACTGATACTTAACTATATCCATGTTTCTCCGACAGCATATACATACGGTATGAATTATATAAAAGCACAACTCTAATTTATGAATTTATATAAATTACATTTTTAAAAGGCTTTCCCATCCTTGTCTCTCTGTTGCTACTAAAGAGAGGGCAGGGAATGGAAAAACCACAGGCTACAGATCTAAATTTCTCAGAATAGGAATGAGAGCATTAGTTATTAACCCAATAAAGCCCCATCCTCATTAACTTTGCCCCATTCCAATACTAGGTTGATGTATTGTTGAAAATGCAATCATGGCTTCAGGGACAAAAAAACAAGACGGTCCAAGGCATATTTTAAAGGCATATTTTAAACCTCCCAAAGGGTGTTATCTTTAACTCCATAGAAACAAGAGTGCACTGGATTATAATTCTACAATAACAACATTTATAATTACTTGGCTCAATTTATTAAAATGGAAAAGTCTGAATAAACATACAGTAGAAGTTAAATGGCAAGACAACCCTCATGTTGAGATTCTTGAGTCAGAAATAGCAATAATATTAGCAAAGTTATTTTTTGTTTAAGTGGTTAACAAGGTCTAGCGTAAGGACCAGTCAGATCTAACCCAACTTTTATACGGTATGAAAAAATGAAGATTTATTTAACAACTCTTCTCCTAAGTTATTTAACAGCTTTGTATTTTCTTGTGATTTTCTATAACTTTCTTTCACGCCGCTCTGTTACCTGAATGTTTATGATACATGGACAAGTAACAACTCCATGAATCATGTTAAAATTCTCAACTATGTGTAAAGGAATGCCTGAGTTATTGCCCTTCTAGAGAGCTGTCTGTGCTTTGTACATAAACACATAGACAAAGCATGTTTTATTTTGGCTGTGAGTATAGTCCTAAACTGGGGGTTCATCAGGAAATTCTCCAAGCAGAAGGATTTCAGAGAAGTAGGCGACTTAGCCACACCAGAAGAGAAAATCTACTGAACAGGAAAATAAGTAGGGCAGATAAAGAAATGCTTCTTGCACTTAAATATAAATAACATTTACTAAAATTTCACAAGTCTGAGCAGGTGTACCAGCTATTCTGAAATTTTTAAACAAAAAAGAACAAAGGCATTTTCAGCATGGAGACTAGGAAACAATCGTTACTGAGCTTCCACAATGAATGGGCCCGGTACTGTGCTGGGCGTCTTGCATGTACTATCTCAATTTAATGTTCCTAAGGTAGATACTGTTGTTCCCAGTTTAGAGACGCAAAAACCAATTCAATATGCTAAGACATGACTATCTTAGGATTCCATCCAAGATATATCTGCCTCAAAAACCTAAAACAGTTGCTGCTACCCTCTGCCCAATAGCATCACCAAGAAATTACACCAAGAAATTACAGTGACGGAATTGTTTCATAAGCTCCAGATTTTAATTATGCTTTTATTGAGTGGTGGTTTCCTCCAAATTCACGGAGATGAAAATAGTGTTTAACCTCATAAAGTTGAGGTGAGAAGCATATTAAAAAGCCCGAGGAAACGAATTTGCAGAACAGGTGAGCACAGGTTGTTATTGCTACCTCCCTCTTCGGGCTTCGGCTAAGGCAGCTGGTGACCTGCAGGTGAGCAGGGCTGTGGGCTCCCGCGAGCCCACTGCAGGGCAGGGAGCCACCTCCAGAGGCCGAGCAGCACACAACCTGGAGCCTGAGAGAATGGACCTTGATGGCGAGGGGTAGAGAGGCTCCGTCTCGGCTCAGTCTACCTTCTCCTGCACTGAACAAACAAATCGTTGTGGGCCAACTCTGTGCCAGGCACAGCCACAGGTGGCTCAGCCAGCTGCTGGTCCCAGGCACTCAGCCACTTGGGAATCTCTGCAAGGCCCCCTGCCTGCAGAAGCTCACTCCCACCTTGAGAGAAAGGAAATTTAAAACAAAACCGAATGGGCAGTGTCCCAACAAGAGCCTCATCCTTTCTAATCAACTTTCCCTATTCTCTCTCTCTCTCTCTCTCTCTCTCTCTCTCTCTCTCTCTCTCTGTCTCACTCACACACACACACACAGACATACACACACACACACACACACACACTCACGCTCATGTGAAGGGTCTCCATAGTACATAGTGGGTGCCCATATTAGACCAAGCACTTTTATCCTCATTAGGAAACTCGATAGCAGTCTACTTTGGGACAGAATTTTAAACACTGATGACTCAGTATGGTGACTTCCAGAGCAGAAGAGGTTCATCTGAATATAGACGAAGGAAGGTTGAAGATCCCCAGTGGAAAAGAAAATCAACAGATTTGACTACATAAAATTTTTAAACTTCTATATCACTCAAAACAAAAATTTTTTAATCAGAAATATTAGGAAAAAAACTAGGTGAAAATATTTGCAATAACTATGAGAAAGGGTTAATAAGGGTAAATAAATGAAATACATAAACTAGAGTTTATGACAAATGAGAGTAACACTAATTCCCAATTGATAAAATGGGGAAAGTATATAAACAGTTTGTTAAACAGGAAATACGGCCAACAGTCATATACATGTTTGACCTCATAAATAGCAAATAAATAAAAAAGAAAAATGAAATACCTTTTCTATTAGAAAGTTATCAAATGTTATTAAAATGAGAATATCACTGCTAATGGCAGCAAAAATTAGTAGAAACTTTTTGGCAACTGATATCTACATGGATCAAGATATCCAGGCACTGTGACCCACACCCTTTGGTTCTACTTTTGGTCATCTCTTGTAAAGATGGGAATGATCTGAAATACAGAAAGATGCTCAGCAAACATTGAAGACAGGCTGTATGTGCTGGATGGGATTAAATAAATCATGAAACACCCATAGATGGAACATCTCACAGTCCTTAGAAATAAGAGAGATATTATAGTAGTGTGAGGACATGCAAATAAAACAATGTTAAAGGGAATTCCCCGGCAGTCCAGTGGTTAGGACTCCATGCTTTCACTGCCGTAGGCCTGGGTTCAATCCCTGGTCAGAGAACTAAGATCCCGTAAACCCCACAGTGCGGCCAAATAAATAAAAATTAATTAAGTAAAAATAAAGTGGGACACAAAATTACACACTCGGAATATTTCAAATATGGAAAACAATACATGAATGAAAAAAATGGAAGGAAACACACCAAAGGTAGTTGTACTTTTGTGTGGCAGGAATACTGAGGACTATTTTTTTTTTAATTGCGTCTCCTTTATGTTTTTTCTATACTAATCAAATCTTCTAGAAGGCACATATATTACTTTTATAATTACAAAAAATTTTAATAACAGCCTCAACTTCAAATACACACACACACACAAAAACAGATGTAAATCCAAAAGCTCTCCAAGCCTACAAACACCAAAACACTGTGCAGTAGACAGGTAAGGCAGTAAGCAGGGGGAAAGTGGCTTTGTTTTAAACTTAGGAACTACAAAAACAATAGGCTTCTTGATGTGGAAACAAAAACTTTTCATGTCCCACTTATCAAAACACATTTTGGAAATTCACTAACCAAAACATTTTCCATCAGAGGATTTAAACCCACACACCAAAATAATCTCCACAGAACAAACCAGTTAAGCAAGCAGGAAGTTTATCAGGAACACCCTAAAAATAAATAATTGTTTTTACAGCTTTGATAAATCCATGCCAGCTCATGTTAGTACACAGTGTAACACACACAGTCTCCAGTGAGTCTGTCACTTCTAAACAAGAGAGCATGAAATCCTTTAACCCACACAATCTCCAGTGAGTCTGTCACTTGTAAACAAGACAGCATGAAATCCTTAGCATAAGGCTTTTCCTCAGCAAGAATCACAGATATTCTGAAATTAAGCTTTTTGGGGTCCACCCTCCCAAAAGCTGATTTTGCAGTCTTTGAGATTGTTTTCTTAGAGTAACAGTTAACTACGTCAAGTTCTTTGTATTCATTATCTTGTTTCATCTTCAGGGGCCTACAAGGCAGGGTTTCTCAGCCTCAGCACCACTGACATTCGGGGCTATTTCTTTGTTGTGGGAAGGGACCTGTCCTGTGCATTGTAGGATGTTTAGCAGCAACCCTGGACGTGACTTACTGAATGTCAGTCTTCCCTCCACCCCTAGTTGTGACACAAGACATGTTTCCTGACATTGCCAAATGATTACTACAGGGCACAATCACCCCAGTTTAAAACCACTGCTACAAACTAGGTACTATTGTTGCCCCCATTTTACAAGTGAAGAAACAGACACAGCTATAGGTTCATCTAAATCCACAGCCCAAGATCAAAAACTATCCTGTCTTTGTGCACAGGTAGGAGGTCTATCTTACAATATAACCAATACTACTTGAGTCTCCTTTGCATCCCCATGGAGCCTCGTCTAGGCCCCAATGCATACTGGCCGAATGAACCATTACTTTCATCACTTAAACATTCATTGAATCCCTACTGGGTAGCAGGGCCTGGCAACAAAGGCACAGTCATGGCCTTCAACAAGTATATAATCTATTTCAAGAATTAAGATATAACCAGAGATAAGCCATTTGGAGCATCAGTTTTGGGAAAAGCTTTCAGTTTCCTCATCTGTATGATGGAGGTAATGCTAATGTCACCCTCATATTTAAGTGAAATGGAGCAAGCAAAGTTCCTAGCACAAAACATGACTTCAAAATCAACTAGATACCAAGTTCATGGTAATACACAGGCACAGGCATTGGCAGAATCACGGCATCTCAAAATCACTGGGCTGGAAGGAACCTTCACAAACAACCTGAACTCATCACCCACTTGGTACTTTAGCATTCAGAACTCTAAAAATTTAATTACCTGCTTCCAGCAGAGTTTGCAGGCTGAGCTCAGACTGAGGCTCTCAGCAAGGGTCTCTCAGTGAACTACTTTAATGGGGCCTAGAGGAAAGAGGAGGGTTTAAGCAAAGAGAAAAACAATAGGAAATGTAGAAGGTTGAGCGGACTTCAAGCACTCCAGGGGTGCAGAGCCTGGGTCTGAGCACAGCGAGCACGAAGACAAGCTTGGAGAAACAGGTCAAGATCAGATGAGGTCACAAGTGACACAGTGGTGACACTGACCAGGTGAGATCTAGTAAATTTTTCTCCTAAAAAAGCAATGAAGGGGCTTCCCTGGTGGTGCAGTGGTTAAGAATCCACCTGCCAATGCAGGGGACACGGGTTCAATCCCTGGTCCGGGAAAATCCCACATGCCGCAGAGCAGCTAAGCCCGTTTGCCACAACGACTGAGCCTGTGCTCTAGAGCCCACAAGCCACAACTACTGAGCCCGTGTGCCACAACTACTGAAGCCTGAGCGCTTAGAGCCCGTGCTCTGCAAAGAGAAGCCACCGCAATTAGAAGCCTGCAACGGAGAGAAGCCCATGCACAGCAATGAAGATCCCACACAGCCAAAAATAAATAAACAAATAAATAAAAATTTTAAAAAAGCAACGAAGGGCTAAAAGAAAACAAAAAAATAACATTAAAAAAACCAAGGGCTGCTACAAAGCATACACCCAACTTACATTATAAAGTTGGAGAACTTAATTTCTCAAATTAAAAGATCAGCATTCCAACTGCTTCACAGCATTCCCTGAGAACAACAGGCAAATACATGCTCTAGATCTATGAAAGTGAAGGTTCTGCCAGAACAAAGAGTCAATTTTCCTCCCCGTGTCCACAGGTCCTCCTGTTCTCTAGGGCACCAGCACAGCCCAAGGAAACAAGAGCCCAGAGCAGCCAGGTCTTCTCTTTGTTAAATCTGGATTTCAGTAAGTGAAATCTCCAAAAAATTTAAGTACTGGCGCAAATTTCTTAAAATACTGCATAGGTCAAACCCAGGTTTGGTTTCATCCCAGGCCCACCACTGTGAGAACTCTGCTGCAAGCCAGAGCCCACAGGAGATCAAAGCAAGGACCAGGCAGGGTAGGGTGGCCTTGTACCAAAGGTTTATTTGGAAGATATGTCTGGCGATGAGGTGCAGAATATAGGGAAGAGACTAACTGCAGGGTCTATGTCAGAGTTGATGGGGATGTAAACCAAGGCACTGGCGGAAGGAATGGAGAGTGATTCAGAAAACACTTGAAAGGCAAAAATGACAGCGCTGATGGCCAGGAGGGGGGTCTCTAGGATACCACACGCAAACCTGACCCACTGTAAACTTTGATAATGAAGCTGAGACTCTAAGAGCAGAAGGCAGCTCAGACTTAAAATTGAGCTCTTTGACTTCCAAGAACCAGGGCAATCTTCACGGACTTGTAACCTGTAGTCACACACAGAACCCCAGGCTCAGAAACGCCCCACACCTGGTTTAATGCTCTGTTGTCATCATCAAGATTCCTAATAATGTAAACTTTGACCTTGTGTTTTGTATATGAGGTCAAGCTTCCTAATATTTTAAACTTTGAACTTGTGTTCTGTAAATGAGGTCTGATGGCACAGTGGACCGTGCATGTGAGCTGAGGAGATCTGTTTAATACGTGTGGCCACCATTCCTTGCTGCCCTATTCACAATAGTGTTTGCAGGGCCCCATAAGCACAGAATTTCGGTGGACTCACGATGCATGGACTTCAATAAGACTCAAGGGCTTCCCTGGTGGCGCAGTGGTTGGGAGTCTGCCTGATAAGGCAGGGGACACGGGTTCGAGCCCTGGTCTGGGAGGATCCCGCATGCCGCGGAGCGACTGGGCCCATGAGCCACAACTACTGAGCCTGAGCATCTGGAGCCTGTGTTGTGCAGCGGGAGAGGCCGAGATAGTGAGAGGCCCGCGCACCGCGATGAAGAGTGGCCCCCACTTGCCACAACTAGAGAAAGCCTTCGCACAGAAACGAAAACCCAACACAGCAAAACAATAAATTAATAAATTAATAAACTCCTACCCCCAACATCTTCTTTAAAAAAAAATCACATTCATTAATATCATCACTAATCTCAGCAAGAAAAACATTTTTAAAAAATAAATAAATAAGACTCAAAGCGAGTTCAAGGTAAATGTGTTACAAATGCAACTGAGTAAGCAGGTGGGTGGGTGCTGACAGCAACAAGAGGCCATGCTTTCCATTTGATCCAGAACTTGCTGTACATGTAGAAACAAGGCAGTGTCTTTCTAAGAAACACTAACAACCAAAGAATCCTTCCATATCCTCTCTTACTCCTGTTACTCCCCTGTATTAACCAACCACTGACGCTGAAGATGACGGCACAGGAGGAAAGACAGAGCAACCCATGGTTCTTTTTCCTTTCCGTCCTTCCTTCTATAAGCCAAAGATTGAGAGACTGGGCAAATGGAGACGTGAAGTAAGGGTAGTCAGTTTTGTGCAGTGTGTCCTCTGTTCGGGTAGGAAGAATATACAAATGCATTTACAAACTACAAAATACTACGAAGTGGGTGACTTCAGTAATTCTGCATACGTGTTAAACACTCTTATATTTGCATTTAATACTGGCATTGCATAATATAAAGAACAATGAAATTCATGTTGATAGTTTTTATTTTTAATTTTCCTTCACTTAGAAGGACATTAACTAGCAAATAAACACCATGATGAGTAAAGAGAGAAACTATGGGAGAAAAGGAAAAGCTTTTTATGTTAGTACCTTTAACAGCACTTTTTCCTGCTTCTTGAACAAGGGGCCACACATTTGCTTCTTACACTGGGCTCCACTAATTATGTAGCTGGTCCCACTGAGAACCACTGAACTCAAGAATATTATGCCCATCTAAATATGCTGCCCACGCTTGGATACGTTTTTACTGACACCATTCAAAGCAACCCCCAAAGGACCCACCTATGCATTGATGGCAGTGGTGCTGATTTTTAGTACCACACTCTTAATTATTAGATTGCTTCAGCCCTTTTCTCATCCCATGCATGTCACTGCAACAACAAATCTGCTAAAACACCGCAACCCAATGTCTTTCGGCCAAAGATCTTTCTAGAAATAATCAGTTAAACTGAAGATTAAAGACCTTACCAGGAGCAGCATGTAATGCAGAGGTCTCTCTGCTGGACAACTCCCCCTTATAGAGTATCCCCTGGTGCTCTGGTGGTTCAGTGTTAACCAAACCCAGGCTGCTTCCCAATACTCAGGACGCTCAGGTTTCCCCTGACAAGTTGTTCTGCGAACCATTCAGTGTGCTGTCTAAAAATTCCTCCTTCAAATACAGTCAAGTTTTCCTTTGTCTCATTTCATTCTCCTCTTCTTTTCTGTGCCACTACTTTCCACTTCAATAAATTAATTTCCTGCCTGGAGACACATCCTAGCAAATGTGTCAGTTTGCATTGTTTAGATGAGAGACTTCTGTCATTCTTTCAAATTTTTCCTCTGTCCCAATAATTCTGGAGAGCCAGGCTCTCAGGAACCTCAGTTACTTGTCTATGAATTTCCTCCCACCGTCTCCTATTAGACTGAAGGAAAAAAAAAAAAAAATGCAGACTGCCTGGGGTGAACTCACTCAGCTCTTACCTCTTCCAATCACATTTTTTCCCCAATTTCCCCCATCCTCTCTTCCATTCCATCTGAAGGAGCATTCTTACAGATTTCAAAGCTAACCCGCACTCTCCGCCTAATTTCAATCTATCCCTCTCCTTCTCCCCTCTTGTTTGCTGCTTTCACATCACCCTCTCTGCCTGGACCTTCCTCAAACCCACGCTGTCAGAGCACGTTATCTCCTTGTTCAACTCCTTGAAAGGCTGGGCTAACGGGACAGCCTGAGGTTCATCACCTCCCATGTATTCCTCACTCTTCTGCATTCTGGATTCCACGTCTACTGTGCTGAAACTGCTCTCCCAGCTCACGAATGGCCAGACGGCTGGACCAGGGGCCGCTTCTCAGACCCGTCCTTGTAATGGGTCTGCGGCACCGGATGGCGTGGACGGTCCACTTGTGTTGGGTGTGCTTCATTCCCTTGCCACCATCAACCTCCACCTCTCTCGGCATTCCTGCTCTATCACCTTTAATAACTTTTCTTTGGCCTGACCATGTCCAAATGTCAAGAGTTCCCTGAAGGTTGTGTACTTGCTTCTTTTATTACTCTGCATCCTCTTCTTTGGCGAGTTCAACTACTCTCGCTCTTTAGGTAGCAGCCCTATATGGAGATGGTCCATCACTCGAGGGACTAAACTCCAAACCTGAGTTTCTAAATTCTTGCTTAACATCTTCATGTGAATAAAATCAACTAACAATTCTTAATAGCTTTTCACATGCCACGTACAAGTGGTTGAGGATACTGACCCGGGAGACTGTACCTATCTGCATTTAAATCCTGAGTCCAGTGACTTCCCTGGTGGCGCAGTGGTTAAGATTCCGCCTGTCAATGCAGGGGACGTGGCCTGCGAAGATCCCACATGCCGCGGAGCAACTAAGTCCGTGAGCCACAACTACTGAGCCCACATGCCACAACTACTGAGCCCACATGCCATACTGAAGCCCGCGTGCCCAGAGCCCGTGCTCCACAACAAGAGAAGCCATCGCAATGAGAAGCCCGCGCCCCGCAATGAAGAGTAGCCCCCGCTCGACACATCTAGAGAAATCCTGCACGCAGCAATGAAGACCCAACAGAGCCAAAAATAAATAAATAAATTTATAAAATAAATAAATAGATAAATAAATAAGTCCTCAGTCCAACACACACAATTGTGTGGCCTTGGGAAATTCACTTAGCCTCTCTGTGTCTCAGATTTCTCATCTTGAATAAGAACAGTGCCTTTTCTCAGGGCTGATGTAGGGATTAACTCTAACTTAAAATATGTATGACACTTAGAACAGTGCTTGGTACATACCAAGTGCTATGTAAGCATTAGCTATTATTATTGTTGTGGTGGTTATTCTCCTAAAAACCCAGTGAGACAGGTTCTATGATTTTACGTGTTTACACAATGAGAAAATGAAGGTAGGTTATTGTGGGTCATGATGGAATCTCAAACTCCAGATGATCAAATCTTAATTCACCATATTTCCCATTAAAATTGAACTTTCGCTGTGTGCCTTTCTTCAGGTTGTTCTATCCCTCCCCCCTCCCCTTGCCCCTCCTAATACCCCTCCTAACATTCAACAGACTATTCCAAGAGTCCTTTTTATAAAGTAATAGCTCTCAGATCCCTCCCCAACTTACACACTAAAAAAAATCTCATTTTAAAGCATTATGTCACTCTTTTTAAACCCTCTGAGCTCTGGCTATCGTATATCTTACCTCTCTTAACAATACTGATCTTTCCATCTTATCATTCTCTGAAACTAATCTAATTATATTCTACATTTTGCTCCAAATCCAAGCATGCTCATTCCCCCCACTGCCTCCTCGAAAACTCCTACTCATCCTTCAAGGCCCATTCAAATCCTACCGCTTCTAGTGGGATCCCACTAAAACCCGTCCTTTGCTCAAGTTCATAGCCCAGTGTGCTCTCTCACAGCACAATCTTCCACCACCTACCTTCAAGAGGCCTAACAAATGGATTTTTTAAACTTTAATACTTTTTACATTTCAAGAGTAATGCAGGCGTGTTGTAAAATAAACATTAATATGCTATAAAAAAATTAGGGGCTTCCCTGGTGGCGCAGTGGTTGAGAGTCTGCCTGCCGATGCAGGGGACACGGGTTCGTGCCCCGGTCCGGGAAGATCCCACATGCCGCGGAGCGGCTGGGCCCGTGAGCCATGGCCGCTGAGCCTGCGCGTCCAGAGCCTGTGCTCCGCAACGGGAGAGGCCACAACAGTGAGAGGCCCGTGTATGGCAAAAAAAAAAAAAAAAAAAAAAAGTAAAGGTCCCTCAACTTCCCTGCCATCCTCATCCCATCCTCCGCAAACCATCTCATTTAGCAATTTTTCTCCTGCATTGACAAATATAACTTATACATGTAGGCTTGGTGGCTTTTTTTCTTAAAATACATATCACAGACATCTGTTTAAGTCAGTATATTTTTCCCCAATTTTTTAACAGCTAAATACTTTTCCAAATCTGTTTTTCTACTATTGTTATGTGTAAGGAGGGTCACCCCATTTCGGCCCCCATCTCCTGTATATGCATATTCTTAAGGATAAAGACCATGTTTTATTCGTCCTTATATCTCCAAGAGGACCTTGTACCAAGGCCAAGAACTGCTTAACAAATGTTCAATGAAATAGTAAAAATATCCGTCATCAATCCAGTGTTCACTGTGTGCCAGGACAACAGCTGTTGATGCTTCACATATATTGTAGGTAATCCTCATTACCCACCCAATTATTCCCATTTCACAGAAGACAAAATCACATAGCTCATAAGGACAGGAGATTCTAATCTACAGTACATTTGTCTGACTCGGGAGCCCACCCCCTTCATCTCTATGCTTACAGGTAATAAAACTGACATAAGAATACCCTTTGCTTTTTCAACCAAAGCTGGAGAACAGAAAAGCTTCAAGTGTTCCGGTGTAGGCAGGTGGGACTGAGGATAAGAGATGGGTGTTGTTTTGGAATGAACGTTAAGTACATGGAGGCAAGTGGTTGCACCCATAAAGTAAATCTACCATTCAGCCATTCAATCTATGTTTACTGAGAACCTACTAGAAGTTGAATTACTTGCCTTCCCTTCTTAAGGCTCCTCACTACACTCTCCTTCAGTAATAGCTGCCACCATTTGTTGAAAATCTATGTACCAAATCTGTCATTATTATTTCTATTAATAATTTCTAATACTGACAAAAATTCTATGAGACAAACATCAGTACCACATCTTACAGAGAGGAAAACTGAGACCCGAAGAAGTTAAATCTCTTGCCAAGATTAGACTGTAATGAATAGCCAAGCCAAGATTCAACTTGAGGGTCTGTAGGGCTCCAAAGTCCGAACCCTTTTTTTTGTCATCCAGGATGCTGCCTTTTAATTCTGAGAGAAAAGATGAACTATGACTTCTTTAAAAGCTAAACTGTCAGGATCACATTTGGCTTCAAGTAACAGACCCAACTTCTGTGGTTGAACCAAATGGAGATTTATTTTTCTCAAAATAAATCAAGAGGTGGGCAGACCAGGTCTGGTACAGCCGTTCCAGAAGGCCATCAGATTCCCAACCTGCTTACCCCTCAAGCTTCTCGTCTTTGGTCACAAGATGGCTTCTCCACTTAGAAAACAGCATCCCTGCTCCTGGGAGAAAGAAGGAGAAGTACAAAGAAAAACAGCCTCACCTGCGAGCTCACAGAGGCCATCCCCTTATAAGAGTGTGTGGGAGAGCCCCTCCCAGTAACTTGCATCTCACTGACCAGGACTATGTCACTTAGACACCACCCAGCTGCAAGGGATTCTGGGAAATCAAACTTTTTTTTTTTTTTTAAACTATCATGGTGAAAGGGTAAGCTGGGACAAAGTGAGAGAGTGGCATGGACATATATACACTACCAAACGTAAAATAGATAGCTAGTGGGAAGCAGCCACATAGCACAGGGAGATCAGCTGGGTGCTTTGTGACCACCTAGAGGGGTGGGATAGGGAGGGTGGGAGGGAGGGAGACACAAGAGGGAAGAGATATGGGAACATATGTATATGTATAACTGATTCACTTTGTTATAAAGCAGAAACTAACACACCATTGTAAAGCAATTATACTCCAATCAAGATGTTTAAAAAAATTAAAAAATAAAAAATAAAATGGTTCAGCTGCAGGGAAAAAGTGGGCAGGATGGATATGACTGGGCCTCTACCTGTGTCTGCTCCACAGGGTAATGTAGAATGTAAGTCACCCTAGAGAATCAAGGTACCCTGAGAATGAAGCAATATAAGAACCTTAAATCTGTGTTTAAAAGCCCTCTTGGTTGTGCAAAGTCACCCACTGATGGGGGTGGAGGCTGGAAGAATGTGAAAGTTTTACAGAAGCATCCAAGCAGCTGATCCAGAGGAAAAACACCAAGACCCAGGTGACTTCACACAAACCGTCCTGGCAGACTCGCAGGTTCAATCAGTGTTTCCTCTGAGTTGTCACTGTTGCCCTTCCTCCAACTCACTCACTTGCCAGAGCTATGTTAAATGAGAGCCAAAAGGCTCATTTGACTCTTTCATCATTCATAAGAAAAAGTAGAGCGAGTTCAAATTCCAATTCAAGCAAAATACAACCCTCGACCATGTGTTGTTATGAGAAGCATTATCTTTAGAAAAAGATAATGGTTGCAGGGATATTATTTATGCAACTGCAGCCACACTATCAAGTTAAGTAGACCATAGTTTTAGCCTGTTTTCATTTTCTTTCAAATAAAGTAAGTTCAAAAAACTTTCCTCATAAAAACCTCATACAGTTCTGTGATGGCGAGATTATAATATTTGTGAAAAGTACTCTATATGGAGAGAAGGGTGACAGAAAGCCAGCAAAAGGACTTCTGTGAGCTATATCCTAGGCTCACAGGAAATACAAGACGACATAGCCATATTCAATGATATGGTTCACAGTTACATTCATAGCACGGAAGAGGTAAAACAGTTTCCGACGGGCCCACCGACTTCTTCCCAAGAACTACCTTGCTTGCCTAAAGAATTTGGCCACTTACTTATGAATGGACTTGCCACTGAAAACAGCATCTTTAGTCTCTCTCTCACCAGGTAGAATTAAGTTTTCCTTTGTTAACCAACACACAACATGAGGAATCTGCACACCTGCTCCCTTGAACTTGCATCTGCTTTTTTTTGACAAATGCTTAATTTCTCTAAGTTAAAGGAGAGGTGAAAATACCTAGCCTTACTCTGGAGTTCAAAGGGTGTCCATAAAATCTGTGGCCAGCCCCAAAAGTTATGGTACTTGATCTTCCTCCTCCACGGTCCACATTTGGGGCATGAGCCTTTACCAGAATGACTGATAGTCAATGCAGTCTGAGTTTGTACAATTCCTTCAGTCATGGGCATTTTTAGGTGCGCCTCTATACAGAAACCACTCCACCATCTTTCTATTCTGAACTCATTACATTTGCCAACAAAAACAAGGATGTGAATGTGGGCCAGTCAAAATGTGAGTCACACCAAGTTCTAGGGAGACACGCAACCAAAGTTCAGTAACAAACTGAGACAACACACCCACCTGGATCACTCAGAGTCCAAACCCACATTTCAGAAATAGAAGCTCTTCAAGGAGTACAGGCTGGTAGAGGTTTCACTTAAACACTTCTCTCCTTCAAAAACTGCCCAACAAGTGTGCAAACTTAAAACTCCTGGCAGGGCCCACTTTTCCATCTAAAATCCAGTTGTTTGGTGTTTTAGGTCCTTAGAAGTGGGAAAAAGTATTGAAGGGAAAGAAACCCTCACCACCTGGCTTTTTGAAACATTATCAACCAATGCCAAACTGGCATCAATAATTACTATATTTAAAATAAAGAGTGTAAAAGAAATAGAAGAGTCTTTGTATTTTCTAGTGTGGGTGAGTTCAGTTTCAGTTTTTTAATCCATGAGCTCCATTTCATAAAGTATCGGTCTTTATGGTGGTGATATATGTGACAAAAGCTGTAGGCTTTTGGCTAGGAAAATGGTTCTGACATGCACTGCTATGAATTTGAGAAACAAAGGACATAACACACTACAGATGCAAAGAACTGCACAAGCCCACAGTGGTTTTTGGATAGTGTCGATTTGGGGTCAGTTTGATGACTGATTTAATTGTGAAATTATCAACTTTTAGGTGAAGGGAAATGCCGGCCAGAGGACAAACACTTTGTTCCCTTTGTCCCCAAACAACACCCAGTGTCACTAACCTTAACAGCTTTGACTCTCATACTTAAACCCATCTGTTCCACCATGGTTAGAAAACAATAATAAAATCATGGCTCCCTGAAAGATTTCACAGTTGGCTGCTCAACTGGGATTTTTTTCTTAATTTGAAAACTAGTATGACTTTCTAGGGAAGTCTCTGGGAATAAAGAAGTCATCATTGTGCACTCTCTCTTGCCTATGTTTTCACCTTGAAGGAACGTTTCTTTAATAAAGAATCAAGACACAGACCCAAATGTGAATAGATATTCATACATTTCATTCACTCATTCATTCATTGTTTTGAACAGGTAATTCAAATCAGGTCAGAAACGTAATAAAAGACAGAATAATGAATGAGGTCTTCTTTGAGTTAACAGTTGGAAAAATGTGCTATTTGGTATATACATATTTTTTTAAATGGGAGCTGAAAACCTCAAAAAGTTACTTTTAACGTAACAGATTACTAACATAATCTAAATTAACTATAAAAATACAAATATTTCATGAATATGAACAACAGGTTTTAAAAAGAAGTCAGCTAGTCAGTAACTAAGGGGGAAAAAATGACCTTGTTCTGATTTATCTCATGCTGGCACAGTGAGTGGCAAAAAGACTACATAAACAGCTAATGAACTCTCTCTCACTGAACTTGTTTCCAAAAAATGTCTACAATGCCCTTGAAATTAGGCACTATTGATCTGCAACAACAGTGTGCCTTGAATTTCAAGTCAACATCTGCCCACAAAGGCCAGATTATCATTCTTTTTAAAGTAGCTATCGAAACTATGATAGTTGCTGGTCAAAGAATTTAACCAAAACCTGATCTTACCTTTCTCAATAACTCAAAAGTCTTTCAAGTTTTGTCCTTTAAAAGCACCATGTTTTACTATACCATATCTGCCTCCTACACATAGATGGAGAAAGAGAAATACGGGTTAAAACTAAGTATGTAACATTACTGTTACTCCACAAACTGTGAATGCAATTTAAAGCTTTGATATATTCAAGTCCCTAAGCCAGGACTCGTTTCTTGGAAAGAAGTATAAATCTGAATTTGGCACATCAGGATAACATCCTAAAGATACTACTTGACTGATTTTTGCAGCTTTGTCTTTGGGTATCACAAACAGCAGCCTGAATACTCCATCAGCCAAGGCTCCAGTGAGCTCACACCAGCCCACAGGAATTCTACCTCACCTCCTGCTCTTTCCTGTTGAAAAAGTACATTGGAAAATACCGTATGTCTTATGTACTTCCTACAGAACATAAACAGAAAAGCTTGGTCACCATTATTTCAGTGACATTAGGCAACTTCTGTTTCTTAGTCCAAAACACAAACCAAAATTAAAATGTTCTGGCCTTTCCAGTCAAGCATGCCTTGCCTTTGCAAAAAGCCTACTCTTAATCCACACTGTGCTAATTAAATTTTTCAAGAGCAATACAGATCCAGGTGTTTTACAAACAACAGCAAATAAAACACTTCTTTTTTTGCCCTGACACCTAAATGTCATCTGGCTAGAAAGAGGGAGAACCCCATCGACGAAGTCCTTTATCTCCACACTTCCCGACTTGGGTTTATTAGATGCGGTGATGTGGCTTCTTTCTTTCCTCCTCTCCCGGAAATGCCCTTACAAACAGGCACCTGGGATGCAGCTTTTGACTCACAAAGAAGTCCACGCCCGTTTCCTCCCGACCTGGCAAGAGAAGGATCCTCACTGCTGAAGCACTCTGGTAAAAGAAAAGGGAAACTTGACTCAGAAGTCTCAGCCCAGACACTTTCCTTCTCCAAAAGAAAGAGCCTTCAGCACTGAGAAGGGAGGGTTCTGAGTAAGCTTATGACTCCATAATTTTTTCCCCAGAAAGTTAATCCTACCCAGTTAGTGACCCAGGCACACAAAATCTCTAAACAAGAAATAGAAAGGATTTGAAACAGGAAGTAAACACAAAATCAGAATTCTATACTTCCACTTATCAAAATACCATTTTGCTCCTGACTGGCAATTGCTTCCCCTAAATACCAAACTGGGGCACTAAATCAAGTTCTTCTTCTATTGCTCTCTGCACTTCTTATTGAAAGGAAGGATTTGTTTTGGTCCCACATGTTGAAAAATTCATGTTCCTCTAATTAAGAGTTTGTATGCCGCGCCTTCTGCCACATTTCCCTGTTAAAACTCGCTTCTCTAAAAAAGATCCATGAAAACAACTACCAGCCCTCACCCTTCTCTCAAACAGCCACAGAAAACAGATCTGAAGATTCTCAGCAGCCTTCCTAAACCCTCCAGAACACAAAGTTGGCAACCAAAGGAATTCTCCGTTAAAATATGAGTGAAAGAGAGCTGGTGTTGAAATGTGCCCTCAAGAGACCGGTTTTCCCACAAGCTCATAATTAATACACCCCATGTGAATTTCTCACATCCTAACTGGACTGTATAAAAGGATTTTTTATGTTCCTATATAAGAATAACAATGACAGACTTTCATTTAAATCAACATGGCCACAGGGGAGCTAAAAAAATACAAAACTTTTGTTCTCTCTCCAAGAGCATAATTTTTGAGTCGATATTCCATAAACTTTTTGTGACATTTTAAAATAACACCCCCCCTACACACACACACACACACACACACACACACACACACACACACACACACACACACACACACACACACACACACACCCCACGTCTCTGATTGGGGGTCTCAAGTATTGCTAGGAGACTGGGGTGTGGAGGGTTTAAGTACCCAGACAAGATCTTACAGGTCCTATCCTGGAGGTATTTTTCACACATAAGCTAGTTGGGAGCCCCAGGAGTTAAGCCCTTACCCCACCCCCAAAAAAAGTGCCCGTTCCCACTGGGAAACAGGAGGGAGCTGGAAAAGGAAATCGAGCGGCGAGAAGGAGCAGCTGCAACCACACAACGGTGCCACTGCCCTCCGGTCCCAGAGAGGAGCCGAACTCCCTTACCTGCCTGAGAGAAGAGAGCCGCCGGCACGACTTGCAAAAGTTCTGCTTCACCTTCGCCCAGAGTTCAAAGCGCCGGCACTCTGGCCCCGCCACAGGCTGGCTACCCCGAGTCCTCTCCCGCCCCGCTCCCGCCTTCCCCACCCTCTCGGCCCTACACCATGTCAGGAATCCGGGCAGGCACCGAGCTGGGAGCTGACATCACTCCCAGTCCCAGGTACCTCCCCTCCCTCGCGCCCTCCCTCCTCCCCGCCGCAGGAATGAGCCAAAGAGAGTGCGCGAGAGGGAGTCGGCACGCCCCGCCTCGCGCTGATTGGGCCCGAGGACTGTCACTCAGAGGAGCCCACTAATTTTACACATTCCTCGCGGAGCCCGGCGAGGGCTGGAAGTGGGTGTTGATGGAAAAAAAATGCTGCCTTTCTTGCTGTCTCTAAGGGAAGGAGAATAATGGTACGGGGCAGATCCTTGCGGGTCCTGTTTTAAACTTCTCTTGGTGCATTTACCATCTCCCAGGTCAGAAACGAAACTAACCCACCCAAGCCCCCTTTTGAAGGAAAAACAATCGCCTCTGTGTCACGGGCAAGTCCGAGTCCGGCGGCGCGTGGAGCAGAAAATGGCTAGCTTGAAGTCAGGCAAATAAAAGAAACCGCCAGCTCGCTCTGCTACCCTTTTATCTTGGGACTGCTGGGCGTTCCCTTAGAAGGGAAATTTAGAACTTCAAAAGCACCTCGGAAAGATATGGAGGAGAATCCTCTGGATCGTTAACCAGGGGCGTTATCGACCGTGTGGTTGCTTTTGCTTTTAGCGACGAAAATCACAGCACGCGAGCTTCCAGGCAAATAAAATTGAACCTCCGAAGTAAGAAAAATAACTATTTACCTTTCTAAAGACCCTAAGTCTGCTGTTTTCATGCACAACTGAAAAGGGGGGGAATCTCACAATTGAGTTCAACAAGCCACATGAGAATAATTACTGTTGAATGAAACCAATTGCAGTGGCTGAGCTATCAATTAAGAATTAACTAACGTTTAACCCTGGCGTATATCAGGCAGAACAGGCAGTTACCCCTGGCTAACAGAACAGAAAGATTCTCAAGAAATGGGTCTTTCAGTTTGCCTAATAACTACTCCAAGGCGGGGCTGAATGGTGAAAAGTGGCCCTCTTTATATGAGATATAGATATATTATCCATCATCTTCTGGAATTACAATGAACTAATCATTGACTTTCTGTTGGTTTTTATTGTTTGTTTTTTGATGGATGACAACATGTCATACATTTCACCATTCTGCCAAAGATTGTAGAAGGGATGTACGGAGTCCACCACTGTGTCTCATTTAATCCCCATAACCATCCTGTAAGGTGAGCGTCAATAGCCCCATTTTAACATAAAGGAATCAAAGGCTCAGCCAGGTTACATAAGTAAATCGCTCCAGAACGCCCAGAACTGCAGTTGAAACCAAAGTTCATTTGATTCCGAAGCTATTTCTTCTCTTTAGAGTAGGGATTGCCCACAATCTACACACACTCAAACACTGTAATGCTAAAAATAATCCACAGACCCAGGCCAGTGCTCTCACAGACCAACTTCTATACGATTACCATCGTGCTGTTTGTCAAACCTACACTATTCCAAGCTCCTAACATATTTCTGAATCCATTTTTCCCCCGCACTAAGTCTTTCTGTGCACCACTTCCAAATGAATTTGCTAAAACAGTTTGGTTTTGCTATCAACATCTTCCTCTAAATCAGGCCGCCCTTTCCCTGCAATTCTTAGCTGGCCATTTAAAACTCTCCCTGATCTGGCCTCTATGTACCTTTCCCACCTTATCTCCCACTTCACTCCTGGGAAACATTCCACTACAAACTGGTCTACTTTCATCTCACCTTCTCGCCTACCTGGAATCCCCACTGTCTTCTGTGTGTGAGAGCTCTGTGGGGTTTTTTGTTTTGTTTTGTTTTTGAGAACTTTTAAGATCTACTCTCTCAGCAACTTTCAAAGACGTAATACAATATTATTAACTATAGTCACCATGTTGTACATTACATCCCTATGACTTACTTATTGTATAACTGGAAGTTTGTTCCTTTTGACCCCCTTCTTCTGTGTGTTAAGTCCCGCCCTTCTCTCAAAGCCTAACGTCCTTGTCCTTGCTGTGCCCTACAGAGGACAGAAAAAGTGGTCCATTGTCCAGTTCTGCAACTTACTTGCTGTGTAACTTTGACCAAGTCATTAAAACATCCATCAGAAACCTAATCACCTCCTTTATAAAATGGGGCTGATAAGACTCAGATCAAAGGTTATTGTAAGCCTTACTGATATTGTACAGATGTGTAAACATATGGTTATATATGTCTAGTTATATACATTTCCTATCTTCTCAGACTCTGAAGAGGATGCTGTATGCCTAATACCTCTTTGTATTCCTTACACTCAATTCAAGGAAAACACTCAATAAAAATATAGGATGGAAAATAGATCAGCAGATCATCTCTAACCACCCTCCATTCCTTCAATGTACCCAAACCCCAAACGATCTCATAGCCAGAAACCATAACTACTTAACTATCTCCTCTCTCTCTGTCTCTCTCTCAATGCTTTGCCCACAGTCCTCCTGTCTTCCTGCCCTCCCACCATTCATGCAACAACCCTTAACCCCCTCAGGTATTTTCTGCACCAACCACTTAACCTGCCTCTTAGCCACTCACCCCTCCTTCTCCCTCAGTCAGGGACCCACTTGTCTGTCGTGCCTGTTGCCTGCCTTGCTCTCCCAAATGCCTTCCAACAGTGGCTGGGTGGCTACCAGTCATTCTTCCAGCCCCAGTCATAGGAAGCCTGCCAGGGTTCACATTCTACAACCAGCAGCAGGAGATGGGGGAGGGAATGTCCCACCCCCAAAAGGATGGCAGGATAGAATAACAGGAAGTGGCCTCCCATCCCCTCTGCAGCTGGAGTGATGACAGCTGCCATCCAAGTCCAGAAAACAAAAGACTCAAGAGGAAAACTGAAAACAGGCCAAGGCTGGGGCAATAGTGTTCAGACCAGGGGTTCCGGAGTAGGTGAGGAGGGAACCAATGGGTCAGATTTCAGGCTCCTTCTCCCCTCTCTTCTTCTCCTTCCCCTTAATCAGAGTCACAGCTCTAATATGTTCTACATTTAGGCTTCACCGTAATGCTTCATTTTATAAACAGATCTAACACTTCAATGAATAGATTGACACCAGTGGTCTCTGGGTATCCTGGGGAAGCCCCAAAGAATCAGGACATTGCAGGAAGCAAATTAGGATGCCTGATGAGCAGGTACCCAGAGTCTGCCCACTAACCTGGATCTTAGCAGATTTAATGGAAAAGTCCATTTACAACTCCTGTGGTTTCAACACTGAGTAACTCTGAAGGTCTAGATACCTGTTTTCTGCCTAGTTATTCCTATGATCAGCCTGACCTGTAGTACCTATGAGTTTTGCCAGATAATAGCACTGTGGGGTAGAGGTAGGGAAGAGGACAGCGTGAAAGCAGGAAAAAGCCTGCAGAGAATAACAACAGTAGAACTTGAAATGGACCCTAAAGGTCATCTGATGTAACGACCTACAGTGGTCCTGACAAGTACCCTTCTAGCCCCTGCCTGAATGTATTTGGCAACAAGGGGTGCACGAGCTGGGAGAACATCCCACCACTGACATTCTTTCTCCTGGGAACCCACGTCCTGCTTTTCTGACTAGTCCCCCAGAGAACTCTGTCTCGTGTCTCATTTAATTCTCACAACCATCCTGTAAGGTAAGTGTCGTTAGCTCCCAGGAGTCTGTCATACAGAGTGAAGTAAGTCAGAAGGAGAAAGACAAATACCGTATGCTGACACATATATATGGAATTTAAGGGAAAAAAATGTCATGAGGAACCTAGGGGTAAGACAGGAATAAAGACACAGACCTACTAGAGAATGGACTTGAGGATATGGGGAGGGGGAAGGGTAAGCTGTGACAAAGTGAAAGAGCGGCATGGACATATATACACTACCAAACGTAAGGTAGATAGCTAGTGGGAAGCAGCCGCATAGCACAGGGAGATCAGCTCGGTGCTCTGTGATCGCCTGGAGGGGTGGGATAGGGAGGGTGGGAGGAAGGGAGACGCAAGAGGGAAGGGATATGGGAACAGATGTATATGTATAACTGATTCACTTTGTTATAAAGCAGAAACTAACACACCATTGTGAAGCAATTATACTCCAATAAAGTTGTACAAAAAAACAAAACAAAACAAAAAAAAAACAAAAAGGAATTAAAGGCTCAGCACGGTTACCTAAGTAAATTGCTACAGAACACCCAGAACTGGGATGGAAACCAAGGTCTCTTTGACGGCAAGCCACCTTTTCTTTATCTATCCAAAGCACTGACTGTTCACAATCTACTCTCTTTCTGCTCCGTGCTCTAGAGTAACAGAGAGCTGGCTTTTTTTTTGTTCCTCCCCGCCCCCCCCCCCTCCCCCCGCCAAGCCTGTGCAGGCGCAAGGATACATCCTTTACTTTGTTTGGTTAGATGCAGATACCAGGAGAGGCTCACCCCTCTCATCAGGTTATATCCTTTGCTGACTGGTCTTCATAGGCCTCCAGCTGCAGCTTTCTCCAAAGCACAGTCGTAATCACTCTTGACTACGTTCAAAACACTTGACCGTCTCCCCTTTACCGAGGAACAAAGCCCAAACTCCCCTCTGGCGTCCAAAGATCCTTATATCCCGGCCCTCAACCTACCTTTCTGAACTTCTCGTCCACTCTGCTTCATACTTGCACACTCCACAAATGAATGACTTTGCACCCGTATTCTCTAATAATGTTTCCTCAGTTAAGGAAGATTTTTGCCCATTTCTACCAAAATCTACCGCCCAGGGTTGTTTCGATGATCTGGTGTCATATGCAAGGTAACAGAGCACATTGCCTGACACACAATGAGTCATCAATAAACATATTTTCCTTTTTCTTATGACAGAAAACAATTGTACTATTATTTTTTTTTATTTATTTTTCTTTGCAGTACACGGGCCTCTCACTGTTGTGGCCTCTCCCGTTGCGGAGCACAGGCTCCGGACGCGCAGGCTCAGCCGCCATGGCTCACGGGCCCAGCCGCTCCGTGGCATGTGGGATCTTCCCGGACGGGGGCACAAACCCGTGTCCCCTGCATCGGCAGGCGGACTCTCAACCACTGCGCCACCAGGGAGCCCTGGACTATTATTTTTAATATATGGCTTATGGCTCTCACTGACTGTAAGTTCCTTACGGTTCTTGAGGGCAGGATGCCAATTTATTTCATTTTTACATTCTTTATGGAATTTAGAACCATGCGTTACCCTATGGACATTTGATAAAAATTCACTGAATGAATGAATGAATGCTGCCTTTTGCTTAAGACTTCTAACCTGCTGTAGGCTGTGGCTTTAGAAATTCAGGAGGAACTCCACCAGCATGATCTTAAAGGATCTGGGTGCCTCAGATTGTTCTCATCCCAGTCACATCAACAAACACAGGGCGGGTTGAACACATGGTATAAATCATGAACCCAAGTTCAAATGAAACAAGCTTAGCTTTAGAATTACTTCTAGAGGAAATTGCTGCTTATTCTGTCTGATTCTAAGCATGGCATGGGTGATAACCCAGATACCATTTTAATATCCTTTAGCTGAATCCTGAGCCACTACTCAGCTATCACCACGGACATCATTTAAGAACCCAATCCTCCTCCCCAGCCCCTGCCTGCCCATGGAAACAGGTGAGAAAATAGGCCCAATATCTCGTTCCAAGCAGTCCTTTTTTTTTTTTTTTTTTTTTTGCGGTTCGCGGGCCTCTCACTGCTGTGGTCTCTCCCATCGCGGAGCACAGGCTCCGGACGCGCAGGCTCAGCGGCCATGGCTCACGGGCCCAGCCGCTCCGCGGCATGTGGGATCTTCCCGGACCGGGGCACGAACCCGTGTCCCCTGCATCGGCAGGCGGACTCTCAACCACTCCAAGCAGTCTTATTTTAATCACTCTTTCCTTGCAACCCAGGTTGTGCTGGTTATTCTCTGGTTACCTGCCAGAGAAATCCAAACACCTAGTTACATTCAACTTCCCCATTTTATTATTCTATTTATAAAAGGAAATTTTACAGCTGAACATAGAAACTATCTCTTTTCATGGTGTTTGATTAATGTTCAATTAATGACTCAAACAAATTAAATTCCTTTAAACAATTCATTCCCTTTACAAATGCAGTTTTTTCAATTTCTTAAAAGTGTGTCTGATTCCTATACTCTGAGAGAGGTCAGGAGGATAGAGAGCCCTTTCAGCACATAGCAGCAGTTCTTATTTTCCATTCCATGCAGATGGTCTGCATAGCATTCTTCCCAAGCAGGCAGAGCATTTATGCAGGCTGTCAGGCCTCTCCTGAGGTGACAGGTCACTGCCATTTCTTCCTACCAACACGCACTGCGCACAGACCTCTTTAGAGGTCGTGCGAACATGCTCAATCAACAACAGAGCATTACTCATAACCAGTCATTCCCACCTGGATTTTCACCTGCCACAATATTAAGTAAGGCTCACTTTTCAAATAATATATCATGGCCCACTACCATCAAAATGTACCCAGGTTGACATTGTGGTGCACCCCATTCTCTGGACCCGTGCCACCTACAACTCCCAGGCCTCCAACTGATCCATTAATTCCTACGCACTCACCTTTTCACCTGGACAATCATTAATGTACTGTTGCTTTATTCAGTCTCTCCTAATCCTTAACTAGAATTCTTCTACTTAACTAGAATTTACATTTTAAAATGGCATGTCAGACTTCACTCCAGAAACCTGTCTACAATGACTAAGAGGAGTAACTTTTAGCTAAAACAGATGTAAGACCAGGATGGGACAACTGGTTTAAATAAACGTTTTCATTAAAGGAACTTTCTTGTAAGTTGAAACGAGTTACTGATAAACTAATCTTCAGGCTAGAGCATCTTATCACCCGAATTCTATAAAAAAATGTGTTTCTCTGCTGCTTTCCCTTGTTCTTCCAGATTCTATCTCCAGGGGAGCCTTTCCACTGATGAATGCTGATTGTGTACGGCCTGAATTGCCAGATAATTGGTACTGTGGTTTGTTAAACTAGCCAAGGTATTAAGGAAGCAAAGAGAAAGCGTCACAACTATCACTTTTGTATGTCTGTCTTTTAAATGCTTTATATCACTTCCCTCTTGTGTTACCTTAGATAATTCCCATTTGACCCTACATTGTTTGAATTCTGAATTAGATATAATGTAATAGGCATAGAAAAAGTACCTTTTACACTGCAAGATGTCATTTCTGAAAAAGATCATCACCCATTCCTGAATAAAAGGAAGTATAGAAATACCACCTCTTTTTGGTAAAATTAAATAAAGCACTTCATGTATTCTGAGTTATAAGGCCTAGGATCACTTTACCTTTTTGAGTTTTGGTTTTTCATCTATAAATGGGATGGCAATAATGCTAAAGAAAGAGTGCATTGGGGTGGAGCCGTGACACCCTGGATGTTGCTACCCTCCTTCTGGCAGAGTCTAATATGGTTCCCTACACACAGGATTCTCAGTTAATATCCTGAGACCCTTGCCCCCTTGAACAGTACAGATTGGACCATGGATGCCCTCCTGAATCAAAACAGTGCAGTATAAACTTGGCAGCAGCCTGGGGCAAACAAGCATAAGGACACTTCAGCAGAGCTCCATACTGATGTTTCCCTAAGTCACCCTATCAAATCCTCTCTCAAGACATTGAAGGTGAGACGCATAGAAAACAGACGATAAAGCAGAGCAGAAAAATGCAAAGGAGCATACAGAGTGAAGGCAGGAAACACGAGCGTCTTGAAGCATGAGTAAGTAGAAGCATGAGGTACAGAAAACGCGATCAGAAGAAAGTCAGTCACTCAAGTAAAACATAAAGCAGAAAGGGATGGATGCTGAGAGTCACGTGTAAAAAAAGGTGGTGAGAGAGTCACACATAGAAAAGGTAGCAGTCAGAACTAGGAAGCAGTAGACACCACGAGGGTAGTGGACAGTAGCTGCAGAAGTAATTAAAAATATAACAACAATAAAAATGATCACGCTAATAGGACATACCAGCTTCTGTGTGCCTCGTTCTATTTTAAACGCTTTACATATATGAACTTCAACCCTGTGAGGCCCATTTCCATTTCACAGATGTGGAAACTAAGCCACAGAGAGTTTAAGTAACTTACCCAAGCTCACATGGTAGAAAGTAGCATGACTCAACCCACTCTGGCCTCAGAGTCTGTGCTGGGAGAAAAGCTGAGTTACAAGAATGATAGACACATAGAGTTCCTGTTAAATCCTCAACCATGTGCAGGCTTGGTGGTCCAGTGATTCCCTGCATTTCCTTCATTCCCCAGGTACTCACACTAAATCTCCATCACCTGAAGTAACCTGAACACTCTAACTCCTTACCGCTTGAAAGAGCCTAACTAATACCGTGATTTCAGGTGAGGTGATAAATGCAAGAGCGTTTTACCTTCCCTGAAATAAATGGGACAAAGTGAAGTGTTTTTATTCTGAAATGAGGTAAAAGTTCTGAAGACGTGGTCTGCTGGTCAAGATTGTCTCTAAATCAAGTTCCTTTCATACATCACTTTGGGCCAGCCTCTGTTTGTCTTGGTGGTATATTTTGCCACACACTGTGGGAATTTCAGAATGTATTTGTTTTCAATGTGTAATTATCATTACATATCAATTAAATATAATCATTTAATTACATGACCCTGTTCTACCTCATTCCTTCTCTAAGCAACTAGAATGAAGAGCCTATGATTATGGGGACAATGAATAAAAGCCAAAGGAAAAGGAGCTTGAATATTGTTTTATCTTTCTACCACCTCTCACAGCAGCAGCCAGATCTTTTAGGGTCTTAAAGGAGTTTAGATTTATTCTAATTATAATGAGAACAAAGTCAGGACATATCTTACTACCATATTCTTGTTTCACTAAAAACAAAATCTTCTCTCAGTCAACCCCAATTTGCTTTTATTGAATACATTTGTGAGAGTGACCACTGGTCCAAGGACAGGTGCTGCTTTCTTGTAGGATTCATTTACAAGAGTCTAAACTTTGCTATCAAAAAGGCAATCAGTGGGTATTATGAATCAGTGATTCCAGCATAATGTTAAGAAGAAAAGTGTTGGAGCCTAGATTCAACCCTGCCTTAGGAAAGATTGTATTACCAAAAATTAAAATCTGTTGAAATATTTCAGAAGATTAAGAACTTTATGTCTTGTACCAAAGATTATTTCCATATGATATTATTGTTTGAAAAAGTATTAGTGTTGGGCATTTTACTTTAATCCTTTCAAACCACTGGCTTTCAGAAGGTAATAAATATGTCAAAGAAAATATTTCCCCCTTCCCAAATGCCACTCAAAATCCCCTTTCTTTACCTGCTAATGAGGATTAAATGTACAAGGATCAGCTGTATTTGTCTTGTCCTATTTTAGACATCAGGATTGTGTTCAGTTGCCTTCTAAAGCTTTATTTATTTGTAGAATAAAAGAGTCACATGTGTGGAAATAATAACACTTTTGTCAGAAAGTCAGGCAGCAACACGGAAGCTCCAGGGGTCCATATGCCACTCTCAGGGGAGCATACTTCCTCAGGAGCAGGGAAGAGAGAAGGAGAGGGAGAAAGAAATTTCATGCCCTGCATCAGAGACCCTAAACTCATAAATAAGCAAATTATTAAATAAGCCACACTGTTCACCCCAGCAGCGTCTCTCAGCTCTGAGATGACCCTGTCCCCTCCCCCCACCACTGTCCCTCCCCAACACACACATACGCACTCTCCCCTCCCCCTACCTAATGGCTCATTGGCCATAAATAAAGAAAACAAACCATTCTTGTGATCCTGGGGCTCAACCCAGGCAAGACATTTAATGTGAAACTTTGAACACCTTTCTTGGTCACCCCTTCATGTTCTCTGAGAGCTTAGTCCTAGAATCGGATCTAATCTTCTCAGCAAACCTAAAAGTAAGTGCAATTATGATCACTGCTTTCCAGACAGGGAAACTGAAATCTAGAATCAGAACCAGCTTCGTGGGTGGGAAATGTGTTCCATGGCACTTAGAGGGACCCTGCACTTGGTTTAATGCTCCACTGTTGCAGTCTTGAAATACTTAATAATTTTTTAATGACGGGCCCTACATTTTCATTTTGCACTGGGTGCCACAAATTATGTAGTCTATCTGGCCTAGAAAGGTTATGTAATTTTCCTAAGGCCCCTGTATTAGTTTGCTAGGGCTGCCATAACAAAGTTTCTGGGTGCCTTGGGCAGCAGAAATTTACTTTCTCACAATTTTGGAGGCTAGAAGTCTAAGATCAAGGTATTGGCAGGACTGGTTTCTTCTGAAGGCTCTCTTTTTGCCTTGTAGATGGCTGTCTTCTGTGTGTTCACATGGTCTTTGGGATTAGGGCCCACCCTAATGATCTCATCTTAACTTAATTACCTCTTTAAAGATCCTATCTCCAAATTCCCTCACATTCTGAGGGATGGTTAGGACTTTGGCACCTGAACTGCGGGGGAAGCACACAATTCAGCCCATAACAGTCCCATAACAACCAGTAAGTAGAAGAACCACTAAGATATGTTTCATTCATTCTGCTCTATTTGTCTTCACAAATACCTGTATAAATATTTATACTTGTATAAATATGTAAGAGTGGCTCTTCTCACCACCAACAGGAAAAGCGGAGGCACAGAAAGATCAGTGCTTGCTATGGTGAAACAACATGGCAGTGCAGGAACTATATTAGTCTAATGATAGCACTGGGTCCAAACCTCAGCCCTCCTGGTACCGAATCTACTGCTGGGCCCGTACTGCCTTTTACAACCTGCACACACAGACCCCACTGCCAGAAAAGATGGTCCCTCTCTACAATGATAGGTTCTTGGACGGTCTGCTTTTGGTAGATTTCAAAATAGCCCAGTTGACTCCGATTCTAGCCAGGGGAAAAAAAAAATCATTACTCTTCGGCTCACAAGTTATACAAAGGCACCTCTGTGGAGTGCATCCAGCATGCCGGGGTGTAGCCTCTTTATCTCATTCTTTTGCTGGCTCCAAGCTGTAAGCAGCGAGCAGTGAGAGGTGAGTTTGTGGCGATAACCAGGGAGTAAGGTAACCCATTTAAATGATAAAACAGGTTAGTCATTTCCAGTTTGGACGTGGACAGTGTTTTAACGTGAACGGATCTGGAGTCTGGACGGGAGACCTGGGAGAATTATAATACAGAGTGGCAAGGATGGTAGGCAGCAGATTTCTTTCGAAGAAAAGGGTTCTTTGGTGACCGATGGGCGGGGAAAGCCTTTGCTGTTCTTTGCTTCGCAGGTACAATGTGGGGGCAGGGGGTGGGTGGTGGTGGCAGATCAGAGACAGAGTATACTCTGGCCTTAGATACTAACATTGGGCAAGTTACTTTACCTCTTCAGACCTCAGTTTCTTCCCTGCAACGTGATGCTTTAAAGTTCCATTCTATGTCTCAAATTCAGTCACTCTTGTTGGGGTGTGATGAGGGCTCTTTGTCCAAATGAGAGCATGACATATACTTTTTTATTAAATTCAGTTTCCAGTTATTAAAATATGAAAAAATTCATGCATCAGTGGGGAAACCAGAGAGCATCTTAACCAACTGATGAACTTTATATGCCTCCAGATGGGATGCTCTGAGAAGGACGCAACACCACTTAGGTAACATTCTGGCCTGAAATGCATAATCTGAATCTAACCATGAGGAAACATCAAACAAACACAAACTGAGGACCTGATGTAAAGTAATTGGCCTACTCTTTAAAAATATCAGTGGCATGAGAACAAAGACAATTGAGAAAGCTGTCCAGATGAACAAATAAGACAAGTAATATCTGATCCTGGACTAGATCCTTCCTGGAAAAGAATTTCTATAAAGGACAGTTGACAAGATAAGAATATGGGTAGTAGATTAAAGTAATGTGTCAATGTTAAGTTTCCTAAATTTTTTAACCATACTGTTGTTAAAAAAAACAGTTCTGAAAGAGAACATTTTTGTTCTTAGGGTATATACATTCAAATAGTATAGAGTAAAAAAAAATGATATATGCAGACTTTCAAATGGTTCAGAAAATATATAGAGAAAGAGAAATTATGAAAGCAAATGGTGACAAAATGTTAAATATTGGTGATTCTGGGTAAAGGATATATGGGCATTATGCATTCTAGCAAATTTTCTAGAAGTTTGAAATTATTTTAAACCTTTTTAAAAAAGGTAATGCATTCTCATGGCATAAAATTTTCTGAAGAAGAAAAATCACTTACAATCCCTCTACCCAGAGGTAACTGTTAACCTTTTGTGTATACTGGATTTCTATTGAGAAATTCACTGGTGACAGCTGGGCAGGGTGTTTGTTATGCTCACAAGAACAAGGGAGGGGGGAGGGTGGCAGATCAGGACCAGTAATTGGTTTGTTGGGGCCTGTGATCTGGTCTGGCCAAGCGTTTCCCAAGACGAAGTCTGCTGGGAGTTTCTCAGAAAGATTTTTTCCTCTGTTGTTTTCTTCTGTTGCACGTTGTATCACGGGAAGATGTTTGAAGCAGCCATCTTGGGATCGTAAGGCGAAAGCCAAGAAAATATAAGATAAGGTGACTCAAAACACTTACATCGGGCCTCCCTGGTGGCGCAGTGGTTGAGAGTCCGCCTGCCGATGCAGGGGATACGGGTTCGTGCCCCGGTCTGGGAGGATCCCATATGCCGTGGAGCGGCTGGGCCCGTGAGCCATGGCCGCTGAGCCTGTGCGTCCGGAGCCTGTGCTCCGCAACGGGAAACACTTACATCAATGAGCTTAATTAACCACCCTAGCTGCAGATATTTCATCACATGAGGTAATAAATGTCCTTATTCTTTAAGCCAATATTATTTAGGTACACTACTGCAGACAAAAACCTCCCAACTGTTCAACCTCTACTATTAAATAAGACTATGCAACCATTTGCTTTGCTCTTCTATCAATCACCTGTAGCAAAAGCTCTTCCAAGTGAAAAGAAGTCATGGGACCAAATCTGAATTTTGGGCGTGTGGCAAGTTCACCAGCCAGAAGCTAAAGGGAACACAGGCAGATTGAGACAGGCAGTGTGGGCTTCACGCCCAGAAAGAAAGAAAAAGGGAGGTCCAGCCCTACTCTCTGGTGCAGAGTGGCCCTGAGTATCAGAAAAAGTTACTGGACTTTAGACTTGCTTTGGCTTCCTGAAGGGGATTCAGTGTGGGGACTAGACAGTGGAGGAAGCAGACAAGTTTGTAGTCCCTGGAGTAGCTCAGTAACTGTGCCTCACAGACAGGCTGGGTGAAGAGTGGGCCATTGGCCATTCCAAGACTATGTCAACGACCTTTGCATCAGCTCCTGGCTCCTGGAAGTAGCGATCAGTGGTGGAGATGATGCCAGAGAGCGGCAACGTGGCAGGTGGTATGTGAAAGCTTCAGCACTGGTGGAAGCTGTACTTGACACAACAAATGTTAATTCCTTGATTCATGACTAAACATTTATTGAGCACTTGCTATCTTGTAAGTAATCTACTAGATGCTAAATATACAGGGCTTAACATGGCATTGTCCCTTCCTCTTACAGAGCTTACAATCCAGTTTTGAGGGGCTGCGTGTCACATGAAAAGGATGCAGGTATTAAAACTTAAATAGTTTCACCCTTCATGAAGTTATGCCAAAATTGAAGCTAATCTCCTAGGTAAATAACAGGCCTCCCTCAGACACACCATCCCCCATTGCAAACTAATTGTCCTGTGGACAATTTCTACCTTTCCCAAGTTCTACTTGGCCACAGACCTGGGGACCCTTAATTTGAAGATACTGTCTCATTCAGTCCCAAACCAAGGTGAGCAGTATAACCTTGGGTTAAATTTCACCAGCCAATGAATTTAATTTTGCTTCCTTGGGACCCAGTAAGTACTGGACATCTTACTACATTTGTTCAGTCTGCTCTCTCCTCTCTAGCCTAGCATAGGTACAGGGTCTATATGAATGACTTGAGTCAGCATAACTGGGAAACCCACTTGCCATACATGGAACATGTTTTCCTCTTTTCCTTTTCATCCTTTATTTGGTGCAAGCCTCCCAGAGATCCAGCCCTTTTCCTCCCTCATGATTTCCTAGTCCTTTTAAACTTTGACTCTCTCACCCACGATATAGCTTATTCCTCTTCAGCCTCTGAACATTCAGAGCAAAGTAATCATTCTCAGGAAATTTTTCTTAGTGATTATAAGGCTAGTATCCCCACGTTCAAATGGACGTATTTTCTGATATTACACATATAGATAATGTGGTGTCTATGAAGTCCCAGTTTAGCCTCTGCTCTTGTGGAAGTTACATTTCAATGGAAAGAGACAGATAAACAATAAACCTAATAAATGAATAAATTCTATATTATGTTAGAAGTCATGGCAAAAAATAGAACAGAGAAGAGCAATTGTGAGGGATGGAATGGGGATTGGAGGACTGCAATTTTAAACAAGACTGTCATAGGTCTCATAGGTCATAAGTCTCATTAAGAGGATGATATTTTTTAAAATTGAGGTATAATTCATAGAGCATAAAATTCACCTTTTTAAAGTGTACAATTCAGTGGATTTTGGTGTATTCACAAGGTTATGCAACCATCACCATTATCAAATTCCAAAATACTTCTTCACTGTAGAAAAGTCCTGTACTCATTAGGAGACATTCCCCACCCCCAGCCATCTTGTCTCTATGGATTTGCCTATTCTGGACATTTCATATAAATGGAATCGTACAGTAGGTGACATTTTGCTTCTGGCTTCTCCCACTTAGCATAATTTTTTAAGGGTCATCTATGTTGTAACATGTATCAGTATTTCCTTTGTTTTTGTGGTTGAATAATACTCCATTGTATGGATATACCACATTTTGTTTATCTGTTCATCAGTTGATGGATATTTGAGTTGTTTCCACTTTTTAGCTGTTCTCAAATGTTGCTATGAACATTCATATACAGGTTTTTGTGTGGACATATGTTTTCAATTCTTTTGGATATAACCTAGAAGTGAAATTACTAGGTCATATGGTAACTCTTTGTTAACTTTTGGGGGAACCATTTTCCTAAGTGGCTGTATCATTTTACATTACCATCAGTAATACGTCAGGGTTCCAATTTCTCCACATCCTCACCAAAAACTTATTATCTGTCTTTTTGATTATAGCCAAGAAGATGACATTTGAGCTAAGATTTGAAGACACTGTAGGAGTTAGCCATTTGGATATTCAGGGGAAGAGACTGCCGGGCAGAGGGGCCAGCCAGGGCAAAACCCTGGAGGTGAGTGTGTCTGCTGTGATCCAGGAATAGCAAGACGGACAGTGAAACTGGAGTGATGTGATCAATTGGGCAAGAACAGGGTGAGGTGAGGGAGCAAATGGAAGGCCAAACACAGGTCATTGAAGGCCATCATAAGGACTTGGGCTTTTACTCTGAAAGAAATGGGAAGCCATTGAAGGGTTTTGGAGCACAGGGCTGACGTGATCTGACCTACATTATAACCATATCACTCTGACTGCTGTATTACCTGTGGGCAAGGGAAGAATCGGGGGGGCTCAAGGAGACAGTTGGCGGATGTTTGCAATAATGGTGGCTTGCAGGGTAGTTGGTATCTGGGAGGTGGTGAGAAGTGGTTGAATTCTGCATATGTTTTAAGGTAGAATCAACAAGATTTTCTGCTAGACTGTGAGCAAAACATGAAAAAGAAAGGAGTCAAAATTTGTGGCTTTTTTCATTTTTACATCAGGATATAGTATATCAGGAAGTATATTCAAATTCATTTCTTCCCTATTAGATCAGACTCCAAATTCTTA
The DNA here is from genome assembly GCF_964341445.2 of Mesoplodon mirus. NCBI lineage: Eukaryota > Metazoa > Chordata > Mammalia > Artiodactyla > Ziphiidae > Mesoplodon > Mesoplodon mirus. Next base: position 80,419,937 of record NC_138987.1, read on the forward strand.
ATTAGGTAATCTCACATGTTTAAAAATATTGTCTATGATAATAATGATAATGATAATAATAATTAGTAATAATAATATTAACACCCTACAACCTAACAAACATCAGGGGCTTCCCTGGTGGCGCAATGGCTAAGAATCTGCCTGCCAATGCAGGGGACACAGGTTTGAGCCCTGATCCGGGAAGATTCCACATGCTGTGGAGCAACTAAGCCCGTGCATCACAACTGCTGAACCTGTGTTCTAGAGCCCGCAAGCCACAACTACTGAAGCCTGTGTGACTAGAGCCCGTGCTCCGCAACAAGAGAAGCCACCGCAATGAGAAGCCCGCGCACCGCAAGGAAGAGTAGCCCCCGCTCTCCGCAACTAGAGAAAGCCCACGAACAGCAACAAAGACCCAACGCAGCCAAAAAAAAAAAAAAAAACCAGGTCCTTTAATCCAACTATCTCATGAGGCAGATATTATTTTCCTCAATTTATACATGTGTAAACAAAGATGTGGTTAATAACTGACAGCTTCCCTAGTTTTTGTCCCCCTTTTTAACTTAGGACCAACCAGAGAAAGTCAAACATGCACCCCTAACCATTATAGGATGCCCCGCTTCTGATCAGCCCACCTGCATCTTCCTCAGGCCAACAGCCTTCAGTTAGGGCGGGGGTCCCCAACCCCCAGGCCACGGACCAGTACCAGTCCATGGCCTGTTAGGAACCAGGCCGCACAGCAGGAGGTGAGTGGCGGCCAAGCGAGTGAAGCTTCATCTGTATTTACAGCCGCTCCCCATCGCTCGCATTACCACCTGAGCTCCGCCTCCTGTCGGATCAGCTGCGGCATTAGATTCTCAAAGGGGAAGAACCCTACTGTGAACTGCGCATGCGAGGGATCTAGGTTGCGCGCTCCTTATGAGAATCTAATGCCTGATGATCTGAGGGGCAGCTGAGGAGGTGATGCTAGCGCTGGGGAGCGGCTGAAAATACAGATTATCATTAGCAGAGAGGTTTGCCTGCACAGAGACCATAATAAATCAATTGCTTGCAGACTCGTATCAAAACCCTATCAGTGGGCTTCCCTGGTGGCGCAGTGGTTGGGAGTCCGCCTGCCGATGCAGGGGACACGGGTTCGTGCCCCGGTCCGGGAGGATCCCACATGCCGCGGAGCGGCTGGGACGCTGAGCCTGCGCGTCCGGAGCCTGTGCTCTGCAACGGGAGAGGCCACAACAGTGAGAGGCCCGCGTACCGCAAAAAAAAAAAAAACAAAAAACAAAACAAAACAAAAAACCCTATCAGTGAGTGGCAAGTGAAAGCAAGCTCAGGGCTCCCACTGATTCTGCATGATGGTGAGTTGTATAATTACTTCATTATATATTACAGTGTAATAATAATAGAAATAAAGTGCACAGTAAATGTAATGCGCTTGAATCATCCCGAAACCATCCCCCACCTGTCGGTCCATGGAAAAATTGTCATCCATGAAACCAGTCCCTGGTGCCAAAAATGTTGGGGACCGCTGATTAGGGCACACCTGAAGCCTTCCTCTTTTTCCAGTATAAAGCTTTCCCACTCCTCTGCCTTCCTGAGTCTCTGTTGAAACACACGTGTTGGCAGTTGACTCCCTTGCTTTCTTTAGGAAGCTCTGAGTAAATAGCCTTTGTTTACCCTCATTTGGTTAGTCTTCATTTCCACAGGTATCTTCAGTCAAGTTTCCCTGAAGTGGACCTTGAAATGAAGACCTGAGTGTAGGTTTATTGGAGAATACTCTCAAGATCATCACATTTCAGGGGGATGGTGGGAACAGGACTGGAGAGAGGGAGAAATCGAACTGCTGTACGGTTTCACTAGAGACCTTAACCGATCCTATGGGGAGCTCTGAGTCTGGGATGGCCCTTCTGAAATGTACCCCTGGCCTGGATCAGTCACTGGATACAAGAAAAGAGAGGAACCTTAGGTGAAGCAGGTCTCTTTGACCAAAGGTAATTGCAAGGGAAGATCTAGTTGTGAGCTCTCAGCAGCCAGAGCTCTGGGCAGCTGGGGAACAGTGCTTGGATCCCTTTTGGGGTGGGGCTGTGAGGATGTGGGAAAGGTGGAAATAGGCATACAGTTGACAGCAGGTCATGACTGTAACTCAACATTGAACCCAAGTTTAAAGCTTTTTTCACTACAGCATAGCTGCCTTCATTCAAAAAAACATGACAAGTGGAGATTCTGTGACCACTCATTTTCTTTCCTCGTAGCCCCAAATCAAGACCATGTTGTAAAGTGATGCCAACATTTTTTTGTAAGTGATCTTGAGCATAGCAGTTGACTCAGTTGAATACAGCATTTTAAAGATCTGAAACAAAACACCAACCAAAGCAGCAGTGAACTGAATTACCACATGTAGACATTTATATCATCTTAATATTACGGTACTTTACAAAGTGTTTCCCTCTCTCAGTAGAGAACATTGTGACATCCTGCTTTCCAGCTTGAGATGCTGACAAATTGAAAATAAATTGATGTGAAATAGCACCATTTCCACTTTAAGGGTATTCATCCCCCAGGGAAAATGATTCCCTCTTAGTGAAAATCCTGATAAAGTGTATCTTGGAAGTTAGTAAAATATTAATTTAGTCTTCAAAATAATCTAGTTCCCCTACCTTACTTCATCACTAGTGTCATATGATTCTTGCAAGACTTTTAGTTTTATTTGAGCTACTTAAACTCAATGCTTCTATTTTTGGCTTTACAAATAAATCAGCTGATACTGTATCCAGCAATAATTTACCTAAAGGTTATAAAAAACATACGCCAAGTTCTGTCTACAAATTGGCCTGAACAGTCTTTTTATCTGTAAACAAGTCTGTGACTTTTTTTAATGTCAGCATATTCTCTCACTATCACAAGACCTTTTAAATACATTACGCATTGTTCCCAGAGCTTTTGGCTTTTCTCCTTTCCGTGTGTCCTGGAAATTCCCTCCCCCCATATCCTGATTCCCCCTGCCTGCCCCCCAAAGTTACTAACCTCTTGTTTAACCTTGTATGGGATCTCAGCCAAACTGTAATTCCAGGTAACTTTTGCCCATAGCATAGCATGGTAGTTCTTAAACTTTGAGCCCCACGAAATGCTAGGGGAAATGATTAAAATAGAAAATATTAGAGATTCACACTAGATCTAAAGATTCAGAATTTCTGGAGGTGATGCTAAGGCAAATGTATAATTAAAAGTCTCTGTGGAATCCTGGTAAATATCACAGCTTCAGAGTCACTCACAAGCAAATTTCACATTTCTGGCTACGATGTAGCTTGCTGGCTGTAGACTATCAAGATAAAAGTGGCATTTGGAGTCTATTCTTTTCTAAGCTTGGTGAATAATAGCAGTTTATGGAAGTGGAAACAATAGGCTGGCTTTTCTCAGCAATAATCCATTTGTATGATAAGACCTATCAGAATGGAAACATTATAACTGCAAACAACAGGGACCGATCTGAGAAAATTTTCTGTAGAAGAATTGGAAGGGCCTGGTGATTCTTGGAAGGTTAAAACAAAAAGATAGTAAAGGACCTGACAGTTACTTCAAGGGTGTGAGAAGATGTGGGGACACTGGGAAAATGGCTATGATGAAAATTTTTGAACAAATATTGAATGTAACACTAAATGAGGTGATAGGGAGGCCACAAAGATAAGAGCACCTAATTTAATTTACTTCAACAGGTATTTACTAAGTAACTACTGTGTGCACAGCATTGTCATAAGGTGTACCATAGCATGGTTCCCAAATTTGGGATCTGTATTAGATTCAGCTGGAGAGATTTTTAAAAATAAAGTTCCGGGCCCCATATTAGTTCTGCTGAATCTAAGTATCTGGGGGCAGGGTTGGAAATCTCTACTATATAAAGCTCTCCAAGTGATTCTGATGCATCCAGCCGATGGACTAGAATGACCATGAAATGAACAAGGTCGAGTGTTTGTGTTAAAGGAATGTACAAGCTATACTCTTGGTGGGAATGTAAATTGGTGCTGCCACTGTGGAAAACAGTGTGGAGGTTTCTCAAGAAACTAAAAACAGAACTACCGTATGACCCAGAAATTCCACTCCTGGGTATATCCCCCCAAAAACCACTAATTCAAAGAGATACATGCACCCCAATATTCATAGCAGCATTATTTACAATTGCCAAGATACGGAAGCAACCTAAGTGTCCATCAACAGATGAATGGATAAAGAAGATGTGGTATATATATACAATGGAACACTACTCAGCCATAAAAAAAATGAAATTTTGCCATTTGCAGCAACATGGATGGACTTGGAGGGCATTATGCTAAGTGAAATAAGTCAGACAGAGAAAGACAAATCAGTATTTGTATGATATCGCTTATGTGTAGAATATTAAAAATACAACAAACTAGTGAATATAGCAAAAAAGAAGCAGACTCAGATATAGAGAAAAAACTAATGGTTACGAGTGTGTGGGGGAGGGCACTATGGGGGTGGGAAAGTGGGAGGCACAAACTACTGGGTGTAAGATAGGCTCAGGGATGTATTATACAACCCAGGGAATATAGCCAATATTTTGTAGTAACTGTAAATGGAAAGTAACCTTTTAAAATTGTGTAAATTTTGGCCACGCCATGTAGGTTGTGGGATCTTAGTTCCTCGACCAGGGATCAAACCCCTGCCCCCTGCAGTGGAAGAGTGGAGCCCTAATCACTGGACTGCCAGGGAAGTCCCCAATTTTTTTTTTTAATTAAAGAAAAAAAGCCTGGTGGCGCAGTGGTTGAGAGTCCGCCTGCCGATGCAGGGGACCGGGAAAAAGGAACATACAAACTGGTTTGTTGAGCAATTTGCTCAATCAAGTTTCTTGATTCTGCCTTCTGTCCATGGCTCAAATTTTACTCATGCTGTTATTTTCTCTGAAATGCCTTTTCCTCAATCTCTTCCATGAAAATAGTATCTATCCTTCAAGACCCATTCAATGTGAGGAGAACTGAACTGCATTCCACACCTCCATTTGTCAGCATCCTTCCAACCCCACATCCATCACCCAAGCAAGTATCATAAAATCCACCCTTACAATATCTACCTCACCCATCATCTCCTTTTTATCCCCATTCCCACCTCTTTAGCTCACCTGAACCACTGAATGGCCGTTTAACTGACCTCTCGCCCACCTACTTCATTCTTCATGGTTCTACTAATCTTGCACTGTTCAATTATAACTATTTTTCATATTGCAAATAATGTTCACTATTTCCCCATTACCTACAAAGCTAGGGATAAAAATGCTCCAGTCTGGCTTTCAAAACTACTGTATCAATTAGACTTCGTTTTGGTTTTTTTGTTTTGTTTTTTTTTTTAGACTTCCTTTTTAAATACGCTACAGAACCAACTCTGGCTACCTTAAGCAGAAAAAGACATGGGCTAGTTCACAAAATTGAAGTTCCCATCATTTTCCTTCTTTGTATGATTGTTCTCAAAATTCTTATTCTTAGAGAATGTCTGATTCAGCATATCCCCAACTCTTGCTAATAGGAAGACAGGGAACATTCCTTCTTCTTGTTAATAGGAAGATAGGAACAGAGAACAATAGGAAGACTGAAAAGCCACCTATAACTATGCGCACTGAGAAAAGAAAGTTCTTTCAAAGCAAAATCAGGGTACTGTTACCAAAAGGAGAAATGAATGGTAGGGAGCAAGACCAAAAAATGTCCACTACATTCAAAATATGGACCCAATTTGACTGAAGTAAAAATGGGCAGGAATTCTGTGCTTTCTTTTCTGAGACATCAGAGGTCAAAATGGGGGAAACAACCACCCATGAAAGCTAATGTCTGATAGTCTCAGTGTCCTTGGGGGTAGGAGAGAAGAGAGGCTAGTGGTTTGAAGGAAATGTTTTTAAAAATGTATTCAGGGGCTTCCCTGGTGGCGCAGCGGTTGGGAGTCTGCCTGCCAATGCAGGGGACACGGGTTCGAGCCCTGGTCCGGGAGGTTCCACCATGCTGCAGAGCAGCTAAGCCCGGGCACTACAACTACTGAGCCTGCGCTCTGGGGCCCACAAACCACAGCTACTGAGCCCATGCACCACAACTACTGAAGCCTGTGTGCCTAGAGCCCGTGCTCCACAACAAGAGAAGCCACCGCAATGAGAAGCCCGTCGACACAACTGGAGAAAGCCTGCGTGCGGCAGCGAAGACCCAACGCAGCCAAAAATAAATAAATAAAATAAATAAAATTTTTTTAAAAATGCATGCAAAGATTCAAGATGTCATTGTGAGTCATGAGGATAAAGATAAATTGTTTTCGTTTTTTCTGTTATCAACCAATTTCCACATAACTACAATGTCCTTTGCAAAACACCCTATAGTGTTTTTTAAAAAATAAGTTTACCACTGTAATATAGGAACAGCCAGAATTTTATTAGGAAGAAAGTCAGTAGGGTAACAGTATCTTTAGGAGGGTAACAAGTCTTCCACTTCCAAATTCAAGAAAGGGGCAATAATCTCCCGCAGTTCCCACATTCTGCAGCACCCAAGCATTGTAGGGAGCACCTTTTCAAAAATAAACGTAGCATCAAAAAATAGTATGTAACATGGAACTCCCGTGAAGATGAGGACATAAACATGATGAAAATCCTCAGTGCACATTTGCTAGAAGGAAAGAAAAACATCTGTGTTAAGAACATTCTGAAGGATACAGAGAACAAACTAGTGGTTACCAGTGGGGAGAGGGAAGGGAGGAAGGGCAAGATAGGGATAGAGGTTAAAAGACACAAACTATTATGTATAAAATGAATAAGCAGGCTTCCCTGGTGGTGCAGTGGTTGAGGGTCCGCCTGCCGATGCAGGGGACACGGGTTCTTGCCCCGGTCCGGGAAGATCCCACATGCCGCAGAGCAGCTGGGCCCATGAGCCATGACCGCTGAGCCTGCGCGTCCAGAGCCTGTGCTCCACAACGGGAGAGGCCACAACAGTGAGAGGCCCGCGTACCGCAAAAAAAAAAAAAAAGGAAAGAATAAGCAACAAGGATATATTGTATAGTACAGGGAAATATAGCCATTATTTTGTAATAAATTTTAATGCAGTATAATCTATAAAAGTATTGAATCACTATATTGTACACCTGAAATTAATATAATATTATATATCAGCTATACATCAATCGATAGATAAGTAAACAAACAAACAAATAAAGAACGTTCTGAAGAAAACCATACTGATGTGACTCCTGGTTCCTCCACCCATGTAGCTCCATAAATTCAAGTAAGTAACTGAATTCTCTTAAACTCTGTTGACATTGCAAAAGAAGAAACTTGGATTAGATAGACCTAAGTCCATCGTAGGGCTGGCATTGGAATTCTAAGATTCTAAAGCCATGAAACAATGAATCCCTGGGTTACTGTGGGGCTCTTTCCTTTGAAATGTTCTTCTCACACTCTAGTAGTTATTGCCATCTCTACCTCACTTGTGAGGTACAGGATGCCTATTTGGGGGAAATAAAGGCACAGGCAGTTAGATTTTCCTCAGGGTACAAAATACCATGTGACAAGTGGAATTTAGCTCTCTCTATCAGGGTACAAAATACCATGTGACAAGTGGAATTCAGCTCTCTCTATCAATAGTTTTATCCCAGCACCAGACATGCCCTTTTTGTATTTTATTTATTTGCTTTGAAGTCCTTGCATTATTATTTTCTAATTATAAATGCAATACATGATTGGGGTAGATCTGGAAAATCCAGAAGAACACAAAGAACAAAAGAAATGTCACAGGTAATCCAGTTGCTTGGAGATAACTACCTTCTATAATAGATTTCAGAAGAGCAAGTCTAGAGCACAGTTAAAGCTAGCTATGGATCTATTTTGTGACCCAACTCAGTGGATTCCATGAACCTGAGCCAAGTTTCTTGGCATCATTGCCACTGGCTATCTCTTGGCAGTTACACAAATCATTGCTTCTACTTCACACATTTATTAAAGAGCCAATATTCTTAAAATACTCTATTATGAAGAGATTTTGATGGCTGCTAAGGTGAAGCAGTGATGTCCTGTCCTCAGGGAGCACTAAATCTAGATTCGTTCTTTCTTATGAAAAGAAAAATGAATCACTACCAAAACATATCTAGTAAAAAAATACTATCTTCCTAAATTCCAAAATTAATCATCTTCAGAAATTCTAAGCTGGAACATTCTCAAAGGAACACATTTTAACATTAATTTAAAAAAAATTTTTTTATTTGGCTGTGCCAGGTCTTAGTTGTGGCATGTGGGATCTAGTTCCCTGACCAGGGATCAAACCCAGGCCCCCTGCATTGGGAGTACAGAGTCTTAGCCACTGGACCATAAGGAAGTCCTAACATTAATTTTTTTAAGAGAAAAATAGTTTTTTTCTAAATTACAGATAACTTGGAAAACAGAGAAATGAAAAAACTATAATCTCATCACTTTAATATAATCAGCCAAGTTTTCTTTCTTACCTTTCCTCCTCTCATTTATTCATTTTTTCTATTTTATTTTAATTTTTTGTCTTCTCTTTTATTTTGTTTTTCTTTGGTTTGTTTTTCTTTTGGTTTAGAATGTGTCCTTCTAGTTTTCCCTTTCCTTCAATGCACACTCCAGGTATGGATGGATTCAGATCTATTTCTTGATACTACTGAATCACTTGATTTTTATTTATAAGTCTATAAGATATAACTTAAAGTTAAAAATTTGTTTTCTATTATTCAGCAAATAAAGGAACATGTATAATATTTATTTTAAAAGGCTCAGACATTTTTCTTTGGAAAACATCATAGCTACTAAATCAAAATAAGTTTGTTCATGAATCACCTGTATAAAAACCAAAGGTTAGTGTCATTAATAGTATTATTCATTTTGAATTTATCTTCTGTAAAGAATAAAAATATTCTTTTGACTTTTGAATACTATTTATTTATTTTTCAAAACTTGCCATGCATAACACTGTAAATCAATTATACTTCAATTAAAGAAAAAACTTGCCATGCATAAAACCTTTAATCTTTTTTCCAAAATGTTCACATTATTTGTGGTCAATACATAGGGGAAGACTATAAGGGAAGTAAGGGATTGGGGATAATACCAGAAAGAGGCCACCCTCTGAAGCTAAAAACAGCAAGATTGATACAGAATGATTGACTTGGTCTGTAAGATAAACCTCCTCAAAAAAGATAATGTATAAATATGCTTAAATGGAACCAGCGTGTTACCAGTTCTCTGATAAGAGACTGGACAAGGTCTCAGGCAATCTTAAATAGGATGTAATGATGTGATGAAAGATGGCCAACTCAACTGGATTAACTGCCCATATAACACAACTAAGTGATCATCAAAACACATTCACTTATTTACTTGTCTGTTTGTTTTTGATATAATTCACATGCCATAATATTTACCCTTTAAAGTGTACAATTCAGTTGCTTTTGGTTTATTCACAAGGTTATACAACCATCACCACTATCTAATTCCAGGAAATTTTCATCAAAATTCTCCAAAAGTACAGTTACTCCCAATTTCCCACAATCCCTAGGCCTGGCAGCCACTAATCTATTTTCTATCTACCTGGATTTTCCTATTTTGAATACCTCATATGAATAGAATCATATAACATGTGGCTTTTTGGGTCTGACTTCTTTCACTTAGTGTAATGTTTTCAAGGGTCATTCATGTTGCAGCAGGTATAGGTAACTTTATTCTTTTTGTGGCTGAATAATACTCCATTGTGTGGATATACCACATTTTGTTCACCTATTTAATCAGTTTAACCTATTACAATCCCACTAGTAATGTCTGAGAATTCTGATTTCTCTACATCCTCTCCAGTGCTTGTCATTGTCTGTCTTTTTAATTACAGTTATCTTAGTGCTGTAAAGTGATATCTTATGATTTATGATTTTTTTTTTTTTTTGGCCATGCCGCGCTGCTTGTGGGATCTTAGTTCCTTGACCAGGGATCTAACCCAGGCCCTGGCAGTGAAAGCACCAAGTCCTAACCACTGGACCACCAGGGAATTCCCAATATCTCATGATTTTGATTTGCATTTCCCCAATGACCAATAACGTTTTCATTGTGCTTTTTCACTGAAAATCTTTTCATGTGCTTTTTGGCCATTTGTGTATCTTCTGTAAAGAAATGTCTATTCAAGTTTTTTGCTCATATTAAAAACTAGGCTGTTTGTCCTTTTGTTGTTCAGTTCTAAGAGTTCTTTATAGAGTCTGGATACTAAATCCTTAATTTCCAGAATTCTGAAAAAGTTGATTCTGACAATTTTTTCCAGCTCTCTCATTGATTTTATGGTGGAGGAAATTTTCTGGGGTCTTTACTCCACCACTGACATTACTCTTCACTTATTAATTTAATTAATAAATTAATTAATTTAATATTTGTTGAGCATGATGAACGTATTTTATATTTCATATTCCCCAGTGATCAAGATCTTGCCTTCAAGTAGCCCATGGAGTATTAAGAGAAGACTACAATGCAAACAATTTAATTGCAATAATATGCCATGGGTACTTTGTCAGGATTATGTGTCAAGTACAGTGTGTATACTCAAAAGAGAGAGCTGAAGACTCTGCTTGGGTTGGTGGTTGGGATTAAAGAATCAAAAAAGCTTTCTTAAGAGATAAAATGGTTTTTATACCATTTTCATTACATTTTTATAAAATTGATTTAACTCAATATTTGTGCACGTATATGTTTGTGTGTGAAAACATAGCCAGATTCTAGTTAACTTTCACGTCTTCTCTAATGAAAGAATAAAGCAAAATAAAAAGCTAAAAAAAAAAAAGATTTCTTAGAGGAGAGTACTACTCAGGGCATATGTGATAGTGTGGCATCTCCAGAAAGAGATAAAAAGAGTCAGAATTTGACAGTATGTCAAATATCTTCAAATATCTTCAATATCGTACAAGGGAGAGGCATCCTGTCCATTAAACAAAGGTTTTCAAATCTGCCTAGCGGGTACGTTCTTCCAGTGGAGGTGGCTGCATCATAAATTGCGGACACCATCCTTTAAGATTTATGTATATATAGTTATCTAAAACAATAAGAAACATCTATTATCTATATATCTAATGCAATAGGTATATGTCTTGGGAATTCCCCGGAAGTCCAGTGGTTAGGACTTGGTGCTTTCACTGCCAGGTCCCGGGTTCGATCCTTGGCTGGGTTACTAAGATCCCACAAGCTGTGCAATGGGGTCAATAAATAAATAAATAAGTAAAAGAAAATACTGATTGAGAATTTTAAAAACAAGAAGAAAAATACTATGGCTTAATAAACAAATAGACTTTTAAAGAACAATAATAAATATTTATTTTAAAAAAAGATAAATTCTTAGTCAACCCTCGAGGAAATTCTATTGTACTATAAATTCTTAGTCAACCCTTGAGGAAATTCAATCTTACTATAGTCCATTCATTTTGGGGACTCTGTCAGCCCCCAGAAGTCCCTATCTCTAACTTACCACATTGTAATGCAGGGAGGAGAGTTCTACCCTAAGTGGGGTGGTGAATCCTGAGGAAGCAGGGGCTCCCTTTCTTCCATGCCCATTTCTTCAGGACTCTGAGAGTCTGTTTTCCCTTCTTGCATTTGGTACATCCCAAACTTTGTATTCAGCAGTGTCATGTCCTTGCAAAAGTTCTGCGAAGAAAAGAGCAATCACTAAAGAAAAATTGGAGATGATGCAGAGTGCCTTTCCTCCGGAACAGTTCAGGGGCCCACACTGCAATCACATATGAATCACATGAGGAGGTCACTGGCAGGTGCGTACTCACCTAAGAAACTTACACATTCACAGAGTGAGGTAGCACCATGGTAGAAAATTAAATGAAACCCACCTGCTAATTCTTAACTACTGGATTATTCAGATAGAAAGATAATTATCCTTTTATTGAATTAATCTATTCAATTTGTTCATCTATGCAAAACATATTTATTGACTGACTCCTACCAGGCACAATTTTAGGATACAGCAGGTAACAAAATAGACAAGGAATGGGCATTCTATTGTACATGTGTTTTTTAACAAAATGGGCAAAGAACTACATGTGCGTTTACAGGGGTTGAGTGACAAGCAATAAACAACTAAACACATTTATACATTAGATATTATAGACTAAAATACATGCTAAAGAGAAAGTAAATAATGTGATGACACAGTAGCTGAGGTTTGGTGGTGGTACCATCTACTCTATCTAGATAGGTGGGATGATTAGGCACCTCTGAACAAGTGACAGGTTGATTCATTCATTCACTGTTTCATTCAGCCATTCACATTTACCTCCATATATAAAATCTTGCGGGACGAGTTCCGAGATGGAGTCATTTTTCTGGCTAGGGGAGATTAAGGGAGGTCTGGGAGATGAGAGGACATTTGAGCTGAGCCTTGAAGAGTGGGTAATATGTAGACATGGAGGATAGGCTCCAGATGGAGGAACTGTAGAAGCAGCCCAGGGTTATGAGAGCTTGGAAGTACACCACACCTGTGAGATCTTCTGTTGGCCCCAAGCAGAACATCAGGAGGGGAGAAGAGGTGAAAAGGCTACAGAGAGACCTGTATGTGGCACACTCTCAACTTCTAGGGAAAGAATTACCTCTCTATGTAGATTTAAATCATTTTATTCTATCATTATTTGAGCTTGTGTAACTGTGAAATCTTACCTCTATTCTTGCAACGAGTTTTTCCTTTAATTCATGAGCTTCATTACAAGCATCTTCCTGAAAAGACACCCACAATTTTGGGTAAAATAGACGTTATATTTTTTGGTTTATATAATAAAACCTTACTTATTCTGATACCTCTTAGTTGTAAACAGGCTTCATTGAAACTTACTTTTTATTCAGTAAAATCCTTCCTCTTAGAACAGATTCATGGTGCAATCATGATAAATTGCAGGAGCTATCACCAAAAGATTAATAAATTATTTTCAATTCTTTAAAATATAAATTTACACAATAGCAGCTTATTATAAATCGTCTTTTTCTCTATCCATTACTCTCTCCTTGATCCTTAAACTTCTACCAGAACACTAGTTGGAGAAACATAGTATGTTTCTGAGAACAAAAGAAAACTATGTTTTTCTAAATATTTTAAATTTATAATATATAAATGTAAGTCTTCATTATGTTAGTTTGAATACCTGGGCCTTATGGTTTAGCAAAAGAGCGTCTGCAAAAAGTGTCTGGTTCCTCCTTTCTTCCCATGTTTCCTTTAAGTTGTCAGAGAGAACAGGTGGTTTAGGTTGGTTTCTATCAGTAAGATCAAGACATGGGCTGAAAGCAAACCATCCTCTTCTAAGATACGAATGCCAACTGTACATATGTCCTGAGTAAATAATGTTTTGAAAGGTTTTTAATTAATCATTCCATAATTGACTTGCAGGATATGTTGAAAAGCAAAGCCAGAGCAGAAAAAAAGAGTGTTCTGGGATTCAAGAAAGATGGGTTCTGGAGGTGCCATTTCTAGATGTTGATTCTTAAATAAGTCCTTGCAAAAGCAAGAAAAGATATGGATTTCTGAGGCATAGTTTGTGATGGTAAACATTGATTATAAAGCCTCAAATAGCTAACAAAATAAATTTAATAAACCCCAAAATCAAATCCTACATCACATAAACAGTGAAAAAGGAAAATGACACCTAGTGGCATAGAAAGTTGTTGAAGAAAAAAATGCTAAGTGAAAAAAAGCAAATTGCAAAACAATGTATATAATATAATTAAAATAATAATATGATAATATTATAGAAAAATTTAGACGAATATAAATATACTAAAATGTTCACTTTATTTGTGAGGGAGTGGGATTATTTTTCTTTTTTATATGAACTAGTTCTATAATGTTTTAATTATTAAAATAAGCATGCATTACTTTTGCTAGAAGAAAAAACTATTTTTTAATGGGGGAGCAAGGATAAGACTGGTTCTTTTCATGTGGAAATATGAACAAGTCACTTCATGTTTTTGAGTTACGCTTTTCTCTTCTGAAAATAAGGACGTAGACTAAATAATAGTAAGTTCCCATCTAGGTCTAAAATTCTGAGTCTCTTTCATTGAATTTTGGATTCCATTCACTAAAATTTGAGATTTCTTTGAAGAATTGTTTTTCTTCCTTAGTTATAAAGACAATTTATCATTACCTGGACAAATTTGTTTTCCATTTCTCCTAATTGCTTTTTAATTTCCATGATCTTCTCCTTTAAAACTAAAGGATAGAGAACAAAAGTTGTAATGAATGATGTGTGGAATTGAAACAGAACAAATGACGATTTTTAGAAGAATGCTTATTCATGATCAAATAGTTTGAGATTTAATAGAAGCTACTTTTTTTGCATACTGTTCTGGGTGCTGATAACCAAAATCAACATTAAATCAAATCAAGAAGACATCACTGGCCACATCCTATGTAAGTGGCCACTGAGCTAGACATTGTGCCTGTTGTGAATGTTTACCCTCAAACTGCTTATAGAGGATGTATAATCTACACTCTTTTTTTAAAAAACAAGTTCATTCATCACCAGCCCCAGAGTTGTGTGATTTAATTATTTAGAAAACAGCTGTGAGATACTAATCACGTTTTAAATGGTGCCCTAGCTTATTTACATAGTAAATATCTTGACACAATACTTATCAAAGATAACGGTACCAAAGATAACTGAGATAGGAGTCAGTCTCAGGATGAAAGTTATATTGATATGGAGTTTTCAGAAAGCTTCGTGGACTTGGGGGCTCAATATCAGGCAACACCCAAAGGCCACTTCAAAGTCCTTTCCTCAGCTTAAAGACCTCTTAAATTTGCTTCTGGTGTGTGTGTGTGTGTGTGTGTGTGTGTGTGTGTGTGTGTGTTTAAATACTTTCACCAATCTTCCCCTCCTCTCTCTTTCATGCCTTTCTGAATCATTCCATTTACTCATGAAAAATAAATGAGCCAATACATGTGATATTACTTTATTATTATTATTAACTTACTTCTTCTTTAATTTTCGCACTCTTTGTTTGCCATTCCTATATTTATTTCTAACAGTCTTCACTTTTCCCTCCACCAGAGTAAACCTAGAGCCATTCTTACTGACTTTGCTTCTGTAACAATTATATTTAAAATTTCTTACTTATTATATTACTGTAGTTGTTTTTATGCAGCCTTTCCCATCAGCCTTTAGTCTTAGGACAGAACTTGTGTCAGTTTTTTAAAGTCAGGACTTCCCTGGTGGTCCAGTGGTTAAGAATCTGCCTTCCAATGCAGGGGATGCGGGTTTGATCCCTGGTCAAGGAACTAAGATCCTATATGCCGCAGAGCAACTAAGCCTGCACACCACAACTAGAGAGCCTGCATGCAGCAACTAAGACCTGACACAGGCAAAAATAAATAAATATTTGAAAAAAAATGAAAACAGTTAAAAAAAATTTTTAAGTCACAGTTATTGAGGTATAATATAGAGTAAAACTCACCTTTTAAAAGTGCACAGTGCTATGAATTTTGACATATGCATACTGTCACTGGCATGTAATCACCACTACAACAAGATGTGGAATATTTCCAACACACCCCAAATTTCCTTGTGTCCCTCTGTCAATCTCCTCCTCCCTTTCCCCACTGGAGTCCAGTGACCACTAATCTATTTTTTATTCCTATGGTTTTACCTTTTTCAGAGTGGTACAGAAGTGGAATCATGAGTCTAATCTTCCAAGTCTGGCTTCTTTCACTTAGCATAAGGCATTTGAGATTCATTTATGTTGTTGGATGATTAAGAAATCCGTTCCTTTTTATTGCTGAGTAGCATTCCATCATGTAGCATATACCACAGTTTATCCACTTACCAGTTGATGAATATTTGGGCTGTTTCTAGTTTTCAAGTCTGTGCCCGTTTTTTTAGAGTGTATACAAAGCTGTATATTTCCAGGAAAGAGACTCTCCATACATATTTGTGATGCCTTCCCTTTTCATATTTTTTTGCATTTGCAAAATATGTCTGTTTTTATTTGTTTATTTATATTTTTTAATTTAATTTTTTATTTTATATTGGAGTATAATTGGTTTACAATGTTGTGTTAGTTTCAGGTGCACAGCAAAGTGATTCAGTTATACATATACATATATCCATTCTTTTTCAGATTCTTTTCCCTTTTCATATTATCCAAGCCTGGTTGGTTTGTTTTTTAAACTCACTTTCATTTGTCTCTGTGCTCTTCTTACTCTCTTCATTCTTTTGATATCCATCCCTTCCTATTCCTTCCTCCTCCTGAAATCTACATTCCTGTAATACCGCTGACTTTTGGAGGAAATTTTTTAAAGCAGAATATTTCTTGCCCCTTGTCCTCTTCCCTTTCTTCATAGTTTGCAGTTTCCAAAGCACTAGATAGTGGGGAAACTCTTGACTTTTCAACTAGCACAAAATGAGGTTGCTATGTCAAAATGTTGCACTAAATCTTAGTTAAAAGTAGTTTTTTTTCCTCAGTGAAAAATCTGTGCTTATCTGTAGATGGCTTTTAATATGGGAGGGGTCTAAATAAATATTACCTTCCAACAATAAAAGAGGCATTTTTCTCCTTCTTTCGAAATCCACTTAATTTAAATTTGGCTTGAACTAAAGCAGAGGCTGGCAATTTCAATAAAAAGAAGTAGTTAGATACAGACTTTTTCCATTTTTATAGGCTTTTCTTCAAATGCCTGAAGTTTATTAGAGAAGAAAAACTACCAGCCAGGGCTCTGAAGTCTAATTCTTATCCAAAGTTGGTCACTACTTTTCTAACATTCTGACTCTTTTAAAAAGGGAAAATTAAACCTTTCTCAGAAAAGAGTCTCTAAGAAATGCAAGGACACAAAATAACAGGAAAACTTTGGAGACTGTGAAAACTAACACAAGAACTCTTCATGAAGGCATCAAAGACAAACACAAATATATCTCTTACATTCTAAGGATGCAGTTTTCACAAATATGTATTTCCTGCATGTTTTCTCTGTACTGTTAGGTGCTGGGATACAAATATTAAGAGAAGTTTTCCCTTAAGGAACTCATCATTATCTTAAATGGCATTGAGATATAAACCTGCCAAATTTGACCGAGTTTCTAGGTAGAACAGAAAAATCTAGACTTTTTGTGTTGTTAGAGAATAGAAGTGGTGGTACCCAGGTGAAATGTGCTCAGAACTGACCACCAGAGAGCTCTCCTCCTTGTGACAGAAGATGGGTTTTAATTCTTGTTATAACCTGTTAAACAATAAATGGGGTGGGAAGAGGTGGTAAAGCCCCCACAACCTCCCCAATTTTTTTCCAGGCTTCCAGCTTACCTCGATGTTTGCCCCCTGATCAGAGTCAAGGTCCTGGTGTGACTTCAGCTTTTCAATTTGGTCCTCCAGGGACATCACCTCACTTAATAAGCTGCAACAGACCAAGAGATGGACTAAGTCCTGTGGCTTAAGAAAAATCCCCAATGGATCATCTTTTTTGATCTTGAAAGATCATTTTTGACCTTTCAAAAATGAAATCCTACTCCTATATAAGAGGACCCTTGGGTAGTAATTGTGTTGTAATGGGAAGTCATAAATGCAATTCAAGAAAGTAAAAAACATTCTAAGTAATCTAGATAATAGTACAGAAGTGTAGTCCTAACTGGATATAGGAGCAGAAATGTAAAATAACTAAAATGGAAGCTTAGTTAAATTTCTAGGAAAAAAAAAACACAGAAAATCTTTGGGACCTAGGACTATGCAAAGGGTTCTTAGTCTTGAAACCAAGGGCGCCACCTATAAGAGGGAACATTGATAAACTGGACCTCATCAAAATTTAAAACTTTTGCTTGGCCAAAGACTCTCTTAAATGGATTTACATGTCATATATCCAGCAAAGGTCTTATATCTAGAACATACGAAGATCTCTCAAAACTCAACATTAAAAAAAAACCTTGCGGGCTTCCCTGGTGGCGCAGTGATTGGGAGTCTGCCTGCTGATGCAGGGGACACGGGTTCGTGCCCCGGTCCGGGAAGATGCCGCAGAACAGCTGGGCCCGTGAGCCATGGGCCTGTGCGTCCGGAGCCTGTGCTCCGCAATGGGAGAGGCCACAGCAGTGAGAGGCCCGCGTACTGCAAAAAAACCAAACAAACAAACTTGCAATTAGAAAATGAACAAAAGACATCACAGACTTTTACCAAGAAGATATATAGATGGCAAATAAACACATGAAATGATGTCCAACACTATTAGTTATTAGAGAAATGCAAATTTAAACTACGAGATATCACTGTAAACTTACCAGAATGGCTAAGGTGAAAAATAGTGATAACACTAAATGTTAGTAAGGGTGTGGAGAAATTGGATCACTCATACATTGGTGGTGGGAACATAAAATGATATAGCCCCTCTGAAAAATAATTTGGCAGTTTCTGTCAAAGCTAAAAACAAACTTACCATATAACCCAGCAATTTCACTCTTGGGCAATTATCCCAGAGAAATGAAGACCTGCTTTCACACAGGAAGCTGTACCTGAATGTTCAAAATAGCTATATTCATAATAGCCAAAAACTAGACAGAATATATATATGAACCATACTATGGAATAGTACTCAGTGATGGAAAGGAAGGAACTGTTGATACACGCGACAATCTGGATGAACCTCAGGGAAATTATGCTGACTGTAAAAAACAGTCTCCAAAAAATATATAACTGCATGATTTGATTTATGTAACATTCATGAAATAACATAATTATAAACACATAGAACAGATTTGTCTTGCCAGGGGTTAGGGATGGGTGGGAGAGAACGAGTGTGACTATGAAGGGGTAACACAAAGGAATCTTGTGCAATGACACAGGTTAGAATCCTGATTGTGGTGGTGGTTATACAAGGCTACACTTGTGATAAAATTGCACAGAACTATGCACGCACACACACACACACACACACAAATGAGTGCAATTGTAACTAGTGAAGTCTGAATAAGCTCAGTCGAAAATACCAATATCAATTTCTTGGTTTTGATGGCATACTAGAGTTAGGCAAGATGTTACCATTTGGAAGGCTGGGAAAAGGGTGCATGGGACTATCCTGTATATTTCTTTGAAAACTCCTGTGAATCTATAATTATTTCAAAATAAAAATTATAACAAGAGAATATTATTAATATTTTTAGGCCAATACATTTGACAATTTAGATGAAATGGGCAAATTCTTTGACAGATACAATCTACCACTAAAATATACTCAAGAGCTAGATAGCCTGAGTAGCACTATAACCCTATATATCAGTAAAGAAATTAAATTTGTAGTTAAAAATCTTACCACAATAAGATCTCCAGGCAATATGGCTTCACTGATGAATCCAACCAAACATTTAAGAAAGAAATTATGCCAGTTTTACACAGACTCATCCAGAAAATAGAAAATGTGTGAAAACATCCCAATTTTTTCTACGAGGCAAGCATTACTCTGATACTAACACTAGGATATTACAAGAAAGAAAGACACAGGTCAATACCTTTCATTAACATACATGTAAAAGTTCCATTTTAGTAAGCTGAATCCAGCAACATATAAAAAGGATAATATATTATGACCAAGGAGGATTTATTCTGGGAATTCAAGGCTGGTTCAGCATTCAAAAATCAATCACTATGATTCACCATATCAAGAGACTTATAAACAAACAAAAACCATGATCATTCACAGATGCAGCAAAAGCTATTGAAAAAATCCAATATCATTTCTGATTTTAAAAACAACTCAGTAAACTAGGAATAGAAGAAACTTTCTCAATCTGAGAAAGGGCATCCTTAAAAACAGACAAAAACCCAGATAATATCACACTTAATTCTTTTCCTGTAAGATTGGGAGTGCTGTCACCCCTCCTATTCAACATCGTACTAGAAGTTCTAGCCAATATCATCAGGCAAAAAAAAGAAGTAAAAAAGAATACAGATTGGGAAGGAAGATAGAAATCTCTATTTGCAGATGACATAATTATCTATGTGGAAAATCCCAAATAACCTATAAAAACTACTGGAACTAATGAATGAGTTTAGCAAGGTCACAACACAAAGTCAGTATGCAAAAGTCAACTGTATTTCTATATACTAGCTATTAACAATAAGAAATTGAAAAATTTTAAGTACCATTTATAATAAAACCAAAAACATGAAATACTTAGGTATAAATCTAACAAAATGTGAAATATCTGTACACCGAACACCACACAACTCTGATGGAAGGAATCAAAGAAGACCTAAATAGACGGAAATACTGTGTTCATGAATCAGAAGAGTTGATATTGCTAAACTGTTAATTCTTCCCAAATTTATCTATAGATTAATGGTAGTTCCAACCAAAATCACAGCAAAATTGACAGGCTGATTGTAAAATCTACATGGAAAAGCAGAAAAAAAAGAATAGCCAAAACAATTTTGAAAAATTAGAACAAAAATCGAGGACCTACTATATAGCACATGGAACTCTGCTCAATATTCTGTAATAACTTAAATGGGAAAAGAATTTGAAAAAGAATAGATACATGTGTATGTATAACTGAATCACTTTGCTGTACACCTAAAACTAATACAACATTGTTAATCAACTATACTCGAATATAAAATAAAATTTTTTTAATTTTTAAAAAAAGAAAAGGAAAAGAAAAATGTTATCAGATAATAAAAGTTAGTATTTAACTTAGAAAAAAATAGAACAAAATTGAATAATGCTCACTACCTAATTTCAAGACTTAATATAAAGCTACAATAATCAAGGTAGTGTGGTATTACTGAAAGTATAAACATATAGATTATTGGAACAGAATAAAGAATCCAGAAATAGATTCACACATATATGACCCACTGATTTTCAACAACAATATAAGGTAATTCCTTAGGAAAAGTAAAACTCTTTTCAATAAATGTTGCTGTAACAACTGGATATGCATATGCCAAAAAAAAAGAAAAAAGAAAGGGATCTTGGGGAAAAAAAAAAGAAAGGAACTTTGATCTCTACCTGGTATGGACTGCATGTTTGTGCCTCCTCAAAATTTATATTTTGAAACCCCAGTGGCCCAATGGGATGGTACTGGGAGGTGGGATCTTAGGGAGGGAGGAAGGTTTAGATATAGTCATGAGGGTGGAGCCCCCATAATGGGATTAATATCCTTATAAGAAGAGGAAGACTAGAACTCTCTCTCCCCACTGCAGGGGAAAACAGCAAGAAAGCAGACATCATGCAAAATATCATAGTCATTTTCAAACAGTTTGTCAGTTTTATACAAGTATAAACATACACTTATTGGGACTTCCCTGGTGATCCAGTGGGTAAGACTCCGCTCTCCCAATGCAGGGGGCCTGGCTTTGATCCCTAGTTGGGGAACTAGATCACACATGCATGCTGCAACTAAGAGTTCACATGCCGCAGCTTAGAAGGCTGCACACCGCAACCAAAATATCCCGAGTGCGCAACCGAGAGCCGGTGCAGCCAAAACAGACAAACAAACAAAACCAAAAAACAACAAAAGAAGTACACTTATTATAGGACCCAGCATTCCAACTTCTGATTATTTACCCAAGGAAAATAAAATTGTGTGTTCACACAAAAAAACTACATGTGAATGTTTACAGTGTCTCTATTCATGATTGCTAAAAAAATCAAAATGTGTCTCAATTTGTGAATGGATAAACTGTGGTATATTTATATAATGGAATAAAAGATATAATTTTACTGTATGTGAATTTTACACTAGTTTCAAAAATGGAAAGAAATTTTAATGTGCAGAATTTGAATTAATAAAAACTCAGAATCTTTTAAAATCCAAATATTATTCATGCTCTGGAAGAAAACAAAAGGCCATTTTGAATAGGATAGTCAGGATAAGGCTGATGTAAAGAGATGTTTAGCTATAAGGTATGGTGATGTTTAACTGAATGTAAAGAAGATATTTAACTGAAAGGTAAAGAAACATCTAGAAGAGTAGCCCTGCATTAGGAAAGAGTTTCGAATGTGGCAGGAAGGTTCAGAAGGCCAGAGGAATTTATTTCTAAAAATAGCCTCCATTTATTAATTGTTTATTATGTACCAGGCTCTGTATTAAATGCTTTACATATGGTATTTTATTTAATACCCACAGTAAACCAATGAGGTGGCTGTCATTATTCCCTTTTTATAGAAGAGGAAAGTCAAGGCTTAAAAAATGTTGATTAACCTATCCAAGAAATGTCAATGTCAGGATTCAAACCTGGGTCCCTCTGACTCCAAAGCCCACTCTCTTTATACCAGTGATGGGACAAATAACAACTTCATCACTTCTGTTTCATCTTGAAACTTTCCACTTAAGTTCAGATATGCATTAACAAATAAACTTTAATAGTTTTTCATGCCATACTTGTTGGATCCCTTTGGACAATACTGGATAAAACTCAAGGATCATTGGGAACTTCAATACATCCTTTTGATAACTATTAATGTGGCTTCAAGGAGAGAGCCTCTGAGGGAAGTCCTTCCCTTGAGAGAAGAGAGAGCAAAGATGCAGATAACTTATTATCCTAAAGACTTTACCACCTTAAACCCAGAATTTCTTAAGTTTCTGAAGCTATTAAACTTTCCATTATTTTCTGACCAACCCTGACACCCTACAATTACCTCTTCACTGTGTTTTCTGTTAGGTTTATTTTTGTATAATATTTTTAATTTTTTCCATCCAGCCTATGTGATCAGCTCCAAGTTCTTTCACTTGTGGACCCATCTATGTATTCCAGTGGTTTAGCTGGAAGAACATGTTCTCCTGACCCCTACAGAAATAGTATTACAATCAGTTTTAAGGTAGAAAATGGGAAAGCCTGAAACCCTCTTTCTCTGGATGGCAAATTGGTCTGCTTATCCATTTTCTATCACCAAAATGGGCCAGGTAGGCACTTAGGCTTCAAGAAGGAGTTTGGACATTTATTTAATATCCATTTTAACAGATCTTCATAAGGCTGGAGAAAATAAAGCATGTTTTACATTCAGTAAAAAATATAGATATATTTTAATTTCCCTGAATGGAATGAATGTTAAATATTTCAGGATGGTGGTTGCATCTTGGTAAAGGAGAAGAAGTTATACAATAGGGAAAGGGTCCATAAGGATTTAACAGTACTTTTTTTTTTTTTCTGCGGTACGCGGGCCTCTCACTGTTGTGGTCTCTCCCATTGCGGAGCACAGGCTCCAGACGTGCAGGCTCAGCGGCCATGGCTCACGGGCCCAGCCCCTCCGCGGCATGTGGGATCTCCCCGGACGGGGCACGAACCCGTGTCCCCTGCATCGGCAGGCAGACTCTCAACCAGTGCGCCACCAGGGAAGCCCTAACTGTACATTTTTAATAGTAATTATAATAATTTTCATCTCTAGAAAATTATCTGAGAGTGATAAGATATGTGTTAATCCCAGGCTCCGAAGAAAAGCGTGTAAAGAGAACTCCACGGCTTTTCCTATATCCCTAGAATTGTCCTTCTTCTGCATTCTTGCTGGAACATGTAGGTAGTTACTTGTGCACATGAGCGCTTTATGGTTCAAGACATGTATGGATTTTAAATTTTCTAGGCTGTCCCTAAGATCTCTGCTAAATTTCATTTTCCCCTCCACAAAACATTATTAAATGTTCCTTATTGCACGCTCCAGGGCTTACTATTCAGGGATGTTCTCCTTTGAAAACTGCAAAGATGTGGATGCCTGGGGATCTTCTTGTTGAACGTGATTTCTTTCTTGCTCATCTTGTTCACTCTGCAGGTCCTGGTCATGCCCAGCCTCCAGCTCCAACATATCCTGATAAAGATCATGAAGAAAGCAAAGCAGAACAAAAGGGTTATCATAAGAGGTGGTGGCCCCTCTATGGTATCCATGCCCCCTTCTCTGGGGCCAAGCACATAGTCCCCTCTGAGGCTGTAGTCTTCTGATGCATCTGTGAGATAGGCTGACATGCCCTCCTGCTCTGTGACAGAGGAAGGCTGGGGCAGGGACATGGAGAGTAGAGAGAACAGATCAGTTTCTTATTGAAATATCTGTGTAAATCACTGACCAAGTCAATAGGAATAACATTCACATACATCTACAAATTGCCTTCATGTACATCATTTCTTTTAATTCTCATGATAGCCCTGAGGTGGATAAAGGTAGGTACTGAAATCCCCTAGCCGTTCCTATTTAGTGATTTGGTCAAGTTCATATGGTGTAGTGAGTTAAGTGATGACCCCAAAATGATATGTCCATGTCCTAATACTAGGCCCTGACAATGTGACATTATTTGGAAAAAAGAAAAAGAAAAAGGGAGGGGTTTTTGCTGAGGTAATTAATGAATAATCTTGAGATGAGATTATCTTGGATTACCTGGGTGGGTCCTAAATCCAATGACAAGTGGCCTAATGAGAAACAAGAGGAAAAGACACAGAGAAACTCCTGTGAAGACGGAGGCAGACTGGAGTTTATGCAGCTACAAACTAAGGAATGTCTGGAGCCAGCAAAACCTGGAAGAGGCAAGGAAAGATTCTCCCCAAGAGCTTTCAGAAGGAGCGTGGGCTCGCTGACCCCTTGATTTTGGAATTCTGGCCTCCAGAACTATGAGAGAATACATTTTTTGTGTGTGTGGTTTTAAACCACCAAGCCTAATTTTCTATAGCTGCCACAGGAAACCAATCGACATGGCTGGTAAGTATATGGACTAGAACTTGAACTAGGTTTTCTGATTCCAAAACCATGGAATTGTATTTAGGACTTGAGTTCAGATTAAAGAATACCTAGTCCCTACCACTGGCACTCTCACAACACAGTGTCACCACACCAGTGATGTAGGTTTATTATCACATTTACAGATGAGGAAACCAAGGCTAGATTTTCCAAGTATTACGTGACTCCACTATCTCTTATTTACCTCTTCATGAATAAAAAGCATCCACAATTTCAATTTCTTTCCACCAAATCTTTGACCAGGATATTCAAAAGCAGCAGAAACACTGTGATGTAGAGAAAGACACCACATTGGGAATCAGAGGACCAGAGGTCTAAGTCTTGTTCTACTGCTGTGGATGTTGAACAAGTTACTTAACCACTGTAAAGCTCAGCTTCCTGGCCTGTAGTAAGAAAATTGGGCCAGATCATCTCTAGAGTCCTATGTCCAATAATCGATGGTGATATTTCTTATCTTTATCAGTCATTTCATGGTAATGGTTAATATACTGCAAAAGAGTCAAAAGGCAGGAAGTAGAAACAAAAAGAGTTTTTAAAATCTGCAGGACTGAATACATAAAGAAATGTGTGTGTTTTTTAAATAATAGACCAAACGTGTACTTGCACAAAATACACGGTCTAAGGGCATTATTTTCCATTTACATGCAGCTCTTTGAAGAGCTCACATGTCTCCATTTGGATGTTTCCTAGGCACCACAAACTCAGAAAGTAAAAAATGGAACTCATCATATTTCCCCTCTACCTTGTTCGGGTTCCCCACCCTTGCAAATGGTCTCCCTATCCATCCAGATGCCTCTGCCAGAAACCTGAAAGAAGTTCTTGAATTGCCACGGGAGACATTCTTTTCCCTCTTCATTACCTATGTTATATCCACTTTGTGCATATCCACTAATAATACCTGTCATTTAAATCGGTGTACTTTTTTCCCATCCCCCCAGCAACACTGCTCATGACATCCCAGACAGGGCCCTACTTTGAGTCCTCATCAGTTCTTGACTCCTGTTGATGTCCTGGCTTCCCGTCTGCATCCTGTTCTATCCCTACCTGTGTCCTGTCTGCCTGCTTGCCTGTCATGCCTTTTCCTGCACCCTTCCTTTCTCACAACACAGTTTCTCTTTGGCTTCATTATCTTTGCATGTGCTGTTCCTTCTTTCTGAAACGCTTTTCTTCCCTCCAGCTTATCCTTCAAACCTCAGTTGTCACATCCCCAGTCTTCTCCCTGTACAGCCCTCCCTCCCGTGTACTTCATAGCTCATCTGCTACTTCTAGGATGGATCTTATACAGCCACGTTCCTGTCTGAGTCCCTCCTAGCGTGTGAGCTCACTGAGGGGAAAGGATTTTATATATATGTATCCTAGCACATAGGGGATCCTCAGTAAGTGCTTCTAGAATAAATAGGCTTCAGAAACAGGCAAATACATTCTGCTTATGAGAGATACAAACAAAAGCAGGAAATAGGAAAGTCTGTTCACTGACCTGGCATCCAAAATCGACACTGTATGTAGCAGTGCCAGGGATTAGCAATGTGAAACCAGAGCAAACTATTCATTTCTAAGTATTTTAGGGGGCTTTGATGGTTAGACATGGCAGCTTTGGCAGTCTGGCTAAAAAGCCTCTTTTGTTAATTAAACGAACAATTTTTTCTTTACTCCTCTTAATTCTTTGTCCATTTTCTGAACCTGTCCTTTAAATTTTTCTCTTATAAAAGATGAAGATAAGATTATGCAAAGTAGAGACCTCCTGGTTTGTTTTCAGAGAATAAGAGAATAAGGTTTCTTCCTCAAGAAGTCATATATTTGTCCTTTTGTTAGCAGATAGCCAAATTTTTAAATAATTATTTGTTAATTATGTGATTGCCTATGATTTATTTTTATGTAATTGTAGAATTTTCCACATAAACAGACATAAAGAAATACAATTATAAATTAAAAAAAAAAATTTTGTTGGGCTTCCCTGGTGGCGCAGTGGTTGAGAGTCCGCCTGCCGATGCAGGGGATGCGGGTTCATGCCCCGGTCCGGAAGGATCCCACATGCCGCGGAGTGGCTGGGCCCGTGAGCCATGGCCACTGAGCCTGCGCGTCCGGATCCTGTGCTCCGCAATGGGAGAGGACACAACAATGAGGGGCTCACGTACCGCAAAAAAAAAAAAAAAATAAAATAAATAAAAATAAAAAAATTTTGTTAAACCGTTATGCCCTGATTTGAAGTTTGTAAGAAATAGTCTATAACAATGCCTTATACCCTGAGAGTGTGGACTATTTGATAAACTCTTCCAGAGTGAATAATTTTATTATCTAATTAGACTTATTCTGTCCTAGGCCAACAAGTGATGATATCACCACTCACTGACTAACAGGATCCAGCAGGGTTCACTGAACCACAAGTAGAGGGAAGTTGTCCTGGAAAAGTAAGTCTAATGGTAGCAGCCCTTACCTGGAGTCCAGGGACAAGGCCCCTGCAAAGAATCAGATGACACTATTTATAGAGTTATACCTTCAATCCATGTGTTCCCTAAGATCATCCCTATGATCACCTCAATTTCCCTATTTTCTTTTCCCATCCTAAGACTACTCTTCTAATTCAGTTCCTATTATTCTTTTTTTTTTCTTATAACAAGTATCTGTCTGTCTCTTTCCACTTTTTGTCTTATTATTATCTATACTCCACACGTCTAACTCCATTCCTTCACACCTTCTATCCCCTTCTATTTCTTTTGTTTCTTTTTTTCCCTACTGCAGAGTCCTTGAAGGGAAAGTCCAGTTTGGGATATTCTTTGAGGACCTTTCCTTCTATGGATTGTAGAGTTAGCCATCCTCGAATCCAAAATGTATTCAAAAGAGAAGTAGACAAAGAGATGAATCCTGAGCTTCCATAGGGGGCTGGATAAGCCTAGGATTAGGAAATACACACTCCATCATTTCTGTATGTTTTTCTGACTGGTTGAAACCACCTTCCTCTATAGCCAATAGCCTGGGGAATCTATGGAGAGATCTGCTCATCAATAATAAAAGGGGTCTTGGCCATGCATTTGTTTTCAACTAAATGAAAGCATAAACCCTCTCCAGGACAATCTCAGGCATTTTGTCCAAATTTCTCCATTCCATGTCAGCTGAGTGACTGAATTTCAGACTGAGAGAGGTTCAGACTGAATTAAGAGTAAATGGGTGCTCACTTCAGCAGCACATATACTAAAATTGGAACAATATAAGGATTAGCATGGTCCCTGCACAAGGGTGACATTCAAATTTGTGAAATGTTCCATATTTTTTGTGAAAGTAAAATAAATCCCATTTAAAACTGCATCAAGAAGAATAAAACACCTAGGAATAAACTTAACTAAGAAGGTGAAAGACCTATACTCTGAACACTATAAAAAAATTAATGAAAGAAATTGAAGATGATATAAGGAAATGGAAAGATATCCCATGCTCTTGGATTGGAATAATTAATATTATTAAAATGGCCATACTACTCAAAGCAATCTACAGATTTAATGCAATCTCTATTATTTAAAATACCCAGGACATTTTCCACATAACTAAAACAAATAGTCCTAAAATTTATATGGAACCACAAAAGAACCTGAATTGCCAGAGCAATCCCGAGAAAAAAAGAACAAAGCTGGAAGTATCACCCGCCGAGATTTCAGACTGTACTACAAAGCTACAGTAATCAAAACAGCATGGTACTGGCACAAAAACAGACACATAGATCAATGGAACAGAATAGAGAGCCCAGAAATAAACCCACACATCTATGGTCAATTAATCTATGACAAAGGAGGCAAGAATATACAATGGAGAAAAAACAGTCTCTTCAGCAAGTGGTGCTGGGAAAATTGGACAGCTACATGTAAAGCAGTGAGATAAGAACATTCCCTCACACCATATACAAAAATAAATTCAAAATAGTTTAAAAACCTAAATGTAAGAATGGAAATGATAAAATTTCTAGAAGAGAACACAGGCAGAACACTCTTTGACATAAATTGTAGCAATATTTTTTTTGGACCTGTCTCCTAAGGCAGAAGAAATAAAAGCAAAAATAAACACATGGGACCTAATTAAGCTTAAAAGTTTTTGCACAGCAAAGGAAATCATCAACAAAACAAAAAGACAACCTATGGAACAGAAGAAAATATATGCAAATGATATGATTGATAAAGGATTAATATCCAAAATATATCAGCAACTCAATATCAAAACAAACAAACTACCCAATCCAAAAATGGGCATAAGACCTGAATAGACATTTTTCCAAAGAAGACATACAGATGGCCAACAGGAACATGAAAAGATACTCAACATTGCTAAATTATTAGAGAAATGCAAATCAAAACAACAATGAGATATCACCTCACAACTGTCAGAATGGCTATTATCAAAAAGTCTACAAATAACAAATGTTGGTGAGGATATGGAGAAAAGGGAACCCTTGTATATAGTTGGTGAGAATGTAAATTAATGCAGCCACTATGAAAAACAGCATGGAGGTTCCTCAAAAAACTAAAAATAGAACTATCATACAATCCAGCAATTCCACTCCTGAGTATATATCCAGAAAAAATGAAAACACTAATTCAAAAAGATACATTCACCTCAATATTCATAGCAGCACTATTTATAATAGCGAAGATATGGAAGCAACCTAAGTGTCCATCAGCATGAATGTATATATACACACACAATGGAGTACTACTCAGCTGTAAAAAGAATGAAATTCTGCCATCTAAAGCAACATGAATGGATCTATCTAGAATATTATGTTTAGTGAAATAAGCCAGAGAGAGAAAGGCAAATACTGTATGATATCACATGTGGAATTTAATAAACAATACAAACAAATGTATATAACAAAGCAAAAAGAGACTCACAGATGTAGAAAACAAACTAGTGATTAACTAAAAGGGGGAGGTACAAATTAGGGGTAAGGGATTAAGAGATACAAACTACTATATATAAAATAGATAAGCAACAAGGATATATTGTATAGCACAGGGAATTATAGCCAATATCTTATAATAACTTTTAATGCAGTATAATCTGTAAAAATACTAAATCTGTATACTGTACATCTGAAATTAATATAATATTCTACATCAGCCATACTTCAATTAAAAATGAGTAAATGGATCTCGCTAATGCATCTATTGGAAGACAATCTGCAGTCCAGGGGGCAATTCTACATACAGTAATTTGACCTGAGGTAAAAAATGTCACAGTTATTTCACAAATCCCAAGGACAAACATAAGGTAATGCACAAGTCTTTGATGGGAATACTAGCAAGTCCCTTGTGTAATAACAGCAGCCTTCAGAGGAGAGAATGCCTCCGTCTTGATTTTAAGCCCTGAACATCTCACACCTATTATGAGGAAACCTTGTGATAATATCCTTGCTGCTTTGAGATATGAAATATGAAGTTCCTCTCTTCACCCACTGTGACATTTAAGTCTGTCCCTTACCCATTTTTTAGTCTCCAAATCATGAAGGAGGTCAGTTTGAGAGTTTTCAGAGAAAATGTCCTCATCATCTGATCTGTCCAAGATGCGGTCCATTTTGGTAAATTCCCTTAGCAAACTGTAAGTCACACAACTGAAAAAGATACTGTTATTATGTCTTCGGTCTATAGTTTAGGCCTGCCCTAAACTTCTCTAGAGGGAGAACACTGGATCTTTCCGGCCCCAAAGAGCACCTGCTACTCTTGTACTGATTTCATTCTGTGTGAATAATGTCTAGTGTAGTGCATTACACGAGATAGGAATAGAGAGGCTGGATAAATATTTGTTGACTGAATCAATAAATGATTCAAAGTGAGATTCTGAATTCTGAAGCCATTGCAGCTCTTTGTGTGTATATGCAAATGTGTGTGTAAAATAAACAAATAATAAATAAATATCCTTCTTTAAAAAGTGGAGTTAAAAAAGTGTCATATGGGGGCTTCCCTGGTGGCGCAGTGGTTGAGAGTCCACCTACCGATGTAGGGGACACGGGTTCGTGCCCCGGTCCAGGAAGATCCCACATGCCGTGGAGCGGCTGGGCCTGTGAGCCATGGCCGCTGAGCCTGCGCGTCCGGAGCCTGTGCTCCGCAGTGGGAGAGACCAGAACGGTGAGAGGCCCGCGTACCGCAAAAAAAAAAAAAAAAAAGCGCCATCTTTTGAAGCTAACTTTTGACTAGTTATGTAGTGTGGATCCTTGCTATTCAAAGTACGGTCTGTAGATCATCAGTATAAACTGGGAGCTTTTGCTAAACATACAGAATCTCAGGTTCCACCCTAGACTCACTGAATCAGCCTCTGAATTTTCGCAAGATCCCAGGTGATTCCTAGTCATATTAAAGTTTGGAAGTGCCTGCACTCTAGGGCTCGTCAGCTGGAATCTGTTTTCCCCTTCCTACATCCCATCTCTTCATTCCTATATGTTTACACCATGGGCCTCTAGGACTGTTTCATACAACTGAATGGATCTCTCCTTCCACCTGCGCCTCATCAAAACCTTTAAAATTGCAAATTTGGTGAAGCGTTAGTCAAAAGCAACAGATCAACTGTTTTAAAACACAACCGATGAAATCTCTAACTTACATTTTGTGAGCATTTCCTCTAGGCCAGACCACCCAGATAACTTTCTTCAGTACCTGTTAGCTGGACAATTTGAGATATCAGAATATTTAAAGCATGGTTCCAAGAATCAGGGATTTAGTGTTACCCTGGGCCGGGCAAGGTTATCATGAGCAGGTATGGCTGTGAAATTGGATATACCTGGTAATATCCTTGCTCCTCCCAATTTGGTGATCACAAATACCTCTAAGTTCAGTGGGGCAGACTAGAAACAGTCGAGTTTCCCTGGAAAATTCTGGTGTAGCCAGGTCCGCCTTTCCCCAGCGCCAAAGGCAGACAGGAGGCCATTGATGAGGGTGCACACTTCGGCAGGTGAGTTTGCAGTTGGACTTGCCCTCTCTGACATTCTACTTGGGATGTGGCACACGTGACCCTTCCACCCCCCTCTCACAAGGTTCCAGGTACGCAGTGCTCTCCTGGTTTTCTTTTACCTGCATCTCCAGCCTGTCTCCCAGCTTCCTTGCTTCTCTTGCCAACTTTCTGGAAACAAAATGCTTCCCCCGCCCCAACCCTCTGTCCATCATCTACTGGTCTCTGACAGGAGGCTCTGGGAGGCTCTTCCAACCTCGGCGTCTCCCATGCCTGCCCTTTCATCTCCTTGCCTGAACAAAGCAGCTGAGACCTTCTACGAGGGAGGACAGGACTTCACCTACTCCTTCCCCACCTCAGCAGGAATGAGGAAGCAGTTGATCATGTTGCAAACCAGGGCTGCTCCTACTTTATGGCTCGGTCACCTATTTGCCTTTGCCTACCGCCTTCACAGCCCACTCTCATTCTTCCAGGACTTCAGTGGTAAGTTCACATTTCCCTCCGTACCTCATCTTCTCCCCTCATTCTCCAGGAACTTAGCACCTATGCGAGGGGCCTAACATTCTGACTTTACAGATTCTCAGTCCCTCAACTGTTAAGGCTTTCCCCTTCACCTACCAAAATTATTCAGCAGCACGGAGATGAAATACAGAACGTTTTTTCATATGTATAAACATTAGAGTTAGATCAGTGTTGGAAACCTGGTTTTGACATTTATTAGTTATTTGATTTGCGGCAAAATTTAATTTTTTGTCTGAAAAATGGGTTTGATAATACCTGCCTAATTGGTGTGTCGAGAAGGTGAAGGTAATCGTGTAAGGAAGGAGTTTATGTTCGAGCTGGACGATTGCTAGTGCTCCCGCTAGAATGTGGGCTCCATGAAGACAGGGGTGTTTGTGTGATGTGCTGACTGCTGTACCCCCAGGACTAGAAGAGTGGCTGGCACATAATAGGTGCTCAGCAAAATTTTGTCAAAGGAATGGGATGAATGCACATATGGTGGCCATGATTCTTATGGCAACAAATTAGGTCTTGTCATCACCCTGAGCGTTTCCTCAGACAGAAGCTCAATCTGAGATGTCTCACCTCCCTCCTGGGCTTCCCTATGCTCTCTTCCTGGCTGGGAACCCAGACTCCCTCACGTTGCCCCCCCGCCCCCCCTCACCCCCAGTGCCTGCCAGGCTAAGCTTCAGCCTTGGGTACCTGTCCCATATCAGGACTAGGCTCCTAGCTTTTGTTGGCCCAGGTGACCTCATGTTTCTTTAGGAAAAATCACAAGATTCTTACGAGCGGTTCCACCACAATTGAATAACAACACCAACA
Source organism: Mesoplodon mirus (assembly GCF_964341445.2). Lineage (NCBI taxonomy): Eukaryota > Metazoa > Chordata > Mammalia > Artiodactyla > Ziphiidae > Mesoplodon > Mesoplodon mirus. The sequence goes on from NC_138987.1 coordinate 80,452,858, forward strand.
ATAATATCTAACACTTATGAATGTTCACTAATGTACCAGGCACTCTTCTAAGTGTTACATATATGACCTAATTTAATCCTTACCACCTTCCAAACAGGGGGGGTTCTGGGATTCAAACCCAAACCTGCTCAATCTGGCTCCAGGGACCATGTCCTTAAGCGCCCCTGTACACGATTATTCTTCTCAGTGTTACTCAGCAAAACTTTATGCGTCTCTTGTTGCTTCCCAAACACGTGGGCCCCAGCAGCTGTTTCCTGTCTCGCTCCGTTCCTTTCCCACTGCCAGGCTCGCTCCCTCCGCCAGCAGTGACCCCGCCTCCGCCAGCAGTGACCCGGCCCCCGCATTACTGCGCTGATGGAGGCCACCTGATGTGAATCTTCTCTCCACCACCAGACAGCTCCTCCGTGTAGCGCTTCTCCATTCAGAGCACACCGTGTTTCCCTCATCCTCTCCCACGGCCCTTCTAAGCTCCGAGAAAGTTCTTTTCACTCTCCTTCCTCAGGCTCTCTGGAAGACCCTTGTTTGTTTGAGGGGAGGGCAGGATCCTATTCCATCAGGATCAATTCCCTTGCAATTTCAAAAACTCTTTTTGAGCTCCACTTCAGGCATCCCACGAAGAAGCTCACAATTTCTTTGAGGAAACAGACATGTTCTTACATCTTCTCACATCTTCAAGTTCTGCCTCTATCCTATCCCTTTGCCTCCGTGTGCAAACCAGGTCCTATTTCCTCTTTTGTAGGAAAATATCCTTCATCCTGTATATTTGAGCTACCATCTTTTATGTCTCTTTCCTTTTAACAAAAATTGTCTCAACATTTCAGAGACTGTATGTTGCTCATTACATATTCTTATGCTAAATGCTTTCAGTATGGCTTCTTGTTTGCAAGGTTTTTGTTAGTTTGTCTGTTTGTTGCATATTTTTCTATTTTTAGAGGCTTTAATGACCTAATTTTTTTGGTGGGGTGAAAATAGTACACTTTGTTTCTCACACTCATTTGACTCCACCAGAGCTGCTTCTGAGTGCAAAGCACTGTGTCTCATGGACCACACTTTGGGAAACCCTTTTTTAAGATCATAGATACTGCAAGTAAAGTTTCAGACACACAGGACGCTCTCCTAAACAGCAGCGACCACAGTCATAGGGCATCCCTGCTGTTGCATCTTGGAATTCTTGACCTTGGCAGTTTCCTTGAACGACTTCTTCTTGTCCACTGTCATAATCGCTAGGTGCTCAGAAATAGGCTTTCTCCCAGGCCTCAGCGAGGTCTAACCCCAGCATCTGTCCCACCCAGCAAGTTTTGGTCCCAGCTTGTCCTCACTGCTTATCACCAGGCCACCCCCAGCCCAGCGAGTCCTGAGAGGTGGCCTTAGTATCAAGAAGGATGTTGGATTCCTGTGAAAACCCTAAGCCCTGTATATGTCGGCAAAAGGCCTCACTGAGGGCCCAGAGATTTCAGGACTAAAAGCTAGAGATGAGTGATTATGTGTTTAGGTATGTTCCCAAAGGAATAGGAACTTTTAATGAGCACCTTTCCTTGGAGGGTTCTGCAATATTTTCATTTACTAACATTGTTGTGAAGCCAGTAGTTAGTTCATCGAATCTGCTTTGAATGTGCCTCTTTTAAAACTTTGCCAGGGGGCTTCCCTGGTGGCGCAGTGGTTGAGAGTCTGCCTGCCGATTCAGGGGACACGGGTTTGTGCCCCGGTTTGGGAAGATCCCACATGCCGCGGAGCGGCTGGGCCCGTGAGCCATGGCCGCTGAGCCTGCGCATCCGGAGCCTGTGCTTCGCAACGGGAGAGGCCACAACAGTGAGAGGCCCGTGTACCACAAAAAAACAAACAAAAAAAACTTTGCCAGGACAGAGAGATCCCTGCAAGCTACTTCATGTCTCTGAGCTTCCCTTTTTTCATCAACAAAATGGAGGAACATCGACCTTGAAGGCTTATTGTAAGTAGGAAGTGAAGTGCTGTGTATAAAGCACCTGGTACAGTCCGTGGAGCACAGTGGGCACTAAAAAAGAGAAGTGACGGCCTGAAGGAATAGAATACGTAAAATCTCATGTGAAGGTCTTGATCACACAAGGAGAACATTGCTTGGGATAAGGAGACATTACTCATTCTGCATCTGGGAAGCCCCTGGCTTCCAACCCTTTAATAAAATGATAAAGTCACTGTTTTTAAGGATATTGAGTTCAAAGAGAGAAAGGGCATAAGAAGGAGAGGGAGGAAAACTGTGTTTTGCCTGATGTTAAGGGAAGATCTTGGAAGCCCAAACTCTCCATTAGACCCTAAACAAGAGTGATGTCAGAATTGGAACGATATAGAAATTGCTAGGGAGCTCGTAGAGAGAGAAAGATTAGGGAAAGTAGTGCCTGCACCTCCACAGATGTTTAGGAATCAATATCTGTGTGAAGTTCCCTTATGTGGTGGTAGCAGTATCCTCACCCCTCTTATCAAATATTCATCAGCTGGTTATTGAATCTAGGACAATGTGCTAAAGAAGGCAAGGGATAAAAGGATGTGCAAGACAGTCTACTTCAGTTTAGAAGAAGGTGAATAACAACAACAGTCAGTATATGTTGAGTGGCAAATATAGGATTGCTACAGGATCGTGGCGATAAGGGATTATTGGATGGATGCCTACATGGGGGTAGGACAGCTGTTCTAATACTTTTAAAGAATTTCACACAATGAGTATGACTTTAATATGATTCAGATAAATGAAGAATAGGGAAGAAAACCTTCCAGGGAATGGGAACTGTCTTAAATGCCAACATAAAAGTTCGAACTTAAATAGGACTTGATGAGCTTCCCTGGTGGCGCAGTGGTTGGGAGTCCGCCTGCCGATGCAGGGGACACGGGTTCATGCCCCGGTCCGGGAAGATCCCACAAGCCACGGAGCGGCTGGGCCCATGAGCCATGGCCACTGAGCCTGCACGTCCGGAGCCTGTGCTCCGCAACGGGAGAGGCCACAACAGTGAGAGGCCCGCGTACCGCAAAAAAAAAAAAAAAAAAAAAAGGACTTGATGAGGAGATAGTTTTACTGACACATTTCATTGTATTTTATTCAATTATGATTTAATTGGCATTTTAACCTATTAAATAGAAAAGAAGGCAATGGCAAAAGGCATTTATGTCAATATGTATTTATAGCCATATCTATATTTTTACTTTACGTAGATAATTTGCAGGATGTTCACCCAAAGGTTAAAAGAGGCTATTTTGGAGTGGTGGACATTTTTGTGATTTTTCTGTACAGTACAGATTTCAGAAAAGAGAAGAGAAAGGAAGAAAGGCAGGAAGGTAGACAAGGCCACCAGCAATGGGGAATTCGTATTCCCATGAAAGGGCATGACATGAAAGTCATGCTGTAGGAACACACGGCAAGGTTTAAGAAAGGAATGTATGGCTTCTAAGCAAGCTGGTAGAAGAGGAAACAGTGGTTTGGGGGCACTGGGGTGGGTTTTCCAAGACAAGCCTTGTGAAACTCATTTCACTTCCTTTTGCAGGACAGAGATGCCATTAGTCTCTCCTGCACACAAAAATCTTCCCTCAAACATTTTTAACAATGCAATTGACGTAAAATGAGAAAAAGGGGATCATTGTGGAAGCCCATATCAGTAAACCATGAGAAGACAATTTAATTTTTCTGCTAATGCAAAAAAGAGAAAAAAAAGGAGGTAGAACATATGAGCCCATGTATTGGCAGAAATCATCAGTCATTTAAAGCTGTGATTTCAGGACCTGAGTGCTGACGGCTGCTCAGAACTCTGGCTGAAGAGGCTGATTTCCAAGGCTCCATCCCCCTCAACCCCCAATCCCCCAACCCCCTACCATTAGTTGGCTAGTGAGTGGTGCTGATACTTTGAAAGCACGAAGAAGACTCTTGGAACTCAGAGAGTGTCTAATCTACTGTCATGACCGACTACATAATTTATGGGGCCCAGTGAAAGTGAAAATATGGGGCCTCTTATTAAAAATTATTAAGACTGTCAAGACAGCAACAGAGGAACACTAAATCAAGGGTGCAGCTCAGGTAACTGCGCAGATCTCAAGCCTTTGAAGCTGGTTTGTAATTAAGCCCGCGCTGATTTTAGGTTTCACATATGTTGGAATTTTACCTAAAAGTTAGGAGGGGAAAGGTTTCTTCTGCTAGAAAAAACAACAATGACAACAAAAGACAGAAGGAAAACAACTGACTTCAGTCCTTTTATTTCCTACTTTAAAGAATATTGTTAAAAATCACAAAATGAAAACAGTTTAATGTTATAAGAATTAAAACACTATAAAAATATGCAGACTAAAAATTTTGCCTTATAATCCCATTTCTTTCCTCAGAGGTACGTATCAATATTTTGATCTGTATTCTCCCAGATACTTATCTATTCATATCTACATTATATATTCAAATACTTTTTAATATAACATTACTGTGCTGATACTGCATATTCTGTCCTATAACTTGCTTTTTTCCTCAATATCTTAGAACTTTCTGTGTCAGTCTTATACATCTTCCTCATTCTTTTTAGTCGTTGTATAATATTTCATACTATGGATTACCATAAAGTATGTAAACCATCCATTTCCCCCTATTCCTGAATATTATTTTATTTTCAGTTTGGGGATTGTTGTTTTTATAATAAACAACTCTACAATGAGTGTCTGTGTCCATGCCTCTTTTTGTACATACAAGAGTATTTTTCTTGGATACATAACCTATAAGTGGATTTGCTGGGTTGAGAGGAATTGAGGTGCAAAAACAACCTACCCCACGACACACAGTTTTTTTAAAAATAAATTTATTTATTTTATTATTATTTTTTTATCTTTGGCTGCGTTGGGTCTTTGTTGCTGCACACGGGCTTTCTCTAGTTGTGGCGAGTAGGGGGTGCTACTCTTCGTTGCGGTGCGTGGGCTTCTCATTGCGGCAGCTTCTCTTGTTGTAGAGCACGGGCTCTAGGTGCGCGGGCTCAGTAGTTGTGGTGCATGGGCTTGGTTGCTCCGTGGCATGTGGGATCTTCCCAGACCAGGGCTCGAACCCATGTCCCCTGCATTGGCAAGTGGATTCTTAACCACTGCGCCACCAGGGAAGCCCAGGCACACACGTTTTAATGGTGAAGTTGGTGAGATAATATGCTTGGCAAAAGTATAAACTGTGTTAACTTTGGAAAAACAGTGTGGAACTATATACTGAAAGCTGTACGGCTGTATCATATCTTTTGACTCAACAAAGGTGCATCTGGGAATAATCAGAGATCGGTCAAAGATATCTCTATAAAGATGTTCATAGCTCTACTAGTTGTAATATTGATAAATATTCTGATATTCAGAAAATTTGCACCAAAATAACCATATGGGTAGTTAAAATATTGAAAATCTTTTGTCTGATTGATAAAGAAATGCTGCTTGCCTCCCTTTGCTCAAGTCCCCGTATACTGCCTGCCTCCTAGATCCTCCCCCAGATCCCTGCCCTACAAACACTAAACTAAGGTTCATGCCTGGCAGTCTGAAGCTTCCAGAACCCAGCTCTGGTCCGACTGGCTGGTCATTCTGATTGGTTGGCCCATGCCTGGGGCTGTTAAATGCTTTCTATGTATTTTGCATATAATCCCTGGAAATAATGTGGACGTTCAACAATAGGAATTAGTTAAGAGAATTATAATACTGGAAGACCATGCAGCTATTAAAAACGGTGGTTTGGGGGATGCTGAAAATGGGGAAACTATGCACGTGCGGGGGCAAAGGGTATATGGGAAATCTCTGCACCTTCCACTCGATTTTTCTCTGAACCTAAAAACTGCTCTAAAACCTAGTCTATTTTTAAAAATTATAATCTGAAGATACATGATGTCATTGCAAAATATTTAGAATCTACTACCAAGTGGGGAAAAAGGCAGAATACAAAACAGTATACCCAATATAATCCCACTGGAAACATGTTTATGTGCACTGATTCACAGAGAAAGGCTAAAAGAAAACAAAAATGTCAATGATTATATGCAGAAGACGGGGTTATACTTGATTTTTGTGATTTGCTTTGCTGCTTATCTGCATTTTTCAACACTTTTTGCAATGAGCCTGACAACTTTCAGCATTAGAAGAAAAGTATCGTTTTAAAAGCAAACTGAAACTAAAGTTTCTTAACTAGGAAAAGGCAGTCTTTCTTCTTGATTCACACATTTGCCATACTTACTCGAACACAGCTCCCTGGGGAGTGAGCCAAAGAGTAAGCCAAGGAGGCTGACAGGAGTTCAGTGAAAACATCTGGGAGGAGCGAAGCTGGTGGAGGAGGGGCCGGGAGGCTGAGGAAGCAGCCAGTATCTAGGCTCTTTTCACGCTTCCGACCTCCTTTTGTTCAGACAGTTCACTGTTTTTTTTTTTTTTGTTTTTTTTTTGCGGTACGCGGGCCTCTCACTGTTGTGGCCTCTCCCGTTGCGGAGCACAGGCTCCGGACGCGCAGGCTCAGCGGCCATGGCTCACGGGCCCAGCCGCTCCGCGGCATGTGGGATCTTCCCGGACCTGGGCACGAACCCATGTCCCCTGCATTGGCAGGCGGACTCTCAACCACTGTGCCACCAGGGAAGCCCCAGACAGTTCGTTTTGATGAGACCACAGGCATTTTTGAAATTCTGCGATGTGGGGAGCTGCCAGGGGCAGCCTTGCTGTTCTTTCATGTCTGAGCACTTGTGACTGTTTTTCAGGGAATACATACAAGCGAATGTTCCATTCTCTAGCTGGGCTTTAATCCAAGGAATAGATTTACAGAACTGTGCACACAGCCACTGAAATAACACTCATATTCCCCAGCATGGGATGGGGCAACAGCTTTTATCTCAGCAGGCTCTAGTTAGAATCATCTTTTCATAATGATAAACCTTTAAACAACAGATGGCAGACCCAAACCACCCTAAAGAATCTGGACCACGTTTGAAAGGCTGTCATGGTACATGCTTTCCCAGCCAGACAGCCACCGGAGGAGGTACTCCAAGGCCAGCGATCTCCTATGGTATGAGGGATGCTCAACTCCAAAATCCCATCTGCTTAGAAACTTAGGGCCAATCAACAGGTACATCTCTCCTTGGACATTGAGATGAAAGTTTGAAATACAGAGACCCCAGGAAGAGTGGTCTGGGGGCTCTCATGCTCTGAGATTGCTGGCATCAGACAGAACTCCAGGACCATAGACTTCACAGAACATATTTTACAACCATGGGCCTAGGAAGAAAGTTTCAGTTCCCAGAGTAGGTGGCCCCTTACATGATAGGATATCAGAAATATGCCTTCTTATCCTCATTTCCTTTAGAATCCACCCTCCCCTCTGCAATTCTTTTATTAAAGTTTCATTAAATATAATGAACAGATTTTACATCATAAATACCTCTGGAACAAGCATCATATCAACTATGACCTCTTAAATTCGATTGAATTTATTGCAACCAATTCCTGCGAGTTCACATATGTTCCCTGCCGAGAGTGGTAGATATTAGCCAACTTTAACAGTGGGGAGGGAAGGGACTCGATTAAGGACTTTGCGTCAGGAAAGCAGGCCCAGGAGGGTTCTAGAAGAGAAGACCAAGAATGAATGAAGGTACTTGAGGGAGAGGTGGCTGAGGAACCAAGAATATATACACTCAGTCCTCATTATTCACAGATTCCATATTTGCAAACTGACCGACTCACGAAAATTTATTTATAAACTTCAAAATCAAAACTCTTGACACTTTTGCAGTCATCTGTGGACTCACGCAGAGCAGTGGAAATTTTGAGTCTCCTGACCACACGTTCCCAGTTGAGCCTGGGCAAGGTGATGCACTGCCTTCCTGATTCAGCTCTGATACTGTAAACGAGCACCCTTTGGGGAACCATGGTTTTCACATTTTGGTGTTTTTTTGTTGATTTCACTGTTTAAAACAGACCCCAAGCAGAATGCTACAGTGCTGTCTGGTGTTCCTTTGTACAAGAAGGCTGTGATGTGCCCTACAGAAAAAAAAAAGTGCATTAGGTAAGCTTCGTCCAGGCATGAGTTACAGTGCTGTTGACTGGTAGTTCAATATTAATGAGTCTTGATATATATTAAATATGGTGTCTTTGAACAGAAACACACATAAAAGGAGGTTATGTATTGATCAGTTGATGACAAACTTGTGACCAGAGGCTCGCAGAAGCCTAGCCCTGCATTTGCCCTCAGAGCAGCTGTTCACTGTTTACTAATTCACAGTGTTCACGGCGACTTCATAGAATGTAACTACCATAAATAACGAGAACTGACTGGGATCTGAAATTTTGGAAGGAGAAGAAATGGCAGATGGTAAATAACTATCTGTAGTGATAAAATAAATGACATGTGTTTGTATCTGCCTATTATTTTCATGAGAAAAGAGGAATGAGAGCCTCAGCTTGGCAGTTTGTAAAGTTTATCAAAGTCTAGAATTCCTTGGACCCTATCAATGTCTCATAAAGAGGTCCCTGTGGAGTTATTGTTAAAGCACTTCGTGCTGTTGGAACACGTGGGTCTGAACAAGTTTTAGCTGTAACAAACTAAGCTTAGATAGCTTGTGTTGCAAGTTATCAGTTTTGCAATTTTGGCTTCTGTTTCATTTTTCGGTATCCTAAACTAAGGTAGTGGTATGATTAATTGAAATTGAAATAGGGCTGCCAGATAAAATATAGGATGCTCAGTTAAATTTGAATTTCAGATAAACAGCAAATAATTTTTTACTATAAGTATGTCCCAAACAGTGCATGGGTTATACTCAAAAATTATTCATTGTTCATCTGAAATTAAAATTTAACTGATGTCCTATATTTTTGTTTGCTAAAGTGGAAACTAACCTATAAAGAATTAATATAGATAGATGAATATTTATCAAATGAATGATGTGGTTGATCAGATGTATCAAATGAGAGGCGTGATGAGTGGATGATGCCTTACAGGTGTCTGGCTTGAAAACTGGGTAAATCTTTGTGGCTACAGAAAAACAAAGGGCAGTGGAGGAAAAGCTAATTGAGGAGGAAGGGCAAAGGGATGAATTACATTTTGGACATGTTGACATTTAAGGTCTTTCTGAAACAAATAGGTAGATGTAACCAGTAGGCAGTTGGAGACACAGTTCTGGAGCTCAGGAGAAAGATTAGGATAGAATCATAGATTTGAGAATCATAAGCAGTTGGGTGGTAGGGAATCTCTAGTTGTGGATGAGATCACAGAATATAGGCCACATGGAAAGAAAAAGCCTAGGACTAAGCCTGAAGGAATTCCAACCTTTGAATGGCCAGAGAGCTGAGAAGGAAACCAGGTGTGAGATATCACAGAAGCTGAGGAAAGCAGATTCAAAAAGGGGAGGAAGGGGTCTGCAGTAATGAATATTACAAAGAAAGAAATGCTAGAGACAACAAGGAGGTCGCTGGTGAACCTGATGAGAAATTCAGTGAGGAGTGTGAGAGAAGAAGTACCTTGGAGGGGAGAAACTGAAAGCAGGCAGCATGGACTCTGGGCAAACTGTGAAGAGGAATACATGGAACTGAGGATGATTGCTTTGCTACCAAGAGTCAATAGCGTAGGTTTAAATACCGAAGGGGGAGAGGTAGAAAAGAGGGAGATGTTGAAAACCAAAGAGGAGACAGACTGAGGTGACTAAGGTATTGGGAGACCAGATGCAGAGTCCAGGAGAAGGGCTCTTTGGACAAGAAGAGGAGCCCTCTTCTGTTCAGATGGGGAGGAGGATGGATGGATGGCTCTGTGCGCGGTGAACAGGTGGGCTCGGTGCAAGGATGTGGAGTGTGGCAGGAGCCCTGTGCACAGACTCTCTGCCGAAGGAACATTTCCCCTTGTGACCTGTTCATCCAGTTGTACTCATTGCCTTGGATATGTAAAGAGCTGTTTTTATGAAAGCTAAGCTTTGGGGGAAAAATTCTTAAAACGGTGAGTTGCCCTTTTTTGTTTTCGTTTTTTTTGTTGTTGTTGTTAAAGTAGGTGTGGGTAGGGCAACTTTAAATGTTTGGAGTTAAAAAAAAAACCTAAACAAAACATCTAGTAGGATTTTCCACTCACATTGTTTCACCTAAAGAAATTCAAATTGGACAACACAAATGACAAATCATTGGCATGGTTTCTGCAGAACTCCAGGTAATGGACCGCCCCAAAAATGCCTTGGTCCTAACTCAGAATTATTAATAAATGGAGGCGAAATTTTTAGGTTAAAACAAAATGTTTGTTATACATGTAGCATTTTAAAAGTGACTTTCTATTTTTTCTTAGTGTGTTTACAATAATTCTTTCTAGTTTTATTGATGTATGATTGGCAAAAATTGTATATATTTAAGGTGTAAAATGTGACTTTTTTTTTACAAATTTATTGGAGTATAATTGCTTCAGAATGGTGTATTAGATTCTGCTTTATAACAAAGTTGATCAGTTATACATATACATCTGTTCCCATATCCCTTCCCTCTTGCGTCTCCCTTCCTCCCACCCTCCCTATCCCACCCCTCCAGGTGGTCACAAAGCACCGAGCTGATCTCCCTGTGCTATGCGGCTGCTTCCCACTAGCTATCTACCTTACGTTTGGTAGTGTATATATATCCATGCCTCTCTCTCGCTTTGTTTATTCGAAATGTTTCCTGTTTCTTAAGGTGGGATGGTATTGCTATAAACTTCCCTCTTAGAAATGCTTTTGCTGCATCCCATAGGTTTTGGGTCATTGTGTCTCCATTGTCATTTGTTTCTAGGTATTTTTTAATTTCCTCTTTGATTTCTTCAGTGATCACTTCGTTATTAAGTAGTGTATTGTTTAGCCTCCATGTGTTTGTATTTTTTACAGATCTTTTCCTGTAATTGATACCTAGTCTCATAGTATTGTGGTCGGAAAAGATACTTGATACACTTTCAATTTTCTTATATTTACCTAGGCTTGATTTGTAACCCAAGATATGATCTATCCTGGAGAATGATCCATGAGCACTTGAGAAAAATGTGTATTCTGTTGTTTTTGGATGGAATGTCCTATAAATATCAATTAAGTCCATCTTGTTTAATGTATCATTTAAAGCTTGTGTTTCCTTATTTATTTTCATTTTGGATGATCTGTCCATTGGCGAAAGTGGGGTGTTAAAGTCCCCTACTATGAATGTGTTACTGTCGATTTCCCCTTTTATGGCTTTTACTATTTGCCTTATGTATTGAGGTGCTCCTATGTTGGGTGCATAAATATTTACAACTGTTATATCTTCTTCTTGGATCAATCCCTTTATCATTATGTAGTGTCCTTCTTTGTCTCTTCTAATAGTCTTTATTTTAAAGTCTATTTTGTCAGATATGAGAAATGCTACTCCAGCTTTCTTTTGGTTTCCATTTGCATGGAATATCTTTTTCCATGCCCTTACTTTCAGTCTGTATGTGTCTCTAGGTCTGAAGTGGGTCTCTTGTAGACAGCATATATATGGGTCCTGTTTTTGTATCCATTCAGCCAATCTGTGTCTTTTGGTGGGAGCATTTAGTCCATTTACATTTAAGGTAATTATCGATATGTATGTTCCTATTCCCATTTTTTAAATTGTTTTGGGTTTGTTATTGTAGGTCTTTTCCTTCTGTTGTGTTTCTTGCCTAGAGAAGTTCCTTTAGCATTTGTTGTAAAGCTGGTTTGGTGGTGCTGATCTCTCTCAGCTTTTGCTTGTCTGTGAAGGTTTTAATTTCTCCATCAAATCTGAATGAGATCCTTACTGGGTAGAGTAATCTTGGTTGTAGGTTTTTCTCTTTCATCACTTTAAATATGTCCTGCCACTCCCTTCTGGCTTGCAGAGTTTCTACTGAAAGATCAGCTATTAACCTTATGGGGATTCCCTTGTATGTCATTTGTTGTTTTTCCCTTGCTGCTTTTAACATGTTTTCTTTGTATTTAATTTTTGACAGTTTGATTAATATGTGTCTTGGCATACTTCTCCTTGGATTTATTCTATATGGGACTCTCTGTGCCTCCTGGACTTGATTAACTATTTCCTTTCCCATATTAGGGAAGTTTTCCACTATAATCTCTTCAAATATTTTCTCAGTTCCTTTCTTTTTCTCTTCTTCTTCCAGAACCCCTATAATTCGAATGGTGGTGTGTTTAATGTTGTCCCAGAGGTCTCTGAGACTGTCCTCAGTTCTTTTCATTCTTTTTTCTTTATTCTTCTCTGCAGTAGTTATTTCTACTATTTTATCTTCCACATCACTTATCCATTCTTCTGCCTCAGTTATTTTGCTATTGATCCCATCTAGAGTATTTTTAATTTCATTTATTGTGTTGTTCATCGTTGCTTGTTTCATCTTTAGTTCTTCTAGGTCCTTGTTAAATGTTTCTTGCATTTTGTCTATTCTATTTCCAAGATTTTGGATCATCTTTACTATCATTATTCTGAATTCTTTTTCAGGTAGACTGCCTATTTCCTCTTCATTTGTTAGGTCTGGTGGGTTTTTATCTTGCTCCTTCACCTGTTGTATGTTTTTCTGTCTTCCCATTTTGCTTATCTTACTGTGTTTGGGGTCTCCTTTTTGCAGGCTGCAGGTTCGTAGTTCCCGTTGTTTTTGGTGTCTGTCCCCAGTGGCTAAGTTTGGTTCAGTGGGTTGGGTAGGCTTCCTGGTGGAGGGGACTAGTGCCTTTGTTCTGGTTGATGAGGCTGGATCTTGTCTTTCTGGTGGGCAGGTCCACATCTGGTGGTGTGTTTTGGGGTGTCTGTGGACTTATTATGATTTTAGGCAGCCTCTCTGCTAATGGGTGGGGTTGTGTTCCTGTCTTGCTAATTGTTTGGCATAGGGTGTCCAGCATTGTAGCTTGCTGGTCGTTGAGTGAAGCTGGGTGCTGGTGTTGAGATGGAGATCTCTGGGAGATTTTTGCCGTTTGATATTATGTGGAGCTGGGAGGTCTCTTGTGGACCAATGTCCTGAAGTTGGCTCTCCCACCTCAGAGGCACAGCAGTGACTCCTGGGTGCAGCACCAAGAGTCTTTCATCCACACGGCTCAGAATAAACGGGAGAAAAAGTAGAAAGAAAGAATTAGTAGAAGTAGAAAGAAAGAAAGAGAGAAAGAAAGAAAAGAGGGAGGGAGGGAGGAAGGAGGGAAGGAAGGACAAAAAGAAAGAAAGAAGATAAAGTAAAATAAAATAAAGTATGATAAAATATAATAAAGTAATTAAAATAAAAAATAATTATTAAGAACAAACAAACAAACAAACAAAAAACACGGACGGATAGAACCCTGGGACAAATGGTGGAAACAAAGCTATACAGAAAAAATCTCACACAGAAGCATACACATATACACTCACAAAAAGAGGAAAAGGGGAAAAAATCATAAATCTTGCTCTCCAAGTCCACCTCCTCAGTTTGGGATGATTCGTTGTCTATTCATGTATTCCACAGATGCAGGGTACATCAGGTTGATTGTGGAGCTTTAATCCGCTGCTTCTGAGGCTGCTGGGAGAGGTTTCCCTTTCTCTTCTTTGTTCTCACAGCTCCCGGGTCTCAGCTTTGGATTTGGCCCCGCCTCTGCGTGGAGTGCGGGGCGAGCCTGCGGCGGCAGAGGCCGGCATGACGTTGCACCAGCCCGAGACGCGCCGTGCGCTTTCCCGGGGAAGCCGTCCCTGGGTCCCCGGACCCCGGCAGTGGCGGGCTGCACAGGCTCCCCGGAAGGGGGGCGTGGACAGTGACCTGCGCTCACGCACAGGCCTCTTGGCGTGGCATCAGCAGCCCCAGCGTCCCACGCCCGTCTCTGGGGTCTGCGCTTTTAGTTGCAGCTCGCGCCCGTCTCTGGAGCTCCTTTAAGCAGCGCTCTTAATCCCCTCTCCTCATGCACCAGGAAACAAAGAGGGAAGTAAAAGTCTCTTGCCTCTTCGGCAGCTCCAGACTTTTCCCCGGACTCCCTCCCGGCTATCTGTGGCGCACTAGCCCCTTCAGGCTGTGTTCACGCCGCCAACCGGAGTCCTCTCCCTGCGCTCCGACCGAAGCCCGAGCCTCAGCTCCCAGCCCCCGCCCGCCCCGGCGGGCGAGCAGACAAGCCTCTCGGGCTGGTGAGTGCCGGTTGGCACCGATCCTCTGTGCGGGAATCTCTCTGCTTTGCCCTACCCAGGTACGTGGGGGAGTTTCTTGCCTTTTGGGAGGTTTGAGGTCTTCTGCCAGCATTCAGTAGGTGTTCTGTAGGAGTTGTTACACGTGTTGATGTATTTCTGGTGTATCTGTGGGGAGGAAGGTGATCTCCGCGTCTTACTCTTCCGCCATCTTCCCCAGAAGTCTCCCGGTGTGATGTTTTGATTTATGTATACATTGTGAAATGATTACCATAAACAAGTTAATTAACATCCCTCATCACATAGCTACCATTTTTTTTGTGCCTTATGAGAACGCTTGAAATCTACCCGCTTAGCAGATCTCAAGTATACATTATGTTATTAACTGTAGTCACCATGATGTACATAAGGTCTCTAGAATTTATTCATCTTCTAACTGATGTACCCTTTGACCAACATCTCCCCTTTTCTCCCACTTCTCTGCCCCTGGTCGTAACCATTCCACTCTCTGTTACTCTGAGTTCCACTTTGTAGATTCTCTGTATAAGTGAGATCATGCAGCATTTGCCTTTTTCTGTCTGACTTATTTTACTTAGCATAATATCCTCCAAGTTCATCCGTTGTCACAAATGACAGGATTTTCTTCTTTTTTATGGCCGAATATTACATATCTCACATTTTCTCCATTTGTTCATTTTGTTGGACACTTAGATTTTTAATTTTTTTTTTTTTTTTTTTTTTTTGCCACAGTGCACAACATGCAGAATCTTATTTCCCCAACCAGGGATCCAACCCATGCCCCTTGCAGTGAAAGCACAGTCTTACCCACTGGACCACCCGGGAAGTCCCGATGAACACTTAGATTGTTTCCATATCTTGGCTACTGTGAATAACACTGCAGTAAATGTGAGGGTGCAGATATCACTTTGAGATACTAATTTCATTTCCTTTGGATATATATACTTGGAAGTAGGATTCCTAGATCACATGGTAGTTCTATTTTTAATTTTTAAAGGAACCTCCATACTGTTTTTCATAATGGCTATACCAATTCACGTTCCCACCAGCAGTGTTCAACAGTTACCTTTTCTCTAAATTCTCACCAACATTTGTTGTCTCTTGTCTTTTTGATGATAGCCATTCTGACAGATATGAACGGATATGTCATTGTGGTTTTGATTTGCATGTCCCTGATAATTAGTAGTGTTGAGCATCTTTTCATGTATGTGTTGCCCATCTGTATGTCTTCTTTGCAAAAATGTCTATTCAGGTCCTTTGTCCATTTTTTAAATTGAGTTGCTTTCTTTGCTAATGAGTTTTATGAGTTCCTTGTATATTTTAGATATTAACCCCTTATCAGATATATGATTTGCAAACATTTTCCTTCATTCTGTAGGTTGTCTTTTCATTGTGTTGATGGTTTCCTTTGCTGTACAGAAGCTGTTTTTAGTTTGATGTAGTCCCATTAGTTTATTTTGCTTTAGTTGCCTTTACTTTTGGTGCCAAATCCAAAATATCATTGCAAAGACTGATGTCAAGGAGCATACCCTCTGTTTTCTTCTAAGAGTTTTATGGTTTCAGATCTTACATTCAAGTCTTTAATCCAGTTTCAGTTGACTACTGTGTGTGGTATAAGGTAGGGGTTCAGTTTCTTGCTTTTGCATGTGGCTGTTCAGTTTTCCCAACACGATTTACTGAAGAGACTCTCCTTTTCTCTTGTATATTCTTCTTTGGAATATAATATATATTACAAATACATGATATTTGTAATATAATTTGAAAAAGAAGCCTACAGCTTTCTCTTTTTTTCCTCAAGATTACTTTGCTGCTCAGGTTCTTTTGTGGCTCCATACATCTTTTCTCTGTCTGTGAAAAATGCCATTAGAATTTTGATACAGGATACATTAAAACTGAAGATTGTTTTGGGTAGTATGGCCATTTAAACAATATTACTTCTTCCAGTCCATGAGCCCAGGATATCTTTCCATTTATTTGTGTCTTCTTCAGTTTCTTTCATTGATGTCTTATAGTTTTCAGTGTACAGATTTTTTGTAACATTGGTTAAATATATTCCTAATTATTTTATTGTTTTTTTTTTCATTACAAATGAGACTACTTTCTTTTTTTTGATGGTTTGTTAGTATATAGAAATGCCACTGATTTTTAAATGTTTATTTTGTATCCTGAAAATTACTGAATTCATTTGTTTTAATAGTTTTTTGGTGGATTCTTTAGCACTTTCTATATATAAGATGATGTCATCTGCAAACAGACAATTTTACTTCTGCCTTTCACATTTGAATGTTTTTATTTCCTTTTCTTGTCTGCTTGCTCTAGCTAGGACTTCCAGTAGTATGTTGAATAAAAGTGGCACAAATGGGCATCCTTATCTTCTTCCTGATCTTAGAGGATATGCTTTCTGCTCATCACTGAATATGATGTTAGCGGTGTGCTGGTCGTATGTACCCATTATTATGTTGAGGTACAATCCCTCTATACCACCTTTGTTGACAGCTTTTTATTATGAAAGGATATTGAATTTTGTCAAGCTTTTTTCTGCATTTATTGAGATGATCATGTGATTTTTATCTCCCATTTTGTTCACATTAGTATAGTGTAACACATTGATTTTTTTTGTGTGTGTGTGTGTGTGTTGAATCATCCTTGAATTTCTGGATTAAATTCCACTTAATTGTGGTGTATGATCCTTCTAATGTGCTGTTGAATACAGTCTTATAATATTTCGTTGAGGATTTTTGTATCTGTATTCATCAGAGATATTAGCCTGTAATTTTCTTTTCTTGTGTCCTCATCTAGCTTGGTATCAGGGTAATATTGGCCTCTTAAATCACTTTGGAAGCATTCCCTCTTCAATTTTTTTTGAAGAGTTTGAGAAGGATTAGTATGTATTCTTTAAATGTTTGGTAGAATTCAACAGTTAAGCCATCTACTTCTGGACTTTGAATCAGTAATCAAAACCTCCCAATCTCCTTACTAGTAATTGGTCTGTTCAGATTTTCTGTTTTTTCATGATTCAGTCTTGGTAGGTTATATGTTCTTAGGAATTTATCCATTTCTTCTAGGTTGTCCACTTTATTGGCATACAACTGTTCATAGTAGCCTTATGATCCTTTGTATTTTTATGGTACCAGTTGTAATGTTTCCTTTTTTGTTTACAATTTTGTGTCATCTTTCTTGTTAAGTCTAGCTAAAGGTTTGTCTATTGTTTATTTTTTTTAAAAAAGCTTAGTTTTTGGGATTGACATGTACATACTGCTATGTTTAAAATAGATAACCAACAAGGGCCTACTGAATGGCACAGGGAAACCTGCTCAATGCTCTGTAATAACCTAAATGGGAAAATAATTTGAAAAAGAATAGATACATGTATATGTGTAACTGAATCACTTTGCTGTATAACTGAAACTAACATAACACTGTTAATCAACTATACTCCAATACAAAATAAAAAATTTTTGAAAATTTTTAAAAGCTTAGTTTCATTGATCTTTTCTATGATCTTTTTAGTCTTTATTTCATTTATTTTTGCTCTGATCTTTATTTCCTCTCTTCTGCTAACTTTGGGCTTAGTTTGTTGTTAATTTTCTAGTTCCTTGAGGTGTTAAGTTAGGTCGTTTTGAGATTTTTTTTTTTAATGTGGTCATTTTTCCCTATAAAGTTCCCTCTGAGAAATTCTTTTGCTGCACCCCATACATTTTAGTACGTTGTTTCTATTTTCATTTGTCTCAGGGTGTTATTTGATTTGTCTTTCAATTTCTTCTTTGACCCATTGGTTGTTCAGGAGCATGTTGTTTAATCTCTACATTTGTGAATTTTCCAATTTTCTTCTTGTGATTGATTTCTAGTTTTATACATTTATAGGCAGAAAAAATGCTTAATATAGTCAGAAAAGATGCTTAATATGATTTCAATATTCTTAAAGTTAAGTCTCCTTTTGTGGACTAATATATGATCTATCCTAGAGAACATTTCATGTGCACTTGAGAGGACTGTGTATTCTGCTGCTGTTGGGTAGAATATTCTGTAAATATCTCTTAGGTTCATCTGATCTAGTGTGTAGTATATATTCAATATTTCCTTATTTTCTGTCTAGATGATCTGTCTGGATTCTTGAAAGTGGTGTATTAAAGTCCTCTACTATTGTTGTATTGCTGCCTATTTCTCCCTTCAGATCTGTTAATATTTACTTTATATATTTAGGTTGAATTGACCCCTTTATCATTATATGACCATCTTTGTCTCTTAGACTTTGGCTTAAAGTCTACTTAGGCTGGTATAAGTTTAGCCACGCCTACTTTCTTTTAGTTTCTATTTGCATGGAATATATTTTTCTGTCCCTTCACTTTTAGTGTATGTGTATCCTTAAAGGCAAAGTGAGCCTCTTGTAGCAACATATAGTTGAGTCTTTTTTAATCCATTCAGCTACTCTGTCTTTTAGAATTTAGACCATTTACATTTAAACAAATTATTGATAGGTATGAACTTACTATTGCTGTTTTGTTCATTGATTTCTGATTGTTTTTAGTCCGTTGTTCCTTTCTTCCTCTCTTGCTCTCTTCCTTTGTGATTTGATGATTTTCTGTAGTGGTGTGCTTCGATTCCTTTCTCTTCATCCCTTGTGCATCTATTATACACTTATGCTCTGTGGTTACCATGAGACTTACATAAAACATTTATAAGTTTGTTTTAAGCTGAAAGCAATTTAGCTTTGAACACATACAAAAGCTCTACATTTTTACACTGCCCCCCACATCTTTTGTTTTTGATATCATAATTCATATCATTTTACCCTGTGTATCCATTAACAAACTGTAGTTATTTTTAATACTTTTAGACCCACATTACAACACTAGTGTATCTTGAATTTAACTGTATGTTTACTTTTACCAGTGAGTTTTATACTTTCATACGTTTTCCTGTTACTAATTAGTGTCTTTTTGTTTCATCATGAACTCCCATAAACAACTATCTTGTAAGGCCAGTGATGATGAACTTCCTCAGCTTTTCTTTGTCTGGAACACTCTTCATAGTTCCTTCAATTCTGAAAGACAAGTTTGCTCGGAAGAGTATTCTTGGTTGGCACTTTCTTCTATCAGCACTTTGAGCATTTCATCCCACTCCCTCCTGGCCTGCAACATTTCTGTTGAAATAACTGCTGATACTCTTATGGTTTGCTGGCACATGTGGAAGGACTACAGCTCCTGGGTCTGGGGTGGTGGTGATGTCAGTGCCCAGGTCATAGGAACCCCTGCTGCAACACTGGTAATGTTGTGTGAGGTGCTGGTTTTTGTGGAGCAGCTATGGAGTTGGGGTTTGGAGCATGGTCTGAGCAGAGTGGCCACAGCTCTGGGGTATAAGGTATGCACAGTATTAGGAGAGGGTGGCCCTGGGGTATAGGGCATGCACAGTATTAGGAGAGGGTGGCCCTGCTCCCAGGACTGGGTAACAGCAGATCCTTCTTTAAGGGTGACAGTAGCAATGTCCCCATTTATGGGGATCTGTGGTGGCAATGGCTCTTGGTTACCTTGATGGCTATTGGTTACCTTGAAGCTGCCAGTGTCTTCTCCATAGCAGGTTGCTGGGGTCCAATGCTGATGAACACTGTGGAGTCCTCTGCTGTGGAAGCTATGGGGAGTCCACAGCTGCTAGATGCTGCAGGAGTTGAGGTCCTTGGTGGCAAAAGCTGTCAGGGTCCTCTGTAGAGCAGGCTGCTTTGGACTGGTGGCAACTACCATGTGGTTGATACTGTTAAACCCCACCCTTTGTCTTTGTTCTTAGCCATCTCCAGGTGTCTCAGCTATGCCGATCTTCTTAGTGTCCTTTCTGTGTGGTTAGTTCTAGTTTTTGCTCCCCTGTGTTGCTGCAGGTTCTTAATTGGATTCTTTTTTTGTTTGTTTGTTTTTGCTGTACGCGGGCCTCTCACTGTTGTGGCCTCTCCTGTTGCGGAGCACAGGCTCCGGACGCGCAGGCTCAGCGGCCATGGCTCACGGGCCCAGTTGCTCCGCGGCATGTGGGATCCTCCTGGACCGGGGCACGAACCCGCGTCCCCTGCATCGGCAGGCAGACTCTCAACCACTGCGCCACCAGGGAAGCCCTTAACTGGATTCTTAATCCCTCACTGGACTATTATCATTCATGGATAGGTGTCCCATTGTTTTATTTTCCCCCCATGAGAGGATGAAATCTAGTGTCTCCTACTCCGCCATCCTGCTGATATCACTCTGCATAATTCTCTGTTTTAATCAACCTTTTCAGTTAATCAAATAATGAGAAGTCCTGACCACATCAAATACAAAGGTTTCTGCATTGTTTTTATGGTGAACATGGTGAAGTGATATGCAAAGTTATCTTTCATAAATACAGACAAAGCAGTAACATAAAAGGTTTGAAGAAAGTGGGGATGGTCTGAAACAGCTTTTAATGGAAATGGGCAAGACAACTGGCTTTAGAAATGTATGTATAGCTTTACTGTCATGCCCTTCAGTGCCTGAAAGGGCATGTGGATACAGTCCATTACCAGGAGAGCACAATATTACAACCTTACCCTTAGCTAGCTCACTAGGACCATATGTGGGGGTCAATAGATGGAGTAAAACTTTACTATGGCCCATCTGGTCACAAATTTATACAGAATCAGACTGAGGTAGGCATCCGGTAGCACATTCTCTCCCTGGCTTTTTTTTTCTACCCCCACCTCATTTTTTTCCTACCCCTCTCCTCTCCTATTAGATCCCTCCTTAATGTGCCCTTCAGGGTCAGGGCTGGGAAAGGACTGATCCTGGCTCATTGTGGTGGGTAAGTGTGGGTCCATTCAGTGGGTCACTCCTATGGTCCCAGTCTACCACCTCCAACATTTTCCATCCTTCAATCTGCAGTATTAATAAGACAAAACCAAACCAAATCCAAACAACTTTTTGTTGTTGTTAATATTGAACACCGTTCCAATGTGTGTGTGAGCTCCCCACTCCAGGTGAGGATGGAAGAGATGGAGGTGGGTGAAGAGAAGTAAGAACTTCAGGCTGCCTCACTGAGGCTCATGAGTGGGAGACCACGAATTTATGCAGACCTACGATTTTCTCAAGTGATATTACTTGGTAGTCCTAGTGTAGGTGTGGGGTTGTCAGAGAGCTGAATTGATCCAGAACTGGGATTTTCTGGGGTTCAGTGAGGCTAAAGGACAATGGGGCGAAGGCATTGAACATTGATTGAGTAAGCCAAACGATAGCCTTTGAGGACCAGTCCAGTTGTGGAAGGAAGTAAAGACTCTATGTGTTTTGAGGAAGAAGGGAGGATGTGTGAGGGGAGGGGATAAATAAGGAAACATGAGAGTGATCCAAGGAATGGTGGTTTTAATGAAGATAAAGAAAAGGAAGGGTGATTTTTTTTCCTACCGACTAACAAAAAGGGGAAACGATCTCTCTAGAGCAGTGGTTCTCAACTTGGGCGAGAGGGGAGAGATTGTCCACCCCTCCCTCCAGAAGACAATGGCAATGTCTGGAGATGTTTTCGGTTGTCACCGTGGCGGTTGTTACTGGCATCTAGCGGGTATTGGCCAGAGGTGCTGCTGAGCATCCTACAGTGTACAAAATAGCCATCCACAGCAAAGAATCACCCAGCCTAAAATGTCAATAGTGACAAGGTACAGAAACTCTGCCCTAGAGAGAGTGTCATTATAATCTGAAAATTATGAAGTGTCTCCCCAAATGGAAATATTATCCAGGATTTTTTTCAAATGCCTGGTTAGGGAACCCAGTTTTTCAGCAAAATTCACACTGCTATGAAAGTGAATGTGAAGGTTTACAGAGGGCGGGTAGATCTCAGGAACCCCTCAGAAGGTGGTGGCTGTGACTAGAGCCTTCAAGCCACCCACCATGACCCAGTACCAGATGCCACCTCTATGTAGCAGACAGCCTCCTACAGAGGTGCAGCCACTGGATCTGCCCTGTGGGGTGGGATGTCCCTTCAATCCCTAGAGCAAAGATGCCCTCTTATTTGGCTTGAGGACAGCCTCCACTATTTAAAATGTCCTCTTTCTATTTATATGAGTTTGGATTGGTTTCATAGGTGGGGAAGAGCTACACTATTTTCTTCTTAAGCTGCCACAGATATTAGTCAATTTCATAGCTATACTATACTCTTATCCTGTAATTTTTTCCCTTTTATTTGTTATTTGTAGATCAATCATCTAAACTTAGTGACAACAGAATGGATCTTTTATAGCTGGCTTGTTTTCTTGAAAATGCTAGCAAATCTTTTTATGTTCTAAAAATACAGAGACAATTTCTGTACTCTATTTTGCTACAGAGGGAGGGTCATTGCTGATTGCTCATTAGATGTTATATTTGGAAAACAGCCTCTGTATTCTGCTCCTCAAATGTGGGGAAATTCCATTATTATCAAGATCACACAGAATGAGAAACTTCAAAGAGTCTAGGTAAGATAGATCAAACTAATAGCAGATGTGAACTAGAGTAATTCTCAAACCTTAGCATATATCAGAATCACCTGGAAAACTTGGTAGAACACAGATTACTGGGCCTTATTCCCAGAGTTTCTCAATTAGTAGGCCTGGGGTGGGGCACAAGAATTTGCATTCTGACAAGCTCCCAGGTGATACTGATGTTACTTATCCCAGGACCAGATATTTAGAACCATTGTGGAGTTTTACATTTTTTTTTGGTGAATTCTATTTCCATGTTAATTTATGTTTAGGAAATCAGGTCTTTATAAGGTTTTGCACCATACAGTATGTTTTTCTGTTATAGAAAGGCTAGATTTAGTTTTTTAACAGGTATTCCTGTGAACACACATATCTGAGAGTGAAAAACATTAAGCCTTAAGATGTTTTGCAAACTTGCATATTCACAGCAACTGTTGCTATGATTTTTAAGGACTTGGTTTATTTTCTGTAATCTCTTGAAAAGGACCAATTTAATAAGTGCTCACCAAAATTGTACCTATGTAAACACAAAAATCTAGAGTTAAGTGAGAGCCAGACTCTAGGTAGTGGGCCTGAGTGGCCATGTTTCTCATTTGTATAAAATACCAGGTAGACAACATATTAATAATTACATCATCCCTTTTGTTTAGTTATTCAATCTTTTTAATCATTTTGGTTTATAATAGTCACTAAAAGTAGGACAGTGTTTTAGAACTTTCTTTCTCTTCCCAGTTTTGAAATTTTCATTCCTAGTTTGAAGATATGATATTCTTTAAAAAAAATCTTCCTTTTTAGTCATTAAAAATTAAATAGAAGTAGATCAAGATTGCAGAGTAGAAGGACCCAGAGCTCACCTCCCACAACAAACACTTCAAAAATACATCTACATGTGGAGCAGTTGTCACTGAAAACAAATGAGAAATTGGCAGAAAGACTTTTCTACAACCAAGGCTATAAGAAAGAGCCATGCAGAGTTGGATAGGAAGAGAATAGAAGTGATCATGCTGGGGACCTGTGCCCCTAGGAGGGGACACAGAAGAGAAGGATTACAAAGATTCAGAGGTCCTCCCTGGGGAGTGAGCAGTTCAAACCACTTACTGGACACTCAGCCTTGGGATCCAACACTGAGAGGATGAATCCCCTTAGCTGGTTTGAAAACCAGTAGAACTGACAGTGGGGCTGTAAGAAACCTAGATTCCATTCGTGAAGAGCACACACATACTTGCTTACTTCCAAAACAAGGCAGAGGAAGCAGACGGGAAGTGACCACCCCAGCCCAAGCTGAGCACCCATTCTGGCCCCCTCTTGCTCTACAGCATAGCTCAACACTAGGATGAAGGCAGTCAGGGCTTAGCAGAATGCACAGATGTGTAGGATGAAGCTGCCTCAGACCCAGCATCTGAAATGGGGTGAGGGCAACTATTCCTGGCACATGTGGAGGCAACAGATTAGGAGCAATCTGGAACTCTGACTGGTGTGCCAGAACCACCCCAGTGCAGGCCCACACTTGGTGCCCTCTCCAGCCCCTCTTGCTCCAGCACTGCTCCTCTCTGGGGCAAAGGTGCCAAGGCTGGGAGGGGGAAGAACACACACGCTTAGAGGGAACAAAACCAGCCTGGACTCGACCTTCAGGACTTCTTCTCCAGCAACTTAGGACACACCCTACCCTTAATAAGGTGGCATTGGTCACTAAGCAGAGGAGAAGCCATGGCTCACACCTGGCTCTGGCTCTGGCTCTAGCCCCTTTGTGTCCAGCCCCACCTCCTACCAAGGTAACAGCTACCAGCAAACCCTGGGGGAAGATGTGACTCATGCTCACTTCAGATACAGCTCTTCCCCACAGTCACTGGGCACACACAGACTGTATAGAGACACTCCCACACAAAGACACCCCTTTCAGACCAGGATAGGTAACTGTTACACCTAAATTCATAGAGTAAGAGAAAGTTGAGCAAAGTAAGGAGACAGAGGAATTTGTTTAAAATGAAAGAACAAGGGGAAAAACCTGAAAAAACAATTAACTGAACAGAAATAAATAATTTATCAAAGAGTTCAAAGCATTAGTACTAAGAATGTTAACTGAACTAGGGAAGAGAGACGACCAAAATGAGAATTTTAACAAGGAACTAGAAAATATAAAAAAGAACCATTCAGACATGAAGAATAAAATAACTGAAATGTAAAACCCATTAGAAGGAATTAAAAGCAGACTAGGTGATACAGAAGAACACATAAATGATCTGGAAGATAGAATAATGGAAATTGCCCCATCAGAACAGCTAAAAGAAAAACAAATTTTAAAAAATGAGAACAGTTTAAGGGACCTCTGTGACAACGTCATGCATACCAACATTCACATTATAGGGGTCCCAGGGGGAGAAGAGTGAGAGAAAGGGGTCAAAATATATTTGATAAAATTATGGCTGAAAACTCCCTGAATCTGAGGAGGGAAACAGATATACAGGTACAGGAAAAACAGTCCCAAACAATATGAAACCAAGCAGACCCACACTAAGACATATCATAACTAAAGTGGCAAAAGTTAAAGGGGTAATTCTAAAGGCAGCAAGAGAAAAACAAAGAGTCACATGCAAGGGAACCCCCATAAGATATCAGCTGATTTTTTTTTTTTTTTTTTTTTTTGCGGTACGCGGGCCTCTCACTGTTGTGGCCTCTCCCGTTGCGGAGCACAGGCTCCGGACACGCAGGCTCAGTGGCCATGGCTCACGGGCCCAGCTGCTCCGCGGCACGTGGGATCTTCCCGGACCGGGGCACGAACCCGTGTCCCCTGCATCGGCAGGCGGACTCTCAACCACTGCGCCACCAGGGAAGCCCATCAGCTGATTTTTATGCAGAAACTTTGCAGGACAGAAGGGAGGGGCATGATATATTAAAGTTCTGAAAGGGAGAAACCTACAACATAGGATACGCTACCAATCAAGATTGTCATTCAGAATTGAAGAAGAGATAAAGAACTCAAGACAAGCAAAAACTGAAAGAGTTTTATCAACCTACCCTAAAAGAAATGTTAAAGGGGCTTCTCTAAGTGGAAAAGAAGTAAGACTGTATAGGAAAGGGGAAATTGCAGTAGTAAAGGCATATATATAGTAAATTCTGTGGATCTACCACTTAAATAAGCTAGTAAAAATATTAAAAAACAAAAAAATTAAGACAAAATTGTAAAATCAACTATAACTACAATAAACAGTGAAGGAATAACCATGAAGATGTAAAATATGACATCAAAAACACAAAATGGGGGGAGGGGAGTAAAATAATTTAGATCTTTTAGAATGTATTTGAACTTAAGTGACTACCAGTTTAAAACAAGTAGATATAGTTATAGGTCAACATCTATGAACGCCATGGTAACCACAAATCAAAACCCACAAAAACTAGAAAGAAAGGAACACAAGCATACCACTAAAGAAAATCATTAAACCACAAAGGGAGAAACAAAAAGAACAGAAAACTACAAAACAACCAGGAAACAAGTAAAAAATGGCAATAAGAACATACCTATGAATAATTACTTTAATTGTCAGTGGACCAGATGCTCCAATCCAAAGATATAAAGTGGTTGATTGGATTTAAAAAAAGCAAAACCCATGTATATGCTACTTACAAGAGAACCACTTCAGGACTGAAGACACACATAGACTGAAAGTGAGGGGATGGAAAAAATATTTCCTGCAAATGGAAACAAGAAAGCAGGGTTAGCAATACTCATACCAGACAAAATAGACAGTAAAACAAAGTCTGTATAACAAAAGACAAAGAAGGGCATTATATAATGATAAAGGGATCAATACAAGAAAATATATTATGCTTGTTTTAACATATATGCACCTTATACAGTAACACCTAAATAAAGCAAATATTAACAGACATAAAGAGTGAAATTGATAATAATACAATAATAGTAGAGGACTTTAACACCCCATTTACATCAATGAACAGATGATCCAGACAGAAAATCAATAAGGAAACAGTGGTCTTAAATGGCACAATAGACCAGTTGGACTTAAGAGATATCTATCAGACATTTCATCCAAAAAGAGCAGATTACACATTATTGTCAAGTGCACATGGAGTGTTCTCCAGTATAGATCACATTCTACGCCACAAAACAAGACTCAACAAATTTAAGAGGATAGAAACTATATCAAGCATTTTTTCTAACCACAATAGTATAAAACCAAAAATAAATGACAGGTAGAAAAATAGGAAAAACACAAACACGTGGAGACTAAACAACACGGTAATAAAAACCCAATGGGTCAGTGAAGAAATCCAAGAAGAAATCAGAAAATACCTCAAGACAAATGACAATAAACACGCAAGTTTCCAAAATCTATGGGACACAGCAAAAGCAGTTCTGAAAGGGAAGTTTATAGTAATAAAGGCCTACCTCAAGAAACAAGGAAAATCTCAAATAAACAACCTAACCTAACACCTTAAAGGAATTAGAAAGAGAAGAACAAACAGAGCTCCCCCAAAAGAAATAAAGATCAGAGAGGAAATAAAGACCAAAAAAAAAAAAATCAATGAAACCAAAAACTGGTTTTTTGAAAAGATAACAAAATTGGTAAGTCTTTAGCCAGACTCATCAAGAAAAAAGAAGAAGACCCAAATAAACCCAAATAAAGATAAAAAATAAAAGAGGAGAAATTACACCTGACATCACAGAGATACCAAAAAGCTATAAGAGAATACTACAAATAGTTCTGTCCAACAAATAGGACAACCAAGAAGAAAAGGATAAATTTCTAGAAGCATACAATCTTCCAAGACTGAATCAGGAGGAACAGACTAATCACTACTAGTGAAATTGAATTAGTAATCAAAAAAACTCTCAACAAACAAAAGTCTAGGACCAGACAGCTTCACAGGGGAATTCTACCAAACACATAAAGAAAAGCTAATACCTATACTTCTCAAACTCTTTCAAAAAATTGAAGAGGAGGGAACACTTCCAAATTCATTCTAAAAGACCACCATGACCCTGATAACAAAACCAGACAAAGACATTATAAAAAAAGAAAAGTACAGGCCTATATCTCTGGTGAATATAGATGTAAAATTCCTCAACAAAATACTAGCAAACTAAATTCAACAATATATAAAAAGGATCATACACCATGATCAATGGGTTTATTTGAGGGATGCAAGGATGGTTCAATATCCGCAAATCAATCAATATGATATACTATGTGAACAAAAGGAGGCATAAAAATCACATGATCATCTCAATAGACCCAGAAAAAGCATTTTACAAAATTCAACATTCATTCATTATAAAAACTCTCATCAAAGTTGGTATAGAAGAAACATATCTCAACATAGTAAAGGCCATTTATGACAAACCCACAGGTAACATCATACTCAATGGTGAAAAGCTCAAAGCTTTTCCTCTAAAATCAGTAACAAGACAAGGATGCCCACTCTCACCACTTCTATTCAACTTAGTATTGGAAGTCCTAGCCACAGCAATCAGACAAGAAAAAAAAAGGCATCCAAATTGGAAGGGAAGAAGTAAAACCTTCAATATTTGCAGATGACATGATATTCCATAAAGAAAACCCTAAATTCTCCACCAAAATATTATTAGAATTAATAAATGAATTCAGTAAACTTGTAGGATACAGGATTAATTTACAGAAATCTGTTGCATTTCTATACACTAATAATGAACTATCAGAAAGAGAAAGCAAGAAAACAATCCCATTTAAAATTGCATCAAAAAGAATAAAATACTTAGGAATAAACTTAACCAAGGAGGTGAAAGACCTATACTCTAAAAACTATAAAACATTGATGAAGGAAATTGAAGAAGATTCAATGAAATGGAAAGATATCCTATTTTCATGGATTGGAAGAATTAATATTGTTAAATGTCTGTATACCCAAAGCAATCTACAGATTTAATACAATCCCTATCAAAATACCCATGACATTTTTCACAGTACTAGAACAAATAATCCTAATAAAATCACAGAAGACCCTGAATAGCCAAAGCAATCTTGAGAAAAAAGAACAAAGTTGGGGGGCTTCCCTGGTGGCACAGTGGTTGAGAGTCCGCCTGCCGATGCGGGGAATGCAGGTTTGTGCCCCGGTCCAGGGGGATCCCACATGCCGCGGAGCGGCTGGGCCCATGAGCCATGGCCGCTGGGCCTGCGTGTCTGGAGCCTGTGCTCCGCAATGGGAGAGGCCACAGCAGTGAGAGGCCCGCGTACCACCAAAAAAAAAAAAAAAAAAGAACAAAGTTGGAGGTATCATCCTCCCAGACTTCATATTATACTATAAAGCTACAGTAATCAAAACAGCATGGTACTGGCACAAAACAGACACATAGATCAATGGAACAGAATAAAGAGCTCAGAAATAAACCCACGCACCTGTGGTCAATTAATGTATGACAAAGGAGGCAAGAATATACAATGGAGAAAAGACAGAATCTTCAATAAATGATATTAGGAAAACAGGACAGCTATATGCAAAAGAATGAAATTAGAATATTTTCTCACACCATATAAAAAATAAATTCAAAATGGATCAAAGACCTAAATCTAAAACCTGATACCATGAAAGTTTTAGAAGAAAATATAGGCAGGACACTCTTTGACATAAATTGTAGCAATATTTTTTTGGATCTGTCTCCTAAGACAAATGAAACAAAAGCAAAAATAAACAAATGGGCCCTAATTAAACTCAAAAGCTTTAACCCAGCAAAGGAAACCATCAAGAAAATGAAAAGACAACCTACTGAATGGGAGAAAATATTTGCTAACAGTATGACCAATAAAGGGTTAATATCCAAAATATATAAGCAGCTCATACAACTCAATACCAAAAAAATACAAACAACCCAATTGAAAAATGGGCAAAAGACCTGAATAGACATTTTTCCAAAGAAAACATACAGATTGCCGATAGGAACGTGAAAAGACGTTCAGCTTCACTAATCATCAGGGAAATGTAAATCAAAACCACAATGAGATATCGTTTCACATCTGTCAGAATGCCTATCATCAAAAAGACCACAAATAACAAATGTTGGTGAGGAGGTAGCAAAAAGGGAACCCTAGTACACTGTTGGTAGGAGTGTAAATTGGTGCAACCACTATAGAAAACAGTATGGTGGTTCCTCAAAGAACTAAAAATAGAACTACCATATGACCCAGCAATTCCACTCCTGGGTATGTATCCAAAGGAATTGAAACAGTATTTCAAAAAGATACATGCACTCCAATGTTCATTGCAGCATTATTTACAATAGCCCCGGTATGGAAACAACCTAAGTGTCCATCAACAGACGAATGCATAAAGATGATGTGGTATATATACATACAATGGAGTACTACTCAGCCATAAAAAAGAATGAAACTTTGCCATTTGCAACAACATGGATGGACCTGGAGGCTATTATGCTTAGTGAAATAAGACAGAGAAAGACAAATACTGTATGTTATCTCTTAAATGTGGAATCTAAAAAATAAAGCAAATGAATAACAAAATAGGAGACAGAGAGCAAACTTGTGGTTACCAGTGGAGAGAGGAAGTGGGGAGGGGCAATACAGGGGTAGGGGGTTAAGAGGTACAAAGTACCATATATAAAATAAACAAGTTATGAGGATATATTGTACAACACAGGGAATATAGCCAATTTTTAATAACTTTAAGTGGAGTATAATCTATAAAATATTGTATCACTATGTTTTACACCTGAAACATATAATATTCTAAATCAACTATATTTCAGTTAAAACAAATTAAACAATTTATGCAGACCAGATTCCACAAGATGTAAAATAAAGTTGACTAACATATTTCAGAGTATTGACAGCAATATAAAATGATCTTTCAATGGGAAATATCAGAGAACTATTTCAATATCTCAAATATTGCCTATTTCTTTTTTTTCAAATATTACCTATTTCATAAAAATCTAATTTCATAGTATTTTAATAAGGAGCAATGTGACAAAAAGGGTTCTATGGTAATACCAAATTAGGAAACAATGGATTAATCAGTTCAGTAATTTCTTTCTGGGGGAACTTCTTAGTGAGTTTAATATGCTTGTAATCATTATGAATCTGCAATCATGACTCTTTTTCAATGTGGCATGTTTGAGGAATTCTTCACCTAATGTTTTGGAGGTGCTTGAGGACAGGATGATAAATAGATTTTGTCTATATATGTTGCCTCAGTTGCTTATGAGTGGTTGCCTGGAGCAGTGTGTTGAGAAGGATTCTGAAGCCCAGTTGGATTCAACAAGAAAAATTATGTTATTTCTTTAGCCATGTCTGCCATGCATGTGAAGAGGATGGTGGCATAAATACCACGTCCTGCTATACCTCCTCTAGATATCTTAGAAGAATAGTTCTTCTTTGTCCCATTTCTTCTTATATAACTGTGTAAATTAGCTTCTCATATTTACTATGCTGAACTAAGTAATGATTTGTAAATACAATTTCCTTCTACCTATTTGAAATTTCCTAAGGTTTTCAAAATTCATTTCACTATGGTCTTTAAAAGTTTGTAATGTATTTCTTTCCCAAATAGATAAGTTATATACTTCAGCAACTCAGATGGAAATATACACCAAAAGTATAGGCAACAAAAGCCAAAATAGACAAATGGAACTGCATCAAACTTAAAACCTTCTGTGCATCGAAGGAAACAACAGTGAAATGGCAACATACAGAATGAGAGAAATATTTACAAATCATGTATCTGATAAGGGGTTAATATCCAAAATATAAAGAATTTCTACAACTCTCAATAGCAAAAATATCCTGATTGAAAAATGGGCAATGGACTTGACATTTCTTCAAAGCAGATATGCAAATAGCCAACAAGCATATGAAAAGATGCACAACATCACAAATAATTAAAGAAATGCAAATCAAAACCACAATGATAAATCAACTATACTCTAATAAAATACAATAATAAAACCACAATGAGATATCACCTCACACCCATTAGGATGACCACTATAAAAAAACAAAACAAAATAACGAGTGTTATTTGGATGTGGAGAAATCAGAACTCTTGTGTATTGTTGGTAGGCATGTAAAATGGTGCAGCCACTATGGAAAACAGCATAGCAGTTCTTCAAAAAATTAAACAGAACTACCATATATGATCCAGCAATCCCACTTCTGGGTATGTAGTCAAAAGAATTAAAAGCAGGATCTTGCAGAGATATTTGTACACCCATGTTCATAAAAGCATTATTCACAATAGCCAAGAGGTAGAAGCAAATGTCTATTGATGGATGAACGAATAAAGATGTGGTATATACATATAATGGAATATTGTTCGGCCTTAAAAGGAAGAAATCCTGGCATATGCTACAACGTAGATGAACCTTGGAGACATTATGCTGAGTGAAATAAGCCAGTCACAAAAAGACAGATACTGTATGACTCCACTTATATGAGATCTGGAGCAGTTGAACTTATAGAAACTGAGAGTAGAATTGTGGTTATCAGAGGCTGGGAGGAGGGGGAAGTAGGGAGTTGTTCAATGGGTATAGAGTCAGTTTTGCAAGATGAAAAAGTTCTGGAGATCTATTGGACAACAACGTGAATATAGTTAATCCTACAGAACTGTACACTTAAAAATGGTTAAGACAATAAATTGTATTGTGTGTTTTACAATTTTAAAAATATTAAAAAAGAAAAGAAAAGAAAAGTAGTGGTGCATTGCGTTAAGGACAGGGTTAGGGGAAGGTAGAAAGACCCTGAGAGTCCCACAGCAGATCAAGAGGTTTACCAAAATGCAGGTTAAGAGCCAGTCTGGGCCGCTCAGGTCTGGATCCAACTCCACAGCTTACGAGCTGGGAAACATTGTTGAGTTATTTAACTCTGAGCCTCAGTTTCCTCATGTGTCAAATGGGGCAATACCAGCATTTATCTTCAGAGTTCTTAGGTGGCTTAAGTTAATACATGTAAAAGGCTTAGGAACTGTGCCTGCCATTTTACAAATTTAATAAAAGTTAGATTTTATTCTTATTCCCTCAGAATGTCAGCAACTTAAGGGAATGCAGCCTGTAGCATTGGACAGATGGTTGTTCCAAGAATAAATGTCTTCTATATATAACAAAAGCATAGAAGAATGCTAAGCATATCAACACCATTCCTCAAAGATGCAGTTGTAACATGTGTGATTAACTGACTTAAGTGATCTATTTGTAGTCTGATAAATTTAAAAGTTTATTAAAGAAGAAATGTTGAGATCAGAAAAGGCTACTATTCTCACTACTTTATGAATTTATAAATTCATAGAAATACATATTTTTATTTTTAAAACTTTTCAGTGAAAAGGAATGAAAAAGTGTGGCGCAGGAAAAACTACCTTCCACTTTCTTAGATTTTGCTACTGGGCCTAAGAATTAAACTGACAAAGACAGGTTAACAGAAGAAAAGCATTAAAATTTCTTTAATTTTTTGTGTGTGCATGAGATCTCTTCAGAAGGAAAATGAAGACCTGAAGAAGCTATTAGGCCCAAAAGCTTACATCCATTTTTACACGAGGAAGGATAAATTGTGGGGATGTGATCAGACAAAGGAGCTTGGGCTAGCGGCAGTAAATTGTGGGACAGTGACTAGGAACTAAATGGGGGAAACTCATGGAAGATGGGTGTTATCTTACGAGGTGTGTTTGTACAGGTCCATTTCAACATCGATTTCCAGTTTCTGGTGATAAGAATGATCTTCTCTTCCTGGTACAGGGAAGGCACCTTTCTTTGGGGAAATTTCATGTCCTGCTTTTAGGTAGAAAGGGGGAGTCAGAGAGCCCTTCCTGTACCTACTGTTCTCAAGTGCCTTCAGTTTAAAATAATCTGCCAAAGCAGCATGTTTTGGAAAGTCATGTTCTGAACCCTTCAGAAGAAAAGGTGATATACTGTCTATTACATTTAATTAATTTAAGCGGTTTGGTACTGGTGAAAGAATTGACAGATTAACTCAGTAGCATGGAAGTCTCTCCCCTCCCTACCTTCCACCACCTGCATCTCCACCACCACCTCTTTTCCAAATAGGTTCCAGAATAGTATGTAACATCTTAATTGATGGTAAAGGTAACATTTCAAAATGGCGGGAAAAGGAAGGACTAGTCACTGAATGGTTGTGGGGCAAGTGGCTAGTATTTTGGAAAGAATAAGTAAACTTCTGTATGGTTATCAATTAAAATAAACTTCACCTAGATCGAAGCCTTTAGGGTGACACTATAAAAGCACATGGCACCTAGGAGGAAATACAGGTGTGTGTTTATTCGAACTTGGGGTGGAAAAGTTTTTCTTTCTGAGCATAAAAGCAAACAAGATTTAAAAAAAAGGAAATATTGACATATTTAACCAGGTAAAAATTAACTCTGGAAAGAACACTGTATACAAACTCTATGGGAATTGGGCAATGTTGATCTGTAATTATACTTCAATAAAGTCATTCTAAACAAAATAGTAAATATTTGTGTAGGAGGATGTTAACTGACATATTATCCATAATAGTAAAACTTTCCAAACATCCTAAACGTTCCATAGGAGGGGAATATTTTAAATAAATTGTTGGCTCCCTGCTCTATACCCATTCTGGATAAATCAAGAAGTGGCAATAGAACCATATTTAGAAATATAACTACAAATATCATAATCAGTGAAAATAAAGTTTCAGTGGTTGATCTGGAGAATAAGAATTAACAATAAGTTGCCCCCTCTTTTTTTTTTTGGTACTTTTATGCCTTTCAGCACTGACTTTTAACTGATATACATCTGTTACTTTCCTACAAAAAATATAAGAATAATACAATTGTATAAATAGCAGGATTGTAACTTCAAAAAAATCATCAGAATATAAAGGCCTAGAAGAAAGAAATACTCAAGTATCAATGGTGGTTTTTCACTAGGTAGTAAAATTATAGTTGATTTTTATTTTCTTGGCACTGTTCTATATTTCTTTTTTTTCATTTTCACCATTGCACATTTTTTTATTGAAGTAGAGTTGATTTACAGTGTTGTGTTAGTTTCTGCTGTACAGCAAAATGATTCAGTTATACATATATATATATACATTATTTTTTATATTCTTTTCCATTATGGTTTATCACAGGATATTGAATATAGTTCCCTGAGCTATATAGTAGGACCTTGTTGTTTATCCATTCTATATATAATAGTTTGAACCTGCTAACCCCAAACTCCCAGTCCATCCCTCCTCCACCCACCCTCCCCCTTGGCAACCACAAGTCTGTTCTCTATGTTTGTGAGCCTGTTTCTGTTTCGTACATAAGTTCATTTGTGTCATATTTTAGATTCCACGTATAAGTGATATCATATGGTATTTGTCTTTCTTTTTCTGACTTACTTCACTTAGTATGGTAATCTCTAGGTTGTTGCTACAAATGGCATTATTTTATTCTTTTCATGGCTAATATTCCATTGTGTATATGTACCACATCTTCTTTATCCATTCATCTGTTGATGGACATTTTGGTTGTTTCCATGTCTTGGCTATTGTGAGTAGTGCTGCTACGAACATAGGGGTGCATGTAACTTTTTGAATTATAGTTTTGTCTGGATATATGCCCAGGAGTGGGATTGCTGGATCATATGGCAACTCTATTTTTAGTTTTTTGAGATACCTCAATACTGTTTTCCACAGTGGCTGCATCAACTTCCCAATTCCCACTAACAGTGTAGGAGGGTTCCCCTAACAATCAGCAGTTGTTATTTGTAGACTTTTAAATGATGGCCATTCTGACTGTGTGAGGTGGTACCTCACTTTAGTTTTGATTTGCATTTCTCTAATAATTAGTGATGTTGAGCATGTTTTCATGTGCCTGTGGTCCATCTGTATGTATTCTTTGGAGAAATGTCTATTTAGGTCTTCTGCCCATTTTTCCATTGGGTTGTTTTTTTGTTGCTGAGTTATATGAGCTGTTTGTATATTTTGGAAATTAAGCGCTTGTTGGTCATATCATTTGCAAATATTTTCTCCCAGTCCATAGGTTGTCTTTTTGTTTTGTTTATTCTTTCCTTTGCTGTACAAAAGCTTGTAAGTTTGATTTAGGTCCCATTTGTTTATTTTTGCTTTTATTTCTATTGCCTTGGGAGACTGACCTAAGAAAACATTGCTACGATGTATGTCAGAGAATGTTTTGCCTATGTTCTCTTCTAGGAGTTTTATGTTGTCATGTCCTATATTTAAGTCTTTAAGTCATTTTGAGCTTATTTTTGTGTATGGTGTGAGGGTGTATTCTAACTTCATTGATTTACATGCAGCTGTCCAACTTTCCCCACACCACTTGCTGAAGAGACCTTTTCTCCATTGTATATTCTTGCCTCCTTTGTCAAAGATCAATTGACCATAGGTGTGTGGGTTTATTTCTTTGCTCTCTATTCTGTTCCATTGATCCATATGTCTGTTTTTGTGCCAATACCACACTGTTTTGATTATTGTAGCTTTGTATTATTATCTGAAGTCTGGGAGGGTTATGCCTCCTGCTTTGTTCTTTTTCCTTAGGATTGCTTTGGTAATTCTGGGTCTTTTATGGTTCCATATAAATTTTAGGATTATTTCTTCTAGTTCTGTGAAAAATGTCATGGGTAATTTGATAGGGATTACATTAAATTTGTAGATTGCTTTGGGTAGTATGGCCATTTTAACAATGTTAATTCTTCCAATCCAAGAGCACAGGATATCTTTCCAGTTCTTTGAATTATCTTTAATTTCCTTTATTAATGTTTTATAGGTCTCAACATATAAGTCTTTTACCTCCTTGGTCAGGTTTATTCCTAAATCTTTTATTTTTTTGGATGTGATTTTAAAAGTAATTATTTTTTTTACATTCCCTTTCTGATATTTCATTGTTAGTGTAAGGAAATGCAACCAGTTTCTGTATGTTAATCTTGTACCCATTGCTTTGCTGAATTTGTTTATCAGTTCTAGAATTTTTTGTGGGGAGTTTTTAAGGTATTCTATATATAGTAATGTCATCTGCAAATAATGACAATTTTACCTCTTCCCTTCCAATTTGGATAACTTTTATTTCTTTTTCTTGTTTGATTGCTGTGGCTAGGACTGCCAATACTATGTTGAAGAGAAGTGGTGAGAGTGGGCATCTTCGTCTTGTTCCAGATTTTAGCAGGAAGGCTTTCAGCTTTTCATCATTGAGTACTATATTGGCTGTTAGTTTGTCATAAATAGTTTTTATTATGTTGATATATGTTCCTTCTATACCCATTTTGGGTAAGAGGTTTTTATCATGAATGGATGTTGAATTTTATCAAATGTTTTTTCTGCATCTCTTGAGATGATCATGTGGTTTTTGTCTTTTCTTTTGTTGATGTGGTGTATCACAATGATTGATTTGCATATGTTGAATCATCCTTGTGATCCTGGGATGAATCCAACTTGGTCGTGATGTATGGTCTTTTTCATGTGTTGTTGGATTTGGTTTGCTAATATTTTGTTGAGAATTTTTGCATGTGTATTCATCAGATGTTGGCCTGTAATTTTCTTTTTTGATAGTGTGTTTTTGTCTTGTTTTGGTATCAGGGTGATGGTGGCTGCATAGAATGTCTTTGGGAGCGTTCCCTCTTCTTCAATCTTTTGGAAGAGTTTGAGACAGATAGGTATAAATTCTTCTTTATATGTTTGGTAGAATTCACCTGTAAAGCTATCTGGTCCTGGACTTTGGTTTGTAGGGAGTTTTTTTAAAATTATAGATTCGATTTCACTTCTAGTGATCAGTCTGTTCAAATTATCAGTTTCTTCTTGCTTCAGTTTTGGTGGGCTGTATATTTCCAGGAACTTGTCCATTTCTTCTATGTTGTCATATTTGTTAGGATATAATTCTTTTTTTTTCTTTTGTATTTCTGTGGTATCAGTTGTTTTTTCTCCTTTTTCATTTCTTATTTTGTTTATTTGGATTTTCTCTCTTTTCTTCTTGGTGAGCCTGGCCAGAGGTTTGTCAATTTTGTTTACCCTTTCAAAGAACCAACTCTTGGTTTTATTGATTTTTTTCTATGTTTTAAAATCTCTATTCTATTTATTTCCTCTCTGCTCTTTATTATTTCCTTCCTTCTGCTGATTTTAGGTTTCATTTGTTGTTCTTTTTCTAATTCTTTTAGGTAGTAGGTCAGGTTATTTATTTGTGATTTTGTTTTCTGAGGAAGGCCTGTATCGCTATGAACTTCCCTTTCAGAACCACTTTTGCTGCATCCCATAGATTTTGTATGGTTGTGTTTTCATTGTCATTTCTTTTAAGGTGTTTTTTAATTTCCTTTTTGATTTCATTGTTGACCCACTGGTTTTTTAGTAGCATGTTGTTTAGTCTCCATGTAATCATTTTTTTCTCATTTCTTTTTCTGTGGTTGATTTCTAGTTTTATGCAATTGTGGTCCAAAAAGATACTTGAAATAATATCTATACTCTTAAATTGTTGAGGCTTGTTTTGTGCCCTGGTATGTGGTCAGCCCTAGGGAATGTTCCGTATGCACTCGAACAGAATGTGTATTCTGTGGGTTTTGTATGTAATGTCCTGAAAATATCAATTAA
Source organism: Mesoplodon mirus (assembly GCF_964341445.2). Classification (NCBI taxonomy): domain Eukaryota; kingdom Metazoa; phylum Chordata; class Mammalia; order Artiodactyla; family Ziphiidae; genus Mesoplodon; species Mesoplodon mirus. Next base: position 80,490,925 of record NC_138987.1, read on the forward strand.
GTCTAACCGTGCTATTGTATCATTTAGGATCTCTGCTGCCTCATTGATTTTCTGTCGAAAAGATCATTGGTGTGAGTGAGGTGTTAATGTTTCCGACTATTATCATCACATTCCTGTCAAGTTCTCCCTTTGTGTCTGTTAGTATTTGATTTATGTATTTGGGTGCTCCTCTATTGGGAGCTTATATGTTGATGAGTGTAATATCCTCTTCTTATATTTATCCTTTTATCATTATATAGTGTCCTTATTTACCTTTCTTTATGGCCTTTGTTTTAAAGTCTATTTTGTCTGATATGAGTATCGCAACCCCTGCTTTCTTGTCATTTCTGTTTATGTGAAATAGCTTTTTCCATCCCCTCACTTTCAATCTATGTGTGTCCTTTGCCCTAAACTGGGTCTATTGTAGGCTCTTGTTTTTTTAGCCAATCTGCCACTTTGTCTTTTGATTGGAACATTTATTCCATTGACATTTAAGGTAATTATTGACAGATATGTATTCATTGCCATTTTAAACCTTGTTTTCCAGTTGATTCTGTATTTCTTCTTTATTCCTTTCTTTTCCTTTTTGTTTTTCCTTTTGTGGTTTGATGAGTTCCTTTTATATTATGCTCGTGTTCTCTTCTTTTTGGCTATTGTGAATCTATTGTATGTTTTTGATTTGTGGTTATCCTGTTTTTCAAGTATGTTAACCCCTTCCTGTATCTACTTGCTTTAGACTGATATTCATAAAGGTGCAAACACATTCTAGAAGAAAATAACCCTACATTTTCTTACTCTCCTCCTCCATATTTTATTATTTTGATGTCCTCTTTTACATCTTCATGTGTATCCTTTTGCTGTTCATTGTGGTTATTATTACCTCACAAAAATTTTTTTGATTTTTTAGAATCTGTATATTGGCTTGTTTAAGTGATTTACTTTCCAACTGTGATTTTCTCTTTCCTATAGATTCTTGCTTCTTTTCTATTTAGAGAAGACCTTTCAATATTTCTTCTAGGATAGGTTTAGTATTGCTGTATCCTTTTAGTTTTTATTTATCTGAGAAATTCTTTATCTCTACTTCTACTCTAAATGATAATCTTGCTGGGTAGAGTATACTAGGTTGCAAATTTTCCCCTTTCAGGACTTTGGATATATCTTGCCACTCCCTTCTGGCCTGCAACGTTTCTGTAAAGAAATCAGCTGATAGCCTTATGGGGGTTCCCTTGTAATTCTTTGTTTTTCTCTTGCTGCCTCTAGAATCCTATCTTTAACTTTTGCTGTTTTTATTATAATATGTCTTGGTGTAGGTCTGTTTGGGTTTATCTTGTTTGGGATCTTCTGTGCTTCCTGTACCTGGATATCTGTTTTCTTTTTTAGGTTTGGGAAGTCTTCAGCCATAATTTCTTCAAATACATTTTTGGTCCCCTTTTCTCTTTCTTCTCCTTCTGGAATTCCTATTATGCATAGATTGGCACACTTTATATTATCCCATAGGTCTCTTACATTGCTTTCATTTTTCTTTTCATTTGGCTTTCTGTCTGCTGTTCGGGTTGGGTGATTTCTATTATTCTATCTTCCAGATCACTTATTTGCTCTGCGTTGTTCAATCTGCTATTCATTGCCTTTAGCTCAGCTTTTATCTTAGCAAATTAGTTTTCTAATTTTTCTTGGCTCCTCTTATAGTTTCTAGTTCCTTTTTATAGTAATCTGCATTTCTATCAGTAGCCTTTCTTAGTTCCTTCAGTATTTTCATTCTCTCATTTTTGAATTTGGTATCTGTCAGACTGAAGAGGTCTGTTTCATTGTTTGTTCTTTCAGGGGAGTTCTTTTGATCTTTTATCTGGGAGTGGTTCCTTTGCTTCCTCATTTCACTTATATTTCTCTTACTCTGTGGGTTTAGGAGAAACGATTATCTACTGTGGTCTTGGAGGGCTATTTTTATGTGGGAGTGTCCCTGTGTAGCCTGCGTGGGTTTAATATTTTTAGTGCAAGGGCTGTTTTTAGTATGAATGCCTGCCACCTCTTTCCTCAGTGTGTCCTAGCCATTATCCCCTTGATAGGGGGTGTGACTGGTGTTGTGGTGACCAGAGCCTGCCCTGGATGTTGAGCGGGTCCTCCTCTTTGCTCTGTGGTTGTCACAGCACTGTCAGGGGCAGGGTCTGCTCCATTGTTGTTGGAGTAGAAGCTGCCAGATCCGTTTCTGAGCTGCATTTCTGAGCTGCGGTGTGAGGTAGGTGGGATCGTGTTCCTCCGTCAGAGCTGTCCACCAGTGAGTGCGCTCTGTTGTGTCACTTTTCACCTGTTGTGTGGGCTCACAAAGTACTGTTGTTGGCATCGCCCTTGGCCCTGCCTCAACCATGGGAATGCTGGCAATTGACCCTAGTGTCCCTCAGGCATTGTTTTCACAAGGCCACCAGCACAGATCCATTACGTCAGGTCCCGGACTGCAGTAATCGTGTACCTGGACCTGCCATGGGAGCTAATGAGGCAGCTCAGACCCTCGCCTCACCCAGCCCCCACCTGTATGTGCCCACAAAGCTCATGGTTGATAAAGTCAGACCCATCCCAGCCACAGGAGCCCCTGTTGTCTGCTCAGATGTCCTGCAGGCACTGAGTTTACAAAGCTGGTGGCAGAGGTTTAAATTCATGGTTCATACAGCCATGGGGAGATATTTCAGCCCTGCTTCTTAACTCACATGGCCCCTGGGGCTAAGCTATGATTTCATCCCCGCCTCTGCATGTGGGCAACCTGCTGGCACCTGCTCCTGGAGCCCACTGAGGCAGTGGCTGGGGGGCAGAGAAAGAGGCTGCTAAGGTGGGCCCACCCCTCCCTTTGTGCGCCACTTATCAATGGCACTTTGCTTTAATGGCAGGCCTGGGCTTCTTCCGTGTACACCCCTGTTTGCAGCTGCACCATGCTCCAGCCCCACTCAGGCCGTCTCCATGCAGCCAACCCCAGTCTTCTCCCTGGGTCTGTCCTCTAAACGCCGAGTTTCAGCACCCAGCCCCAGCCTGTACCAGCAGACGTGCGTCTTGGGCTGGGGCATGCAGAGCTGTGGCACGGACCATCTATGCAGGTCTCTGCTCTGCCTGCCACAAACCAGTTGTTGTGCTCTCCAAGGAGCCTCTAAAGCTCCCTTTCTGTCCTGGCTGATGTCCCTGGGACTTCCCAGGGTGTGGGAACCTTTCCTCCCGCACAGGGGCACAGGTCCTCTTCCTTTTTGTTTTTTCTTTCTTACGTCTTACCCAGTTATGTGCAGATCTTTCTTGTCCTTTCAGGTGTCTGAGATCTTCTGCTAGTGTTCAGTAAGTATTCTGGAGAATTGTTCCATATATAGATGTATTTCTTTTTTTTTTTTTGCAGTACGCGGGCCTCTCACTGTTGTGGCCTCTCCCGCTGCGGAGCACAGACTTCGGACGTGCAGGCTCAGCGGCCATGGCGCACGGGCCCAGCCGCTCTGTGGCATGTGGGATCCTCCCCGACCGGGCACGAACCCGCGCCCCCTGCATCGGCAGGCGGACTCTCAACCACTGCGCCACCAGGGAAGCCCCCGATATAGATGTGTTTCTGATATATTTGTGGGAGGAGGTAAGTTCCACGTCGTTCTACTCCCCATCTTGATTGGATCCCACTTTTCTGTATTTCTGAATTTTTGATAATGAATATAAAGTTCCTTTATAATCAGAAAACCAATTAAAAACAAAATATGCTGCTACCGTTATTACAAAGAAATAGAATAGTATCCTTTCTATTGTAAATATTACGAATTTGATTATCTTACATATAATCTGATATGTATCCTTCCCCCCCAAAAAAAATATTTCAGGCCCTGTAACTATGTCTTTCTTGAGCTTTGTTAAATGAAATAGAATACTATGGATTCCCACAAATAACTGAACAATCAGGTAATTGTTTGCTGTTGGTCTAGATGTTGGTTCTGATAGACGGGAAGCCTTTTGGGTTATTGCACACTCAACCAAGTATTAAATGAGATTTCCAAGAGCTCACTTAAGTTACAAGTTTACATAATCTAGGCTTCTAATTTTAGTGTTTTTTAACAAATATTTTATCGCAAAAATTATTTTGATGTCTTTACCCCCAAGGTAACATGCAACAGATTTCTTCCTGGATAGGAGTAAATGTGGGAAATACTGCCTAACCGTCAGCCTAGTGCTAGGACTGCCTAAGAAAGTGTAAATTCAATGCCAGAAACACATAGGGAGACAGGGATTTAACAACCCTTTATTGTCTCTCTCAACACACACCTTAGGCAATGGACAGAGCCCTCCAAAGTGACTAGTGGCTGGGTATCAAACAAAAGAGGTAGTCAAGGCTTAAAAACATGTGATGTAACTTGATATTCCTTGCCATGACCCACCCTCCAAAAAAAAAAAAACAAACCCAAAAAACAACCAAAAACAAACTATGAAAGACTTGAGGCTCACATAACCTAAACACACAATTCTAGGAAATCATCAGCTCTCAAAGAGTTACAAGCTTTCCATTGTCTCTTCTGCCTACATCCCCATTCCTTCCTCTGGCCCTAGGCTGTCAGGCAGTTGGTTATTTTTGACCTGATTTCCCTTTCAAGGATGCCTTTAAACCCAGATTTAGTCGTGGAACCAAAGCCTGGCCATGTGTATATTTCAGCCTGTTGACCACAGAAAAGTCCATGTGAACCAAGTTGAACCAGAGGCTTAATCAGTGGACATTTTTGTGTGAATTACTAGGAAATAGAGAAGCTCTCTTTCCATTGTAATTGTCAGGTATGAGGATAATTTGTGCTTGGAGCTTCTGAGCATCAGTATGGAGAAGAAGGTCCACTAGAGGATAACACCCGCTTACAGGAAAGCAAAGCTGAGAGTTGGAAAGAGAGAGAGGCAGGGAAGGGGGAGGAGTCAAGTCAGGGAGACGGACAGTGCTAATGACATCGGATGTGATACGAGCAGAAGGAAACCTTTAATGGATTAAGCCACTGACACTTTAGAGCTGTGACAGCAGTTAGTACACCCTGATGAACACATCCCAAAATGTATAAAGTAATACATACCTCCCTTCCCAGTGGTCTTAGAACACTGGATCTTCTACCCATTTTGTGTTTCCACTTTATAAAATAGTTAAGGACACACTTTTTGGAGGAAGTTTAAAATGTTAAATGAAAACTCCAAACTAGTAATTATTATAAAACATAGTTTAATTTCACTCTTCATTATTTACCACAAAATTTTAAAAAATACCAACATACAGACAAGAGCAAGTGAAATGGAAAAGAGCTTAAAAATTGTATAAAAGACAAACCTAAACTCACCACTAAGAGCAGTGACACACACACTAAACACTCCCAAATGAGTTCAGAAAGCATATTCTAGGTTGGATGGGTATTCTTTCTAAAGTCAGCTTTTACTGGAGCCACATCTGGAGAGGTCTCTAAACCAAAATTCTTATTTTACGTGGAAGGGATCTTCCCAGACTTCTCTTAAAAAGCATTTCTTATGAAACAGGGGCAGACTTATTCTAGGCACGGAAGTCATAAATGCCTGTCCTAGGCCCCATGGAACTTGGAAAAATTAATCTAATGAAAACAGAGCCCTATAGGAATGGGCAAGTGACACCTAGTGGCCACGCAGCAGGTTTTCTTTATGGCTTCTGATCATTGTAGACGTCAGGGCTGCTGTGACCACAATACTGTGCTTGGCAAATCTGAATCTCTAATTCCAGAGCCCAACAATGACCTACCTGAGTGGTGGATTCCTCTTTACAGCAGGATCTGAAACTGGACCCACTAAACATGGTCTGATACCTAGAGAGTTGCTATTTTATATACCTGTGTCCTAGACTCTATGGAGATTTGTCAAAGATTATGATGACCAATGAGTATAGCCTTTTCCCATTATGACACTGTAATTAGATACTTTCCTTTAATTCCATTTATTTACCAAAAGTCTATTCTGTATCTTCTTGTTTGTCTTTGTGCTTATCAGTGGATTTCCAAATTTAGTGACTACCATAGGGTGTCAACATATACCTCAAGTTTTGTTTGATTTCAGGCTAATAAAATGTCTAACATTTTCAAGTTTACTCATTTCAAAAAAGTTTTAAATTTGATACATCGATAGAGGTTCACAGTTATTTGCATTGAATCGAGGATCAATAAATGTCCTTTAAACCATAGCATTTAGAGGTAAATATCATACTTATAACCTTTGGTCTGCTTAAATAATATCCACTTAATAAAATGTTCTAGAGCAGGGCCATAGAATGGAAATATAACGTGTGCCACGTGTGTAATTTAAAACGTTCTAGTAGCCACATTAGGACGGTAAGAAAATAAAATTAACTTTAATGTTTAATTTGATATATCCAAAATATTATTTGAACTGTAATCAATATAAAACTGTTAATGTGATATTTTATATTCCTTTTTCATACTAAGCCTTTGAAATCTGGTATGCACTTTACATTCATAGCACATCTCAGTATGTATTAGCCATGTTTCAAGTACTCAGTAGCCATATGTGGCCAGTGGCTAGCACCTGTCTAGCAACGGGCTAATGCTCGAGTCCTGCGGGTCAGAATCACAGAATTAGAACTGGAAGTAAATGGAGAGATCAAACCTCTTTTTACAAATAAGGAAACTGAGGTACAGAGAGTTTAAATTACTTGCTTGAGGTCACACAGATAAATTTAGGTTGAGCGGGCTCTCCTGATTCCAGGCATACTTCTTACTCCACTACATCACTGTAGGTAATTCTTAGAATTTAAAAAAAAAAACAGGGCTTCCCTGGTGGCGCGGTGGTTGAGAGTCCGCCTGCCGATGCAGGGGACACGGGTTCGTGCCCCGGTCCGGGAAGATCTCACATGCCACGGAGCGGCTGGGCCCGTGAGCCATGGCCGCTGAGCCTGTGCGTCCGGAGCCTGTGCTCCGCAACGGGAGAGGCCACAACAGTGAGAGGTCCGCGTACCGCAAAAAAAAAAAAAAAAAAAAAAGAGTATTATTTTTAGGATGTTTTCATTAAAGCTATAGGTATTTTTCACCAAAACGTAAGAAGTTAATTGGTAGGAGAAAAAGGTAATATAGTATAAAGCATAAAACTATGTCACTCCCAGTAGCAATCAAATATAAATAGAATGCATTTTGAAGAAAGCATTGAACTTAGAGCTACAGTATCATACAATGCATGGATTGGATCCTGGGTCCAAGGCAAAAGATAAATATCAGAGTAGGCTACTAAAGGATCAAAGCCTTCAATTGGCTTTCCACCCGTAAGTCTATGGGATAACCTCTCCTCTTGCAAAGAGAGAGGATTGTTACTGTGCAAGCAGCAATGGCCAGCCTCTAGAAAGTCTGCCTCTCAGATTCCTGCATCATGAAGTTTTGCCCCACCTGCTTTGGAGGTCATGCAGCCACAATGACCTATCCTGCTACCACTAGCTGAGGCTGACTCTGGAGGTCTAGCCCAACCTGAAATAGTCCAGATCCCTAAAATGTTACATTTGTAGGCAGGCCTCTCTGGCTTAGAGAACAGGTGTGATCCTTCACGCTTCTTCAGACTTAACTGTCATGCTTAGGCCACTACAAACCAATATATCCCCCATCTTGTGAGGTTTTTTTTGGCTTATTCTAAACCTAGATGTCTCCCAAGTCCTCAAATGCCAGAACCAGGAATGGTGCTGACCCTCTGACATTACTGGAACATTGCATCGGCTCAAGACAATAGGCCAATACATCCTTGCCCACACAGCCACTGCAAATGTCAAACGTGAAGGAACATTTGATTTTGGTTGTTGCCTGTTGCTATGTTTGCCATTAACATGTCTGAAAGTTCTAATCTATTACTTACAGCCTACGGAAATACGCGAGGTCAAAAGAATGCTTTGTTTCCGTGGGGCTCTGAGGGAAATCTGCTAGAGATGCACAGCACAACATAGAAAAGGAAAACTGGATTTGATCCCCATATCTGAGCCTCAGAGTTTCCCCATTAGTTTCCCAGACTATCATTACTTTCCCTTGTGGGGCACAAAAGAGAATATATGGGAACACACGTGGTAAACTAGAAAGAGCTATTAAAACCATAGGTATTATGGAAGTATGATCTTCAAAAAGGTAGCTATACACACAGTATTTTATTTTTTTGGGGGGGTTTTTTTTTTTTTTGGCCACGCTGCACTGCTTGTAGGATCTTAGTTCCCCAACCAGGGATCAAACCCATGTCCCCTGCAGTGGAAGCGTGGAGTCCTAACCACTGGACTGCCAGGGAAGTCCCTACATACAGTATTTTAAATATCCTTAATTCTTGCCCTCAATTTGAGCTACCTCTGAATTAATTACTGGTTTAAAAAATGCTCTCGATTTTTAATTATAGCTAGAAAATTGGTTTTTAAATTCTTTCTCGTTGCCTCATGGTTTTAAAAACACAGTTATATAATTACCTTTGGTAACAGGCAATAGTAACTGTAATTGCCTAATAATTTAAAAAGCCAACAACTGTTCCTAGGTCAGTTAACTAATCATGTAACCAGTGAGACTACTGCTTTCTCAAATGTGTATAAAGAAACTGGTTTATATACATTAAACATTAAAAGACATATGAACTTAACTGTGGCGTTACACAAGGCGTTGACTCTGCCTGGGCCTGTTTCTTCCTCTAAGACTAATCCTAAAGGTTGCTAAAAAACCTTTTCAGCATCAAAACCCTGTTCTATCTGTAATAAGAATCTTGAGTGGTTATATTAAGACTAAATCTTATAGGCAAAGGTTAACCACCACCAAGCTGTAGGGCCCAAGATCTTTCCTTTTCTGTAAGCAAAGCTGAAACTCTCTCAGCACTTTTTTCCTTTTTCTTTTCTGAGTTTTAAATAAGAAATCATCTCACTTAAAATCCATCTCAAAATGCTCAACTGAGCATAACCATCGTGGCTCTGTGCTTGCTCAAGTCTACAAAGACTGAATACAGTATTCACGGTGATTACCACTACAAATTGCACTGTCCCTTTAAATGTTCAAGTACTCATCGTTTTCTTAAAGTGGATAAGCCCTATCCTCAATTAAGGAAATACACAAGGAATGGAAATGTTCCAAATTACCCAAATCTTCTATTATAAATCAATTATAAATGAATCTCAGACACAAGGAAGATGTCAACACATTAAATTCCCCAAACTCAAAACAACTGCATCAAAAAATAAAAACAAAACCCAAACAAGATACATGTGGTATTCTTGGTTAGAAAGACTTTAGCAAAAATATAGCAACTAGTGGGTTTTAAGCTATGTCAGTGAGTAAAGCGGTCTATAGAAAATTTTGAGAATTTGAAGGGAAACATCACATTTCCCTGTACCCCTGTGAAAGTCAGGAGCAAATCTATAAAAACTGGTCAACCATTAATAGGAATAAAAGATAAAAACAGTATCAGTACAGTACAGAAGAATATATAGTTTTTTGTAAGCAAAATGCTTCAAAACGTTTCTCATGTTGAGTTAAAAATCAAATGCTAGAGTGCCCAGTGGATGTCACTGAAGTCCCCAGGGTCTCCCAGCCCCCCCTCTGCTTCTAAGTAATTCATGAAGGCAGCCATGGCTGTGTCGTCATTGTCACAGAGGGCATCAAAATCCAGCTGGGCTCCTTCTCCTATTGAATTAAAATACAGGCTTATGTAAGTACATTTGGAGGTTAAAAAATGAGTTATCAAAAATGGCAAAGCAAGGCTAGGTAGGATACCATACAATGTATTATTGAAGGCAAAGTATACGTCTTAAATTGCAGAAGCCTGATACATTTTTAAATGGGTCGCCTATTTTTATAACAATCTGCTGTCAGATAAATTGAGCTTCACTCATTTGATGCACATAAGTGAGCTAGTCTACGAGCTTTCTAATAGAAAATAAAAGCTAAGAGGTACAGACTCCCAGACAGTTGGAAGCTAGGGGTTGGGGTTTATTCATGTGTGTATATAGAGCCTTGAAGGAGAAATTTAACTTTAATCTGCCTTGTGAAAATACTCTGCTTGTTTAACCCCAAAATGAGAAGGCTGAGACAAAAGCATCTTCCCCCAAATTCGAAAGACTCTTATAAAAGTGGGGGGTCCCCAGATTTTTGACTGAAAAAGGAAATAAGGAGGAACCATGGAAATGAGATTTAAATTAGAGATAAGGAAGAGGTTCTAGAAATTCAGGGTTAAAACACAGCTACAGATTAATCGAAGTTTTCTAGGTATCTTTCAGAGTACAATAGAATTTGCGATGATTAATATGTGGCTCTCTGTGAAGCTGATGTCCAGGTTCCTTGAAGTCCTTTGATTCTCTTTAACATACATTTTCAGGAGATCAGAGTCAGTTATGGGAGGGTATAAAATTGTGTCATTTCAATTTTCTTCATTTGGACTTTGCATAAACATAGTTAAAATGAATAATTACATCTTAAACATTTTATGATTGGTATCTTTAAAAATTCTTTTTCTTAAGAATGGACATTTTCCCCTAAATACAAGAGCTTTAGTTTTATTGCAATTGTGTGTTTTAATAATACCCACAACTGATTCAGTGGATAATCAAATTTCCAATGACAGGTCCATTAAGTAGCATACACTTAAAAATTAACAGCATGATTACTGTATTTATGATTTTGAATGAAAAACTTATTTTTATTGAAGTATAAAAAATATGTTATAATGTGTTAGTTTCTGGTGTACAGCAAAGTGATTCAGTTTTTTTTTTTTTTTTTTTTTTTCTTTTTGCTGTATGCGGGCCTCTCACTGCTGCGGCCTCTCCCGTCGCGGAGCACAGGCTCCGGACGCGCAGGCCCAGCGGCCATGGCTCACGGGACCAGCCGCTCCGCGGCACACGGGATCCTCCCAGACCGGGGCACGAACCCGTATCCCCTGCACCGGCAGGCGGACTCTCAACCACTGCGCCACCAGGGAGGCCCGTGATTCAGTTTTATACATATATGTTTTATATGTATAAAACTGAATCATTTTATATAAAATATATATGTATTCTTTTTCAGATTCTTTTCCATTATAGTTTATTACAATATATTGAATATAGTTCCCTGTGCTATACAGTAGGACCTTGTTGTTTATCTATTATATGTATAGTAGTTTGTATCTGCTAATCCCAAACTCCTAATTTATCCCTCCTCGCCTTTTCCCCTTTGGTAACCATACATTTGTTTTCCATGTCTGTGAGTCTATCTCTGTTTTGTAAATAAGTTCATTTTTTTGGATTCCACATATAAGTGCTATCATATGATATTTGTCTTTCTCTGTCTGACTTACTTTACTCAGTATGATAATCTCTAGGTCCATCCATGTTGCTGTAGATGGCATTATTTCATTATTTTTTATGGGTGAGTAATATTCCACTGTGTATATAAACCACATCTTCTTTATCCATTCATCTGTCAGTGGACATATAGGTTGCTTCCATGTCTTGGCTATTGTAAATAGTGCTGCTATGCACATTGGGGTGCAAGTATCTTTCTGAATTAGTTTTCTCCAAATATATGTCCAGGAGTGGGAATGCTGGATCATATGGTAGCTCTATTTTTAGTTTTTTAAGGAACCTCCGTACTGTTTGCCATAGTGGCTGCACCAATTTACATTCCCACGAACAGTGTGGGAGGGTTCCCTTTTCTCCCCACCCTCTCCTGCATTTATTATTTGTAGACTTTTTGATGATGACCATTCTGACTGGTGTGAGGTGATACCTCACTGTAGTCTTGGGGAAAATCTTAGTTTTAAAGTTGTTTGCATCTCTAGAAATTTCCTAAGCCTGAAAATATAGTGATTAAGAAAGAGTTTTTGGAAAACCAAAATGGCAGGCAGTTGCCAAAGAAAACTTACCAAGGAGTGGTTCATGCCTACGGGGAGCAACAGCACTTGGGTTTTGCTTTGTAGCCTGTAGCTCCCCTATTTCAGAAGGACTTAGTGTAGTCAGCTCCTTATTTGACATCTGTAAAGAAAGAATAATAAATAGAAAGTGTCCTATTTGAATGAAATAAAGACCTCTTAGCAGTTTTCAGATGTGGGCATTCTGGCAATGCCACCACTGCCATCAACAACATGGCAGCTCATGCTTCGTATTCTGTGCTAAGTACTCCACAAGCATCATCTCGTTTCATGTTACACATGTCGTGAGGTCAGGCATCTGAGGCCTAAAGAGTCTAATATCTTGCCCAAAGTGTTGGAGCTATGATTCTAACCCAAGTCTACCTGACTTCAAAGCCCCCGCATTATTCATAACCATAACTGAATTACATACATAAGGAAAAGTTTTCGATTAAAAATGAAAAGCTATTTCAGTTTTTTTTAAATGATGATAAAATAGTATCTCATGTGAAACTACAATGGGAAATACTGCTTTGGAGTAGGGAATGGAGTAAACCAGAGACTTTTACCAAAATGTTACCATACTGTTTAACAGTCACAGGACAAACAATCTAATGTTCATGTAGCTCATCAAAAGAAGAAATCATTTACCTATGTTGTCTATTCAGTTGATGAACTTTGCCGTAGAATGACTATATAACGTACACTACTTGTAGAGTCTTGTGCGTTACAAGGACTTAAATCCCTGTTTCTGGCATATTGTCTGGCACAAAATGGGTACCCAATCAACATTTGCTAAATGTATGAGTAAAACTGGCAAATACTAGATCAAAAGCCTATATTAATATAAAAAGACACTTTCAAGTTCCCTTTTGTCCCTAGTCAGATTTAATTTCTCTTTTCTCCTATATTCTTATACCACTTAGTTTATATACCTACTTTAGAGCTTTTTGTTGTCTGGGATACATCAGAACTGTATACGGGTCTTCCACATTTTCAGCACTATGTTCAGTCATTTTTGTATATGCAACAATGCACTTCAAATAGCTAGTATTTGTTCAATTGAATTAAATAGTAGGTAGTACTTAGTTTGTAGCTTATATTATTTAAACATCTTTCCAGACCCTAAGGAGTATATTTAGTCCACAGAATAGAATCTATTAAAATAACAATAATAGCTACCACTTATTGAGCACACATTGTGTCCCAGGCACTGTGAAGTTTTTGTTTCTTTGTGTATTAAATCATTTAATTCACACACCACTCCAAGAGACTGGTGCTATTATTAATCCCTTTTTACAAATGAGGAAGTTGAGGTGCAGAGTTTAAATAACATGCAGGAGGTTACCCAGAAGTAAGTGTCTGAATCACAACTTGGACCCAGATAGTATGGTCCCAAGCGTCTTCCTCTTAACCACTATTCTATATTGCCTCTTAAAAACTCTGAGCTAAGTAGAAAGGGTTCATTCTTTACAGGATGGCCTCTTTTCTCAAAAGAAATAATCAACAAGGAGCAATGTTATTGTTCATTTATTTCACGAATATTATCACTTACAATGGTACTTACATTCCTGCAGTTTATAGTGTGAGTATCTTTCAATAAATCTGTTGGACTTGAATCATCAAGGGATGAAGAAGACTGTAACCTTCAAAAAGTGACACATAAAACATTTTATGTGTCTATTTATATATATTTTAGAAAATTTTCTCCTCTGAATACATAATCTACTGTTAAAAATACAGGGAGGAACATAAGACTGAATATCACAACAGTTTTCATAATCAGACTGACTCGTTCAGTGCCAGCCTTATTTTTGACTATGGAGTGCTGAAAACACTATAGTAAATAGAAACAAACTCTGAGGTGAAAGCTCTTAAGTAAATCATGTTACCTGTCTTAATACAGCACGTGGCAAAGTAATGGAATAACAACAACATGGTTCAAAATAGGCGTTCAGTTCCTTATCAGGATACTGAAAAGCAGAACTAAGAATAAAGAAAGATTTCTTAACATCCTGCAACCTTTTTTTTAAAGTAGAAAATGCGTCATACTTTTACTATAATAGGTCATCCCCAGGTCCAAAATCAATGAAACACATAAAGACAAAAACATAATCATACGCTTTGATCATAAATCTCTTCAAGACTTAATATGTAAAACTGACAGTGTCATATAATATATTATTAAATGCTCAATTATGTGAAACATAATGGCATAAATGTAACTTTATGTCCTTTTGTATTCCCAAGAAGGCAACTGACAAAGTATAGAGGGAGAAATTAAAACAGAAGAATGAAATGAATTAGGTAGGAAACACAGACGAAAAGACCAGTGACATGTCTTAGAGATTTTTCACAATGTAATGTATATAGCTTGGCTGGCTTCCCATCTGTGGTTCATGGTTTAAAATCACCATCTGCTCAATTAGCCTTTGTTTAAAGATGAAAACTATCTGCCCCCACATGCACATCACTGCCAGATTAATCTTCTGAAATATGGCTTTCTTCGTATTAGTCACTGGGCAGAAACTTGCTATTTAAGTCCCTCCACTACTTGACTTCCCCTTAGTTAAAAGTCCCTTTAACCAAGTTAAAACTCAGTTGCTCAGCAACCTGACTCTTCTCTCAGTGAATCTCCTTGATGTTTGCTGAAACCACCATGCTCTCTCCCGCTCACCTCCATACATTGGCCGAGGTGCCTCCATATATAAATGCTCTCCCCACTGCATCCTGCAGCTGCACCCAGCTAGCAACTTTGGCTCAATTTCCACTTTCTTTACGAAGCCCTTCCAGCATATACAGTCAAATGATTTTCAACAAGGGTGCCAACACCATTCAGTTGGGGAAGGAACAGTCTTTTCAGTAAATGCTGTGAGAAAACTGAATATCCACATGCAAAGGAAGCTGGACTCTAACCCTACTCAGGGTAATGTTTTGGTCGAACTTTGTCCTACTTAGTACAAGTATTTACAATTCACTCCAGAAATACATTTTAAGCTTTTATTATGGAAAACTTAGATATAAAAATAGACAGTATAATGAAATCTCAAATACCCACCAAACAGCTTCAATAATTATTCTTTCCTAATCTTGTTAAATGTATTTAACCTGAAGTCATACTTCCTCTCTCCTCCCAGACATTTCACCATTTAATCTGTAAATACTTCTCACTGCAAAAATACTGATTTAATTGATTATGGGGTGCTGTCCATGATATAACTGTTCTCTGTGGGTATTACACATATCTCTTTAAAAAAATTGAATTCCAGGGGCTTCCCTGGTGGTGCAGTGGTTGAGAGTCCGCCTGCCGATGCAGGGGACACGGGTTCGTGCCCTGGTCCGGGAGGATCCCACATGCCGCGGAGCAGCTGGGCCCATGAGCTGTGGCCGCTGAGCCTGCGCGTCCGGAGCCTGTGCTCCGCAACGGGAGAGGCCACAACAGTGAGAGGCCCGCGTACCGCACAAAAAAAATAAAAAATAAAAAATAAAAATTGAATTCCAAAACATTGCCTTTCTAAAATCCAGAAAAATTCTGAGTTCAAAACCTATCTGGTCTAAAGGGTTTTAGATGAGCAATTATGGGCCTGTATATACACATATTCACATATATCCACACATATCTTTCTTTTTTCTTATACAAGTGAGTTATTATACATGCTATTCTTTTGTTGTATTCCTGTGCTTTTTTCTATTAACCAGATAAAGCTCTTGCCATATTAGTATAAACAGAGCTACCTAATATTTAACTGTTGCAGAGTATGCCATTGTATGGATATACCATAATAAGTTATGGTTATGGTAAAGATTTAAATATTTAAATCACTACTTAAACAGTGCAGCAAGAAACAGTCTTGTTCATGGGTCTCTGCGCAGTTGTGTAAGAATTTGTTCCTGGGGTAGAGTTGCTGAGTCTAAGATCATATACACTTATATTTTTGATGGTGTAGTCAAATTGCGCTTCAAAGAGCTTGCGCTAGTTTATATTCCCATGGACAGTTTAAGAGGGACTGTTTCCTCAGACTCTCACTAGTATTACCAAACTTTCAAATCTTTGACAATCTCCTAAATGAAAAAATGTATGTCATTATTGTTTAATTTTGTATATATAAAATTTTAACTGGGGTTGAGCAATTTTTAGTTTCTTGGCCATTTACACTTTTATTTTCTATTTATGTCCACTCTCTAAATTTTTTATTGAGTTATTAAATAACTCCTTTAATAACTTTACTCTTTATTCTACACATAAAGTTTAATATATATAAAATTATACAAAGTTTAATATAAAATTCAATAACTTTATTCTTTATACTACAAATCTCTTCATGTATTAAGATAATGAGTACATTTTATCATATGAAGTACATTTTCTGTGTATAATTTGTCTTTTAACCTTGCTAATTATAACGGTTATAGTTATGTTTAAGTTTTGAGTTTTTATACAATTAAATTTATCCATTTTTTTCTTAATAAATTCCGGATTTTGTGTGATGTTTAGAAAGGACTTTCCAAACTATGTTGCTACTGTAAAGGTGATCTTCTCTTCCATTATATTATTGAACTGGTTATTGTTTGCATATAGGAAACCTATTGATTTTTTAATATTGGTTTTGTAAATATGATGATAATTTTACTTGTGAAAGTATTTGCAGCAATAAAACATTACCTTTGTAAGTCCAGAAGTTCACTTGCAATATCTGTTCCGATACTACCAGCACCAAGTACTGTTCCCGTAGACATTCCAGACCCACTAATGCAAGACTGTCTAGAGGATCCTAAATAATAACAGAAGGAAAGATTCAATAGAGGGCTTTAAGAAATATATAACTTTGGTCAATATCTTTCTTTCAATTCAAATATATTTCCTATTTCCCTCTTAAAAAGTAATAGACCAGCTGCATCCTAAAATGTTAGAAATATTCATGCTTACATTACGAACATAACTCATGATGGTTTAAGATGCTTATGAAGAGTGATGTGAATCAAATATGTGGAAAGTCATTGAGGGTTCAATCATGACCTGTAACCTTTGAGTACATACAGTTCCTTCCCACTTTAACCTCCACACTAAAGCCAGAGCAATACCACTTTTTTTCTTTTATTGAAGTATAGTTGATTTATAATATTGTTAGTTTCATGTGTATAGCAAAATGATTCAGTTATATATATGTATGTATATATATTCTTTTTCAGATTCTCTTCCATTATAGGTTATTACAAGATATTGCATATAGTTCCCTGTGCTATATGGGAAATCCCTGTTGTTTATTTTATATATAGTAGTGTGTATCTGTTAATCCCATATTCCTAATTTATCCCTCTCTCCCCCGTTTCCCCTTTAGTAACCATAAGTTTGTTTTCTATGTCTATGAGCCTGTTTCTGTTTCGTAAATAAGTTCATTTGTATTACTTTTTCAGATTCCACATGTAAGTGATATCACACAATATTTGCCTTTCTCTGAAGTGACTTACTTCACTTAGTATAATAATCTCTTTGTCTATCCATGTTTCTGCAAATTGCAATATTTCATTCTTTTTTTATGGCTGAATACTACTTTATTTTAAATATTTCCTAATATTTTAATTTTTCTTTACACAAATAATATATTAAAATATTCCTGTGGTAAAGAACTAAGATAACTCCCTCTTAGTGCTTTTCATTAATTTGACCAACAGATATTTGAGTGCCTTAATGTATAAGGAACTATGCCAGCTGCTGGGGATGATAATGAGTAAAACACCATACCTACCCTTGAAGAACTCACAGTCTAGCAGTGAGCCAGTTGAGTGAACGAATAATTGCAATACAATGTAAGATTATAACAGAAGTGTGACCAAAGTACTGTGGGAATTCTGAGGAGGATAACTCAACCCACTGAAATTTTTTTTTTTTTTTTAATGAAACTCTCTAGGAGTTAAGCCAGCATTTTATTTATTTATTTAGTTTTGGCTGTGTTGGGTCTTCGTTTCTGTGCGAGGGCTTTCTCTAGTTGCGGCAAGCGGGGCCACTCTTCATGGTGGTGCGCAGGCCTTTCACCGTCGCGGCCTCTTTTACTGCGGAGCACAGGCTCCAGATGCACAGGCTCAGTAGTTGTGGCTCACGGGCTCAGTTGCTCCACGGCATATGGGATCTTCCCAGACCAGGGCGCGAACCCGCGTTCTCTTAACCACTGCGCCACCAAGGAAGCCCCTGAAATCTTTTTGATTTCACCTTGAAATTTTTCCCTCTCCAAGACAGAAAAAGATGGTAACTTAATAATAACAGTCTTAGTAATAAGTCTCCATCACCTAAAACTAAGCTTACCTTCTGATGATTGAGAGTTGCAAGGAAGCAATGATGTTTCTCCAGTATCACTATGTCCCCTAGAATTAAGAAACACTATAGGTGATTTTTTTTTAAGGTGAAGGAAAATGTTTAAGCAACTACATTAAGCTCTGTGTATTTGAATTATCAGTTTTTGACCTATTTGTGTTTTATATACATATTGTTAATGTCACCATCAGAGACGGAGGTATTGATGTGCTAAGTACCAGGGCTTTTGCCAGATGTCATATTACCCTGTAATGTACATGTTTCCAAAGATACAAACTCTCAGCTCATATTCTAATGATAAGGAGACAAGAATTACTGGGATGAATAATAGAATTATTGGGATGGGTAATTAGTACCTGCTGGAGGTACTAAGAATTGGGGGCTCTTTTTTAAAATATTGTACATAAGGAAATAGAATTGGCTTGATAAAACCTTATAGCAATTTTAAAGAGAAACAGAAAAATAATACTTAGAACAAGGCCATGCTAGCATGTTGAGCAAATCAGGAAAAGGTGGCTCTTCCTTCAGGCTGACACAGCAATAGACCAGGGCTTGGAAGGCAGTGAACGGGCTGGATTTCTGCTTATCCCTCAGCCAAGTACTCCTGCACAATCATATTTGTTCCCAAGGCTCAGAAAATGGACACGCAAAAATGATGTGGAGGGCAAAACAGTTTCTTACCATTTTGAACAGTTTAAAGCCACATCCACATAGTTTTTTTGAAGGACAAAGCAAGGCCATGAAGGGTAGGAAACAATTGCCTGAATAAATGCATTTACTGTCACATTTTATACTAAGCCAAAAGGAATTTTTTATAAAAGGGCAAACTTTTAGCTTAATTCTGAAAACTAATGCCAATGAACAGTGAATGAATTACTCAAAATATATACTCAAGTTCCAAAGCCAGAGAATCACACAGGTTTTTTTTTAAATTGAAGTATAGTTGATTTACAATGATTCAGGGGTACAGCAAAGTGATTAATATACATATACATATATGTATACACACATATTCTTTTTCAGTTTCTTTTCCACTATAGGTTATTATAAGATATTCAATATAGTTCTCTGTGCTATATAGTAGGTCCCTGTTGCTTATCTATTTTATATATAATACTGTGTATCTGTTAATCCCCAATTCTCGATTTATACCCCCCTTCCTCTTTGGCAACCATAAGTTTGTTTTCTATGTGAGTCTATTTCTGTTGTGTAAATAAGTTCACTTGTATCATTCTTTGGATTCTACATATAAGTGATATCATATGATATTTGTCTTTCTCTGTCTGATTTACTCCACTTAGTAGGATAATCTCTAGGTCCATCTATGTTGCTGCAAATGGCATTATACTCAAGTTATAAAGCCAGAGGATCAAACAGGTTTAATGATTTAGCAAGATGAAAAGAGGGAAGCAAAGATACTCATTTGAAATCAATATAAAGGTCTTAACAACATAAAAAATTACTTACAAAACTAAAGTGTTGACAGACACAATATATTCCAGTTCTTTGGTCCAAGGATTTGTGAAACTAAACCACTGGCTTCTTAAAGTTACGAAAGAGCCATCTTTTGCTCTGAATTTGTAGGAATCTGTAAATATTTTCTCTTTACTCTGTAGAACTTAACAAGAAAAGAAAATAATCAGCATAACAGTCTACCACTATACAAATCAATCCCTTAAGGATTAATTCAAGGTTCAGATTTCACAGGAATGAAAAATTAAGAGTTGAAGTTGTAATTAAAAAGTACCAAAAGACGATCCCTCTCAATGCATACCTGCTTTGTGCTTGTCATTCAAATTACTATGGTCATCTTGATGAAAATATTCATAACAAGAAGTTCCCAAAAGTTCCTGAGGCAGATATCCTAAAATTGCTGTTGCCCTGGTTTTAAAATTAAAAATAAAGTTCAGAATTGGTGAATGTATCCCCTTCCAGAATACTGTTGGTCCATACATGGTCAGGATAGTAGAGAAGTAGACTGGGGGGATGAGTAACCCATTTGCTTTACTGGGCTCCTTTGGCTGCCCTAGACCCAGATTAGAGCTGCAAAGCAGAATGGACACCCAGGCACCAGGCTACTCCAGAGGCCACCTACCCAATCCAGGGTATGCTATTCCTACCATTCACCAATAAAATTGTGGCCATAGACCATGTCCAGTTTCTGCACCATTGGCTAAGAAATATTTCAAGTTTACAATTTGGCTTGAACAAATTTACTGATATATCCATATCCTTATTTCATTTAAACTTTATTTCCTGTTCTAAAGCCTTAAAAAAAAATCCAGCCGTGTTACTAAGCCACATCTTTAGTAGCCTTAAATATCCCATTGAACTCTAATCGTTACGGCACATAAATGTTTACCTTTGATCAACATAGACAAATTGTCCGTTCACTGCAAAACGGGTAATAAATTCAGTTGGTTTCACTTTAATCTCTCCACTGTTCTGTGGGACAATATATGGATGTAATCTTCCAATGGCAACAAGGCAGGTAAAATTACTACTGTCTTTCTTATTGTCCGTTTCTTCTTCCATTCCAACAATATTTGGAGGCCAGTTTCTCAAGTAACCAGTGCAGTGGATAGTACAGAATTTTCTATGATCTAATTCAAAGGTTAAAAAAAAAAAAGCATTTGTCAACTATATCACAATAAAACTAAAAAAAAAGATAAAAATTTAAAAAGCATTTGAACCATTATGAATTCTTAAATTTGTTACACTGACATTTATAATAGTTATAATTGTGCTATGAAATAGTCTTTAAATATGCTAAATATGAAAAGGGAATAGGATTGCATTAAAAAGAAATCATCAATCATGTTTACTTAACAACTTCATTCCTAATGGGTTATTTTTCTCAAGAACTAAACTGTACGTACTACGTCAAAATGATTGTTTTAATTTCGGTTTAAATAGGTCTATAGTTATTTCGTTATTTCCAAGCTAATTTTTTAAATTACAGTACTTTATGTGTTAGAAAAAGTTAAACTTCATGCTCCCTTGCTCTCAGCTACAGAAGTATTGTTTTCAGCTTATTTAAATTTTGGTATATTATAATTTATATTCATAAATTTAAAGGATACATGGATATATTCATAAATTTCTTATGTAAGCACCTATAATGACTAATAGATACATATGATTGTAATAGATTATAGACATTTTAGAGAACATTTAGAGAAATTATAATAAAATGTATAAAAATAAAACGACTCAGATTTCACTTTTCAAAAACATCTTAAGCAATTAACTCATTAGAAAAAGCTCATCAAGGGCCTCCCTGGTGGCGCAGTGGTTGAGAGTCCGCCTGCCGATGCAGGGGATGCGGGTTCGTGCCCCGGTCTGGGAGGATCCCATATGCCGCGGAGCGGCTGGGCCCGTGAGCCATGGCCGCTGGGCCTGCGCGTCCGGAGCCTGTGCTCCGCAACGGGAGAGGCCACAACAGTGAGAAGCCCGCGTACCGCAAAAAAAAAAAAAAAAAAAAAAAAAAAAAAAAAAAAAAAAAAGAAAGAAAAAGCTCATCAAACAGATCCAACCAGAAAAATAAAAAATTGGAAATAATCCATATATTCAAATAACAGGAAATGCTTAAGAAAACAATGACAGTATAAAAGATAGGCAGTATACAGATTATGGCAACCTACAAAAAAGTAACTTAAAGGTTAAAAAGGGGGGGGGGAAGCTGATAAAAATTACTTAAAATAGTTGCTTGTGATAAGATTTAGAAAAGACCAGAACAGTCATTTTTTTAAGTTGGCACCTTTTGCTAAGACTGTTACTACAAATCTTTAAAAAAAAAAAAAATTTTTTTTTAATGGAAGATGATATGGGCTGTCTTATAAGATAGCAACTAACAGTAATAGCAAAGGTGTAAAGAACACTTTATGTGCCATGCTCTGTTTTAAGTTCTCTAAATGAATAACTCATTTATTCTTCTTAGTAGTCCTATGAGAGGTTCTAATATCATCCCCATTATCTCAGGAAACTGAGAGTTACTGCCAGGGTCACATCAGGGAAGGGTGGAGCTGAGGGTTTACATCCAGACAGGCTGGCTCCAGAACTCCCTCTGTGAACCGCTACTGTGGTGCTATTTGATGGTAGTGAGTGCCTGTCACAGAAGGTGTTCAAACAGGAGTTGCCTGAGTGATGGAGGGGGAGGACTACAAAAAGGTGTTCCAGTCAGAGGGAACAGCCAGTGCAAACAAAGTCAAGAGCGAGCAGTCAGAAGCAGCTGAAGCATAGTCTGTGATGGGGAAGTGGCAGAATAAAGCAGGGAACAGACAGTTTAGCTCTTGTAAGCCCCACATAGAACCTTGTATTCAACACCTAACAGACATCATCCCCTCCACAGCCCACAGACGCCTTAAATTACACGTTATCTCTTCCAACCCCAACCTAAGCCTTTATCACTTATTCCCTATCCTGCTTAATGACACCACCATCAACCCAGGTAGTTAAGTGACAAACCTGGGCTCCTCCCTTCGCCTCACCCAACATCCAAGATACCTTAAAGGAATTAAAAATAGGGATAAGTGTAATACAAGGTTTTCATTCATATTAACAAAATTAGATGGCAGTCAAAAATAAAAAGGCTTACATCTGTGACAACACGGGTGGACCCTGAGTATATTATGCTGAGTGACATAAGTCAGACGGAGAAAGACAAATACCGTGTGATTTCACTTATATTTAGAATATAAAAAACAAACAAACAAAAACCAAAATAAATGAACAAACCAAACCAAACAAAAACAAACACATAGATACAGAGAACAGAGTGGTGGTCACCAGAGGGGTAGGGGAGACGGAGAGTGGGGGAAGAGGGGACGGCAAAATGAGTAAAGGGGAGTCAACCATATGGTGATGGATGGAAACGAAACTTTTGGTGGTGAGCATACTACAGGGTCTACAGAAGTAGAAATATAATGTTGTACACATGAAACTTACATAATGTTATAAACAAAAGTTACTTCAATAAAAAAATTAATTAACTTTAAAAAAGGCCTATAAACTGAGTTTGGCATTTCTGATGATGCTTGCAAATTTACAAATGATACTGACTAAAAATATTCTACTCAATGGAAAATATAGACTGAAAAATGTTTTACATTTATATATGGAATCTCATCACACAGAACTTAGCCTCTTTAATTCTTCTCTAACAACAGGGTTACTAACAATTTCCAACTCAATCTGTCCCTCAATTCTCACCTTGAACATTTATTCAGTTGGCAAATTTCTAGCTTGGATTGTGTAATTCCATTCACGGATGGAATGCGACCCATTTGATCAATTATTTAAAGTTAAAAAAAAATCCTATTAAAAAATCCTCTTGGGGATTGCTTCAAGATGGCAGAGTAGAAGGACGTGCTCTCACTCCCTCTTGTGAGAACACCAGAATCACAACTAACTGCTGAACAGTCATTGACAGGAAGACACTGGAACTCACCAAAAAAGATACACCACATCCAAAGACAAAGGAGAAGCCACAATGAGACGGTAGGAGGGGCGCAATCACAATAAAATCAAATCCCATAACTGCTGGGTGGGTGACCCACAAACGGGAGAACACTTATACCATAGAAGTCCACCCACGGGAGTGAAGGTTGTGAGCCCCACATCAGGCTCCCCAACCTGGGGGTCCGGCAATGGGAGGAGGAATTCCTAGAGAATCACATTTTGAAGGCTAGCGGGATTTGATGGCAGGGCTTCGACAGGACTGAGGGAAACAGAGACTCCACTCTTGGAGGGCACATACAAAGTAGTGTGCGCATTGGGACCCAGGGGAAGGAGCAGTTACCCCAGAGGAGGCTGAACCAGACCTACCTGCTAGTGTTGGAGGGTCTGCTGCAGAGGCGGGGGGTGGCTCTGTTTCACTGTGAGGACAAAGAGACTGGCAGAAGAAGTCCTGGGAAGTACTCCTTGGCGTGAGCCCTCCCAGAGTCCACCATTAGCCCCACCAAAGAGCCCAGGTAGGCTGCAGTGTTGGGTTGCCTCAGGCCAAACAACCAGCAGGGAGGGAACCCAGCCCCACCCATCAGCAGTCAAGCAGATTAAAGTTTAACTGAGATCTGCCCACCAGAGCAACAGCCAGCTCTACCCACCACCAGTCCCTCCCATCAGGAAACTTGCACAAGCCTCTTAGATAGCCTCATCCACCAGAGGGCAGAGAGCAGAAGCAAGAAGAACTACAATCCTGCAGCCTGTGGAACAAAAACCACATTCGCAGAAAGACAAGATGAAAAGGCAGAGGGCTATGTACCTGGTGAAAGAACAAGACAAAACCCCAGTAAAACTAAATGAACTGGAGATAGGCAACGTTCCAGAAAAAGAATTCAGAATAATGATAGTGAACATGATCCAGGACCTCGGAAAAAGAATGGAGGCAAAGATCAAGAAGATGCAAGAAATGTTTAACAAAGATCTAGAAGAATTAAAGAACAAACAAACAGAGATGAACAATACAATAACTGAAATGAAAAATATGCTAGAAGGAATCAATAGCAGAATAACTGAGGCAGAAGAACGGATAAGTAACCTGGAAGACAGAATGGTGGAATTCACTGCTGCGGAAAAGAATAAAGAAAAAAGAATGAAAAGAAATGAAGACAGCCTAAGAGACCTCTGGGACAATGTTAAACGCAACAACATTCACATTGTAGGGTCCAAGAAGGAGAAGAGAGAGAGAAAGGACCTGAGGAAATATTTGAAGAGATTATAGTCGAAAACTTCCCTAACATGGGTAAGGAAATAGCCACCCAAGTCCAGGAAGTGCAGCGAGTCCAATACAGGATAAACGCAAGGAGAAACACGCCAAGACACATAGTAATCAAATTGGCAAAAATTAAAGAAAAATTATTGAAAGCAGCAAGGGTTTTCCGACAAATAACATACAATGGAGCTCCCATAGCATTAACAGCTGATTTCTCAGCAGAAACTCTACAAGCCAGAAGGGAGTGGCATGATATACTTGAAGTGATGAAAGGGAAGAACCTACAACCAAGATTACTCTAGCAGGCAAGGATCTCATTCAGATTCAATGAAGAAATCAAAAGCTTTACAGACATGCAAAAACTAAGAGAATTCAGCACCACCAAACCAGCTCTAAAACAAATGTTAAAGGGACTTCTCTAGGTGGGAAACACAGGAGAAGAAAAAGACCTTCAAAAACAAAGCCAAAACAATTAAGAAAATGGTCATAGGAACATACATACTGATAATTACCTTAAACGTGAATGGATTAAAGGCTCCAACCAAAAGACACGGGCTTACTGAATGGATACAAAAACAAGACCCATATATATTGCTGTCTACAAAAGACCCACTTCAGTCCTAGGGACACATTCAGACTGGAAGTGAGCACATGTTAAAAGATATTCCATGCAAATGGAAATCAAAAGAAAGCTGGAGTAGCAATATTCATATCAGATGAAATAGACTTTAAAATAAAGAATGTTACAAGAGACAAGGAAGGACACTACATAATGATCAAGGGATCAATCCAAGAAGAAGATATAACAATTATAAATATATATGCACCCAACACAGGAGCACCTCAATACATAAGGCAACTGCTCACAGCTATAAAAGAGGAAATTGACAGTAACACAATAATAGTGGGGGACTTTTAACACCTCACTTACACCAATGGACAGATTATCCAAACAGAAAATTAATAAGGAAACAGAAGCTTTAAATGACGCAATAGACCAGATAGATTTAACTGATATTTATAGGACATTCCATCCAAAAACAGCAGATTACACTTTCTTCTCAAGTACTCACGAACATTCTCCAGGATAGATCACACCTTGGGTCACAAATCAAGCCTCAGGAAATTTAAGAAAACTGAAATCATATGAAGCATCTTTTCTGACCACAAGACTATGAGATTAGAAATCAATTACAGGGAAAAAATGTAAAAAACACAAACACATGGAGGCTAAACAATACAGTACTAAGTTTATAGCTATACAAGCCTATGTCTAGAAACAAGAAAAATCTCAAATAAACAATCTAACCTTACATCTAAAGGAACAAGAGAAAGAAGAACAAACAAAACCCCAAGTTAGCAGAAGAAATCATAAAGATCAGAGCAGAAATAAATGAAATAGAAACAAAGAAAACAATAGCAAAGATCAATAAAACTAAAAGCTGTTTTTTGAGAAGAAAAACAAAATTGATAAACCATTAGCCAGACATAAAAAAAGGGAGAGGACTCAAATCAATAAAATTAGAAATGAAAAAGGAGAAGTTACAACAGACACCACAGAAATACAAAGCATCCTAAGAGACTACTACAAGCAACTCTATGCCAACAAAATGGATAACCTGGAAGAAATGGACAAATTCTTAGAAAGGTATACATTCCAAGACTGAACCAGGAAGAAAAGGAAAATATGAACAGACCAATCACAAGTAATGAAATTGAAACTGTGATTAAAATTCTTCCAACAAACAAAAGTCTAGGACCAGATGGCTTCACAGGTGAATTCTATCAAACGTTTAGAGACGAGCTAACACTCATCCTTCTCAAACTCTTCCAAATAATTGCAGAGGGAGGAACACTCCCAAACTCATTCTATGAGGCCACCATCACCCTGATACCAAAACCAGACAAAGATACTTCAAAAAAAGAAAATTAAAGACCAATATCACTGATGAATATAGATGCAAAAATCCTCAACAAAATACTAGCAAACAGAATCCGACAACACATTAAAAGGATCATACACCATGATCAAGTGGGATTTATCCCAGGGATGCAGGGATTCTTCAATATACGCAAATCAATCAGTGTGATCCACCATATTATCAAACTGAAGAATAAAAACCATATGACCATCTCAACAGATGCACAAAAAGCTTTTGACAAAATTCAACACCCATTTATGATAAAAACTCTGCAGAAAGTGGGCATAGAGGGAACCTACCTCAACATAATAAAGGCCATATACAACAAACCCACAGGAAACATCATTCTCAATGGTGAAAAACTGGAAGCATTTCCTCTAAGATCAGGAACAAGACAAGGATGTCCACTCTCACCACTATTATTCAACATAGTTTTGGAAGTCCTAGCCACGGCAATCAGAGAAGAAAAAGAAATTAAAAAAATACAAATTGGAAAAGGAGAAGTAAAGCTGTCACTGTTTGCAGATGACATGATACTATACACAGAGAATCCTAAAAATGCCACCAGAAAAGTACTAGAGCTAATCAATTAATTTGGTAAAGTTGCAGGATACAAAATTAATGCACAGAAATCTCTTGCATTCCTACACACAAATAATGAAAAATATGAAAGAGAAATTATGGAAACACTCCCATATACCACTGCAACAAAAAGAATAAAATACTTAGGAATAAACCTACCTAGGGAGACAAAAGACCTGTATGCAGATAACCATAAGACACTGATGAAAGAAATTAAAGATGATACCAACAGATGGAGAGATATACCATGTTCTTCGATTGGAAGAATCAATATTGTGAAAATGACTATACTACCCAAAGCAATCTACAGATTCAATGCAATCCCTATCAAATTACCAATGGCATTTTTTATGGAACTAGAACAAATCATCTTAAAATTTGAATGGAGACACAAAAGATCCCAAATAGCCAAAGCAGTCTTGAGGGAAAAAAACGGAGCTGGAGGAATCAGACTCTCTGACTTCAGACTATACTACAAGGCTACAGTAATCAAGACAATATGGTACGGGCACAAAAACAGAAACATAGATCAATGGAACAAGCTAGAAAGCCCAGAGATAAACCCATGCACCTATGGTCAACTAATTTATGACAAAGGAGGCAAAGATATACAATGGAGAAAAGACAGTCTCTTCAATAAGTGGTGCTGGGAAAACTGGACAGCTACATGTAAAAGAATGAAATTAGGGCTCCCCTGGTGGTGCAGTGGTTCAGAGTCCGCCTGCCAATGCAGGGGACACGGGTTCGTGCCCCGGTCTGGGAAGATCCCACGTGCCACGGAGCGGCTGGGCCCGTGAGCCATGGCTGCTGAGCCTGCGCGTCCAGAGCCTGTGCTACGCAACGGGAGAGGCCACAACAGTGAGAGGCCCGTGTATCGCAAAAAAAAAAAAAAAAAAAAAAAAAAGAATGAAATTAGAACAGTCCCTAACACCATACAGAAAAGTAAACTCAAAATGGATTAAAGACCTAAATGTAAGACCGGACACTATATAACTCTTAGAGGAAAACATAGGAAGAACACTCTTTGCTATAAATCACAGCAAAATCTTTTTTGACCCACCTCCTAAAGAAATGGAAATAAAACCAAAAATAAACAAATGGGACCTAATGAAACTTAAAAGCTTTTGCACAGCAGAGGAAACCAGACGGAAACAAACCAAAGGAAACAAGACGAAAAGACAACTCTCAGAATGGGAGAAAATATTTGCAAACGAATCGACGGACAAAGGATTAATCTCCAAAATATATAAACAGTGCATGCAGCTCAATATTAAAAAAACAAACAACCCAACCTAAAAATGGGCAGAAGAGCTAAATAGACATTTCTCCAAAGAAGACATACAGATGGACCACAGGCACATGAAAAGCTGCTCAACATCACTAATTAGTAGAGAAATGCAAATCAAAACTACAATGAGGTATCACCTCACTCCAGTTAGAATGGGCACCATCAGAAAATCTACAAACAACAAATGCTGGAGAGGGTGTGGAGAAAAGGGAACCCTCTTGTGCTGTTGGTGGGAATGTAAATTGATACAGCCACTATGGAGAACAGTATGGAGGTTCCTTAAAAAACTAAAAATTGAATTACCATATGATCCAGCAATCCCACTATTGGGCATATACCCAGAGAAAACCATAATTCAAAAAGACACATGCACCCGAATGTTCATTGCTGCACTATTTACAATAGCCATGTCATGGAAGTAACCTAAATGCCCATCGACAGATGAACGGATAAAGGAGATGAGGTACATACATACAATGGAATATTACTCAGCCATAAAAAGGAATGAAATTGGGTCATTTGTTGAGGCATGGATGGATCTAGAGACTGTCATACAGAGTGAAGTAAGTCAGAAAGAGAAAAACAAGTATCATATATTAACGGATATATGTGGACCCTAGAAAAATGGTACAGATGAACTGGTTTGCAAGGCAGAAATAGAGACACAGATGTAGAGAACAAACATATGGACACCAAGGGGGGAAAGCGGCAGGGGGGTGGGGGTGGGGGTGGGGGTGTGAAGAATTGGGAGATTGGGATTGACTATATACAGTGATGTGGATAAAATTGATGACTAATAAGAACATGCTGTATAAAAAAATAAATAAAATTCAAAAAAAGAAAACCCTCTCATCCCAAGAATTCTTTAGAATTTTACCTAAATACTGGGGTCATGGGCCTTAATCCTCACAAACTAATTATTTACAATCAGCTGCACAGGGTAGATTCATGTGCGATCGACTCCATGCTTTTAAAAAGAGAAAAACAAACAAAAACAACCCAAACACTGCTTTAATCCACAGGGTATCTTTTCAAAATCCTTTATGAAATTTTTCTTCCACAAGTTGCTGGCTGGGTCTCTCAACTTGGTATCTTGCTGGCTTAGTTTGAATTCTCACAGACGCTGATCCTGAGACAACGATTTGAGTATAAGAAGTGTATTTGAGAGGTGCTCCCAGGGAACTCTGGCAGGGAAGTGAGACAGGGAAGACAAAGAAGCTAATAATAGATACATTTTCCAACAAGTCCCCACTTTGGGAAACTAAAGCTTAACCTACTGGGGCAATCTGGGAAAAAAATGTAGAAAAAGAACCCCAGTTATGCAGCTTGAACGGCCTCAAGGAAAAGAGAGCAAGAATATTTATCCATCACCTCCCCTCAGTCAGTGGATGAGGGACCCTCCGGGGAGCACTGACTCCCCAGCACTGGAGGTCCGCCCCTTGCTGGTACAGGCAGAGCTGTCTCTAAGGACCAGAGAGAGAGGTCAAGCAGAGTCACGAGTATTGGTCACTGGAAGCCAAGGGGCATGAGAGGATGCCACATCTTTTTGCACAAGAAGCCCATGGATTACTGATTATCTTACCAAGATAAATTTAAGAAATACCTAAGATATTTGGTGACAATCATCCATCCTTAACAGCGTTTGATTTCACAAGTGGAGATACATGAGCAATCTTACCCCGTTTTTTTTTTTTTAACCCCGTTTTAAAAGCTGTTTCAAAATTTGATCCATGGCATTTATGTGAGAATCATGGTAGAAATAATGTTTTTAATGCCAATCATGTTTTTAAAAAACTTTTTATTATGGAAAATCTCAAATATTCACAAAATCAGAGAGAATAATATAATGAAGCCCCACTTGAGCGACTCATAGCCAATCTTGACAAATGGCCTTTCCATAAATCTTAATTTTTATTTTTTTTGGTTGTGCTGGTTCTTAGCTGTGGCTGGCAGGCTCCTTAGTTGCGGCATGTGGGCTCCTTAGTTGTGGAAGGAGGGCTCCTTAGTTGTGGAAGGAGGGCTCCTTAGTTGCGGCTCGCTGGCTCTTTAGTTGTAGCATGCGAACTCTTAGTTGCGGCATGTGTGTGGGATCTAGTTCCCTGACCACAGATCAAACCGAGGCCCCCTGCATTGGGAGTGCAGAGCCTTAACCACTGCGTCACCAGGGAAGCCCCTAAGTTTATTTTCAATTAGCATTAAAAGGGCTGCTTTCTAGTCTCTCTTCTTTTAAATTTAAATATAACGAAGGCAAAAGTAGGAAACAAAAAATAAGTGATTGCCAGGGCTAGTCTGGGGGAGAGATGAATAGACAGGGCACAGAGGATTTTTAGGGCAGTGAAAATACTCTGTATGATATTATAACGATGGATGTACGTAATTATACATTTGTCCAAACCCACAGAATGTACACCACCAAGAGTGAACCCTAAGGTAAACTAATGGACTTTGGGTGATTGTGATGTGTCAGTGTAGGTTTCATCCTTGTTTTAAAAGATATATATGGCATTCTGGGTGGAAGATGTTGATAATGGGGAAAACTATACATGTGTGAGGGCAAGGGGTATATGGCAAATCTCTATACCTCTCTCTCGATTTTGTTGTAAAGCTAAAACTGCTCTAAAAAGTAGTCTTAAGCAATAATTTAAAATTTTAAATGGAACTGGCATGTCCTGGTAAAAGGGAAAAACACCTTTACTAACTACAGGCTTTCTTCATTAACAGGGAGTGGTCTTAAAACATAGTGAATTCCATTGGCTAATTATTATTGGAAAAAACAATGTAGTAGCAACTCTATGCAAAAGATAATCATTTCACTTGACGGACACTGCCTTTGGTTAAAGTAAAATACAAAACTGTCTCATGAGTGGGAAGTCATCCGTGTGGCCAATCAGGGTTACATTCTGCAGTTACCTCATCGGGGCCCAGGCATCTGTCTACATGTCTGTCTACATACACTGCTCCCCAACTTCCAACTCTTCCACTGCGGGGACTGGCCCCGCTGATGGTTAACACAAGCCCTCATCACCTCTTAGGCCAAATCCACCTCATGCCTTTGGCACAGAGCTTTGGAGTATTAAGTGAATACCTGGTCAAGTACTTGAGCAGATTAAAAAGTCCTCTTTGAAAACATACTTGGCTGTAACTGCAGGCATCTGTGTAGCCCAGCTTGGAGTGGGGATGAGCATCTGTGTGTGGGCGGGGGTACATTCCCACAACAGGAGCCGACCCCGTTGCTGTGTGTCTGCTGCAGAAATCATCTGGAATGGATCTCTCCCATTAATAACCTTTGGCATCTAGGAAGCTACTCTTAACAGGTGGCATGGCATAGTGGAAAGAAGACAGATTTTAAAGCCAGATTCCTGATTCTGCCACTTTCTAGGTGACTTCAGACAAGTTACAGAACCTTTTTCAGCTTCTGGTTTTTCTCATCTGCAAGACTGGGATGGTTTGCACAGGATTGTTATGCAAATTAAATTAGGTACTTATGCAAAGTGCTTGGCATTCAGATTTTAAATACATACTGATTCTCTTTCTTGCTCTTTTATTCTCCCTCTCTTCTTTCTGAGCCACAAATAACAGCTTACACATAGTGAGTGCTTACTAGAAGCCAAGCACTGCCTCAGCTACATGTAATCCTAACCACACTCCCGTGAGGTGCTTAGTCCAGCCATTGTATCAGTCTGCTCGGGCTGCTATACAAAATACCAGACGGGTGGCTTAAACAATAGAAATGTATTTTCTCAAAGTTCTGGGGGCTAGAGGTCCATGATCAAGGTGTTGGAAGGCTTGGTGTCTCCTGAGGCCTCTCTCACTGCACCCTCAGCTGGCCTCCTCTGCGTGTATGCACCCCTGGCGTCTTCTCCTCCTCTTATGAGGATACCAGTCACAGCAGATTAGGGCCCCAGTCTTATGACCTCCCTTAACCTTTATTACCTCTTTAAAGGCCCTGTCTCCAAATACAGGCACATTGGGAATAAGGCCTTCTACATGTGGATTTAGGGGAAACACAATTCAGTCCACCCACCCATTTCCCATATATTGAGAGGAACTTGCCTAACGTCGCACAGTTGTTAAGCAGCAGACCTGACATTAAAACTCTATTGAGGGCTTCCCTGGTGGCGCAGTGGTTGGGAGTCCGCCTGCCGATGCAGGGGACATGGGTTCGTGCCCCGGTCCGGGAGGATCCCACATGCCGTGAAGTGGCTGGGCCCGTGAGCCATGGCCGCTGAGCCTGCGCGTCCGGAGCCTGTGCTCCGCAACGGGAGAGGCCACAACAGTGAGAGGCCCGCATACTGCAAAAAAAAAAAAACAAACAAACAAACAAAAAAACTCTATTGAATTCAGAGCCCAGGCCCTGTCCACTCTGTCCTAAAGCCTGTCCACCAGCACGGCTGTTGTGAAGCAGGACCTAGTATAAGAACCTGGGACAATGGAGGGACTTAAAGATATTTCAGTTTCTTTAATGCATCACAGAATTCAACTATAAATTAGCTCCAACTGACCATTTACCAGATATTCTTGAAATATCTGTATTTTCCCAGTAGGATTATCAATATGTATTTCAAAGGAAAGAAACTTTCCCTGCCTCTCTTATACATCTCTAAAACTTATAATTAAAAAAAAATCCTTTTAGAAACCACATGGAAGGACTAAAGTTTGATTATTACATTCTTCAAGAATGCTGCTTGGATTTTTTTTTTTAACCTATGACTATACACATGTGTTTTTGCTTAAGATTCAGTATTTACAAGACTGCTTTGGAATGCTACCACAGTACCATGTAGTTTCACAGAAGATATCTCACTTTCCTTTTGGTATCTTTACAAAGGGTTAAAAGGCCAGACACAGAAAGCATTATACCTCTAAGATTATTATTAGTGACTGACTGTATATATTCAGTCATGTGCTGTCCTAGAATTTGACAAAAAATGAAATGAGGGCTTCCCTGGTGGCGCAGTGGTTGAGAGTCCGCCTGCCGATGCAGGGGACACGGGTTCGTGCCCAGGTCCGGGAGGATCCCACATGCCGCGGAGTGGCTGGGCCCGTGAGCCATGGCCGCTGAGCCTGCGCGTCTGGAGCCTGTGCTCCGCAAGGGGAGAGGCCACAACAGTGAGAGGCCCGTGTACCGCAACAACAACCACAACCACCACAACAAAAAAAATGAAAACTCTAAGGTACAAGAAAGGATGAGCCTAGACAAGGTAGAGTCCTACCACCGATTTGTGACTCGTAGTGCCGTATTTCAAGACAAACTGTAAAATGCCAACTTAATAAACATACATTTATTTTCAGCAAGGCCAAGATGCCTTTGGTTTCCACTGCAGAGCCTTTTCAGATTTACTTATTGGAATTCCAGTAGAGAAAAATGATCCAAGCTGTTTCTCATCCTAGTCAGCTGGGGCCCGCATAACAAAGCACTACAGGCTGAGTGGCTTAAATAACAGAAGTTTATTTCCTCACAGTTCTGGAGGCTGGAGCTCCGAGATCAGGATGGCAGCATAGTTGAGTTCTGGTGGGGACTCTCATCCTAGCTCACAGGCAGCTACCATCTCGCTGTGTGCTCACAGACAGCAAACTCTCTGGGGTCTCCTCTTAGAAGGAGGGCCTCACCCTCATGACCTCACCTAAACCTAATTATCTCCCAAAGGTCCCATCTCCAAATACGACCACACTGGACTTCAACATATGGATTTTAGGGGACATAATTCGGTCCATAGTATTTGCTCAAAATGTCTTGGGGGAAAAAAATCTCAAAATGTGTTTAAATTGCTTCTTTGGTGAAAGTAAAACACTATAATGTAGACTAATTCACTGGATTCTTAATTGTTCTTGTAGACTGCAGAGCAATGATGTGGTTTGAATCAGGAACAGAGGGCAAGAGGATGGTCACTTATGCCTTCAGTAAATGTTTCAGTGCCTACTGTGTGCCAGGCATCATGGAAAGAGAAATGAAGCTCTCAGTTTAGTGTGGGAGGCAAACAAAAATATAATAATAATTTTGACACGGTGTGGAATGGGCCGTGATATAAGAGATGCTCAGGATTATTAATGGATTAGCAAAAGCGGGTACTGGGGACTCAAGCCAACCAGCAAGGGGAGGGTGTCAGGGAAGATTTCCTGGAAAGAGGTGTTGCCTGTGCTTTAATGGTCCAGGATCTGCCAATGGGCTTGCATTCTCCATTCCTTCCAGCAGGATGCCCTGGTGCTGCTGTTGGCATCCTGTTTTGGAGATCTGAGTCTGGGAAGCCTCCAGGGCCACAGGCTTGACAGGCACCAATCTTTTCTTCCATACTGGGCACTTGTCAATTCAGGATTAAACCTTCATTATGGTGGAGAAGCACATCACCAGGCTGTCCTCTTAAATCTTTCATATCTCCACTGATCATCCTGTAGTCTTCCTTATTCACGGACAGATCTTTTGAAATGTTTCTGTGAGGTTCTCCTAGCTGGTCTACATGTCTTGACCTTCCTGTGGTCTTAATATGAAGTCCTAAGGGGGGCAGACTCAGGGTGTCTGATTTAGTACTTCATAAGTTACTGCGGTGATGGCAATGGTCACTTAGCTCCCACTGGACCTCATATAACATGAAAAAAGTCTTTCTCACAGTACAGAGATGTTCCTAGGGGTATCCTGTGACTCATCTATTACTTCTCTAATCTCTAAAGCAATGGCCTTCAAACATTATTTTGCATGCTATAAAAAAACTGTAAGCGGGCTTCCCTGGTGGCGTAGTGGTTGAGAGTCCGCCTGCCAATGCAGGGGACACGGCTTCGTGCCCCGGTCCGGGAGGATCCCATATGCCACGGAGCGGCTGGGCCCGTGAGCCATGGCCGCTGAGCCCGCGTGTCTGGAGCCTGTGCTCCGCAACGGGAGAGGCCACAACAGTCAGAGGCCCGCATACCGCAAAAAGCAAAACAAAACTGTAAGCACCCTTCATGTGTATATATTATATACATCCACTTTTGTACTAACATATTATGTGCATTATCAACACAAAACTAAAATTTTAAATACAAGAGAAAAAAGAGGAAAAACAAGGTTTTAGGAACAAATTTTATTAGTGGTAAAACTTTTCTGTTCTTTAAAAATTATAATACATATTACTTAATGCATCAATATGATTAATTACACCTTATTATTGTTTAAAACCATGTTTTTAAAAATTTATTTATTTTTATTTTTGGCTGCATTATGTCTTTGTTGCTGTGCGCAGGCTTTCTCTAGTTGTGGTGAGCGGGGGCTACTCTTGGTCGCGGTGCGTGGGTTTCTCATTGCAGTGGCTTCTCTTGTTGCAGCGAGCGGGGGCTATTCTTGGTTGCGGTGCGCGGGCTTCTCATTGCAGTGGCTTCTCTTATTGCGGAGCACAGGCTCTAGGCGCGTGGGCTTCAGTAGTTGTGGCACATGGGCTCAGTAGTTGTGGCTCGTGGGCTCTAGAACGCAGGCTCAGTAGTTGTGGCACACGGGCTTAGTTGTTCTGCGGCATGTGGGATCTTCCCAGACCAGGGCTTGAACCCATGTCCCCTGCATTGGCAGGCGGATTCTTAACCACTGCGCCACCAAGGAAGCCCTAAAACCATGTTTTAACACATTGTGAAACAGTGATTTGAGATCTGGTTCTAAATTCTAATGTCTTATTCTATTTTCTTTATCTTTATAGCACTAATCACTCAGCAAGGTTTTTGGTTTGTTTGCTGCTCTGGCTCTAGAGTATAGAACAGGGTTTGGCCCATAGTGTGTACTTAATAAACATTTATTGAAAAAAATCCTTTTTGACCATGATACCATATAATGTTGTGTTGTTGTATATCCCTTCCCTACTCTAATGACCCCATGTTGGTAGCTCGAAAGTAGCCATACTGTGATGATTTACACCACAGAAATTGGCAAAGCTACAAATTGGGGCTTGATTTATTGTTTTTTTTCCTGCCTATGAAAGCAATGGACAAAATGTTAATAATGAAGATTTAACTTAAAAGTGCATTGTGTCTATAGTTGTTATATAGTGAATAGCACTAAAAAATTGAGTAAATAATCTTCCAGTATTAAAAAACTATTTCAGCAAAGTCACTCATATCATTAAAAAAATGAGTGAAGTTCCGACAATATGTCTTCATGGTTTCACTTTTATCTTTTTTAATTGAAGTATAGCCAAATTTCACCAACTAATACTACTATTTAGAATTACTTCCTTTTAGAATTTTTTCTACAGTTGTTATTATAGTAATTGAAATCATAGTGTATACTCTGCATTATTTGCATATCATTGTGATAACTTTACAGTGTTATTACAAATTCCTTATAAATGATTCTAATGGTTGCATAATATACCATCATGTAGCTGTGTCATAGCTACTTAACCACTCTTATGTTGTTGGAATCTATATTTGTTTTTATTTTTTCACCATCATAAATATGCATGTGCTTTTATCTATGTGTATAAAACTTTATCTATTGGTTACTTCTTTTCATCTTCTAGTAATTTCTTTTTTTTTAAATTGGAGTATAGTTGATTTACAATGTGGTGTTAGTGTCAGGTGTACAGCAAAGTGATACATATATATATATATATATATATTCTTTTTCAGATTCTTTTTCCTTATAGGTCATTACAAAATACTGAGTATAGTTCCCAGCTTTATACAGTAGGTCCTTGTTGTTTATCTGTTTTATATACCGTAGTGTGTATCTGTTAATCCCAAACTCCTAATTTATCCCCGCCCCACTTCCCCTCTGGTAAACATGTTTGTTTTCTATGCCTGTGGGTCTCTCTCTGTTTTGGACATAGATTCTTTTGTATCATTTCTTTTCAGATTCCACATATAAGTGATATCATATGATATTGGTCTTTGTCTGGCTTACTTCACTTTGTATGATAATCTCTAGGTCCATCCATGTTGCTACAAATGGCATTATTTCATTCCTTTTTATGGCTGAGTAATATTCCATTGTATATATGCACCACATTTTCTTTATCCATTCATCTGTCCATAGACATTTAGGTTGCTTCCATGTCTTGGCTATTGTAAACAGTGCTGCTGTGAACACAGGGGTGCATGTATCTTTTTGAAGTATCATTTTCTCTAGATATATGCCCAGGAGTGGGATCCCTGGATCATATGGTAACTCTTAGTTTTTTAAACAAAACTTTTATCGTACTTATTAATGTAAAGGAAAATATGAACCAACATCCATATCAGAACTCTACTCAGAGAGCTGGTTGTTAAACACTGCCTAGCACACCACTGCCCCAGCCCCTATGGACCCCCAGATCTGGCCCCAGCTTCCTCTCTTCCTAATGCCATCTTCCACATCTAGGATGCAGTCACACTGGTCTCTGTTGAGCCCCCAGATACCAAGTTCTTCCTACCTCCAGGTCTCTATACTTATCTTTCTGTCGGGAATTTCTTCCCATAGATTTTTGCACAGCTGACTCCTTCTCATCATTCTGGTCTCAGCTCAAATGTCCCCTAAGAGAGACCATCTCTGAGTACTGTAAAGTAACTCCTTTTCCCTATTCCTATCCTCAATATCTCATTTTATGGACTTCATTGCACTTTCCTAAAATATTTATTAATTTATAAGTTAATTGACTGCTTCCTGTCCCTGTAATAGCAAATTCACTAGAGCCATGATTTGTCTGCCTGTTTCCAATGTGTACTTTGCATTTGATACAGCGCCCGGCACACAGTAGGTACTCAATGAATAACTGACTGACCAAAATCTATTTAATTAGACTATTATGTCAGGCAACGATCTCAGGCTTATTTCTATCACTGTTCTGTAAGCATAGCCAATATGTAGTAATCTTGTTAGAAACAAGATTGTGATAGAAGCTGTGGGAAAATGCAAGTGGGGGAGGACTCTACACCCAAAGAACTTCAGCACCAGTCTCGGCACTGCTGCCCAGGGCATCCCCTCTTCCTCTCCTCTTTCTTGCCCTTTCCTCCTCTTGTGTTCCCAACGAATCTCATACTTGACACAAGAATTTAAAGCAGAGGTTCTCAAACAGAATAGAGAGGTTGCAACCTATGCGGTTGCAAGGCTTAGAAACAAAGAGTAAGATGCTAGGCCAGGGGCAGAGGGTGAGATCAGGTTTTACAGAAGTAAAATGGTTATCCTGGACACTAGCCATGCACCACAACAAAGAGATGACTGAAATATTAGTACTAAATAAGTCCATGTGGAAACTCTTTTCTTCACAGAAGGAGAGAGAAATTAATCTGGTAGTCTTTAAAACACATACAAAACCTGATAATGTTAGCCTCTGCTCAATTTATAACTTGCATCAAACATCACAGAGATTTCAGCCATGTTAAGGTAGTTGCGTTGGCCACCAAGGTTTTCTCTCATATGGACTTCTGTGTAGGTTAGGTGATTCACTTATGGTTGGATCTGCTTAACACGGTCTTGGTTCACCAGAACCAGAATTATTTAGATAAATAAATGCTTTTGGCCTCAATTATTTGCCTTGACCATTCAGCTTATTTTTTTTTTCTTGTACAGAAAATATTTAGGACGTTTAATTTTATATCCATGCCTCAAATCACTTGACATTTCAAAAGGACAATACCTTTCTTCTTTGAGTTGAGTAAGCATTCGTGCTCTTCTTTAACAGAGATTTTACAACTCTTGATTCGACAGAAAAAGGATCGTCTTGAGCCAGAATACACACAACTCCTTCCGGTGTGGAAATTACTGTGAGCTTGCAAACCAGCTTTCATAGTGCAAAGAGGTAAGAGAATAGGTAGAAAATAATATTTTCAAATAATTTTGAAATCTACCTCCTAACATTTTCTGGGCACCTATTACTTGAGAAATGGTTATTGACATCATTATACAGTAAACCCCAAAGTGAAACATACCAACAAAAATGTATTTGTCAAGCAATCACATTTTGATAATTTATAATCACTTGAAATTTATCTTTATATTTTTCCCCAGGCGGGCAGATAGTAAAGATAATTTAAATGAAATAAAAATTAAATTAAATTTTAAATAAAAATTAAAACCTTAACTAAAACAGTAATCAGTAGCATAAAGCATTATTATTTTTATATTATAAATAATTATTAGGCAATAAGCATTTTCAGAGAAGAGAAGTATTTCTGGAGAAGATAAAGAATATGTATACTTCTCAAGCACAATTATACAAGGTCTTTCACATTGAGTAGACCTAACTAACACATTTAAGAAAGAGAATAATTGTCCCTCAGCATACAACTAAATAATAAAAAAACTCCAGCAATTTTTTTATCCCAAATGATACTTTCCTATAAAGATTTTATTAGCATATGAAAAATAGAGAATATGAAGTAATCACATTTTCCCCAAAGCATCTTCAGATGAATGTATTTGTTTTTATATACATGTACAAATACATGAATTCTCTATATAGTTATATTGTTTTTTTAAACTGAGGTTGATGATTATAAAGTTTACTAAATAATTCTCCTCTTGATAAAACCATAATTAGCTAATGTTTTCAAAACACTGTACAGCTGTACTCTGAAGTAATAATTACATTTACATAAAATGGTAAGAATGCTGAAATGAGTACTTACTTTCGGCATCTATCAGCTTCTCTCTTGGTGAAATATCAGAGGAAGAAAGTTGTTCCTTTACTTCGGCAACATCTTTTGGATGTAAGAAGTCGAATAAGCTTTGTCCAGTCAAGCTAGCCTATTTATAAGGTAGATGTTCATTGAAAATCAGTATCATGTCATTTCTACCTTTCCTCATACAGACATAGGATACTCTTTCTTTGGTTTAAAGTGGCTTTTTCTTAAGCTCAGGTACATTTACTGTACTGGGTGACCTTAGCTTGGTCAGTGTTAAAAACAGTGATACGTGTAGATAGAAAAAAATACATGCACACAGACCCATAACTGGATAGACACAAACCACATACACACATCTAATAACTAACATTCTATTTATTCTTGTTACTCTTGGTAACATCCCCAATTCACATGTTACTTCGAGGCATATTATTATTTATTTTAAACTTTACCATTAGTAAAAGAGATTATATTACAGTATAATATAGAAGTCAGAGAATACCTGTGATTTTTATGGTGTAACTCAAATTTACCATACTGTTTACAAATAATTACCATACTGTTGATAACTCAAATCCAACCTGGAATACGTCTCTTTTGGCATTCCACTTCTCCCCACATGCACAGCCTTCCTCAGCCCATGACTTTGCTTGCATGGTCTCATCACCTGGAATTCATTACCTCTTCTCTATAAACTCAGTTCCCTGGCTGATCCAGCCAATTGCCTTTTACTCCCTGAATTCCAAGATTCCTTCTCCCAACCTGAAATGTCTTCCTCCCCTTCTCTGCTCATCTTAAAGCCTAGGAGACATTCTACTTCACATGTGAAGCCCACAGTGATCACCCCTCTTCTGAACTCCTTTATTACCCAAGCAGACATTCCTATAGAAGGTAAAAACATGGACCAGCTGGTCCAAGTGGCCTGGAGTGCTTGGCAGTTAGATATCACTATCAAAAACAAAACAAAACAAAACACTAGCAATCTGATTTATACATCAGTCTATTGTGTGATTGGCTAAGATAAGTCTATACCCAGAACTGCTTCAGAGCAAATCAGTTTTTTTTTTTAATTGAAGTACAGTTGATTTACAATGTTGTGTCAATCTCTGCTGTTATAGACAAATCAGATTTCTGAAGCTGAAAAGCTGAAGACCAGACCCTGTACCATGGGGATCCCAAAGTCCTCCTGAGCAGTCAGTGAGTCTCTTGAATGGTCTCTGAAATGGAAAGTCAGTGTCCAGTGGGACTGGCCTCCATGTTACTAATTTGGAACTTAAGAGCTACATTGAATTGTCAAGTATCTTGGTGTGTATGTATGTGTGTGATGTTCTTTATTTCCAATTAGAAGATAGAAAAATCAAGTCTTACCCTGCTTTTGCGTCCCCACCTATAACCAGCTGGTTTTCACTCCCTCTGTATGTAGGTTCATAATATCTTTTTCTGTTATTTAACTCATTATCTATGAATGCCTTCTATCTCTCCAAATTTTCAAGTTTGGGGGGAATATAGGCTGAGGTTAATGGGAGTTATTTAAGATTAAAGCTGGGGGCTATCTTATTTCTATATTGTTTATTATATCTTTATATATATCATTATTAATTTTTTTACAGTGGTGTGTTAGTTTCTGCTTTATAACAAAGTGAATCAGCTATACATATACATATATTCCCATATCTCCTTCCTCTTGCATCTCCCTCCCTATCCCACCCCTCTAGGTGGTCACAAAGCACTGAGCTGATCTCCCTGTGCTATGCGGCTGCTTCCCACTAGCTATCTATTTTACATTTGGTAGTGTGTATATGTCCATGCCACTCTCTCACTTTGTCCCAGCTTATCCTTCCCCCTCCCCGTGTCCTCAAGTCCATTCTGTAGAAGGTCTGTCTTTATTCCCATCCTGCCCCTAGGTTCTTCACAACCATTTCTCTTTTTTTTTTTAAAAGATTCCATATATGTGTGTTAGCATACGGTATTTGTTTTACTCTTTCTGACTTACTTCACTCTGTATGACAGACTCTAGGTCCATCCACCTCACTAAAAATAACTCAGTTTCATTTTTTTTATGGCTGAGTAATATTCCATTGTATATATGTGCCACATCTTCTTTATCCATTCATCTGTCGATGGACACTTAGGTTACTTCCATGCCCTGGCTATTGTAAATAGAGCTATATATATTATTTTTAT
The DNA here is from genome assembly GCF_964341445.2 of Mesoplodon mirus. Taxonomy (NCBI): domain Eukaryota; kingdom Metazoa; phylum Chordata; class Mammalia; order Artiodactyla; family Ziphiidae; genus Mesoplodon; species Mesoplodon mirus. The sequence continues at coordinate 80,533,293 of NC_138987.1, forward strand.
TATGTATTCTATTATTCTCTTTCTTTTTGAAGGAGACCACAGGTGCTAGTTTATTCACTCTGTTGGTTTCAGTGCTATAGTTTTTGAGTAACTAGTTTAAATTAAATGGTGTTCAGTAACAAGGAAGCAAATCAATCACACCACTAGTTAAATGAAAGATGTATTTCAGAGTTTGTTGCCAGAGCCTAGATCAAAAACTGTTTTGCAGTGCGTATAACTTAATAAATAATAATGCTGTCTCTTGGAGGAACCAGAGAAGGGTGACTAATATTTTTCAGACACTCAAATATGATATCGTATTTAGTGCTTACATCCTGAGAGACAGGTATAACCATAAATTCCACTGTTTACATAGGAGGAAGCTGAGATTCAGGAAAATGAAATAACTTGCTGAAGGAAGTGAACACTCCTGTCAATAACAAAAATTCATACTTTTTCCACACATCTTCCCATCTCTCTTAGTTCTAACTTAGCAGAAGCCAATCCCACAGCCCAATGGGAAGAAAGAGTTCAGAAAAAGAGCTTCAAGATATGTTTCTTTTTTTTTTTACAAAATAAACACAGTGGGACTTCCCTGGTGGTCCAGTGGTAAAGAATCGCCTTCTAATGCAGGGGACACGGGTTCAATCCCTGGCTGGGGAACTAAGATTCCACATGCCATGGGGCAACTAAGCCCACATGCCGCAACTACTGAGCTCGTGCGCCTCAACTAGAGAGCCCGCGTGCCTCAAACTAGAGCCCATGCACCACAACTAGAAAGAAGCCCGTATGCCGCAACAAAGAGCCCATGTGCCAAAGAGCCCACACCACAACGAAAGATCCTGCATGCCTCAACTAAGACCTGATGCAGCCACCCCCCCAAAAAAAATTTTAAAAAAATTAATAAACATAGTAAGAAAATATTCTCAGTTTTGGATACCTGATCATAATTAAGTATTTTGGAGACTGATTTAGAAATGAAGAGAATTTTTCCTCTTTCACATCCAACCACAAATAGGAAGCCTTCTGCAGTCTAGGATTTAAAAATACAAAGTGAATATTTTAAAAGATATCTTCTGTCTCTCTCATACACATACATTCAGATTTTGAGGAAATTATTGTAGCAATAAAACTAGTAGGGTGGTCATAAGAGCTCGTAAAATTAATGTCAAGAAAGTGTCTCAGTGCATAAAAAGACTGACAAAATCAAACTGAACCCCAGTCTAAAGTAATGTTTTTGACTTGGAAAGTCCAGGCATGGAATATCTAGTTGAGATATTTCTAAATATAAAAATTACCTATGTCGAATTCTATACTCATACAGAAACTCTGTAAAGATATCAAAACACATCAATAATGGTTGCCTGTGGATGCACTGAGACGGAAGGACTGTGCAGACTGGGATGCAGGAAGCATCAGGAATACTGTATTTGAATTCAGCTTTTCAAATAAAAAAGGGGCTCTTTAAAAAAATTAAAAGAAAAACGGACAAAGGTGTATCAAAAATCTTTCTATTTAATCATACTAAGGCATAAAGCCTAGTAATAGCACAAGATCAAGACATGTATTACCTCCTGGGAGCAGGATAAGCCAATGACATGGTCATATTTTCCACGTCAAATAAAGCTGTAGACCAGAGAATCTGAAACCCAGGCGTGCACGTGAAAGGATGAGGACAGAAATGGCAGAGCATCGACTAATAACTCATTCAGTAAGCAGTGGCTGGCTCATCTGCAGAGAACAGGATCCTGAAGGAACTGAGTACAAGGTAGATGGCCTGAAGGAGGTGCCAAGAGTGGGGAAAAGAGCCTACGGTGTGGGAAGTGAGGGCACCAGGCAGTGTAAGGAGCTTAGCATTAAAGACAAGCTATGCTCTCTCCTTTGGAAAGTGCCTATCCTCTGCCTCTACATTCATTAGCCTAAACTAATAAGACATATTTACTTGCATAACTTAAATTTTTATCGTAAAGGAAATTTGGTATAATACAGAGTCCTGTATGTTTAGAACAGGGATTTTTAGAACTAAAAATCTTCCTCCCATTCAAACAAAGATGAAAAGACAAATACAACTTAGACAAACATATCTCTTAACTTACCTTAAGAATTAAGTGCCTGAGCTCATTATCCTGAATGAATGAAGGTCTGTAATTACTTCCTGCATAAGAACGTGTCATACCTGAAAATAAAGAAGTCAAATAGTTATTAAAAATAGAGATGGAGGGACTTCCCTGGTGGCGCAGTGGTTAAGAATCCACCTGCCAATGCAGGGGACATGGGTTCGAGCCCTGGTCCAGGAAGATCCCACATGCCGCGGAGCAACTAAGCCCGTGCGCCACAACTTCTGAGCCTGCGCTCTAGAGCCTGCGAGCCACAACTACTGAGCCCGCGTGCCACAACTACAGAAGCCCGTGTGCCTAGAGCCCGTGCTCTGCAACAAGAGAAGCCACCACAATGAGAAGCCCGCGCACCACAACAAAGAGTAGCCCCCCCGCTCACCGCAACTAGAGAAAGCCCACGTGCAGCAACGAAGACCCAATGGAGTCAAAAATATAAATAAATAAATAAATAAAATAGAGTATTTCTTAAAAAAAAATAGAGACGGAAATGTAGTAAATGCTCAGTGAACATAAGCAATGCTGCTGCTGCTATTGGTGACAAGGATGATGATGTCATTTTCTCTTTTAGCACACTCTAAGACCTCTTCTGTAATCATTCTTTCTTCGTTATTACTAGGTTGAAATATCCTGCCTCTCAGACTGTAAATTCTTAGAACTACTTATTCCATTATACTCAAATGTGCAGACAGTAAGAGCTGTATATTGAAAAGTAATAAAGTGCAATATATTATCTATAACATTATAAAAACATGCAACAATATTCATGACTCTGGTTATTTTTATAATTTCTTACCTTATTAAAACTGATCATATGAATTACCCTCAATAGAGAGATTCTGGAATTCTAAGCAAATTTTATGGATTCATAAGATTTCCCACATGACCCTTTAAAGATCATATGGAGACTTCTGATAATACAAAAAAAATGTATAAAATATAAATGAAATAATTCACCTTAAGCCCTTAGCACAGAGGTTACTGCATTAAAAGGAAAGTCTCTAAAGAAACCAGAAGAGCTTGGAAAATGATAAGTAATGATCGTGTCAAAGCTCGGTAAAATTTGACCTGAGAGAAGTAAGGGAACAACTAAAAGTACGTTTGTCTTGAGGGCATCCACCAACCTTGACAGGGAAAGCCCTTCATGGCCACAAGGGGGCGCAGGGGACAGTTCATCAAGCCAAGGTGTGCTGTCCCCAGATAACCTCCAAGCAAGGGTGATTCAAAAGTAAATCACATTTCCCTCCCTTACACTTCCCAACCTCCCTAACCCTAAACCCCTCCTTCTAGGCACCTCAAGGAAAGATGCTTTTGCACAAGAAAGGTAGGGTAACACCTTGAGACATGCTAACCATTAATTGGTCCTTGGGTGAATTTATAGTCGAAACTCACCAACTACCGAAGTGGTGGGGAAAAAACAAAACCAGAAAATCACACACACTCATGGAGTGATTTGGTAAAGTCTTCTCAGAGCAGCAGCACCCCTAAAAGGCCTGGCATAAGCCAACGAAATCTCTTTTGGAATCTACCTTCTAGGTAGCCCTCAAAGAATTTCCCCAAATGACTTCTTGTTCTTATTATTATTACTACCCAGTAGCCTGGTAGGAGGGAGTTGAGAAAGGGATGAAAGATGCAGACTCCGCACGCCAGGCCAGGCACAGGAATAAATCAATGTGAGGGAGGCGCTGACACTTCCAGGCTGGCCTGGAGCGAGGCTGGCGGAATCGTGCTGAGGAAAGCCAGTCAGTGTCAGGCAGCCAGAATGGGCGAGCCCTGACGAAATAGGAGAGTGAGGACGTGAGGACGTGCCAGCGAGAAAAAGAGGGCAGTCAGCAAAGCGCTGAAGCTAGGGTGAGGCGAGCTAACAAAATGCAAGCCGTGCGATTCTGTACGCCTGCCAAAGGGCAGTGACAAAGCTGATTCTCAGATTCTGGTGGCAAAAATAAATGAGGAAACGTGATCACTAACTTCTGTTATAAAGTTCATCACCATCATTAAAAAATGACAGTATGACATTGATCATTATCATCCTAAGGATAATAATGATCAATATGACAATAACAATTCCTCCTCCTGTCCTCTGACCACCACCTCCAGCATCAAGAAACCCTGTGCTTGGAGATCAGCTCGGTGCTCTGTGACCACCTAGAGGGCTGGGATAGGGAGGGTGGGAGGGAGGGAGACGCAAGAGGGAAGAGATATGGGAACAGATGTATATGTATAACTGATTCACTTTGTTATAAAGCAGAAACTAGCACACCACTATAAAGCAATTATACTCCAATAAAGATGTTAAAAAAAAAAAGAAACCCTGTGCTCTTTCTCTGATATCTGTCTTAGGACAAACATCATATGATATCACTTATATGTGGAATCTAAAAAAATGATACAAATAACAGAAACAGGATTTACAAAACAGAAACAGACTCACAGACATAGACTCAAACTTGTGGTTACCAAAGGGGAAAGGTGTTGGGGGAAGGATAAATCAGGAGTTTGGGATTAATGGACACAAAATAAACAACAAGGACCTACTGTATATGTATAGCTCAATATAGACTTTGCTGTACACCTGAAACTAACACAACATTGTAAATCAACTCTACTGCAGTAAAAGAAAGAACAATAATGAAAAAAAGAGAAACACTGTGCTCACCCTTTACACTCGTCCTTAACAACAACCCTATGAGGCAATGCATTACCCCTGTTTCACAGCTGTGGGAGTTGAGGATTAGAATGTGAAATTACTTAAGTCCCACGGCAATTAAGGCAGGGAGCCAGGATTCGAACCCAGGTTTGCCTCCAGGACCCACCCATGCATTATTGGCTCCCAGGTATTCAGACCCACGCAGGTTCTCAGAAAGTGCCTGCTGCTGCAGAAGAAGGCTTACTCCAAATGGGGTCTGCAAACCACTGTCGTCATCACACCGTGGTGAGATGAGCACAGAAATTAAGAATACACATTTAGACACGCTTATGGAAACGTAACACTGTTGTGGCATCCCAGCCCATGAGCGTTTTTCCACTAATTAATTGTACCGTATTTCACAATGGATGGGGGTGGGGAACACCTGCTCTCCCCCCAGATAGTCTGCAAAGCACTGCTGCAGAGTGTAGAGAAAAAAATCATTTCACCATCCTCTGTCTTCAAAGTAATGACGTGTGGACCATCCATGTGCGGCCTTCTCATGATCTGGCATCTGGGCGTTTGTGGATCCAGTTGGGGTACACTCTGCCTAGGGCACTGGAATGCAGCCCCAGCTGCTTTAAGTCACCTCATCCGTGGGTAGCACTGACTAAGGATCCGGTCAGGATGTGTGATGCGTACGTGACCACCTCGCTTCAGCTTAGCAGGGCCAATGGTGAAATCTACGCTCTGTTCCAAAGAATCCCTTCTGGATTCAGGCAGCGTCTCCTCCCTACTGAGCTGCCTCTGCCCCTCGTCCCAGGCAGACTTCCACATAACATTTATCACACTGGGTGTTAATGATCTCCTCCGGGGTCTGTCTCCCTTGTCCACCATGAGCCCCTCCAGCCCAGAGATCTTGCCTCCTTCATTTTCCTAACCCCAGCGCAGGACAGGAACCGAGCGGATGCTCATTTCATGTTTGTTGAATTAGTTGACTGATTCATGGCTTTTCCCTTAGGTCCTCTTCTGCCAGGACGCTGTGAATGTGAAAACTGTTGGGTAATTTTAGGGTTGCAAGCAAATGACCTCAGCTGAGCCTGCTAATGTTCACTGCGAAAAGATTTAAGGGAAGTGTTGCATACAACTTATGCAAGACCCAGTTGTGGGTAAAAGAGAATCTTCTTTCACAATAGACTCTTATGAACCAAAGACCTCCTATCACACTCCCTAAAGGAAGCCTGCCAGGCAGTCCCCCAACACCTGGGCTGCTCTCTGCACGGCACTGAAGGGATCAAGGGCTGAACTTGCTTTTCCCCACTGCCTGCACTCCAGATCTGCATGCAGTCAGCTGATCAGAGTGCACAAGTCATTTTTCTACCATCTGTGGAGATCTAAGGAAGGTGATTTAAAGTACAACTTGCACAAATTATTGCTGAATAGCCCTTTAATAGCTGTCTCTAGTTTTACCTCCTAATTTGCCAATGCCCCCTCCTCCTCCAATCCGAACAGATTTGCCAGGACTTTTTGGCTCAGTAAGAAGTAAGATCCTCTTTGTCTGGGCTGCAGTTTGCACCTGGAGTCCAGGGAACACTGCCCTCCTCTAAGCTACTTTAACTTGACTTGGCAAAGTCTCTATGTTCAGACCACAGAACTTGCTTTTCCCCGAAACAGATTCCTTTTCCTGGCATGCAGTATAGGACAGAGATCTAGTCTTCTTTGCTTATTCCTTTCTTATACTTCTTTTTTTTTTTTTTTTTTTTTTTTTGCGGTATGCAGGCCTCTCACTGTTGTGGCCTCTCCCGTTGCGGAGCACAGGCTCCGGACGCGCAGGCTCAGCGGCCATGGCTCACGGGCCCAGCCGCTCCGCGGCATGTGGGATCTTCCCGGACCGGGGCACGAACCCGTGTCCCCTGCATCGGCAGGCGGACTCTCAACCACTGCGCCACCAGGGAAGCCCCCTTTCTTATACTTTTTGAGCCAGATTTCACTATAATCTTTTAGATCTTTACAAATCTGAACTTTGAGAGGCTTCTCAGTGGTCTGCAGCGAACTCCTCTGCCGGGTCTTCTGATCATCTCGGTATGAATTTATGTCATTAACATTCCTGTGCCTAAAACTCAATTCTATTTCCATCATTCTACCCACCAGACCAGGGTTATTCCCAAACCAGATGTGATTTTGACTACACATATACACAGAATACTTATTACGCTTTGATTTAAAATTCAAGCTCAAATAGGGGAACTTCTAAAGTCAGAAACGATCACGCACGCCCCAAGAAGCATCAGCTAAGGACCTCCTTCACCCAACGTCTCGTAAACGTGAGAATATCTTAGAATAGTAAGGTGTGATGCATTTTCAGGTGCTACTTACAAGTCTGAATAAAGTTTTAAGAGAAATTGCTGAATTTAAGGAGGTTTTCTTTGCTAATAGTGGATATCTGTCAATAACTTAAAATTATAATAACTAACATTTAAAAACTTCTATCCCTTTCTTTTTCTCTTCTTCTTCTGGAACCCCTATAATTCAAATGTTGGTGCGTTTAATGTTGTCCCAGAGGTCTCTGAGACTATCCTCTGTTCTTTTCATTCTTTTTTCTTTATTTTGCTCTGCAGCAGTTATTTCCACTATTTTATCTTCCATCTCACTTATCCGTTCTTCTGCCTCAGTTATTCTGCTATTGATCCCATCTAGAGTGTTTTTTATTTCATTTATTGTGTTTTTAATCGATGCTTGATTCATCTTTAGTTCTTCTAGGTCCTTGTTAACTGTTTCTTGCATTTTGTCTATTCTATTTCCAAGATTTTGGATCTTGGAAATAGAATCTTGGATCATCTTTACCATCATTATTCTGAATTCTTTTTCAGGTAGACTGCCTATTACCTCTTCATTTGTTAGGTCTGGTGGGTTTTTATCTTGCTCCTTCTCCTGCTGTGTGTTTTTCTGTCTTCTCCTTTTGCTTATGTTACTGTGTTTGGGGTCTCCTTTTTGCAGGCTGCAGGTTCGTAGTTCCCGTTGTTTTTGGTGTCTGTCCCCAGTGGCTAAGGTTGGTTTAGTGGGTTGTGTAGGCTTCCTGGTGGAGGGGACTAGTGCCTGTGTTCTGGTGGATGAGGCTGGATCTTGTCTTTCTGGTGGGCAGGTCCACGTCTGGTGGTGTGTTTTGGGGTGTCTGCGGACTTTTTATGATTTAAGGCCACCTCTCTGCTAACGGGTGGCGTTGTGTTCCTGTCTTGCTAGTTGTTTGGCATAGGGTGTCCAGCACTGTAGCTTGCCGGTCGTTGAGTGAAGCTGGGTGCTGGTGTTGAGATGGAGATCTCTGGAAGATTTTTGCCGTTTGATATTATGTGGAGCTGGGAGGTCTCTTGTGGACCAGTGTCCTGAAGTTGGCTCTCCCACCTCAGAGGCACAGCACTGACTCCTGGCTCCTCAATTTGGGATGATTTGTTGTCTATTCATGTATTCCACAGATGCAGGGCACATCAAGTTGACTGTGGAGTTTTAATCCGCTGCTTCTGAGGCTGCTGGGAGAGGTTTCCCTTTCTCTTCTTTGTTCTCACAGCTCCTGGGTCTCAGCTTTGGATTTGGCCCCGCCTCTGCGTGTAGGTCGCCGGAGGGCATCTGTTCTTCACTCAGACAGGACAGCGTTAAAGGAACAGCCTCTTCGGGGACTCTGGCTCACTCAGGCCGGGCGGGAGGGAGGGGCACGGAGTGCGGGGCGAGCCTGCAGCGGCAGAGGCCGGCGTGACGTTGCACCAGCCCGAGGTGCGCCGTGCGTTCTCCCAGGGAAGCCGCCCCTGGATCCCGGGACCCCGGCAGTGGCGGGCTGCACAGGCTCCCGGAAGGGCGGTGTGGACAGTGACCTGCGCTCGCACACAGGCTTCTTGGCGGCGGACTGAGAAAATATTTGAAGAGATTATAGTTGAAAACTTCCCTAATATGGGAAAGGAAATAGTTAATCAAGTCCAGGAGGCACAGAGAGTCCCATACAGAATAAATCCAAGGAGAAATACGCCAAGACACATATTAATCAAACTGTCAAAAATTAAACACAAAGAAATCATATTAAAAGCAGCAAGGCGGGCCTCCCTGGTGGCGCAGTGGTTGAGAGTCCGCCTGCCGATGCAGGGGATACGGGTTCGTGCCCTGGTCTGGGAGGATCCCATATGCCGCGGAGCGGCTGGGCCCGTGAGCCATGGCCGCTGAGCCTGTGCGTCCGGAGCCTGTGCTCTGCAACGGGAGAGGCCACAACAGTGAGAGGCCCGCGTACCGCAAAAAAAAAAAAAAAAAAAAAAAAAAGCAGCAAGGCAAAAACAACAAATAACACACAAGGGAATCCCCATCAGGATAACAGCTGATCTCTCAGCAGAAACTCTACAAGCCAGAAGGGAGTGGCAGGACATAATTAAAGTGATGAAGGAGAAAAACCTGCAACCAAGATTACTCTACCCAGCAAGGATCTCATTCAGATTTGATGGAGAAATTAAAACGTTTACAGACAAGCAAAAGCTGAGAGAGTTCAGCACCACCAAACCAGCTTTACAACAAATGCTAAAGGAACTTCTCTAGGCAAGAAACACAACAGAAGGAAAAGACCTACAATAACGAACCCAAAACAATTAAGAAAATGGGAATAGGAACATACATATCAATAATTACCTTAAATGTAAATGGACTAAATGCTCCCACCAAAAGACACAGATTGGCTGAATGGATACAAAAACAAGACCCATATATATGCTGTCTACAAGAGACCCACTTCAGACCTAGAGACACATACAGACTGAAAGTAAGGGGATGGAAAAAGATATTCCATGCAAATGGAAACCAAAAGAAAGCTGGAGTAGCAATTCTCATATCAGACAAAATAGACTTTAAAATAAAGACTACTAGAAGAGACAAAGAAGGACACTACATAATGATAAAGGGATTGATCCAAGAAGAAGATATAACAGTTGTAAATATTTATGCACCCAACATAGGAGCACCTCATTACATAAGGCAAATACTAACAGCCATAAAAGGAGAAATCGACAGTAACACACTCATAGTAGGGGACTTTAACACCCCACTTTCAGCAATGGACAGATCATCCAAAATGAAAATAAATAAGAAACACAAGCTTTAAATGATACATTAAACAAGATGGACTTAATTGATATTTATAGGACATTCCATCCAAAAACAACAGAATACACATTTTTCTCAAGTGCTCATGGAACATTCTCCAAGATAGATCATATCTTGGGTCACAGATCAAGCCTTGGTAAATTTAAGAAAATTGAAATTGTATCAAGTATCTTTTCCAACCACAATGCTATGAGACTAGATATCAATTACAGGAAAAGAGCTGTAAAAAATACAAACACATGGAGGCTAAACAATACACTACTCAATAACGAAGTGATCACTGAAGAAATCAAAGAGGAAATTTAAAAATACCTAGAAACAAATGACAATGGAGACACGACAACCCAAAACCTATGGGATGCAGCAAAAGCAGTTCTAAGAGGGAAGTTTATAGCAATACAATCCCACCTTAAGAAACAGGAAACATCTCGAATAAACAACCTAACCTTGCACCTAAAGCAATTAGAGAAAGAAGAACAAAAACACCCCAAAGTTAGCAGAAGGAAAGAAATCATAAAAATCAGATCAGGGCTTCCCTGGTGGCGCAGTGGTTGAGAGTCCGCCTGCCGATGCAGGGGACACGGGTTCGTGCCCCGGTCTGGGAAGATCCCACGTGCCACGGAGCGGCTGGGCCCGTGAGCCATGGCCGCTGAGCCTGCGATGCAGGGGACACGGGTTCAGGCCCCGGTCTGGGAAGATCCCACGTGCCACGGAGCGGCTGGGCCCGTGAGCTATGGCCGCTGAGCCTGCGCGTCCGGAGCCTGTGCTCCGCAACGGGAGAGGCCAGAACAGTGAGAGGCCCGCGTACCGTAAAAAAAAAAAAAAAAAAAAAAAAATCAGATCAGAAATAAATGAAAAAGAAATGAAGGAAACGATAGCAAAGATCAATAAAACTAAAAGCTGGTTCTTTGAGAAGATAAACAAAATTGATAAACCATTAGCCAGACTCATCAAGAAAAAAAGGGAGAAGACTCAAATCAATAGAATTAGAAATGAAAAAGGAGAAGTAACAACTGACACTGCAGAAATACAAAAGATCATGAGAGATTACTGCAAGCAACTCTATGCCAATAAAATGGACAAATTCTTAGAAATGCACAACCTGCCAAGACTGAATCAGGAAGAAATAGAAAATATGAACAGACCAATCACAAGCACTGAAATTGAAACTGTGATAAAAAATCTTCCAACAAACAAAAGCCCAGGACCAGATGGCTTCACAGGCGAATTCTATCAAGCATTTAGAGAAGAGCTAACACCTATCCTTCTCAAACTCTTCCAAAATATAGCAGAGGGAGGAACACTCCCAAACTCATTCTACGAGGCCACCATCACCTTGATACCAAAACCAGACAAGGATGTCACAAAGAAAGAAAACTACAGGCCAATATCACTGATGAACATAGATGCAAAAATCCTCAACAAAATACTAGCAAACAGAATCCAACAGCACATTAAAAGGATCATACACCATGATCAACTGGGGTTTATTCCAGGAATGCAAGGATTCTTCAATATACGCAAATCAATCAACGTGATACACCATATTAACAAGTTGAAGGAGAAAAACCATATGATCATCTCAATAGATGCAGAGAAAGCTTTCGACAAAATTCAACACCCATTTATGATAAAAACCCTGCAGAAAGTAGGCATAGAGGGAACTTTCCTCAACATAATAAAGGCCATATATGACAAACCCACAGCCAGCATCGTCCTCAATGGTGAAAAACTGAAACCATTTCCACTAAGATCAGGAACAAGACAAGGTTGCCCACTCTTACCACTCTTATTCAACATAGTTTTGGAAGTTTTAGCCACAGCAATCAGAGAAGAAAAGGAAATAAAAGGAATCCAAATCAGAAAAGAAGAAGTAAAGCTGTCACTGTTTGCAGATGACATGATACTATACATAGAGAATCCTAAAGATGCTACCAGAAAACTACTAGAGCTAATCAATGAATTTGGTAAAGTTGCAGGATACAAAATTAATGCACAGAAATCTCTGGCATTCCTATATACTAATGATGAAAAATCTGAAAGTGAAATCAAGAAAACACTCCCATTTACCATTGCAACAAAAAGAATAAAATATCTAGGAATAAACCTACCTAAGGAGACAAAAGACCTGTATGCAGAAAATTATAAGACACTGATGAAAGAAATTAAAGATGATACAAATAGATGGAGAGATGTACCATGTTCTTGGATTGGAAGAATCAACATTGTGAAAATGACTCTACTACCCAAAGCAATCTACAGATTCAATGCAATCCCTATCAAACTACCACTGGCATTTTTCACAGAACTAGAACAAAAAATTTCACAATTTGTATGGAAACACAAAAGACCCCGAATAGCCAAAGCAATCTTGGGAACGAAAAATGGAGCTGGAGGAATCAGGCTCCCTGACTTCAGACTATACTACAAAGCTACAGTAATCAAGGCAGTATGGTACTGGCACAAAAACAGAAAGATAGATCAATGGAACAGGATAGAAAGCTCAGAGATAAACCCACGCACGTATGGTCACCTTATCTTTGATAAAGGAGGCAGGAATGTACAGTGGAGAAAGGACAGTCTCTTCAATAAGTGGTGCTGGGAAAACTGGATAGGGACATGTAAAAGTATGAGATTAGATCACTCCCTAACACCATACACAAAAATAAGCTCAAAATGGATTAAAGACCTAAATGTAAGGCCAGACACTATCAAACTCTTAGAGGAAAACATAGGCAGAACACTCTATGACATAAATCACAGCAAGATCCTTTTGGACCCACCTCCTAGAGAAATGGAAATAAAGACAAAAATAAACACATGGGACCTAATGAAACTTAAAAGCTTTTGCACAGCAAAGGAAACCATAAACAAGACCAAAAGACAACCCTCAGAATGGGAGAAAATATTTGCAAATGAAGCAACTGACAAAGGATTAATCTCCAAAATTTATAAGCAGCTCAATAACAAAAAAACAAACAACCCAATCCAAAAATGGGCAGAAGACCTAAATAGACATTTCTCCACAGAAGATATACAGACTGCCAACAAACACATGAAAGGATGCTCAACATCTTTACTCATTAGAGAAATGCAAATCAAAACTACCATGAGATATCATCTCACACCAGTCAGAATGGCCATCATCAAAAAATCTAGAAACAATAAATGCTGGAGAGGGTGTGGAAAAAAGGGAACACTCTTGCACTGCTGGTGGGAATGTGAATTGGTACAGCCACTATGGAGAACGGTATGGAGGTTCCTTAAAAAACTACAAATAGAACTACCATATGACCCAGCAATCCCACTACTGGGCATATACCCTGAGAAAACCATAATTCAAAAAGAGACATGTACGAAAATGTTCATAGCAGCCCTATTTACAATAGCCGGAGATGGAAACAACCTAAGTGTCCATCATCGGATGAATGGGTAAAGAAGATGTGGCACATATATACAATGGAATATTACTCAGCCATAAAAAGAAACGAAATTGAGCTATTTGTAATGAGGTGGATGGACCTAGAGCCTGTCATACAGAGTGAAGTAAGTCAGAAAGAGAAAGACAAATACTGTAATACTGTATGCTGACACATATATATGGAATTTAAGAAAAAAAAATGTCATGAAGAACATAGGGGTAAGACAGGAATAAAGACACAGACCTACTAGAGAATGGACTTGAGGATATGGGGAGGGGGAAGGGTAAGCTGTGACAAAGTGAAAGAGCGGCATGGACATATATACACTACCAAACGTAAGGTAGATAGCTATTGGGAAGCAGCCGCATAGCACAGGGAGATCAGCTCGGTGCTTTGTGACCGCCCGGAGGGGTGGGATAGGGAGGGTGGGAGGGAGACGCAAAAGGGAGGGGATATGGGAACATATGTATATGTATAACTGATTAAATTTGTTATAAAGCAAAAAAATAATAATAAAAAATAAAAACTTCTAAAATATTGAGAGGTATGTACAGCAGGTTTTATCTTCATATTATGTATGAGAAAACTAGTAGAAATATAGAGGCTTTTCAAGTTCACATAGTAAACTCAAGATGAAGTTTTTAGTGAAACCAAGTTTTCTGACCTCCAATTAGTATTTTCTCCACATACAGAATACGGACAAGCATCAAAATGAATACCTATAAAGTTGAAAGACACATCTGTATAAAATCTCAGGAGCCAATAACAAAACAAACCCACCAGGGACTTCAATTCCAGGGAAGACTTCACAAACCCCAGTGTGGAGGCCATTTTCAAACTCACCTTTTAAAGATCTCAAGTGTTCAACAGCCATTCTTAAAACTGTCAGTTTGTCCAGTTTCCGTGCCATGGGATTGCACTGAGGGATCATCGCGGACAGTTTTTCAATCAGGTGGTTCATTTTATCTCTCCTCCGCTTTTCGGTTTGGCTATGAGCTTCTCTAAGAAGGAGAAAGAGCTTCCGTTATATTGAACATTTAACAGACCCCCAGTGACGCCAGAGGCAGCAGTGGGAGCACGGGTGAGGCCAGCAAGCCTCCGCTGTTCTTCCTCCCGACTTTGGCCCTGCAGGTGGCATTCTGCGAAGAGGCAGGAGTGGCACTCATTCACACTGCTTTTACCCCCCCCCCCAAATCTTTGCTCTTTCCTTCCTGACCTTATTCCCTGAAACCTTCAAGAACTAAGACCTCTGTGTGAGAGCTGCGGCAGGTGGTTTTTTAGCTTCCCTCCAGTCATAGAGGAAGAATGGGTCGCCTTCTATTCAAAGTTAACTCCTTTCTGGTCTTTGTTTGAACAGTTATCAGCATTTTAAGCTCATTCTCTTTCACATTTCCTTCTATGCTTCGATAAATGGGCTCAAGTCTCTTCCCTTTGAGGAAGAAACCCCTTTCCAGAATTCTAGGGATTTTTTTCCCTTGCTACTGTCTTCCCTCCTTGGCCAGCTTCCTGAGAGTAACCTTTCATCTCCCAGGTGCCTCTCCTATTAAAATCAACCTCCCAGGATATCCCTGGTGGTGCAGAGGTTAAGAATCCGCCTGCCAATGCAGGGGACATGGGTTCGATCCTTGGTCCAGGAAGATCCCACATACCATGGAGCAACTAAGCCCGTGAGCCACAACTACAGAGGCTGCGCTCTAGAGCTCGCAAGCCACAACTACTGAGCCTATGTGCCACAACTACTGAAGCCCATGCACCTAGAGCCTGTGCTCCGCAACAAGAGAAGCCACCGCAATGGGAAGCCCATGCACTGCAACGAAGAGTAGCCCCCACTCCCTGCAACTAGAGAAAGCCCACGGGCAGCAATGAAGACCCAGTGCAGCCAAAAAAAAAAAAATTGAAATAAAATAAAATAAAATCATCCTCCCAGCCCCCATTCCACTAAAACTACTCTAGCAGAGGTCAGCCTCATCTTATGCAACCCCAGGTGATCCCTGCCTTGAATTTGACACTGTTGCCATTTCTCATTCTTCACTGGCTTCTGTGACCTCTCCTCTCCTCCAGCCTCTCCACTCAGCTCCGCCCCCTTAGCCTCCCTACTCAGCTCTTCCTCTGTCCTTCAATACTGGCCCCCCAGAGACCCCTCACTTGACACCACTCTCTCCTCACCTACAGCTTCACCCTAAGAGATCGCATGCCTTCATAAGGCTTTACAGCTACTCATAAGCTACTTACCATTCAATCCCTATCTCATTCATTCTTTATCCAATTCCCAACCTTCAGAACTAAAATTATGCACCTCAGTGATTCATAAGCCCCCTAAAACTCAAGAAATCCCAAACTGGATGCATTCTCTGCAGCCGACCCCATTTTAATCCTTCCTCTGCCAGCCCTGATTACTCTTCCTTCTAAAGGGTTTATCTTGATTGGTGACGCCACTGGACTAGCTCTAGACCCTCCCTTCCTTCTTCACCCTGAAGAGCCAAATAATCACAAACTCCTATAAATTCTAGTTCTTAAAATAGTTCTTAAATATTTGAGATGGCTTGAGCCATGTGGTCAAATTGAAGTTGCAGAGTCACTCTCCCTGGAGTGCACGTCCTGAGGAGGCTGAACACGGGAGGGCACTTAGGGCACCAGGATGCGCAGTTAACTTTGAATTTCAGATAAACAGTGAATACTTTTTTTAGTATAAGTATATCCTAGTGCAATATTTGGGACATACTTGTACTAAATAGTCTTCATTACATACCTGAAGTTCACAGTTGGCCAGGTGTCCTGTATTTTATCTGGCAGCCTAGTCTGGGGGGGGGGGCTCATTCACACTCCCCAGCAGCCAGTTCAGCAGATGAGGGGCAGCCTTGGCCTCCAGATGACACCACAACGATGTGATGCCACTTAATCCCCTCTCATTTCTGTGACCCCTTTCTAACTCAGAGGCTACATGACTTGTCTATCAGCATGAGGCTGAAACTTGAACCACACACGGCCCCGGTCTCTCGAGCCTCCTGCTATTATCACAGTGCTCAGCAAAGTGGTCGCCACAGCCCAAGAGAGAACTGGTTCTTTCCGGGGTAAAATGGTCATTCAGCTGCATTGACATAAGAGAAATATTGGCAACATGTGAAATGTTCAACAAGTAATGCAACCTAAGCCCTCTCTCTTAAGATTTGTTAAGAATCTTGTGGTTATAGGGCTTCCCTGGTGGCGCAGTGGTTGAGAGTCCGCCTGCCGATGCAGGGGACACAGGTTTGTGCCCCGGTCCGGGAGGATCCCACGTGCCGCGGAGCGGCTGGGCCCGTGAGCCATGGCTGCTGAGCCTGCCCATCCGGAGCCTGTGCTCCGCAACGGGAGAGGCCACAACAGTGAGAGGCCTGCGTACCCCCACCCCCCCCAAAAAAAGAATCTTGTGGTTATAGATGATCTTATTTGCAAAGCAGAAATAAAGACACAGACATAGAGAACAAATGTATGGATACCAGGGGGAAGGGGGGGATGAGCTGTGAGACTGGGATTGACATATACACACTACTATGTATAAAATAGATAACTAATGAGAACCTACTGTATAGCACAGGGAACTCTACTTGGTGTTCTGTGGTAACCTAAGTGGGAAGGAAATCCAAAAAAGAGGGCATATATGTATACATATGGCTGATTCACTTTGCTGTACAGCAGAAACTGACACAGCAGTGTAAAGCAACTATACTCCAATAAAAAATAAATAAAATAAACATATCTAGGTTCTGAGTGGGGAAAAAAAAGAATCTTGTGGTTACAAGTGACAGAAACCTTCACTTAAACTGACTTAAAAAGTATAAAAAGACTAAAAAGATGTAGACTAAAAAGAAATTGATAGTCTGTGTCACTGAAAAGCCCAGGTGACCACAATGATGGAAGCCAACTGAAAGACGCCCCCAGTGCTCAAAGTTGGAGTAGTCTGAGCAACAAAATAAATAAAGTAGCATTGGGTTATATCCCAAAGTATAATATGAATATGCAGTAGTCCATACTTATGTAAATAAATGATTGAATACATAAATGGGGGAGAAATCTCCCATACAGAAGAATTCCAAATAATTTATGTAGATACTCCATCCTCAAAGAGAAGCAACATAAATCCCCACTCCTTAAGCATGGGCTGCACATACTGTCTTCCTTCGATAAAAGAATAATTTGACAGTGTCCAGCCATTGTAAAGTGAGGCACCCTTAAGATTTTTTGAAAAAGTATTTAAAGAATAAATATAATCATTCCTTAAATAAATAAATAGCTTGACAGTGGAGAAAGCTGACAGACCCCACCTCAGCCAGGTGATCAAGGTCAACATCAACAGTGATGTCATGTTGACTATAGGCATCCTTGACATGATGTGACGAGAATGACACTTTGCTTCTGTGGTCTTCCTCCAAACACATACAACCCCAGCCTAATCATGAGAAAAATATCAGGCAAATCCCAATTAAGGGGCATTTTACCAAATATCTGACCAGTATTCATCAAAAGTGCCAAAGTCACCAAAAACAAGGAAAGTCTGAGAAACTGTCACAGCCAAGAGGAGTCTACATGGAATGTGCTATCCAGGGTAAGCCCCTGAAACAGAAAAGGGCATTAGGGGAAGACTAAGGAGACGTAAATAAAAGACAGACTTTATTCAATAATAGTGTACCAATATCAGTTCATTAATTGAGATAAATGTGCCATATGAATGTAACATGTTAATAATAGGAGAAAGTGGGTATGGTGTCTATGGGAGCTCTTTGTACTGTTTTCACAATGTTTCTGTAAATCTAAAACTATTTTAAAAAAAAGGTTATATTAAAACAAAAAAAGAAGAAGAAGAAGAGTTTGGGGAAGGCAATCTAATGGGAAAGAGGAAAAATAGGAGACTCGTCCCGATCTGTTTTTAGAGACTTTAAACTAGATGGAAGAGTGGGGCTAAGGGGGGAAGCGCTGATGGAGCACCATCCGCCCAACCATTCACGCTTGACCAATGACACTCCTGGAACAAAATAAGTACTCTGGGGTGAACTGGATGGAATTCAAGTTACCTGTGTATTTACATAAAATGCAGTTATCTGCTCGTACTTTGGTCTATTCATGAGCAATTTTTATTTATGTTTATTTTTGGCCACACCACACGGCTTGCAGGATCTTAGTTCCCCGACCAGATTGAACCCAGGCCACAGCAGTGAAAGTGCAGAGTCCTAACCACTGGACCAGGGAATTCCCCCATGAGAACTTTTTAGATTAAAGATTTATGATTTTAAAAATGTTATGATTATCTACTTGCTAGAATGTTCACGTCTTCTTTCTAACAATATTACCCATTAGCATGGACAGTAGCAGTGGACAGAGATGCCTGATTCCAGGAATGTACAGCAGAAGAGAAAGTGACTTCTCTCAGAGCCAGGGTTTTCAGGGAGATGAGAACAGGTAGGAACAAGGTCACTTGGGAATAACAAATGATGATGCTGGGAGCTAGGAAAGACAGAGGAAGATGAAACAGCCAGTTTTTGAATAAGGTACTTTACTTGAAGGAGGTGCACCCGAAAAGACTTCTTAAAGAGTTTTATTAAAGAAGGGCATATTTACCCAGAGGCAAGTTCTCTGCTTAATAATTTATCAGGGCTCTGGCTCTTAATTCTGTGAACTGTTACTGTCACTTTGAACCATGTCAGTGTTCTGCAGAGTCATATTAAAAAAAAACAACAGAATAAATGGAGAAAAAGCAAAACTGAGATCTGGCCATGTTGCCAGATGTAGGAAAAAAAACTTGTTGACGTTGAAAGAATATGAAGAAACAACTGACAGACTTTATGGTGATGGAGTCCTAATAATCAGACACTCCTTGTAAGTAATTCTGATTTGCTTATTGGATGAATTAGGTTTTCTCTAGTGCTTCAAGAAAATAATAGTTGTTTTCAATAAATAGCTATTCTGAGAAAAATTTAAAGACACATAAGCCAAAATGTTATTCAAGTAGAGAGAGAAAAAAGGTATAAGGTATGTGATGATGGTATCAGAT
This sequence comes from Mesoplodon mirus, assembly GCF_964341445.2. Classification (NCBI taxonomy): domain Eukaryota; kingdom Metazoa; phylum Chordata; class Mammalia; order Artiodactyla; family Ziphiidae; genus Mesoplodon; species Mesoplodon mirus. The sequence goes on from NC_138987.1 coordinate 80,552,589, forward strand.
GGTTTTGTTTTGTTTTTAGAACTGTATTTATTTCCAGTCACTCCTACTTCTTCACCCTGAGTGGCTGCATTACTTCAAGGCAGGGGCCTCTGGCTCCATGGAGAAGGAAATGAATTCCCATTTCAGACTTCCTATGCTGAAAGGTGGTCCAGCAGGGCTGAGGGAGCTCGGGAAGGCTCTGGACTCAGGGCAAGCAGGCACGCGGCAGGGACCCTGCCCTGTGGGATCTGCCTGGCTTCTCTGACAGAGAAGCAGAACTGCTGGCATCACCCACCTGACTCCCTGCATGCATTCCAGAGCTGGAAAAGAGCTCATCAGAGCGAAAGGAACTTATGAGCACCACAATTTGGGCCTGAGGTATCTGCATCTTCTCAGAGCAGAACATATGAGAAAAAGCTAATATTCATGAATCCATTCTATCTTGACATCACCATTTGCTTTGGCTAACGGTCTACGTGTGCAACCTTTCCCACCCACCGTGTACCCTCTCAACAGTTCAGTATACCTGAAGGACTTCATTTTTACTTGTTGTTCACCATCTTCCATTCTACAAAAAAGCAGGATAAAGTATCAAACTACATGAAACAGATTTTCAGTAATTCTTGAGAAATAAATGTGGGATTAAGTCCAATCATCCTAATTCCTATTAAGTCTTTAGTTATGCATACTACCCTGAGCTCCTAATTGAAACAACTATTACTGTCTGCATGGGCTGCTCTACTAAAGCTGACAGGTGCCTCATCCCCATCAGGTAACAAAACTATGTGAACTGACAATGAATAATAATTACCGCTCTATTTAGAAATTATCCCATGCCAATCTTGAAAAGGAATATAATGTTCATAGAAATAACATTAAATAAAATAACTATTTTTAAAACAATTGATGGATTAGCCAAAAATTTTATAATAGCTCTATTAAAATAGGCTGAAAATACATTAAGAATCTCAGATCTTTAATCAAAAGGAATTCATTTTAACTGAAAATTCATCTAGATGGTAAGAAATATTTTTAAAAACTGGAAACCGATCACTTGCCAATAATATTGATTTTCACATTAGTATATGCCTTAGCCGAATATACTAAATGTATATATATGTGTGTGTATAAATATTTATATATACATATACATACATACATGTGCTATATGGGTGTGTTTGTTTATTCAGAAATGTAGTCACCAGACCACTACCAAAGTGAAATATACTGATGGTGATAGAATACTTTCCACATTAAAAAACTATGCAGATGGAATAGGTTTTTATAAATATGTGTTTTTAAAAACATGTTCCCAAATATATCATTTTTTGAAAAGGCATTTAAAAAATTCAGGGCAAAGCACCCATCTCATCATAATCACAGTCAATATTTCAGTGGGTCGCCCTCCAGTCTCTTTCCTAGACATGTATCTGGATACAAACAAAAAATAGCTTTGACTATTTTACTTAGTGATGGGGGTGGGGTGGGGCATGGGAGGATATTTATGTAGATGTGTTATATATATGTATATATATATATAAAATAAACAAAATTCAGATCATAGTGTAAAATTGTTCATGTCTTGTCTTATTCACTTAACGCTGTAACATAAATACTTTCCCATAGCTTCAAATATTCTTGGAGAATATGATTTGTAATGATTAAATAGTGGCCCATTGGTTAACTACACTATAATTTATTTAATAATTTTCTATTATTAGATATCTCAATATTCTAATTTTTCAATATTATAAATAGTATGACTAATACTATTGGGTACATGCATCTTTGATTATTCTCCTAGGATAAACCCTTAGACATACAATTTATGGATAACTATTTTAAGGCTTCTGACTCATCTTGCCAAATTTCCCTCTTAGAAGACTCAACAATGATTATTTTCCAGGCTTTGAAAAAAGTTTGACCTACCTTTGAACTATTTTATTCGTGTGATGTCTTTTATTTGAGGTTTCAAGAATATTTTTCGCTTAAAAAAGATAAATACATGCTGTTTATAGAAAAGTTAATAAAATTTATGAACAGATGCATATAAATATTCCAAATAAAAAAGGACCACTAAGATAAAACCTTAATCAAAGGATGCTTTTCCTTATCATTGTCTAAATAAATAGCTTTGATGATAGTTTACCAAAAATATTTTCACATGTGTTATTTCATTCTCACAGCATTTAAGAATCATGTAGTTATTACTATCCCCGATTATACACATGAAGGAGTTGAGGTCCAGTAAGGTTACTGACTGCTCAAGGTCACAGACCTAACAGGAGGCCAGTGAAACTTATTCTATGCTGGCTGGTGTACCTTCCTCTATGCCTTGATCACTGTCAGCCTGCTCTGTGGTATAAAATTAAACAGCTTCTTTGAAGCAAAAGAGAGGGTTAGATTAAGTCAGCTTTTTTTTTTTTCTCTTTTCTGCCTGACTTCATATTTATGGACTAAAACAGAAAATAATTATATAGATGAATGATTTTCTTCCTAATGGTGTGGAATTATATATACATATACATTACTTCAATCCCAAAAGGTAAAGTTTGGCTATTTTAAATCATGCTTTTGCTTTGATTATATGTGTTTTAGCAAATTAACTCACTGACTGAACTTGCCTCCTTGGTGAAATCCAAACCTATTGTACTTAGGAAATCCAAATACACTTTTATTTAATGGTCCCTTGCAGAATAGAATAAAGGCATGACGTCATTAGTCATATAATTCATTTCTTTGTTAGCAGCATGCACCTAGATAATTAGTAAATTTGCTCTTTGTATTTTTCTCCATGCTGGCATTTGGTCTACAGTCATAATGTTTTATTTATGAATTTTAATAAGCTCTCTGATATTAACAACATTCACATTACTTAGATGCATTTTCTTAGTGTAGCATCTTATATTACAGTAACATAATTTTTCCAAACCACGGTGCAAGCTTTCTTTGAAAACTACTTTCACTGCATTTTGAATCCCTAAATCAACCAAACACAAACAAAATTGGAAGCAAATACGGTCAAAACAGCCTCCAGATTTTCTGCTTTCTTTTTTCTCTTTCTTTTTTTTTTTTTTTGCGGTACGCGGGCCTCTCACTGTTGTGGCCTCTCCCTTTGCGGAGCACAGGCTCCGGACGCGCAGGCTCAGCGGCCATGGCTCACGGGCCCAGACGCTCCACGGCATGTGGGATCTTCCCGGACCGGGGCACTAACCCGTGTCCCCTGCATCGGCAGGTGGACTCTCAACCATTGCGCCACCAGGGAAGCCCCAGATTTGCTGCTTTCTATGCCTTTCTCTTTTTAAAATTTTCTTCCTTCGGTTTCTGAGATGTCGCTCCCACTTCAGAGCCTTGTCTCCTCACCTTCTGGGTAGGCGTCCCCTCCTCCCTGACCCCCCAGTCTTCCCACTCCATACATGCATCCATGCCAGTCCACTTGCTCTCTGTACATTAATGGTGTCTGAATCTCCATCTTCGGGCCAGGCCTCAACCCTGAGTTCCAGACCTTAATATCCATCCACCTACTTGAAGATCCCATAAACATCACACTCTCATTGTGGCCAAAACTGAACTCATCATCTTTCCCTCAGCCTCTGTGAACGAAAATACCATCCTCCATCTAGGTGTCCAAGTCAGAAAACCTGGATGCTTCTTACATTTCCGCTCTCCCCCACGAACAAGCACGAAATCTTAGATTCCATCTTCTAAATGTGTCATCATGTGTCCCTCCCTTTCCATGCCCTTCCTGCCTAGGCCACTCTCTTGGACCAATGCTCAGAAAAACCTATTCCCTAGCAACCATCTCTCAGCTGTTTTCTCTGCTTGCTGGATTTTCCTCCTTCAACCCATCCTCCATGCTGTTTCCAGAGTGATCCTTTGAAAATATAAATCTGTACCACTTCACACGTACTAGGATAAATTTTTTTTTAATGGAAAATAACAAGTGCCAGCAAGAAAATGGAGAAATTGAATCCCTCACACATTTCTGGTGGGAATGTAAAATGGTGCAGGCACTGTGGAAACTAGTTTGGTGGTTCCTCAAAAACTAAACATAGAATTACCATCTGAGGGGCTTCCCTGGTGGCGCAGTGGTTAAGAACTCGCCTGCCAATGCAGGGGGCATGGGTTCGAGCCCTGGTCCGGGAAGATCCCACATGCTGCGGAGCACCTAAGCCTGTGCTCTACAGCTACTGAGCCTGTGCTCTAGAGCCTGCGAGCCACAACTACTGAGCCCCTGAGCCACAACTACTGAGCCCATGTGCCACAACTACTGAAACCCATGCGCCTAGAGCCCATGCTCCGCAACGAGAAGCCACCACAATGAGAAGCCCACGCACCGCAACAAAGAGTAGCCCCCGCTTGCTGCAACTAGAGAAAGCCCGCACACAAGCAACAAAGACCCAATGCAACCAAAAATAAATAAATAATTAATTAATTTTAAAAATGGATGAATCTCCAAAAAAAAAAAAAAAGAAAAGAATTACCATCTGACCCAGCAATTTTACTCATAGGTGTATAACCAAAAGAATCGAAAGCAGGGACTCAGATACCTGTACACCAATGTTCATAGCAGCATTATTCACAATAGCCAAAGGGTGGGCACAACCCAAATATCCACCAAAAAATGAATGGTTAAGCAAAATGTGGTATATACATACAATGGAATATTATTTAGCTGTAAAAAAGAATGAAATCCTAATACATGCTACAACGTAGGTGCAATTTGAAAACATTACACTAAGTGAAATAAGCCACAGACAAAAAGACAAATATTGTACGATTCCAATTATGTGAAATGTCTAGGACAGGCAAATTCTTAGAGCTAGAAAGTAGGCTAGAGGTTACCAGGGGCTGGGGGAAAAGAGGGTATGGAGAACTACTATTTAGTGGGTACCGTGTTTCTGACTGGGGTGATGAAAAAGTTTCAGAAACAGTGGTGATGGTTGTACACACCATGAGTGTAATTAATGCCACTTAATTGTACACTTAAAAGTGGTTAAAACAGCAAATTTTATGTTACATATATTTTACTACAATAAAAAGTTTTTTTTAAAAGTGCAAAGGCAGGGCTTCCCTGGTGGCGCAGTGGTTGAGAGTCCACCTGCCGATGCAGGGGACACGGGTTCGTGCCCCGGTCTGGGAAGATCCCACATGCCGTGGAGCAGCTGGGCCCGTGAGCCACGGCTGCTGAGCCTGCACGTCCAGAAGCCTGTGCTCCGCAAAGGGAGAGGCCACAACAGTGAGAGGCCCACGTACCGCAAAAAAAAAAAAAAAAGTGCAAAGGCCAGCAAAGTGTTTAAAATGTAATCCGATCAAGCTCTTCTCATGCTTAAAATCCTTCCATTTTCCTTACTGCATTCAAGACACTTTTCAGATTCTTTAGCAAAGACACTTTTCAGACGCTTTAGTTCAGCAGAGGTTCATGACCTAGTCCATGTGTACCCCTCAAGTCTCATAGCTCACCCACCTCACCTCCTGGTGTGCCCTCTGCTCTACTGTGACAACCACTTGTTTCCTGATCAGCAGTGCGCTGCTTCCTACTCTGTGCTTCTGCACAGCTGTTCCTTCTGCCTGAAGTACCTTCTCTACTCCTGCTCCGAATGGCTCATTTCCATTCTTCATTCAAAACTTAGCTTAAGTCAACATCTCCAGGAAGCTGTCCTCACTCTGATCCCAATATTATTTAAATACCCAAGTTTCCTTGTTGCCCATAATACCTAGGGTCCCCCTTATGGAAGCTATCATGATGTGCAATAACTATTTGTATCTTTCCCATTTGTACAAGTTTCTTGTATCTCATCTGTGTGTCTCCCTCCTGGTCTACTGGGTATCATATAGCAGGTGCTCAGTAAGTGTTAATGACTACATTCCAGGGAATCTTCATCAATGACCCTTTTAAAGAACCAGCTCTCCCCTCAAACCCAACAGTGCTGCAGAAAGGGTGAACCTTCTCATATATTCTTCTTTGTTTAAATATATCCAACACTTGGAGGCTCCACCAATGAAATCAACTTCATGCCCCGAGTCTCTGGGAAGGATGCTATACAGTCAGTACTTTGTAAAATCCATAAAGTACTTTGACATCCCTCATTTCATTAGAGAGAATGGAAAGTGGTGGGATGAAAGGATTGGGTTAGAATGGAGAGGCTCTGGGATAGATAATGAGCAAATCAGTGGGGTGTACGCTCTCTTTCTGCTGCTACTATATGCCGTCTTCAAGTAGGAATTATGTCAAATGATAGTCCAGGACTTACCTGCTGCCACTGGATGCTGACATTTCTACCCTTGTTGAAAGGAGATAGGAAAAGGGATTCTGAGAAAGTTTTTCCACCACTTTTTCTTTCATGATTCCTCACCTGGAAGGAGGGAGGCCTTGGGTCACCCCTACCAGACATGCTGGAAAATGGACAGCATGGTTGTTCTCATGTGCTAGAAGCACCCTTCCCTCCAGTTGCAGAGAAACAGGAACCAGGGTGTAATGAGGAAACTACCACACTGACAATCAGGCATTCCAGCTAGCTAGATAATGTTGGGCAAGGCACTTGATATTTCTGAGTTCCAGCTGCTTCATTTTCTAAAATGCGGGTAATTGACTAAATAATCTCTAGTGTTGCCTTCTACCAAAAAAATCATTATCTGTCATTACTTTGCATGTTTCTAGTATTTCCCGTGTCACTGCCCTCATTTTCCCATTCACTCTCAAAACCACTGTAAGGTCTCAACCATGCCCCTACGTGGCTTAAAATCATGCGACTCTAGTTCTCACTTGAAAGCCACATTCTTATTTAGATATTAAGAAAGAACAACAGTGCTTATGATTCTAAAGAAAATAAAAAAGGACTGACAGTCACTTCTAGCTCGAGGTGAATGGAGACTAACCAACTGATAACCTAGGATGTAGCACAGCAAACAGTTCTAGAGAGACTGTCACTTGATCAACTGTAGTTATTTACAATCATCCACATTATTGGAAGAGACTAAGAGAATACAGACAACCAAAAACAGTAGATAATCTTCAAGTCATTTATGTGTCTTGGGAAGTGTGTTGGTACTTATATTTGAATAACACTGAATCTGCTGTCTTGGAAACTGAAGCTAAAGTATATAAAGTGTCCTGGGAAGAACTGAGTTATAAAGAGCTATGATGTTTCATTACGTCCTCATCCTGTCCCCCACTCAGGATTTTTCCCTTCATTCATGATTTACATAAAGTGCCAGCCTAAAATGAATTGCTCTAGATTGCTATATTTACTGTGCCCTATTACTTCCACCAGATCAACCCCCAACCTTGGGGAGGTCATTAAAGAATATTTGGGACTGCAAGCTGCATTAGGCAATAAAAATGAACCAGGAGATACTAAGTATTCTCAACATTGATTGTATAATCTACTTAGCTTACTAAACAGGGAAAACAAGAGTTTTATTTGATTAAAGTCGCCACAGATAACCAAGGGTTGGTTGTTACACGAATGATGAGTAAGGAAAGAAGCAAGTGGTGATTATTATTGTAAGCCAAACATGGGAGAAGATGTTCTCCTCAAAGTCAGGTATTTCAATTAGGAAGGCAAATATCTTCCTCTGACCATACATGTTAAGCAAATTAACCTCCAGTTGACCTTCCTGGATACCTAATAACCTTCAGAGTTGGATCAGTCAGTGACAGAGGTGGCAGCTGGGTGGATAAATAATTGACCCTATCCATATTTTTAATTACCATGTAATTAAAAATAATGATTTAAAAAGTAGTCTTTTTCTAAAGAAGATGTGGTATATATATACACAACAGAATATTACTCAGCTGTAAAAAACAATTAAATGATGTCTTGTGCAGCTACATGGATGGACCTACAGATTATCATGCTAAGCGAAGTAAGTCAGTAAGAGAAAGATACCATATGATATCACTTACATGTGGAATCTAAAATATGACACAGATGAACTTATCTACGAAACAGAAATAGACTCACAGCCATTGAGAACAGACTTGTGGTTGCCAAGGAAGGGGAGGGGGAGGGTTGGATTGGGAGTTCAGGACTAGCAGATGCAAACTATTACATATAGAATGGATAAACAACAAGGTCCTATGGTATAGCACAGGGAACTATATTCAATATCCTGTGATGAACCATAATAGAAAAGAATATGAAAAAGAATATGTATGTATATGTATAACTGAATCACTTTGCTGTACACCAGAAACTAACGACATTGCAAATCAACTATACTTCAATAAAAAAATAAATAAAAAGAAACTAAAGGTTTTAATTTGTTTTTAAAAGAAAAAAAAAAGTAATATTTTTCTTTTTTCCCTGGAGTCGAAGATTTCTTGGGGTTAGAGGAACAAATTCACTTACTGGGATGGGTCTGAATCACTCCCTTTTCGTTTTCTTGGAAACTCTGTCACATGTGGGCTGCAGGATCCAACAGTTGCTGGTTTTGTCCATGGGCTCAGATGACTGGAAACCATGGAAGCAATGCACTGGTTCCCTTCAATCAACATTTTACCTATGAGACATAAAGCACAATAAGGCATCTATTTGAAACACTGACTTTTACTTTATACATATCCATATCCCACATTTTAAATGGCTTTTTACTTTGATATTTTAAAATGTCAACTAAACAGCAACATAACATAGAATGAAAGACTAATCATGTACACCCAAATATTAGTTAGAAATGTGTTGTTAGTATATATTTTTAAGTTTATTTTCCCTAATTGGAAAAAAATATATGGTTATTGTAGGAAATATGGAAAACAAAAAAGTAGAAAGGAAGGGGGAAAACCAGATCTCACCAACTAATATCACTATTTACAATTACTTCCTTGTAGAATTTTTTCTACAGTTGTTATTATAGTAATTGAAGTTATAGTGTATACTCTGTATTATTTGCATATCATTGTGATAATAACTTTACAGTGTTATTACAAATTCTTTATAAATGATTCTAATGGTTGCATAATATACCATCGTGTAGCTGTGTCATAGCTACTTAACCACTCTTCTATTGTTGGAATGTATATTTGGGTTTTTTTCACTATCATAAATATGTATGGTGCTTTTATCTATGTGTATAAAACTTTTTATCTACCAGTTATTTCTTTTCATCTTCTAGCTTTTTTTTTTTTTTTTTTTTTTTTGGATAGCATCCCAGAAATGAGTTAACAAGGTTAAGGGACATGAATATTTTTAACCCTGAATTGCTAAATATGATAGTAAAATCCTTTTGGTCTAAACTGTAGTTTACTAAATGTTTTATAAAATGTAAAAATCAGAATCACTGAACTAAAAATAACTTATAGTCTAAATGTAGGCCTCTCTGAATATATTTCTCATATTAAAATAGACCTAACAAGTTTGAACTCATTTGCACCTTATAACATAGACTGAAATATATAAGCAATATTTACAAGGAGAATGCAATACATCTTACAGTAAGAGTGGGAGCTTTTTAACACATCTCTAGCACTAACTGATAGAGTGAGCATTCAAAAATAATGATATAAGAAATCTGATCCACACAACAGACAAGCTTGATATGACAGACATATATAGACCATTATACCTAGCAGCTTCAAAATCCAGTGTTGTTTGTTTTGAGGTATCCATGGGGCATTTATACTGGACCAAAAAGATTGATATTATACATGAGACATTTTCTGACTACCATGTAATTATGCTAGATACCATAAAAAGATTGAAATTTAATGAGCTAATAATTTATTTTATAAAATTCGGAAAAGAAGACTAAAATAAATCTAAAGAATTAGGAGAAAGGAAATCATTAAAATACCAGAAATAATGAAATAGAATACAAATTAGTACAGATCAAAAAAGCTAAACATAGGTTCTCCCAAAACATTGGAAACTCTAATAACCTTATGGCAAGATTTTTCCAAAAAAAGGAAAGAGGGAATAAATGAATAAAGATAGGAATGAAGATGGGGTCATAATTTTAGATGCTCTAGAGATATAAAAGATAAATTCTCATGAATTTAGAAAAACATTATTCTAAAAATTTGAAAATTTAGATGAAATGGAAAAATTCGTAGGGAATTTTTTTTTATTGAGGTATAGTCGATTCACAATATGTAACTGTCACACACTAATTGTGTTAGTTTCAGGTATACAGCAAAGCAATTCGATTGTACATATATATAATATATGTACTTTTTCAGGTTCTTCTCCATTAGAGGTTATTACAAGATACTGAAAATAGTTCCTTCTGCTATACAGTAAATCCTTATTGTTTATCTATTTTATGTATAGAAGTGAGTATCTGTTAATCCCATACTCCTAATTTATCTCTCCTCCCACTTTGTCTTTGGTAACTATAAGTTTGTTTTCTATGTCTGTGAGTCTGTTTTGTAAATAAATTTATTTGTATTACTTTTAAGATTCTACATATAAATATATCATATATTTGTCCCTAGAGAATTTTAACTGACAGAAAATGAAGCAAAGAGAAATAAAAACCTGCATATTCCTATATTCTTTCTTACACATACTATCCCAATATATAGAAACTCAACTCTTTTTATGAGGCTTATAGAAATTTGATATTAAAATTCAACAATGGAAATACAAGAAAGGATAACTATAGGCCCATCTCATTCATGAACAAAGATACAAAAATCTTAACAAAATATTAGCAAACAAAATTCATGACCAAGATAGCTTTATCGCAGGAACACAAGACTGGTTTAATATTACTAAATTAATGAATATAATTTACCACAATAGCAGCTTAGTGGAAAAATATGATTATCCTAATAGATTCAGAAATATTAACGAAGAAACACTGAAAGAATTCTTTTTACAATCAGAAACAAGATCTTTTATCAGTACCCTTTTCAACACTGTATTAGAAGAACTGCTAGCAGAATAAGGCAAGAAAACAATATATGAAGTATAAGAATTGGAAAGGAAGAAAAAGAATTTGTCATTATTGGGGAATGACATGATTGAGAATACAAAAAACACAAAACAATCAACATATAAATTATTAAAACTAGGGAGTGTATCAAGGTTGGCTGTTTGTAAAGTCAATATATAAAAATCAAATGCTTTTCTAATCACCAGTAACAAACTATAAGAAAATGATATTTTAAAAAACATAATTTATAATAACTTCAAAAAATATAGAGTACCTAAAGAATAAATGTATTTAGAATAAATGTATAACCTAATAAAAGTATACAAGGTCTTTCTGGAGAAAATTATAAAAATTTATTTAAAATATTGAAAAAGATTCAAATAAATGGAAACATACACCATGCTTATGGTCTAGAGGTCTCAATATCAAAGATGTCAATTCTCCTAAAATAGATGTGTAATTCCTCTCAAAATATTCTCTTTTTTTTTTTTTTTTTTTTTTTTTTTTTCTTTTTGCGGTATGCGGGCCTCTCACTGTTGTGGCCTCTCCCGTTGCGGAGCACAGGCTCCGGACGCGCAGGCCCAGCGGCCATGGCTCACGGGCCCAGCCGCTCCGCGGTATATGGGATCCTCCCAGACCGGGACACGAACCCGTATCCCCTGCATCGGCAGGCGGACTCTCAACCACTGCGCCACCAGGGAGGCCCAAAATATTCTCTTTTTTTTTTGGTGGGACTTCACAAGCTGAATATAAAATGAAAATGGAAGTGCCATGAGTTATGAACAGCCAAGGGAAATGTGGGAGAACTGGACCTCTCATATATCAAGACATTATAAAGCTATGGCAATTAAGACAGTGTGGTATTGGTACAGAGATAGACCAAAGGAAAAGAACGGAGAGCCCAGACATGTAAATATGGATATCTGCTAAATATCAGAGATGGAATTTTCAGATCAATGTGAGGAGACCAGCCTTTTAATAAACAGTACTGGGCCAACTGATTTTCTCTATGGAAAAGAATAAAACCAGATCCCCTACTACCATATGCCAAATATAAAACCCAAGCCAAATATAAACAATTCAACTGGATTGAAGACCTAAATGTAAAAGGCCAAAATAAATAGTATTTTTTTTTTTTTTTTTTTTTCATTTTTTGCCTGCACCATGCAGCATGTGGGAACTTAGTTCCCCAACCGGGGATCGAACCCTGGCCTCCTGCAGTGGAAGCGCAGAGTCTTAACCACTGGACCACCAGGGAAGTCCCTAAAAGGCCAAAATAAACAGAGAATACTCTGAAGGAGAAAGAATATCTTTGTTATTGGCATGGAAAGAATTTCCCAAAACAAAAACTAAAAACAATACAGGAAAAGACTGATCAATTCAATCTTCTTAAAATTAAGTTAATGTTCATCAAAAGACACTATAAATAGAATAAAACGGCAAGTCACAGACTGGGAGAAGATGTTTGTTACGCACATAAACAATAAAGTGTTACCATGTAGACTGTATAAAGACTGCCTTTGCATCATTAAGAAAAAGACCAACACAAAAACACAGCAGAAAACTGGACAGAAGACTTTAATGGGCACTTCATAAAAGAAATTCCAATTGTCAACACAAAAATGAAAAGATACTCAATCTCATTAGTAATCAGGAAAATCCAAAGTAAACTATAGTGATAGACTATACACCCATCTAATGGCTAGAAATGAAAAGTTTGATGATACCAAGTGTAAGTGAGAAAACAGCAATGGAAAGAGAAATGGAACGCTCATGCTCTGTTGGTGGGCAAGTACATTGCTACACTTTGGAAACCTTTTTTGCATTACTTAATAAAGTAGAACACATGCAAATAATATGGTTTAGCATTTCACTTCTAAGTATATGAAGAAACTCTTAATATATCTTAAGAGATATGTACAAGAAATACATTCACAGTATTGCTTGCAGTTGAACAACAAAAAATAATGAGAACTAGAAACTATAATTTCCATCAACAGATGGATAAATTGTTTATTCATTGAATGGAATACCAAGAATAGTAAAAATGAATAAAGTACTGATATACTCAGCATGGATGAATCTCAAAATAATAATGCTAGGTAAAAAAAAAAAGTCACAGCGAAAACAGTAGCATGTTTTTTAAAAAACCATATAAAGTTCAAAAGCAGGTAAAACTAATATGTTTTTACTGATATCTACATAGGTTACCTCACTATATAGAATAGAAAGGGAACAGCTAACACAAAAGTTAGAATTCTCTTTGGGAGAAGAAAGCGGGGTGCAATCAGTGAGGAAAATACAGGTACTTCTTTTTTTCTTTTTTGCCTTTATTATATTGAGGTAGGTTCCCTCTATGCCCACTTTCTGGAGAGTTTTTATCATAAATGGGTGTTGAAGTTTGTCAGAAGCTTTTTCTGCATCTATTGAGATGATCATATTGTTTTTATTCTTCAATTTGTTAATATGGTGGATCACATTGATTGATTTGCAGATATTGAAGAATCCTTGCATCCCTGGGATAAATCCCACTTGATCATGGTGTATGATCCTTTTAATGTGTTGTCGGATTCTGTTTGCTAGTATTTTGTTGAGGATTTTTGCATCTATATTCATCAGTGATATTGGTCTGTAATTTTCTTTTTTTGAAGTATCTTTGTCTGGTTTTGGTATCAGGGTGATGGTGGCCTCATAGAATGAGTTTGGGAGTGTTCCTTCCTCTGCAATTTGTTGGAAGAGTTTGAGAAGGATGGGTGTGAGCTCTTCTCTAAATGTTTGATAGAATTTACCTGTGAAGCCATCTGGTCCTGGACTTTTGTTTCTTGGAAGATTTTTAATCACAGTTTCAATTTCATTACTTTTGATTGGTCTGTTCATATTTTCTATTTCTTCCTGGTTCAGTCTTGGAAGGTTATACCTTTCTAAGAATTTGTCCATTTCTTCCAGGTTGTCCATTTTATTGGCATAGAGTTGCTAGTAGTAGTCTCTTAGGATGCTTTATATTTCTGCGGTGTCTGTTGTAACTTCTCCTTTTACATCTCTAATTTTATTGATTTGAGTCCTCTCCCTCTTTTTCTTGACAAGTCTGGCTAATGGTTTATCAGTTCTGTTTATCTTCTCAAAGAACCAGCTTTTTGTTTTATTGATCTTTGCCTCTATTTCATTTATTTCTGCTCTGATCTTTATGATTTCTTTCCTTCTGCTAACTTTGGCTTTCGTTTGTTCTTCTTTCCCTAGTTCCTTTAGGTGTAAGGTTAGATTGTTTATTTCAGATTTTTCTTGTTTCTTGAGGTCGGCTTGTATACCTATAAACTTCCCTCTTAGAACTGCTTTTGATGCATCCCATAGGTTTTGGATCATCGTGTTTCATTGTCATTTGTCTCTAGGTATTTTTTGATTTCCTCTTTGATTTCTTCAGTGATCTCTTGGTTATTTAGTAATGTATTGTTTAGCCTCCATGTGTTTGTGTTTTTTACATTTTATTCCCTGTAATTCATTTCTAATCTCATAGCATTGTGGTCAGAGGAGATGCTTGATATGATTTCAATTTTCTTCAATTTCCTGAGGCTTGATTTGTGACCCAAGATGTGATCTATCCTGCAGAATGTTCTGTGCACACTTGAGAAGGAAGTGTAATCTGCTGTTTTTGGATGGAATGTCCTATAAATATCAATTAAATCTATCTGGTCTATTATGTCATTTAAAGCTTCTGTTTCCTTATTTATTTTCATTTTGGCTATCTGTCCATTGGTGTAAGTGAGGTGTTAAAGTCCCCCACTGTCATTGTGTTACTGTTGATTTCCTGTTTTATAGCTGTTAGCAGTTGCCTTATGTATTGAGGTGCTCCTAATGTTGGATGCATATATATTTATAATTGTTATGTATTCTTCTTGGATTGATCTCTTGATCATTATGTAGTGCCCTTCCTTGTCTCTTGTAACATTCTTTATTTTAAAGTCTATTTTATCTGATATGAGTATTGCTACTCCAGCTTTGTTTTGACTTCCATTTGCATGGAGTATCTTTTTCTATCCCCTCACTTTCAGTCTGTATGTGTCCCTAGGTCTGAAGTGGGTCTCTTGTAGACAGCATATGTATGGTTCTTGTTTTTGTATCCATTCAGCAAGCATGTGTCTTTTGGTTGGAGCATTTAATCCATTCACGTTTAAGGTAATTATCGATATGTATGTTCCTATGACCATTTTCTTAATTGTTTTGGCTTTGTTTTCGTAGGTCTTTTTCTTCTATTGTATTTCCCACTTAGAGACGTTCCTTTAGCATTTGTTGTAGAGCTGGTTTGGTGGTGCTGAATTCTCTCAGCTTTTGCTTGTCTGTAAAGCTTTTGATTTCTCCAGTGAATCTGAATGAGATTCTTGCAGGGTAGAGCAATCTTGGTTGTAGGTTCTTCCCTTTCATCACTTTAAGTATATCATGCCACTCCCTTCTGCCTTGTAGAGTTTCTGCTGAGAAATCAGCTGTTAACCTTATGGGAGTTCCCTTGTATGTTGGCATTTTTCCCTTGCTGCTTTCAATAATTTTCTTTGTCTTTAATTTTTGCCAATTTGATTACTATGTGTCTCAGCATGTTTCTCCTTGGGTTTATCCTGTATGGCACTCGCTGTACTTCCTGGACTTGGGTGGCTATTTCCTTTCCCATGTTAGGGAAGTTTTCGACTATAATCTCTTCATATACATTCTCGGGTCCATTCTCTCTCTCGTCTCCTTCTGGGACCCCTATAATGCGAATGTTGTTCCGTTTAATATCCCAGAGGTCTCTTAGGCTGTCTTCATTTCTTTTCATTCTTCTTTCTTTATTCTGTTCCTCAGCAGTGAATTCCACCATTCTGTCTTCCAGGTCCCTTATCCGTTCTTCTGCCTCAGTTATTCTGCTGTTGATTCCCTCTAGTGTAGTTTTCATTTCAGTTATTGTATTGTTCATCTCTGTTTGTTCTTTAATTCTTCTAGGTCTTTGTTAAACATTTATTGCATCTTCTCGATCTTTGCCTCCACTGTTTTTCCAAAGTCCTGGATCATGTTCACTCTCATTATTCTGAATTCTTTTTCTGGAAGGTTGCCTATCTCCACTTCATTTAGTTGTTCTTCTGGGGTTTTATCTTGTTCCTTCATCTGGTACATAGCCCTCTGCCCTTTCATCTTGTCTATCGTTCTGTGAATGTGGTTTTTGTTCCACAGGCTGCAGGATTGTAGTTCCTCTTGCTTCTGCTGTCTGCCCTCCATACAGGTACTTCTAAGGAATTCATGTTCCACTTCTTAACCTAGGTGTGGGTTCACAGAAAATTGTTTTGTTTTCATCCTTTAAACTACATACGTAATTTTTACAGTCCTCTATAGGTATAACGGATCTCACCATAAAGAAGTGAGGAGAATAATTTTACCAATGATCGTTAGGAATGAAGTTTCTAATTTACTATATCCCAAGACTTTTAGGTCTGGACTCTCTTCATGGGACCGATTCGGGACCATCAGATACCACATGAGATTAATAACGGTTTCAGCCCGTCGACTTCGTTCTAATGTATTTTGAATGGCAGAACACCATCTGTCTCCAGAGAAAAATGTGGGGAAATTTATTAGATTAAATAGCAGATCAATAGGAAAAATTCACTATGTAATATTAGACCCCTCCCATTTCCCTCTCACCCCCCAACACAGACTCAAGAAGGCACACTCTTTCCCTCACATAAGTTCAGAACAGAAATAAAATGAAGACCCCTTTTTGCCTCTCATTCTAGAAGGCACGATCTCCACATTTCAATCCCACTTTCTTATTAACCTTGAACATAAGAAATGGACTTTCTTTAGGCAGGCAGAATAATATACTTCTTTTCATGAAATCAAAATCTGAATCACCTAAGGGGCTTATTTTTATATTCCTTAATGGGTGGGGGAGTATTGCCCCATAATTAGCTATGTTCCATCATGAGGCTGTGTCAGTAGAAGTGTATTCAAAACAGGGCTTTCTGTAAACAAAAGGAAAAGATGGGTTAATGGGATTACGTAGCTCTGGAAGAAAGGATCTGTTCCTTGGAAACAATTCATGTAGTGGATTTTTATTTGCTAGGTGACTCACAGTTTAAAGAGTAAAGCTTTCTTTTTAACCTTCCAGTTTACTTTACTTTCAGCCTCCACATATACTTATGTAGAAGATGAGATCATGTGTTGAGAACTGAAATTTAACTCTGCTTTTATATAACTCATTTTGGAGGTATGATTTAACACTTTGGTATTGTCTCTCCTCGCCAAATTGGGTCACTTCTCAATGGTGAAAGTAATTTGTGTTATTTAACACTCAGTAAAATAACGCAGAATTTAGACTGAAAAAAGATATTGTGATTATCTTTTACGAAGGAAGTTTGTGGTTTTATTTAAAATGAGATCTGCAGTAAATCTCACTCCACTCTACGTGCATCTCCCTAGTGATGGTAATCAATCTAACAATATTTTAAAGTATTTGGTATCAACTCCTCAAGCATGGAAATAAATTGTGGGAAATGAGCTGCTGCTTAGGAGCCATAAGCAGGGGAGACCAAGTAGCCACATGGCTTAGGCCCATAGTTACAAAGCGGTTCAACTTTAAAATTTGACATTATGCTTGAGGGAATATATTTACACACGTACATATACATGTGCACACAAATTTGATTCACAGAGGTGCAACGGCAGGATGGAAAAAATATACTTCTTTAAAAACAAAAAATTTTGTCCCATTACCTAGTTCCCTTGCCAGTGTGCTGCATGTTAAAATTTATATAAAATTTAAATTATTCCATGAATAATTTTTGTTGTTAAAAACCATTTGTTCAATGTAAACATTTAAATTACTTCCTTAAAAAATGGAAGTGGCCTTTGCTTCTTGAGAGTCTATGCCCACAAAATCTTTTTAATCTGGTCTACACAGTGTAAGCTGAGGCACCTGGTGGTCTAGTGCCTAGGATTCGACGCTTTCACACTATAAACTGGTGGGTTTTTTCCTTTGGACAAGTCATTTAACATATCTGAGCCTGTTTCTTTTTTTTTTTTTTTTTTTTCTTTTTGCGGTATGCGGGCCTCTCACTGTTGTGGCCTCTCCCGTTGTGGAGCACAGGCTCCGGATGCGCAGGCCCAGCGGCCATGGCTCATGGGCCCAGCCGCTCCGCGGCATATGGGATCCTCCCAGACCGGGGCACGAACCCGTATCCCCTGCATCGGCAGGCGGACTCTCAACCACTGCGCCACCAGGGAGGCCCTGAGCCTGTTTCTTTAATACAGAAGTAATTTCCTGCAAACCTCATGGTTTCTTTTGGGAATCAAATAATGTATTTGAAATCTGTTTGAAAGCCAAAAGTTTAATGATGCTAAGTAACTAGTCCAGAGAAATTTGAGTCCAGTGTTTTTATTTTGTTTTACATTTTGTTTTCCAAAGGAAAATTTTAAAAAATTGAAGCATAGCTGATAGAGGGACTTCCCTGGTGTTGCAGTGGTTAAGAATCCGCCTGCCAATGCAGAGGACACAGGTTCAATCCTTGGTCCGGGGAGATCACACATGCCGTGGAACAACTGAGCCCGGGTACCACAACTACTGAGCCTGCACTCTAGAGCCCACGCGCCACAACTACTGAAGCCCGCAGGCCCTAAAGCTCGAGCGCCGCAACTACTGAGCCTGCGTGCTGCAACTACTGAAGCCCACGTACCTAAAGCCTGTGCTACGCAACAAGAGAAGCCACCGCAATGAGAAGCCTGCGCACCACGATGAAGAGTAGCCCCTGCTCGCTGCAACTAGAGAAAAGCCCGTGTGCAGCAATGAAGACCGAATGCAGCCAAAAATAAGTTTCAAAAAAAGTATAGTTGATGTACAGTATTACATAAGTTACAGGTGTACAATATAGTGATTCACAATTTTTAAAGGTTATATTCCATCTCTAGCTATTATAAGATATTGGCTACATTCCCTGTGTTGTACACTATACCACTGTAGCTTATTTTATACATAATACTTTGTATCTCTAAATGCCCAACTCCTGTAGTGCCCCTCCCCCCTCTCCCCCTCCCTACTGGTGACCACTAGTTTGTTCTCTTCATCTGTGAGTCTGCTTTTTTTGGTTACATTCACTAGTTTGTTCTATTTTTTTGGTTCCACGTAAGTGATATCATATGATATTTGTCTTTCTCTGTCTGACTTATTTGACTTAGCATAATACCGTCCAAGTCCATCCATGTTGCTGCAAATGGCAAAATTTCATTCTTTTTTATGGCTGAGTAGTAGTCCATTGTGTGTGTGTGTGGGTGTGTGTGGGTGTGTGTGTATCATATCTTCTTTATCCATTCATCTCTTGATGGACATTTAGGTTGTTTCCGTATCTTGATAATTGTAAAGAATGCTTCTATGAACATTGGGGTGCATGTATCTTTTTGAATTAGTGTTTTTTGTTTTTTTCCAGATAAATACCCAGGAGTGGGGAATTCCCTTACAGTCCAGTGGTTAGGACTCCATGCTCTTCACTGCCAAGGGCCCAGGTTCAATCCCTGGTTGGGGAACTAAAATCCCATAAACTGGGTGGCACGGCCAAAAAAAAAAAAAACAAACAAAAACCCAGGAGTGGAATTGCTGGTTCATATGATAGTTCGATTTTTAGCTTTTTGCAAAACCTCCATACTATATTCCACAGTGGCTGCACCAATTTACATTCCCACCAATAGTGTTAATGGGTTCCCTTTTCTCCCCGTCCTTGGCAACACTTGTTACTTGTGGTAGTTTTAATGATAGCCATTCTGACAGGTGTGAGGTGATATCTCATTGTGGTTTTGATTTACATTTCCCAGATGATTAGCCATGCTGAGCATCTTTTCATGTGCCTGTTGGCCATCTGCATGTCCTCTTTGGAAAAAATGTCTATTCAGTTCTTCTGCCCATTTTTTAATCTGGTTGTTTGTTTTTTTTATGTTGAGTTGTATGAGCTATTTATATATGTTGAATATTAACCCCTTATCAGTCATATCATTTGCAAATATCTTCTCCCATTCAGTAGGTTGTCTTTTTGCTTTGTTGATGGTTTCCTTTGCTAGGCTAAAGCTTCTAAGTTTAACTAGGTCCCACTTGTTTATTTTTGCTTTTATTTTCTTTGCTTTTGGAGCCAGATCCAAAAAAACTGCTACAATTTATGTCAAAGAGTATTCTGCCTATGTTCTCTTATAGGAATTTTATGATTTCCAGTCTTACACTTAGGTCTCTAATCCATTTTGAGTTTATTTTTGTATATGGTGTTAGAGAATGTTCTATTTTCTTTTTTTTTTTTTGCGGTACGTGGGCCTCTCACTGTTGTGGCCTCTCCTGTTGCGGAGCACAGGCTCTGGACGCGCAGGCTCAGCGGCCATGGCTCACGTGCCTAGCCACTCCGCGGCATCCTCTCGGACCGGGGCACGAACCCGTGTCCCCTGCATTGGCAGGTGGACTCTCAACCACTGCGCCACCAGGGAAGCCCTAATTTCACTCTTTTACAAGTAGCTGTCCAGTTTTCCCAGTACCACTTACTGAAGAGACTGTCTTTTCTCCATTGTATATTCTTGCCTCCTTTGTCATAGATTTACAATAAGCGTGTGGGTTTATTTCTGGGCTCTCTTTTCTGTTCCAATGATCTATGTGTCTGTTTTTGTACCAGTGCCATACTATTTTGAATAGTGTAGCTTTGTAGTATAGTCTGAAGACAGGGAGTGTGATTTCTCCACCACTGTTCTCTTTTCTAAAGACTGTTTTGGCTATTCGAAGTCTTTTGTGTCTCCATACAAACTTTAAAATTATTTGTTCTAGTTCTGTGAAAAATGCCACTGATATTTTGATAGGGATTACACTGAATCTGCAGCCTGCCTTGGGTAGTATGGTCATTTTAATAATATTAATTATTCCAATCCAAGAACATGGTATAGCTTTCTGTTTGTGTCATCTTCAATTTCTTTCATCAGTGTCTTATAGCTTTCTGAGTACAGATCTTTTACCTCTTAGGTAGGTTTATTCGTAGGTATTTTATTCTTTTTGATGCAATGATAAATGGGATTGTTTCTTTAATTTCTCCAATAGTTTATTGTTACTGTATAGAAATGCAACATTTCTGTACATTAATTTTGTATCCTGCAACTTTACCAAATTCATTGATGAGCTCTAGTAGTTTTCTGATGGCATCTTTAGGATTTTCTATGCGTAGTAGGATGTCATCTGCAAAGAGTGACAGTTTTACTTCTTCTTTTCCAATCTGGATGACTTTTATTTCTTTTTCTTGTCTGATTTTGTAGCTAGGACTTCCAGTACTATATTGAATAAAAGTGGTGAGAGTGGGCATCCTTGTCTTGTTCCTGATCTTAGAGGAACTGCTTTCAGCTTTTCATCACTGAGGATGATGTTAGCTATGGGTTTGTCATATATGGCCTTTATTATGTTGAGGTATGTTTCCTCTATGCCCACTTTCCTGAGAGGTTTTTTTTTTTAAATCATAAATGGATGTTGAATTTTGTCAAAAGCTTTTTCTATATCTATTGAGATGTTCATATGGTTTTTAATTCTTCAATTTGTTAATGTGGTATATCACATTGATTGATTTGTGAATATTAAAAAATTCTTGCATCCTGGGATAAACCCCACTTGATCATTGTGTATGATTCTTTTAATTTATTGTTGGATTCGGTTTGCTAGTATTTTGTTGAGGATTTTTGTATCTATGTTCATCAGTTGATATGGGCCTGAAATTTTCTTTTTTTGTGATATCTTTGTCTGCTTTTGGTATCAGGGTGATGCTGGCCTCACAGAGTAATAAGTTCAAGAGTGGTCCTTCCTCTACAACTTTTTGGAATAGTTTGAGAAGGACAGATGTTAACTCTTCTCTGAATGTTTGGTAGAATCAACCTGTGAAGCCACTTGGTCCTAGACCTTTGTTTGTTGGGAGTTTTAAAATTACTGATTCAATTTTAGTACTGGTAATTGGTCTGTTCATATTTTCTATTTCCTTTTGGTTCAGTCTTGGGTGATTTGCACCTTTCTAAGAATTTGTCCATTTCTTCTAGGTTGTCCATTTTATTGACATAGAGTTGTTCTTAGCAGTCTCTTATGATCCTTGGTATTTCTGTGGTGTCGGTTGTAACTTCTCCTTTTTCATTTCTGATTTTGTTGACTTGGGCCCTCCCCCTTTTTTTCTAGATGAATCTGGTTAAAGGTTTATCAATTTTGTTATCTTTTCAAAGAAACAGCTTTTAGTTCCATTGATCTTTTCTGTATTTGTCCCTATTTCATTTATTTCTGCTCTGATCTTTATGATTTCTTTCCTTCTATTAACTTTGGGTTTTGTTTGTTCTTCTTTCTCTAGTTGCTTTAGGTGTAAGGTTAGGTTGTTTATTTAAGATTTTTCTCCTTTCCTGAGGTAGGCTTGTATCACTATAAACTTCCCTCTTAGAACTACTTTTGCTGCATCCCCTAGGTTTTAGATTGTCATGTGTTTGTTTTCATTTGTCTCCTCTTTGATTTCTTCAGTGATCCCTTAGTTGTTTAGTAGCATATTGTTTTAGCCTCCAGATGTTTGTGTTTTTGTAATTTTTTTCTTGCAGTTGATTTCTAGTCTCATAACATTGTGGTCAGAAAAGATGCTTGATGTGTTTTCAATTTTCTTAAATTTACTGAGGCTTGTTTTGTGGCCTAGCATGTGATCTATCCTGGAGAATGTTCCATGTGCACTTGAAAAGAATGTGTATTCTGCTGCTTTCAGATGCAATGCTCTCCCTATATATAACAATTAAGTCCATCTGTTCTGATGTGTCATTTAAGGCCAGCGTTTCCTTATTGATTTTCCATCTGGATGATCTGTCCATTGATGTAAGTGGAGTGTTAAAGCCCCCTACTATTATTGTGTTACTGCCAATTTCTCCTTTTACGTCCATTAATATTTGCCTTATATATTTAGGTGCTCCTATGTTAGGCACATATATATTTACAATTGTTATATCTTCTTCTTGACTGATCACTTGATAATTATGTAGTGCCCTTCTTTGTCTCTTTTAACAGTCTTTGTTTTAAAGTCTCTTTTGTCTGATATAAATATTGCTACTCCACCTTTCTTTTGATTTCCATTTGCACAGACTACCTTCCTCCATTCCCTCACCTTCCGTCTCTGTGTCTTTAGAATCAAATTGAGTCTCTTGTAGGCAGCATATATACAGGTCTTTTTTGGTATTCATTTAGCCACTCTATGTCTTTTGATTGGAGCATATAATGCATTTACATTTAAGGTAATTATTGATATGTATGTTCTTACTGCTATTTGGTTAATTGTTTTGGGGTTGTTTTGTAGGTCTTTTTTCCCGTTCTTTTGTTCTCTTCTCTTGTGATGATGACTATCTCTAGTGTTATGTTTGGATTCATTTTTCTTTTTTTGTGTGTATATCTATTATAGATTTTTGATTTGTGGTTACCATGAGTTTTTATATAGCTATTGATCTATCTATCTATCTATCTATGGTTGTTTTAAGTTGCTGGTCTCTTTAATTAAAATGCATTTTAACAACCCTGCATTTGTACTCTCCTCCCCTCATAATTAATGTTTTTGATATCACATTTTACATCTAATTGTTCTGTGTATCCCTTAACTGCTTATTGTGGATAGAGATGATTTTACTACTTTTGTCTTTTAACCTTCCTACTAGCTTTGTGTGTGGATGATTTCTTACCTTTACTGTGTGTTTGCTGTTACTGGTGAGCTTTTCATTTTGTAATTTTCATGTTTCTAGTTGTGGCCTTTTCTTTTTCACTTAGAGAAGTTCCTTCAACATTTTTTGTAAAGCTGGCTTGGTGGTGCTGAACTCTTAGCTTTTGTCTGTAAAGCTTTCGATCTCTCCATCCAATCTGAATGAGAGACTTGCTGGGTAGAATATTCTTGGTTTTAGGTTTTTCCCTTTCATCACTGTAGATATATCATGCCACTCCTTTATGGTCTGCAGAGTTTCTACTGAAAAGTCAGCTGAAAGCCTTATGGGAGTTCCCTTGTATGCTGTTGCTCTTCCCTTGCTGTTTGTAATATTCTCTCTTTATCTTTAATTTTTCTCATTTTAATTACAATATGTCTTGGTTTGTTCCTCTTTGGGTTAATCCTGTATGGGACTCTCTGTACTTCCTGGACTTGGGTGACTGTTCCCTTTCCCAGGTTAGGGAAGTTTTCAGCTATTATTTCTTCAAATATGTTCTCAGCCACTTTCTCTCTCTTCTCCTTCTGGGACCCGTATAATGTGAATATTAGTGCGCTTGATGTTGTCCCAGAGGCCTCTTAAACTGTCATTTCTTTTCATTCAAAAAGAGTCCATTGTTGATGAACCACTGCAGATGCTTAAGGTGTCAGTCAAGAAAAGGAACTGAGTTAAATGTCTTTGAATTTTTTTTAATTAAAAAAAGTTAAACTTTTAATTTTGAAATAATTTCAGACTTGTAAAAATCATACAAAGAATTCCCATATACCCTTCAATCAGATTCCCCAAATGGTAATGTCTTACTTAACTCCAGTCTAATTATCAAGACCAGGATATTAACACTGATGTAGTATTATTATTTAATTTATACACTTTATTCAAATTTTGCCAATTTTCCCTCTAATGTCCAGAATCCAATCCAGGATCACATGATACATTTAAGTATCTATTATTGTCCTCAGTTTTCTTTAAACATCCGGTTTTCTTTCGTCTTTCTTGAGATTTTTGAAGGGTACTGGGCAGGTATTGTATAGACTGTCCTTCAGTTTAATTCTTTCTGTTATTCCCTCATGACTAAATTCAGGTTATGCACTTTTTTTCAAGAATACCACAGAATTGGTTTCTGTGTCCTTCCCAGTACTAAATGCTTTCACTTTAAATTTAATTGCTTCTGGTGCTTTTTGTTGCCTCATAAAGATCCTGTTCTTCAGGATGCCAAATGGTGTTCAGCTCATGGAATCCACAGAAGAGGCAGGGGAAAGATTTATGAGATCCTCTATTTAGGCTGTAAGCTCCATCACTGGAAAGCTTTCAGAATCATGTCATTTTTTAGCTCCAAATCTTAGCACAGGGCCTGATATATGGTGTTTAGGGTTTGCTGAAGGAATGAATCACATTTCATTTCATTACCCCCAGACATTCAAAAGAGAATCTGAAAGAGGTGTAAAATCAGGATTTCCAGATTCATGTATGGGATGGGCTGCTGGGATGATGAAATTCCCAGAATAAGGAATATGCAAATCCCCACTGTACCTACTTCACAAACAAGGAGGCCTAATCCCTACCATTACTTCATTTTTACCATTTTTCTTCCACAAAAGGAAAAATATACCTGATCATCCGCTGGAAAAAAAGAAGGCACTGTGTGGCATGAGATTTGGCAATCGGAAGTAGCTTTCTGGAGTAACAAGCAGTAGTTGTTTCACAGGTTTGTGCTAATGCATTACAATGGAAACCAAATACTGTTTCTTACCACTGACAAATTACTGTAAGATGCTTAGTCAATAATAAAAATGCAGCACTAGTTGGCACTATTCAGGAAAAATACCAACTCG
Source organism: Mesoplodon mirus (assembly GCF_964341445.2). Lineage (NCBI taxonomy): Eukaryota > Metazoa > Chordata > Mammalia > Artiodactyla > Ziphiidae > Mesoplodon > Mesoplodon mirus. The sequence goes on from NC_138987.1 coordinate 80,577,995, forward strand.
CTATATATATACAAATTATGAAAAAGCTTTTGCTCAGCAGAGGTTAAAAACACACTATTATTCCACAATATTTTTTAAGAGTTTAACCCAGGTGGACAATATGTCTAAAAGGGTTAAGATTTAGTACCTGCCCTTAAGAAGCTTATGATCCTGTATATGTTTGTGCATATGCAGGTGCACAGACACAGAAATCAAATACTGAATGCAATTAGACCTAGATGGGGGCACAGGTTTATGAGTTTATGCTGCCAGAACACAGAGGGAAGGGCACTTAATTCTGTTTTGGGAAAGGAGTAACATTTGAAAGCATTTTTTGTATGGGTATTTCAGACTAAGAGAACACCATGAACAGGAGGTGAAACAAATGCATTTAGTATAATCCTATGCTATCATTAAAAATGACGTTTAGGTAATGAATCCAGAAAACATATCAAAGTCAGGTGTTAGAAAATGCATCTGCTGATATGACTCTGATAAGTAAAACTGGACTTTTTCAAAACAAATTTTACCTTCTCACACATGAAACTGAATGCACACTAAATTGACAGAACACCTATCAGACTAGAAACCAGATACCTAATCATCATGCACCATCCAGAAATGCAGCTTCCCAAGAAAATTCAAAATAGGGATGAGGTTTAGATTCACTGATATTTTGGACTTCCCTGGTGGCACAGTGGTTAAGAATCCGCCTGCCAATGGAGGAGACAAGGGTTCGATCCCTGGTCCAAGAAGATCCCACATTCCGCGGAGCAACGAAGCCCGTGCACCACAACTACCGAGCCTGTGCTCTAGAGCCCACGAGCCACAACTACTGATCCTGCATGCCACAACTACTGTAGCCCACGTGCCTAGAACCCGAGCTCCTTAACAAGAGAAGCCACTGCAATGAGAAGCTGCACACCACAACGAAGAGTAGCCCCTGCTCGCCGCAACTAGAGAAAGCCCATGCACAGCAAAGACCCATTGCAGCCAAAAATAAATAAATAAAATAAATTTATTTCAAAAATGTATATAAAAAAGGATTCATTGATATTTCATGCAAGTCCATCAAGATTTATTTATCCATGAATCCTTACTACACTTGGAAAAGGCAGGCAAGTGCGTCCCCCATGACCACCTTTCCTGAGTTTCAATCCAAACAGCCAAACAAAACTTGGAGAAAAGCAGATATTTAGCCAGACTGGTCTTAACTGAAGCCAGCAGAATATCTTGCTCAAAATGGGGGCTCACAGTGGGTGTTGAGATACAAGAGCCTAATTAGGTAATTTTCCAAATTTCCATCCATTCTCTTCAACAGGACTTGTCAACAGAATCTTCACACTTCAAACACCCCTACTGTTTTTGAAGGGTACTCAATTTCAGACTCCAGTGCATGCCTTCCTATTCTGGAAGAATTGCACCTGTGATAACCTGGTTCTTCCACCATCTCAGCCTCAGTCACCGTGGAAGAGGAGAATCTGAACTTTGATTCAAAGGCAAGATTTCTACGTGGGTCTATCTTCAGGGAGAAAATGAAGGAAACCACGTGGACACCCAGACAAAGTCTTATGAGGGAGACATTTTGCATTCACTAATAAATTAGCATCCTGTTTTTACATGTCAAAAAAATGACATTTAACGTCTCTCCCTATGATAGCAGCCTGCGTCACTGGTACCTCCCTCTTCTGTTTGTTGAAAAGTGCAACACCTTTGTGAGTGGGTGTGGCTTGGAGGAAGAAGTTTCAGGGGCTGATAGAAGTTATGTTCTAGGAAGTGCTTATTATTTTCTTGTAGCACCGTCCAGTTGCTGCATTTGAAGAATGCTCTACTTGGTATTTGCCCTGTTATTTAATCTAAAGTCAGAGGGTCTGGAATTGTATTTTAATTTTGGTCTTATTTATGTATGTTTAATTCACATGCACTCTTTTCCTTTTTTTTTTGAAATATAAAAACTTTTAATGACGTATAGTTGATTTACAATGCTGTGGCAATCTCTGCTGTACAGCAAAGCGACTCAGTTGTACACAGAGACACTCTTTTTTAATATTCTTGTCCATTATGGTTTATCACAGGTATTGTGTACAGCTCCCTGTGCTGTACATTAGGACCTTGTTTTTTATCCATTCTAAATGTAATAGTTTGCATCCACCAACCCCAAACTCCCAGTCCACCCCTCTCCATCCCCTCCTCTTCCCTGGCAACCACAAGTCTGTTCTCTATGTCCATGAGGCTGTTTCTGTTTTGTAGATGTGTTCATTTGTGCCATATTTTAGATTCCACATATAAGTGATATCATATATTTGCCTTTCTCTTTCTGACTTACTTAAATTTGTATGATAATCTCTAGTTGCATCCATCTTGCTGCAAATGGCATTATTTTGTCCTTTTTTATGGCTGAGTAGTATTCCATTGCATATACGTACCACATCTTCTTTAGCCATTCACCTGTCAATGGACATTTAGGTCGTTTTCATGTTTTGGCTATTGTGAACAGTGCTGCTATGAACAGAGGGGTGCATGTATCTTTTTGAATTACAGTTTTGTCTGGGTATATTCCCAGGAGTGGGATTGCTGTATCATATGGTAATTCTGTTTTTAGTTTTCTGAGGAACCTCCATACTGTTCTCCATAATGGCTGTACCAACTTACATTCCCGCCGACAGTGTAGGAGGGTTCCCTTTTCTCCACACAGAGGGTCTGGAATTTCAACCTGACCTGTGGACCAGAGAGGTTGAAAGTGCTTTACTCTTGGGTTGATGCCCTTCTGCCTGGGAGTCTGTCTGGCCCCTTTCCATAAACATTTTTTTTCCAACCCTTACAGCTCTTCAGTGGAAACTTGTTACATGTATCATCATTTGTGAAGTTGGAGAGTCACAGCTTCAGCTATTTGACAGGCTTCCCAAAGTGAAGGCTTTGATCTCCATCACTCAGAGACTCTCAGCAGCAAGCTGCTCTCCCATCTCTCCTTTCCTGCTGCGCCACCTCACACAAGGTTCTGAGGAGCAGGCTCCTTCTCAGGTGACGGGCACTCCCTACTTGGTTTGTTAACAGGGAGTGTGAGGCAGAAATAAGAGGACATAAGTTTAATTTTTTCTTAGCACCCATTTGGATGCTGTTATGGAGTGAATGTGTCCCACAAAATTCATATAAAATCTAATCCCCAATGTGATTCTATTTGGAGGTGGGGCCTTTGGGAGGTAATTAGATCCTGATAGTGGAGTCCTCAAGAATGGGATTAGTGCCCTTATCAGAAGAGGCCAGAGAGCTGGCTGTCTTTCTGCCACATGAGGCTACACCAAGAAGCTGGCCAGCTGCACCATCAGAGCACTCTCTCCAGAACCCAACCACACTGAAACCCTGATCTCAGACTTCCAGCCTGCAGGACTATGAGAAATAAATTTCTGTTGTTGACAAAAAATAAAATAATGTTTATGGGTTTTATAAATATGGAAAATGTTTATGTAATATTTAGTTTAAAAAGCAGGATGAAAGACACAGAGACTACATAACATCAAGAAACTAAGATAATGTATTTTCAGGGGGAAAAAAATCTAGAAAGAAACACAGTGAAATTTTCCAAGTGTTTTGTCTGAGTGGCCAATTAAAGCTTTTTTTCCTTTTTCCTTTTCTGTATTGTTCTAAAATTTTACAAGTGTCATGTCTTACTTTTGTAAGACATATCTACAGTTCAGAAAGAAAAAAGAATATATATGAAGTATTAGGGAATAGCAAGTAGATCCATATGGCTGCATACAGTGTGAAACATTAGGAAATAAGCTGGAAACATAGACTGAGCTAGTTGGTGGAGGGCCCTGGATATCCTACTGAGGAGTCTGAGCTTGATTTCCAGGTAGCAGGGAGCTAGTGAAGTTACCTAGCACTGCATTTCAGCCCCCTTTGTTTCTTGGCCAATCAGCACTAAGGCAGAGGGCACATTTGTTCTCTCTTCTAGGAACCAGTCTTCCCATCATAAGCTACAACTTTTACCCTAACGCATTCCACCTTTGTCCAACCTGAATGGCTCACTTCTTACCTGGGTTCCTGTTTATTTCTGTAATGAAGACTGTACTCAGAGCTGTTCACTGAACCCTTTCCGGCTTGGCTGGGAAAATAAGGCTTTGCTGCCAAGCATGAGCAGGGAAAGCCAAAGACCCTTCCACATGGGGATCAGGGTTCCACCTAAGGATCAACCACCACATATCTCAGATACAGTATCAAAGCATCACAGAAGGATCCACCTCTCCTGCATAGGCTGGAAGGAGGAAATTTTATACTCTTGGCCTTGACTTCAAACGTAGCAAGATGTCTAAAAGCTGGAGAACCAAAGCAGAGAAAATAGGTGGCTTTACTTGCCCAAGGCTAGTCACTAGCCAGGGAAGTATGCAGAAAGTCAAAAGAACAAATGAATAAGTGATTCCTACAACATCCTACGATTGACCGTTGAACAATACAGGTTTGAACTGCACAGGTCCACTTATACAAGGATTTCTTTCACTAAATACGTACTAGGGTACTACACAGTTGGCAGTTGGTTGAATCTGTGGATGTGGAACCATGGATACAGAGAGATGACTGTAAAGCTATATAAGGATGTTTGACTGCATGGAGGGTAGGGCACCACAATCCCCGCTGTTGTTCAAGGGACAACTGTAGTAAAATAGTGCATCACAGAGTACAGGCTGGTAGGAAAGCAAGAGACACCAAAAAGGAGCTGAAAGAACAGGCAGGTGGCTGGAATGTTTGTGTAAGTGGGAGAGTCATAAAAATACAAGACCATGGTCAGCAGGGAGAAGTTCAGACTTGGGGATTCAGAGGTAAAACATCTGCAGCTGATTCAAGGGCCAAGTAAGAGGTGCCCAAGGGGGCACTGCAGTGCAGTGACGATGGGGTATGCCGGAGAAGAGAAGAAAGACCAAAGTCATCCAGGATGACATCAGGGGATGGGCAGGAGAGGAAAATGTCTAAGAACACAAGGGGCAGCATCCTGGAGGTGGGTAGATGATTAAAATAAGGATAGAAGAGGGGTGAATAGACAGAAAACCTAAATGAAGGTACAGGCACACCTCGTTTTACTGCACTTTGCAGATACTGTGTTTTTTACAAATTGAAGGTTTGTGACAACCCTGCACGGTGCAAGTCTCTTGACACCATTTTCCCAACAGCTCACTTCATGTCCCTGCATCACACTGTGGTAATTCTCGCCATATTTCAAACTTTTTCATTATTATTATACGTGTTCCAGTGCTCTGTGATCAGTGATCTTTGATGTTGCTATTGCAAAAAGATTATGACTCACTGAAGGCTCAGATGATGGTTAGCATCTTTTTAGCAATAAAGTATTTCAAAACTAAGGTATGTACATTTTTTAGACATACTGCTATTACACAGATTATAGTATAGTATAGACATAACTTTTTTTTTTTTTCGGTTCGCAGGCCTCTCACTGTTGTGGCCTCTCCCACTGCGGAGCACAGGCTCTGGACGCGCAGGCTCAGTGGCCATGGCTCACGGGCCCAGCTGCTCTGCGGCACGTGGGATCCTCCCGGACCAGGGCTCGAACCCGTGTCCCCTGCATCGGCAGGCGGACTCCCAGCCACTGCGCCACCAGGGAAGCCCTAGACATAACTTTTATATGCACTGGGAAACCAAAAAATTCCTGTGACGCACTTTAATGTAATATTAGCTTTATGGCAGTGGTCTGGAAGCAAACCAGCAGTATCTCCAAGGCATGCCTGTCATTAAGTGACAGAGGGGAATAACGTCTGGAAAAGGCAGTGAAGCTCAAATAAACGCCAACCTCACTTCCTAGTTCTGAAATACAGGAGAGAGTGATTAGCTTCCACAACCCCACTATGGTCATTCCTTCAAATTTAGGTTGACCACATTACAGATCACCTGAGAATTACTGACGTGAGAAACTTTTTCCCCCTATCAAACTGACTTAACCTAATAAATTATTGTACCGACAAAGGAGTCTTGAAGAAGTGGAAGAGGTGAGAAGAGAGACACTCTCACAGTTTCATATACTTCTGGTGGGAATGAAAACTGGCATAACCTTTCTAAAATGCAATTTGGAAAACTGTATCAAGGGACACAAAGATACTTATATCCTTTGACCCAGAAATTCTATTTCTTTGAGTTTATCCTAGAAATATTAAAGATGTACATAAAGGCTTTTGTACATAGAAATGAATTAAAATATTTCAACAGTGTAAACCTAAAAACAACCTAAAGGTATCAACAAACAAGAGAACAACTAAAAAACTAGGCTGCAACCATGTGATGGACCACTCTGCAGCTTTTAAATACAATGTTTTCCAATTATTTATGAAAGAGTAAATGCTATATGAAATATTAAATTTTGTAGGTTTTTTGTTTCTTTATTGTTTAAAAATACAGTATATTAATAGAAGATTTAAGGTACACTAAGGCCAACAGGTCAGGAGACAACTGCCAACAAAAAGGGAGACTGCTACGCACGGTTCCCAGGAGGAGGGGGCATGCCAGGCCACATGGGGCCACAAGGGAAAGCACCAGGGCCAGTCAGGAGGCAGAGGGAGAGGGGCAACTGTGGGTAAGAGTCTCTACTGTGGTTTCCGTGGGAAGGAATGGGCAAGACAGGCTGAGCAGGTTTAGTTTGGGCTAGTTTGAATGATTTCAGCAGCCTGTGGGGCATCGGGGCTGTCCCTCGTTGTCTGGTACCTGGCCCAGGGGCAATTAGGACAGGTAGACAGTAGCCCAGAGTGTGAGATCCCAATAAAGGAGGTGGCCAGGGTGTGGGCTCTGGATTGGCTGGTGTGGTATTTGACAAGCGCACTCACAGGGCAAGTTGTTTACTCTCAATGGGCTGATCCTGGGAGGGGCGGTCCCTCCCGAATCAGCAGGGTCCCACATGTCAAAGCATCAGAATACAGAAAATAAGGAACATGGTGAATGCATTTATTTTCCTTAATTTAAAATTATTTGAAAATAAAATTTTTCAAAATTTCTACAACTAACACATACTATTTTTTTTAATTTAGAGAAAAAAATATTCCCCCCAAAGTTTTGTGTTATGCACAAGTCTTGGGCATTTCTTTGAAAGGATACATTTATACCACTATTTGAAGAGTCATGTATGCGGCCCTTCTCATATACTGTTTTTTAAATCCAAAGAGCAAATACAGACTGCTGACCCCATGAACTTGTTGTTGCTGAAGATATGAGAACATACTGAGCCACTTTCATGGCACATCTTAATGCTTCCCTAAGGAGAAGCGACAGGGAGTTTCTAATCAAATGCACAAGAGTCCAGACTGACCCTTGTCTTAAACTGTGTGTGAAAGAGAGGTACGTTGGCGAAGTATTTAAGGAAGAGTCAAGAAGAAATTTTCCACAAGCGTTACCTGCCTATAGAGGATTCCCTTTGTTGAGGAGGCAGGGAGCGCAGGTAACGGTTCTGATTTCTGGAAGTGGCAGCCACGCTGGGTAACCGATTGAAAGCACCCATCAGGTACCATGTTTAATGCTTTGGAAAGAACTGTGACACCACAGAGTCCATAAAAGGCTGTTGTCTGTGGCAGGGAATAGCCACAGTCTGCCAAAAGCACTGCTTCTTCATGGGGAGTGATGAAGTAACCTGACAACCTGTACTGATTTCTGAGGATTCTCCTAAGGGAAGAACCTCCTGACTGTATGGTCTTCATGGAGCCCAGTTCAAGTTCAGCCCCCCTTGCAGTAACACTGGTTCCCACACGTGAGCAGCCCATCACCTCACCGACCGTGGGACTGAACGGCCATGAGGCGAACCAGGCACAGCCAAGGGCACTTCTGTGCAAGCTTCCCCACCTCACTGTGTGGCTCCAGGTGAGTGGTTTACCCTCTCTGTGGAGTCCTCATCTGTAAAACAGAGGTTATGATACAGACTAGAGTTCCCTTGCAGAGCTTTGATAAGAAAAAAAATGAGATAAATGTTGAAGCCTCTTGGAATCTATGAAGTTTTGCTGGACAGATAGTAGGGAGGACATTAATTACTTATCTGAATTGGGTATAATGGGCTTATGGCCACGCAAAAGATCTAAACGGATACCGACGTGCACCTCTCTCTACCCTCACACAAACGGTCAGATTGAATGATGATGTAACTGTTAAAGATGACTGAGGTCCCAGTAAAATTAAGGGGCAGCTACAGAGCTAGATTAAACCAGAAGTATAGTATCAGATAATTCAGATCTCCGCATGAAAATCCTCATATAATTAGTAAACAAGAAATTTCTCCCTCCGCTTATGAAGAAGGTAATGTGAGACATTCATCAATAACCAAACATGTAATTCAAAACTGTGATCGTTGCTGTGAAAAAAAGCAGTACACTACTCAATATGCAGACCACCAGCAGTATGATCGTTGCACAAGCGCTCTGACTATTGCATTTCACTGCTCAAAATTCAACTGTGGCTCCCCACTGAATTTTTTTTAAATTGAAGTATAGTTGACTTCCCATGTTGTTAGTTTCAGGTGTACAGCTCCCCGCTGAATTTTTTTTTTTTTTTTTTTTTGCGGTTCGCGTGCCTCTCACTGCTGTGGCCTCTCCCGCTGCGGAGCACAGGCTCCGGACGCACAGGCTCAGCGGCCATGGCTCACGGGCCCAGCCGCTCGGCGGCATGTGGGATCTTCCCGGACCGGGGCACGAACCCGTGTCCCCTGCATCGGCAGGTGGACTCTCAACCACGGCGCCACCAGGGAAGCCCCCCACTGAATTTAAGATGACATGAAATACAAAGTTTTTCAGCCTCCCTACGAGCCTCACTGCATGCCGCTCTCTTACTCGTGACCCAGGCAACAGGCACAAAGCACTAAGTGACAGTCCCCAGTCATGTCACGTTCCTCCCTGGCTCTGCTTCTCTAGGCATGCTTATGCCTGGAATGCCCTGTTCCCAAATCAGGTTACCGTAAACTTACTTGTCAAGACATGTTATCTCCTACAAGAAGCCCTCTCTGACCACTGCCCCCCAAACCTGCCCCCTAACTGGGGCCCCTTCTATGTAATCCAGTAGCACCTTGTAATTGATGACATCATTGGGCTGATCCCACGTCACTGTAATTATCTTGTCACTAGTCAGTCTCTCTCACCAGACACAGCTCCTTGAGGGCAGGGGCCATGTTTGTATTCCCAGCTTAAAACAATCCCTGACCCACCACCCACACTCAGTAATTGAGGAAATGACGGATTATTCAATAACTAGTATTAGGTCAATTCCTTACCTATTTGGAAGATATTAGACCTCTATCTCCCACTATTTACCAAAATAAATTTGTGCTGGATGAATGAGTTAAATGTAGGAAAATAAAATCATAAAAGTATAAAGAAAAAAATAGGTGACTATTTACATAACCTTAAAGGGAGGACTTTCAAAGTACGACACCAAAGGTAAAAACCGCAAAAGAAATGATTACATTAAAAAGTTAAAATTTCTACATATCAAAAACCACCATAAAATTAAGACATGAAAAAACCAGGAAAATATTTCCCCAAGCCCTTCCCTCCACCCCAATCCCAGGCAAACAGTGACTTGCTTTTAGTTTTTTAACCATGTGTTTGCATTTTCTAGATTTTATATAAATAGAATCATATGACATACCCTTTTGAGGCTGGCCTCTTTCCCTCATAATGATTTTGAGATTCATCCACGTTGTTGTGCGGTTTTATTGCCAATTTGTTTCCCCTTGGGTGGGTATCATGTTTTGTGTATCCACGGAATTCATTTGTTGATGACCATTTGGCTTATTTACAATTTTTGGCTATTGTAAATAAGGCTGCTTCAAATATTCATGTACCAGTCTCTGCTTAGACAAATGTTTTCATTTATCTTGGGTAAATACTTAGACATAGAACATGGGTTGCAAGGTAGGTACATGTTTACATTTTGGGGAAACTGTCAAACTGTGTCCCTAAGCGGTTATGCCACTTCACATTTCCACGAGCAGTGTCTGAGAGTTCCAGCTGCTCCATTCTCACCAACAATTGGCATTGTCAGCCTTTTTAACTTTATCCATTCTAATGAATGGGTTGTGCGATGGATTACATAGTAATCCATGTAATTTTAAGATGTTTTTATTATTTGAAAAGTTTACTTCTTGGAAAGCCAAAAAGTCTCTCTGTAACTTCTTTCCAACATCCCTATGTCTGGTAAGTCTAATAAGTTTCAATTCAGTTGCAAGTACTTGCATACTTACTGTTGTGCAAGGCACTGCATTAGAAGCTAGAGAGGATGCAAGAATAAGTACAACATGGCATTCACCCTCAAAGAGTCCAGTCAGATAAGTATAGAAATAACCCACTACAAGGTGGAACAGAAGGTATCTTTGGAGAACTCTGGGTCACAGCACTCCATGAAGGCTTCAGGAAGGAGGTGGCATCTCAGATAGTTTGTATATAGTATAGAACCCCTCAAACTTTGGTGGGCAACCATAATATCCCACACTTTTGTCCTAAATTCTTCTCTCCCCTAAGCCAAACCATGTGATTCTTTCAAACATGACCCATAGGTTGCCTTGTCACTAGCCTGGTTGCTCTCTTCTGAACATATTTCGGCTAAAAATACTTTGATGTGTGGTGTGATCAGAACTCAACATCCAAGAATTGTCACCTCCACAGAGAGGAGAGTAGAACTTTGAATGATAATGTTCTGATTATACTTTCATTATGTATAAGACTGCATTAGCTTTTATGTTATACATTGGGCCTTCACTTTAAACTGTTGATTCGGGCTTCCCTGGTGGCGCAGCGGTTGAGGATCTGCCTGCCAATGCAGGGGACACGGGTTCGAGCCCTGGTCTGGGAAGATCCCACATGCCCCGGAGCAACTGGGCCCATGAGCCACAACTACTGAGCCTGCGCGTCTGGAGCCCGTGCTCCGCAACAAGAGAGGCCGCGATAGTGAGAGGCCCACGCACCGCGATGAAGAGTGGCCCCTGCTCACCACAACTAGAGAAAGCCCTCGCATAGAAACGAAGACCCAACGCAGCCAAAATAAATAAATAAATAAATAAAATTTAAACTGTTGATTCATTCATGTAACTTTAGAACTGTAACTGACATTAGAGATGGTCTAGTATAGCTCCTTCTTCTTCCAAGAAAGAAACAGAGTTCCATAGTTGATTAAGTTCCTTGCCCTTTATCATACGGCCAGGCATTGATGGAGGAGGGACTGCTATGGAAGTCTCCTGATTCCCAGGTAGGGATTTTCTGGAGTAAACCCAAATCTGTCTCTTCTACGGGCTGCTGTTAAGTCACATCTTTACCACTTCATACATCTGCATTTTGTTTTACACTTGAGGTGCTGGCCCTTTTTTTGTTGTTAAGTTTAATCTCCTTTGGTATCACCCTATCAACATCTTTTTGGATTCAGAATCTGTCTACCAGCTTGACTAAGCCTCCTTAAAATATGCCATCTGCAAAAGTGACCAGCATGACATTTACATTTTCAAACCAAATGTCTGGCTGGCATGTTGAACAACAACAACAACAAGCCAAAGAGGGAAGAGCAGGGGATTATTCACTGTGAACAAATACAGCACAAAGTGAGAGCTCAAGTCAGAGTCACAGAGGTCAGCAAAAGGCTGACACTAGGGAAGAGATATGAATGGTCAGAGTGGACTCAATCACTCAGCAGATAGGAGAAAGGATCCACTTTGGGGTGGGGAAAGCAGTCTGGGAGTAGGACAGTGAACAATGCAAAGGTGTCAGAGAGCCTCAGGGATTAAGCTGTGTTCGCTGCATGGACTATGTTGGGCCTCCTGGCTTAAAATGGGCCAGAGGGCAATCTGGTTTCCTATACGACACATCCCTGCTACTGGTATGGAGGGGCCAGGGACCTCCCAGGCTTGCTCTGTGCAAAGGCATTTCTATTCCAGAGCACGTGTGAGGTAACATGTGGACTTGCTTACATCGTTCCCATCTGACTAGGTACTCAAAATGGCTTTAAAATAAGCAGGTGCCCTGGATCTCCTGCATGGCATATGCTAAGGCCCTCCATATCTGGTCATGAGGGCGCAGTGCTCAGGGTGGAACACAAACCAACTGTATGGGTGTGAATGGGAGGAGGAGGATAGGAAATTTATGGCTTCTAAACCTTAGAATGAGCTACAAAAACAGTTCCCCAGTTTGCGGTACAACAGGTACAACACAACAGGTAGAAAGGGCATGGGAGGAAAAGAGCTAGCCAAGTCCCCTACTGGCCTAGTCACCGGGTGAGTGGAACCTGTCAGCTGTGGCCCTGGGACATCCTGCATATCGCACCATCAGTACACACTCATCAAGCTCCTATGAGGCAGACACTGTGCTGTAGGGGCTGAGAATATGATGGTGACCAGAGACCGCTCCTTCATGGAAATGGAAATCTGATCGATCCTCCTGTAATGCCTGGGATTCTACCAGGTATTAACCAAAGGCTTGAGTGCTGCTGGTGGTACGGTGAAATGGAAAAAAAGGACAAATTATTGGGAAAAGGCATCATTTACGCATTTCAGTGAATAAAATCTGGAACGTGATCTTAAATGTTAAGGTTCACAGCCCACTCGCTTGCTGTATGACATTCAATGCCAAAGATGTTATTCCTATAGACATTTAACAGTTCCTAAGTTCGTTCATTTGTTATCAAGTTGTTTCTCATCTGATAGAGTGGGGAAGTGGAAGATTCTCTTGGCTAATTCTTTATTTACTATTTGATTCAATTATTTACTATTTGATTCAACTACTGTTTGATTGACCTATAGTCAAGAGTACTGCCTTTTAAGTATCTGTTTTGATCTGGAAACAAACAAACAACTTTTGCTCAAAAAGATAAAAATTACTATAAAATATAAAACCTAAAAATATATACCTGATTTTCTTAATTTGCAATAAAAGGTTAAGAGGAGGGAAAGGGAACAAAAGACATTATCCTGTCCAATTCACTCACCTTACAGTTGAGGAAACTGAGGCTCAGAGTGTGAAACAAGATGCCCAGCTGTGTGTTACACTACAGTTTCAATAAAAGAAACAGAACTTAAATACAGTAGCCTCTTTTGGAGAAACAGTTCTCATGCATGTCCCACTCTCAATCACTACAGAAATTCAAAAACAAAAACAAAAACAAGAGCACGCAATGCCACTGGGGAAGGCAGTCCTCCCTCCCATGAGCTTTCAGCAAGCAAGCGGTGGGTAGCGCTTTTGGGGGCGGTAGTTACACTACTGCAGTCATATACTGAGGAAAGCTATGATCACAGTGGGTCTGGATTGCAGTAAGACATTGTTTTCAGAGATGGAGAGTAGTGGGCTTCCCTGGTGGCGCAGTGGTTGAGAGTCCGCCTGCCGATGCAGGGGACACGGGTTCGTGCCCCGGTCCGGGAAGATCCCACATGCCGCGGAGCGGCTGGGCCCGTGAGCCATGGCCGCTGGGCCTGCGCGTCCGGAGCCTGTGCTCCGCAATGGGAGAGGCCACAACAGTGAAAGGCCCACATACCGAAAAAAAAAAAAAAAAAAAAGATGGAGAGTAGTGAGCTACTTTAATTCTCCAATATAGCCTTGAGAAAAAAACGGATGAGAAGAGATTTTCGGCAGGAACATCAGTTAGGCAGCGCTCACTGCAGTAAACCAGACTGGTCAGGAGAGCCATAGAAAAGGGGATTAAGTCACTATGCTGGGCGAGATCGATCTGCTGCTGCTGTCAGCATCCCCACTTCCACCACCACCACCAATTAAATAATCTTGCACTGAATCTTTACATGCCAGGCACCATGACCTTTGCATACCTTATTTCGTACAATCCGCACAACAGCCCTATGGTGATGGTTTAGCGTACGAGGAAACAGCCTCAGAGGAATGAAGTAACTTGCTGCAACAGTCTTTTTGCCGTGTCAGCTTGGCTGGCTACAGTCCTCAATTCACTCAGTCAGATACGAATCTAAGTGTTGCTGTTGAAGGTATTTTGTAGATGTGATTAAACTCCATAATCAGTTGACATTAATAGGGGTGACTGTCCTAGATTAGGGTCGGGGTTAGAGTATGGCTAGGGTTATCTGGGGTTATCCTAGATGATATGGGTGGGCCTGATTTAATCAGTTGAAAGGCCCTAAAAACAGAGCTGAGGCTTCCCTGAAGAAGAAACTCTGCCTATGGACAGCTGCTTTGGTCTGTGCCTGAGAGCTCCAGCCTGTCTTTTCTGATGGCCCATCCTACGAATTCCAGGCTTGCCTGGCTTGCTCCCACATTTGCATAAGCCAATTCCTTGTTATAAATCTCTTAATATACATATCTCCTACTGGTTCAGCTCCTCTGGTTGAACCCTGACTGGTACACATGCCAAAGATCACACAAGTATTAGGTGAAAGAGCTCACATTCTTCCAAAGCCAAAAGTAGGCCAGTATTCCACACTCCCTCCCAACAGAAGTTCAGTTTTAGACATCAGAACATCACAGAAATGGCACCTCATCCAGAGGTCTAGCAGGCTTTGAAGAAAAGGATAAAAGCTCTGGAGGCCAGTCTGCCTGGGTTCAAATCCTGGTTCTGCTACTTACTATGCAAACTTTACCTTGGGCAATGTACTTAAAACCTCTGTGTCTCAATTTCTTCCTCAGAAACATGGAACAGTAATAGTACCAACTTTACAGATTTGCTGAAGATTCGTGAATCATACCATGTCAAGCATTTAGTCAACTAGCACATAGTAAAGCCTCAATAAAGGTTAAGAATTATTCACTCTTTAGAAGAGCCAAAAAGTGAGAATGATCCACGCTAAGCTTTTGAAATGGGGCAAAGGGGGAAGAGAAACACCCATGATGACTCTAAGGAAATCGGAGTCATGGGAAACCACGCAGTTATGATGCAGAATATAATCAGAGTGATATAAGCACCTAAGAATGCTTCCCTGACAACGACTGTTGCAGAAAAGGCCAATCTTTCAGAGGCATTATAACCTAATCCAGGGATGGCAAAAGCAAGCAAAAGCAGTTCATTCAGAATTTGTTCCACACGGAAACAGGAAATTCCCCTGACCTGGTCCAGGCCTGATTGATCCTCATGCATAAGAATGCAGGGTTCAGCATTTTCAGTATCAGCAGTTTTCTCCAAAACTCACAGAAACATATTTAGATTTTGATGGGCTACCCCACATCATTGTTATACAGGAAAATACAACGCTTGCAGGTTATGAGTACATAGGAAACACAATGTAGGCTATTATCATGATGAATAAGTCAGGTATGATTTGATATGCAAAATTCGATACAGAACCTACAAAAGATATCATGGTTCCTCACATCTGAAGTATCAACAGAGTAAGACACCTTCAGTTAACTTTGGGGAAAAAAAATTTGTCAGTGTTCACAAAGATATTTGTGTATCTCTTCACCCAATGGTGATTATTCTAGAAAGAAGACGACCCTTTAAAAGGGGGTGGGGGGGGGAGTACTGCCACTGCAACAGGAAAACGCTAAAGCCCTAAAACGGAAACACAATATGAGTCTTAAAAGTAATAAAAGTCAACATGACATTTATGACTTTAATATTATCTACAGATAACACACCATAGTTATAACGATGATCAGAATCTAAAGCTGCCTTCGGGCTCTTCCTAAACAAAGAGCTAACACAAAATTATTTTTAAACCTTTTGATAAAGAATTCGGCCTAGATGTCTTCTAAAATTTGAGGTGTGAATTCGAACGTCCTTCTAAGATCAGCCTGCTTGGTTTGCGACCACGTCCCAGAGGTGGCAACGGTTACCGCTGCTGAAAGGAACTGACAAGCCAAAAGCTCTAGTTGAACTCAAGTTGAAAAGTAAAGAAAAGAGAATTGTCCTAAAGAAACCACTAGCCCCAGGATGCCTGGAAAATTGAGCGTGGTCTCTCTTTTCTAGGTCAGTGCTGTTGCCTGGATGACTCATTCCAGAAGAGACGGCCTCCCTACAATGCAATATGGTTTGTCTCCCTGGTAGTGTAAGCGCTGCCTACCTTTGGGTACCACGTAACTCAGAGAGGAAATCCAATACTCCAACCAGGGAGCTAGGAAGAAAGACAAATGTAGAGCCGGAGATTGCGTTCAACTTTTTCAGTAAAAACTATTCTCTACATTTTGACAGAACAATTTACTAATCTTCACTATCTTCTATGCCTTTAAACATATATTGATCTCCGCTGTGAAAAGCATTCAATTTCAGTTCTGCTCATGCTATGCTGATCTCTCTTTTACAATCTGTATTTCTATAAAATACATATGGCTTTGGTACCGTCTAGGCTCAACAACAATCTCTTCTCCCTATATTCTCCTCTCCTAAGAAGAAAAGATGCAGAGGTATTTTGATATATATAAGAGCTTCTGCTTTCAAGTAACTTCTAAGCCAGAGACCCTCTGCACGGTGTCTGAATCAAAATAAGAACATCTTCTGATGGTACCACACACAGGTGTTTCCAGGAGTGCTCTTTTCACATTAGAAACATGTTCTCACTTGCACGGCAATGGATTCCTTTTGGTTTATAAACCTTCACTGTTTGTTTTGGAGGTCAAGGTTGAGAGCCTGGTGCAGCCCTGTCCCGTGCAGCTGCATGCGAAGGGTCTGACAGCAGGCCAGGAGCACCTGTCCATAGGAGGGGCACATCAGTGATGGGGACAGTGGAACAACATAGGTCGTTACATTGAACAGATGATGGAAGTCCAGGAACCTGCTTCTCAACTGGCTGCAATGGGAATAAATGAAAGAGTACTAGTGATGCTTTTCAGAAGAAAGAATGTGAAATGGATTCAAAGATATAGGCAGCTACTTTTTTTCAGGGAAAAGAGGATGAGAGAAAGTAGTGTCCCAGGTGCACTTGGAGTGAAGGCTAAGACCATACAACTAATCATCTGCCAAGAACCAGGACCTCTGATTTTTTTCTTTCTGATCAGAAATATGCCACAAGTAGCCTTTCAGGGTGATACAAAAGCTCTCTTGCTGGCCAGGGACCAAAAAGAAGATGCATGGATCTTTCCTTTTGGACAGAAGGCAACTCACCAGCCTGTAACTCAGGCTTTCTGTGTTAACTGTCCTGCCGCATCATAGGCGTGGGAGGGAGGGGAAGCCCTCAGTGGCACTAACAAGACAACGACGGGTCAGTTCTTCCTTTGCCACTTTTCCTGGCCAGACCCAAAGGATCTTAGCAGCAGTTTTTCCAAGCACATCACTGACAATTTTCCATATCCATACCTAGTCTCTGACCTGGATGACCCTCTTCTGGGCTGCCTCCACAAGAGTTATCTAGTCATCAATAGTAAACTTGACCTCTTCTCTAAAAGCCTTCTCTGAGTCCCTCCCCCACAAACTAGATATAATTTTTCCCAACTTTGGGTGAGGAGGCTCACTCCTAGCAGTTAAACTATAGATTTTGCTAAGGTCTATCTTATACGACACATCAGGCTTTTCACCTCACCTAATACATCTTATAAGCTCTTTAACCCTTTTGCTTGCTTTATCCATTTCTTTATCTGTGTTTGCCTAGAACAGTAGTATGTATGTACTGAATGGATACTTTATGAATGAACCAGCCCTGCCTGTACCTCAAACCAATATTCACTTAAAATCGATAAAACTTGGGCTTCCCTGGTGGCGCAGTGGTTGAGAGTCCGCCTGCCGATGTAGGGGACACGGGTTTGTGCCCCGCTCCGGGAAGATCCCACATGCCATGGAGCAGCTGGGCCCGTGAGCCATGGCCACTGAGCATGTGCGTCCGGAGCCTGTGCTCCACAACGGGAGAGACCACAACAGTGAGAGGCCCGCGTACCGCAAAAAAAAAATCGATAAAACTTGATTAGGTACTTCACAGGTACAAGGAACTGAAGATTATAAAGATGATCAAGAACCAACCCTGTTCTCCTAGGAATGTGCCACCCAAGGATGGAGCTAAGATGCATACATACTCCGTGGCAAGCAGGCACAAGTGTTCTCATAGGCACACCAAAATCTACAGTGTGGAAATAGAAGGGGAGAACCATTTCCATCTAGGGATGGGGGAAGTTCTGGGAAGTGTTCATGAGAAGAAGAAAAATCATTTGTTGAACATCAGATTTCACTACATAGTTTGGAATCATCTCATTTAATTCACCATAACTCTCCAAGGTAGGTAAATTTTTAACCCCCATTTTATAGATGAGGAAATTGGGGCTCAGAGAAGTTAACTGATTTGGCCGAGGTCACATAGCTAGTATACAAACTCGCACTCACATTCCCAACGGCCTGGCTCCAAAGCTTGTGCTGATTTTCCTACATCACATCTTCTGTTCCACAGGCAGATGAAACATAGTGATTCCTGAGCTCGGCCTTCAAGACTCCTACAGGCCCATCTGGAGGGAGGGCAAGACAGTCCAGGAGCAGCGAACAGCCTAAGCAGAGGCCTGGACGTGGGACCGTTTAAACTGTATGGGGAAAGGCACATAACTGAGTCTAGTACGTGTAAGGGAGACACAGTGGAGATGTTTTGGAAGAGAAAGTCAATGGATGCTTCTCTACTTTCCCTGTAATAGGCTCAGAATATACAGTAAAGCATACTTCTTACCTAAGTAAAAATATTAATAAAATATTGTAAGTGAAACATTTGGAATGTATTGGAAACTGCTGTTTTATAGCAATCATCTTGACCCTCAATTGTAAGTATCCTATCATGCAAACCACGTTGAGAGGAAGAATGAGTCTCTATGTCCTTTTTCTTCAGTCTTCTTTGTTTTTCTCTCTCTGTAAAGATACTATCTAGAGATTTAAATCATAAGATTAAAGACTAGAGAAACAAGGGCTTCCCTGGTGGCGAAGTGGTTAGGAGTCTGCCTGCCAATGCAGGGGACACAGGTTTGAGCCCTGGTCTGGGAAGATCCCACATGCCGCAGAGCAACTGGGCCCGTGAGCCACAATTACTGAGCCTGCGCGTCTGGAGCCTGTGCTCTGCAACAAGAGAGGCTGCGATAGTGACAGGCCGGCGCACCGCGATGAAGAGTGGCCCCCACTTGCCACAACTAGAGGAAGCCCTCCCACAGAAATGAAGACCCAACACAGCCATAAATTAATTTAAAAAAAAAAAGACTAGAGAAACAAAATACCGGTAATTTACTTAGATAAACAACAAATTTCTTATCATGCCAACCAACATTTAAGTATTTTCAAATGAGAATTTTAACATTATATAACTGGACTGATTTAAATATTTAAATTAGTTTTAAAATATTTTAAGGTTAAAAATTGGAGGCTGGGTAAAGGAGATATTATAGCCTAAAGTGATATAACACTACGTGTCAGAGACCAGCAAATGTGACTTCACCCGAGTAAGAGAAGAAAACAGGGTGGGGAGCGTGTACAGCCAAGTGCTTCATAAATTAGCAGTAACTATCCAGAAACACTACACACTACTGCAGAGAACATCTTTCACCTGGGGTCGCAGCTCCACTAAGAGCTTAAATTGTAGTTTCCTCTAAGTTCTCAGAGCCTCCTGCCACCCGGAAGGAGAGAGGCATTGGGTGAAGCAAGGGGTACAGAAGGGCTGAGATCTGGGGGGAGCCACTCCATACAGCAGACTTGCAAAAACCAGAGCAAGAACTCACTGTCTCAAAGCAAAGGCAGATGGCTCAGGTACACTTGTCTCCTGCGGGGCACCTGGCTCACGGAGCCCCTGGTGATGCTGAAGCTGACCCAGATCCCAGGCACCTGCGTTACTCAGCTGTCGTGGTGGAAAACTGGAAGTCTTCGGCTCAATGGGGCAACTGAAATCAGGGCTATAAAATGAAATGTTATCACCTTGTTGATGATGCCCTGAACATTATGTAAAGGGTCACCTTGTTGATGATGCCCTGAACATTATGTAAAGGGTCACCTTGTTGATGATGCCCTGAACATTATGTAAAGGGTCACCTTGTTGATGATGTCCTGAACATTATGTAAAGGGTCACCTTGTTGATGATGCCCTGAACATTATGTAAAGGGTCACCTTGTTGATGATGTCCTGAACATTATGTAAAGGGTCACCTTGTTGATGATGCCCTGAACATTATGTAAAGGGTCACCTTGTTGATGATGTCCTGAACATTATGTAAAGGACATTTCGAAAGGATGCTCTAATCAATGTTCACTGCACAGAAAAGGATCATGCTTTTTAGAACCAGGAAAGCCTTTCCACAAGGAAAAAAGTACACTGAAATCACTGTATTTACGAATATTTTGGCTTTCCCATATATTTTAAACATTAAGTTCCTTTTTTTTTTCCCGGAGTCAAACTTTGATGGGTCGGGGCTTCCCTGGTGGCGCAGTGGTTGAGAGTCCGCCTGCCGATGCAGGGGACACGGGTTCGTGCCCTGGTCCGGGAAGATCCCACATGCCGCGGAGCGGCTGGACCCGTGAGCCATGGCCGCTGAGCCTGCACGTCCGGAGCCTGTGCTCCGCAACGGGAGGGGCCACGACAGTGAGAGGCCCGTGTACCGCAAAAAAAAAAAAAAAAAAAAAAACTTTGATGGGTGGCAGTCCCTACCCTCCCTCCCTTCTCTCCCCCATCTCCCCTCACCTCCATCCCTCCTCAGCCCTCCCCCTTCCCCCCCCCCGTGCTCCTTTTCTTACTTCCCCATCCCCTCCTCCGCCTCGTTCTCCCTCATCTCCTCCCCCTGTCCTCCCCTTTACACCCTTTCTCCCCGGCTACTTCCCTCTCTCTCCTTACTCCATCCCTCCTCTCCTCACTCCTCCTCCCCCTTCTCTCTGTTCCTCTCTCTTTCCTTACCCTAAAACATGTGAAAAGTAATTTTAGTCCATCCTGGTTTATCCTGAGTAATGCACGTCAGGCTGAAACTCTGCCTAAGGATCTAGGCCAGGAAAAGGAGTTTATGCAAAGTTGAATAGGACATGACTTTTGAAGTCACGAATGACAAAAATGAACTTAGGCCACTATAACTGCAGAAGTGCACAAAAATGAACTTAAGCCACTATAACTACACCTCGAAAGAGTTGGGTCTGATAACATCATAGGTGAGAACATGGGACGGTAAAAGATGGGGGTGGAGGGAAGTGAAGGTGAGAAAGCGGCCCCTCAGATGCCTAGACCGAAGAGTAAGTCTGGCAGTCAGTCCTGGGAAAAGTGCTGCTCCCCCAAGATTGCCCGCTTCCTAATTCCAAGGATTCTGGAATCAGTTACCAGGAGGACGCCCAGGCACTCGGCAGCTTGCTTAATCTTGGTGTTTACCATAAGCCTGTCAAAAACAAGTGAGCAGGCAATTATGTACCAGCTGATTTTTGGTGGCCATCTTCAAAACCAGGCCCCCAGTTTTTTCAGCAGTGGAACCAAACTATGGGGAGGTTTCTCCATACGCCAGTCTTAGATTTTTTTTTTTTTTTTTTTGGCCCCGCTGCACAGCATGCAGGATCTTGGCTCCCTGACCAGGGATTGAACCCGTGGCCCCTGCAGGGGAAGGGCAGAGCCCTAACCACCAGACCTCCAGGGAATTCCCAGATTTTTATTTTACCGTGAGGGCCTAAATGTCAAATTGCCTAGGAAAAAGGAATCTGCAAGGATTTTGTGCCAGGGAAAAAAACCATGGCCCTGGATTCTGACATAGAGAATTCTGTTTTGTTTTAGTTTTTTTCTCCAGGAATGGGAGAACTTGTAACAATATTTTTTTTCTCCCTCTTTAGATAAAGAGGGTGTCTGGAAGTGAGCACACTGCTCATCAACCATCCAGCCAGACAGGAAAGAAAGGAGAGCAGCCCAGGCAGTAGTCACAGATTTTAACTTCAGGTTTGTCCATTTCTGGCTACAGCCTCAGTTTTCTCACCTCATCTATGAAAGGGAGATAATATCTCCTACATCACAGGGCTGCTGTGAGGCCACAGAAGGTCTCCCTCATGAAATGCCTGGCACATAATAGGACCTCAATAAATGCTGGCCCCTCCGGGCCCCCATGGAAACTTTGCTCCTCTTACCTAAGAAAGATTAGTGTTGATCACTCCCAAGTTAACATCTGGTATTCAGCTAAATATCAGTAAACTTTGTCCAAATACTTGTCATAAGACTTACCTGGGGAAAGCCCTGTTTTGAATTGGTAGGTATATTTTCACATCTCTTTTTTTCAGAAAAGCCCAAATATTCTTTCAATTTGGCCAATTTCAGCTTGTGTGCAACAACACTTTCTTAATAGACTAAATGAGATTCATTACTTTCACAAAGCAAATTGAAGCTGTAAATTAATAACTATATTAAGCTAATATTTATGGCATACTTACTATTTCCCAAGAACTGAGCTAAGCACTTTATAGGTATTTAAATATATTCATCTCATTTAATCGTCACAATCCTATAAGACAGACACTATAATTATCCCATTTTACAGATGAAGAAACTAAGGCTAAATAGCGATAGTTTAACCCAGGTGACAGAGTAAAGGGGCACAGTTCAGTCACAGCCAGAGCAGAGAGGATGTCTGAGCTTAAAACGATGCATACTGCCTTCTCTTTTCAAACCAGTGCTTACTCACATCTTCATATCGTCCAGAAAGACTTCAAATATTCACATGACAGAATTTTAGAAATCTCCGCATGATCCAAATCCCCACAAGTGTATTAGATTTTTCAAAAGCACCTCTTCTCATGATGCTGCATTTCAGAGAAGAATCTAAACTCATCACAATATTCCAAAAGGAAAGTGGAGATTTAATAAACTGCTTCCCTGAACTTCTCTCTGCCAGTCTTCCTTTAGCTATTTCTATGTTTTTTTTCCTGCCTCCTGTTCGTCTTAAGTAACAAATATTTTATGATCAGCCCATAATTATGAGTAGTCGTACGAAAGAGACCGCCAGTGAATACCAGAGAGAGGAAAAAGACATAGCAACGCTTCCAGCTCAAGTCACAAAAACTCCAAAGAAATATAAAACGAAACAAACCAATTCCACTGATGGCTTTCCTAAAGCTGTAGTGGCACAAGAGCCGCCTCTCGCTGACGGAGAGCTGTTGCGGTGCAATCTGTGGTTTTCGAGAGTAAGAAGTGCGGGGAGCCCTGCCTCCCCGCGCCCGTCTGCCGCTGGGCAGTTTTTGAAGAAGGGAACAGAAGTGAGTATTTCCAGTTCAGAGGGGATGGGCTCGCAGAGGCCGAGCTCCTTTAATGGCTGCTGGCAACTGGTTTATACATGGGAAAAACGAAATCTAAGAAGTCCGCACAGCAGTCCCTGCAGACTGCGAAGTGAACGCCCAGTGGTGGGCGGGGGCAGGCTGCTCGCCATCACAGGGTGGATGGTCCCTCGCCAGCTCACCTTCGCCGACACGTCCGGCCCGGGGCCAAGAAACTGGGCTGCTGGCAGTCCGAAAGCCGGCGGCAATCGCGGGCGTCACTCCCCGCCGCCCGCTCTCGGGGAGGATGCGCGGGGCAACGCACCGCACCTGTACCGCAAGGGACGACCTTGGCCCCGGAGCCCATCGCAGGTGATGCCGGGCCGGAGGACAGCTCCCTCGCAAAGTGCGCCCACCTGGCGTCGCCGTGCCGGCCGCTCGCCCCCCAGCCCGACCCGGGCGCCCCTAGGGCATCGGGCGCCACTCCTGCAGCTGGAGCCACGCGCCCGCAGCCTCACCTCTCGCCGCCTCCTCCTCTTCCGTCGCCATCGCAGGAGGCACCCGGCCGGCTCCGCAGCCCCGGGGCCGGCAGCATGGAGAGCCCCGGGCTCGCCCTGCGCCGGCCCAGGCGGCGGTCCCGGGGTGAGGGCGCGGGCACACGCGGGGCCCTGCCCGGTGCCGCGGCGGCCGCCACTGCAGCCCCTGGGCGCGCGGCCAGCGGAAGCCGCGGAACGTGCGGCGGGGATTCGCCCGCCCGCGGGGGTCTGGGCACCGCCGGACCGGGGGCGGGAGAAAGGGACGGCGCGCAGGGCGGAGCCACGGTGGCCCCGCCCCGCCCCTCCGACCCCTGCGGCAGGAGGTAAAGTGCGTAGAGGCCCGCGACAAAGCCCCTTGAGGCTTTCTGGAAACCGGCCTCTTTAAAACAGGTTTCCCCGATCACTTTCAGATCAGTCGTCTGCCCATTCCGGAGGTTGGAGTTGTTTCCCTTGGGGGGAAAAGGTAAAGGATGGATGCAGATCATTGCATGGCGGGGGTTACGGGGCCGGGGGCGTAGGGGTGCGTGGGAGGGGGTTCCAGGGGGAGCTGGAAGGGGGACTTCTCCGGCCCCTCCTCTTTTTTGCCGTGGAAGGGCTTAGCTGCAAAGACGAGGGTACGATGACAGAGGGGGGTCACCGAGGAAGCGCTTTGGGATACTGCAACGGTTGTTGTGAATCCAGAAGCAAGATCCTTTGAGGATCACTTGACAGCCCCTCATCATATGCCGAATACGCTGGTTCGCTCCCCGCCCACGGGACCCTAGGGTTCCTTGGTCACAGTTTGTCTAGTAGAGGTAGTGGAGAAAAGGAACTGCAGAGAAAACACCAAAGCTTTGCATCAACCAGGCTAAATCTATTAGTCTTCCTACCAGGACTCTTCATTACAGCGTAGAAACTAGCTGCTTTTTGTGTCCTGAGGGCTACTTAGGACCGAACCTGGCGGGGGCGTTGGACGCGTGTTCCGACGGAAATAGGCAAGACCCGGAGAAACTGTTGCGCTTAAGGTGGACACGGGGACTTTATCCTGCTGGAGGTGAAAGGAGAAGCTGCTCTCAGTAACACACGCCGAGACACATCCCTAATCAAAACCATTCTTGAAACATCCCAGCCCTAGCCTTGACTTGGAACTCTACCCCAAATGCACCAACACCAACGTATGTTGTCAGCTCAGAAAGAAAAATTCCACACAGAGCCTGGCAGATACTCCTGCAATCTGGCTTAGGTTTCCCTGAACCCGTTCAAACCCTGGCTTTCCAGACAAGTGTACACTGTTCGGAGGTGGTTTTCCAAGATTGGGAGGCTAAGGGGACATTCTCAGACCCACACATGTTGAGTGCCACCTTAATGGTGAAGTGGAATTGCTAGGATCCTGGTTACAATGTACACTACAGACTGTGTATACACTCTTGCTTACAAAGCATTTTTCCCTTTATCATCTCATGTGAGCCTCACAACAACCTTTGTGAGGTGGTTGAACACCTATAATTCTTGTCTTCCCAGTAGGCAAACGGAGGTTCAGAAATGAGTATTTTGGCCAGGATCACTCAGTAGATGGTAGAAGCCAGATGGTAAAAGTCCGATCTCCTTAGGAGTTCATAGTGGCATTATAAGCTTGCCGGTGAATTACTGCAGTCCTTATTTCTTAGAAATGATGATTCACTTCCACCAAAAGCCTGAGAGCAAGAGAAAAGAATCCAGAACCTAAACATGATAGCAGGAAGTATAACACACAAGGGGAACAGACCCACCGGATTCCTTGGGGCAAATCATTCTCATAGTTTAACGTGTGTTCCCCCAACTGTTAAGTTTAAATTCTACTTTCTAGTTTTTCCTTATGCTCTGGAGCTTTACATTCTAAGGCATTTTTTTTTCCAAGAGTGGTTATACCTTCTAGGATAAGGCAGAAATACACAGTCACACAATATCTTGACAGATGGATAGGAAATTCATCTCTCATTTCCAACTATTGGTCTTCTTATATTTTCTCATCAGGCAAAACGTAAGAAAAGTGATTTGGAACATAACTTGTAGAGTGCATGGTATAGTTTCTTCTGGTCAATGTGGTTTCCTTGCCAAAAGCCCAGGAATAGGTTTGCTCTTTAGGAATTATTGCTAATCCTAGGAGGAACTTAAGTTTGTTCAGTAATTTGCTTCACTGCCAAGTACTCAGGCAAGAACAGGACTGGCATTAGGAACCACTGTCCCACACACTATAAATTCCTCTTCTTGTCCGCCTCCTGCTGGGATTGTAACAATGTAATTTAGTTGGGGGGACCCTTTAAGTTCACTTAGATATTTCTGTTGGTCCAGGACAAAAAACAAATCCACCTGCTTCAGAGTGTAGTTAAACTGAAGACACCATTTCCAGTGATGCATAAAAGTAAGTAACTACCCATTAGTGAGCTCCCAAGTGACTGAGGAAATAAACTATTAATATTTAAAACTACCCTTTCTTCCCCATCACTCTGCCACCCCCGGCGTTTTATGGAGGGTGAATACTGGGGAAGATTCTTGGATTTGCTGAGCAGGTTGATGAGAGGGAGTGCAGTTAGGAGAAACAGGGGTGCCAGATGTGCTTAGAGGGATAGATGGGCCTCTAGTGGGCTTCTGGAATGGGAAAGATTGGCTTGGGCTTGGCCTGTGGAGGTGAGAAGCAGAGAAGGTAATTGCAGGAGGGTGTGCTCATGAGAGAGAGGAAAAGAGGTGGTGGCAGCTGCCACAGGGAGGGAAATCTGAGAAAGATTTTTTTTTTTTTTTTGCGGTACACGGGCTTCTCACTGTTGTGGCCTCTCCCGGATGTGCAGGCTCAGCGGCCATGGCTCACAGGCCCAGCTGCTCCACGGCATGTGGGATCTTCCCGGACCGGGGCACGAACCCGTGTCCCCTGCATCGGCAGGCGGACTCTCAACCACTGCGCCACCAGGGAAGCCCTTGATGATGTTTTTGAGATCCTAAATTTACTCTGGAAGGTCCCTATACTGTGTCTTAGTTTTACACGATACTCATTTTCCTTATTGTTGAAACCATTTTTACTTTCATCTTCTGATACTTGCAGTCAAAAGCACCCAAAGTGACAACTCTGTCACTTGCTTCCCATGTGTTTTTCTGAGGTCTGGAAGCATACGAGGTAATTTGCAATGAAGCATGCTCTGTGATTTGGGAGCTGACTGGACTTGATCCAAGAGCAATTTATTACCTGTTTGGGTAAGTCATGCTCATCTTCATGTTCATCACCTGTAAAATGATAGTAATTATTTTATTTCACAGATTAATAGTGAAAACCAAAATGAATAAGGTGAGAGCATTTTGTACACCAATGTAAGTTCTTTTAATCACAAGATGCTTTTGAAAGAAGGTATATGTGGAGAGGAGTCCAAGTTTGCTCCAGTGTCCAAATTTTGATACTCAATGTTTTCACCATTTTGTCTTAACAACAGCATTACTGAAATAATGTCAGGGAACAGTTGGGAGCGCAACTAGGATGAACAGGATTCTGATTGGCTCCCTCTGAGCTCAGCAGAAAGAGTATCATGATCAATGATCAGTGTCTCCCATGGGACAGATGTGGTGGTACCAGGATACCTGGGGCACTTATATCACTCATTTCCATACTATTTTGAGGCATTTTCAATTTAAATTTGAGGCATTTTAGATTTCACTTCTGCCTGCCAATTGGTTTTGGCCTAGTAGGTGGGGTAGCTGTATATAAACCTGTACAACTATCTTAATTGTTTAAACACAATTGAAACTTAAAATATTTATTTTGTTCTTGATGTAATCTTTAAGTATAAAAGTTGGATACATTTACAAAATAGTCTTTCTTGAGTTTTGGATAACACCTATCTCAAAACTTGAAAATATAACCAAAAAACCTCACCAGCAGAAATATTATAAACATAGTTTTTATTTTTTATTTTTTTATTTTTTTTTTCTTTTTGCGGTATGCGGGCCTCTCACTGTTGTGGCCTCTCCCGTTGCGGAGCACAGGCTCCGGATGCGCAGGCCCAGCGGCCATGGCTCACGGGCCCAGCCGCTCCGCGGCATATGGGATCCTCCCAGACCGGGGCACGAACCCGTATCCCCTGCATCGGCAGGCGGACTCTCAACCACTGCGCCACCAGGGAGGCCCATATAAACATAGTTTTTATTCTTTTCTTACCTTCAAGGAAAAAGGCCTCATGCCACCAAAACACTTCTTTGAAACTCAGTAACTGAAGACAGAACTCGATAGCCTGGTGATTATTTTTCCAGACAACTGAATAATTTATATTGCTTTAAAAAAATAACTAAGATCTCTTTTTATTATTTCAGACCTTTAAAAAACAGCAATATCTCCCTCACTTTTTTTCATAAAAATCTAAAGTATCTCTAGTAGTCCTAAGCGTCTTGTACTTATATTTGTTCCAAGTGTTTGTTTCATTAAAAGTTTCCAGAAATAAGTGCACTTCTATAGAGAAAATAAAATTTAAATAAAGACAAGAGGAAATAATCCTGGTTGTAGCAAAATGGTTATTTTGAATGTTCTCAGTCTTAGCAATTCAAAGAGAGAGTGTGTTTGGTAGGCAGGGACCTCTCTACTGATTAAAATCTCAATTTGTTTATTTGTAGATCATTGATAGATGGATAGCTGTTTCTCCTACCAGTAGATACTGATGGGTTGATTGTCTAAAGGTTTTCTATGATAAAACACCAAAAATAAATGTACTTAAAAGTATTTTGAGATTTACAGATTTACACAAACATAACAGGCATTTAAAAAAACAGAAAAAGTATGTTATTATAGAAATAACTGAAATCCTATCTTGAGCCTTAGCAACCAAAGAAAGTTTTGAATATTCCACACTTGTTATTTTCCATTCAACTAATAGCTTATTAAATCATATATATATTCCATTCAGAAGAGGTTGACTTATAAGAAATTCCCTATTCTCAGATTGCAGTATGTTTCAATAAATTTAAAGATTTAAAGCTATGTTAATAAGAAAAGCATAAAAGAAAAATAACATAACTTGCTTTAATACAAAGGTTTTTTTAATAAAAAAAGTCAAAGTCTACATTAAATCAGGAAATCAATAAATCTGAATTATACAAGCTTTCTATATACTTAGAAAAACCAAGAACACACAGTTTATAACAAAACTCTTTAATTCAAAATAGAGTCTAATTTAAAGAAAATGTCATTATGCTCAGTTGATTAGATAGGGTTTTGTCATTTAAATTAAATGGTTCACCTGAAATATGGGAAGTATATAACAGAGAAAATTCAATCTCAAGGGTACTTCGCAAATCATCTAGCTAATTTGCATCATGAATCAAATTCTTAGCTTCCAAAGGGCAGACACAGTCTGTAATTGCTTTTAGGTAGGCACTTAAGAAATGCTTTTGATGAGGAGGAAACCCCAAAGATTATGAGTCACTCTATTAACTCCAGGGGAAAATGAGACTCTAAACAAAGTAAATTTTCCCTAACTGCCCTTCCACTGCCAAGAAACCGTAACTATTCCCAAGTTCTTCCTATTAATAAGAATGAAGGAGATGGAAACTAAAATGCTCTATTCTTATTCAATTAAAAGGTAAACTCAGCTCCTTTGTATCAATCTCTCTAACTTGAATTAATGAATTTTTTTGTACTAGAAGAGTTACCATATTAGAGCCAGAGAATGTTGCAATTTCCCCATATCTTACCCATTCACTATCACACTCGCAAAACATCCTTTTTTAAAATGGGGGGCGGATTTGAGAAAAATCTCATAAAACTAAACATAAGTTAAAGATTTTTTAAAATTAGAGGCAGTTATGATTAGAAAAACCAGAGTTAGTCAGATTGAGATAACCCCAGGATTTTAATAGTTCTTTCTCCTAGATGAGAGATGATCCAAGTAAGAAAAATGGAGATGAACTATTAGATGAACACATAATAAGTATCAAACAAATACTAGGAAAGAGTGGGGTGAGGGAAAGGGAAAGGAAGGAAAGGCAAGGAATGGGGAGGAAGGGAAGGGGAGAACAGGGCAGGAAAAAAAACCTAGAATGACCTTATTAAAACACTGTGGAGTTCCCTAGCAAGCAGCGACATTTATAAAATCTTTTGTAGATTTGCATAATGGTCCTATGCAATTCTTTCCCACTAAGAAGAACATCCATACAAATAAATTATCATTTTAGATTCTGATCACAGATCATTTGTAATAGTGATAACTGTTGTATCTAAAAAAATCCCACCAGTTAACAGTTAAGATAAACATTAGGCCATTCTTGGATAAAGTATTACTTCTCCACTACTACTGATAAAACCAAAACCTCAGAGAGTCATTTTAAAATTAAAATGTTGAGCTAGAAAAGACTATTCCATTCTTAGGGAAATACCCAAAGAAGTTGCTGCTGACATCATCACCCCTATTCTCTAATCACAACCCACCGGCCTTCATTTACTTCCTTAATTCCATTTACATTAGCCACAGTGATGTAGCTAAACATGAACAATATTGCCCTTGAATGAGCTGGCCTCCATCAAAGATCTGAAGACAGCATTCCCACAGGACAGTGAAATTCTCCTCAGTTGTGAACATCCACTCTGTTCAGGATCTTTGGTACATTTGGAGTATAAGATGATAATGGCACAATAATACAGGTACTATCAAAGGAAAAATGTTCATCAAAAGAAAGAAAAGTTAACCAGCCATGATATGTAACAACTTTCTAGAAAACCAAAGTAAATAGCTCTTTGTTCTCTACAAGTCCATTTACATGATCAGAAGTCTGACGTTTAAAAAAATAGTTTAATAAAAATACACTAGTTCTCTACAAGCAGCCCTCATGGTCATTTCTTAAATTCAACTCACCATAATCAAATTAAAATAATGCCATGTCCTCTTGTTAAAAAAGAAGTCCTCTTGTCACAAGAAAAGCAACTTTACATTTTATATAATACAGTACATCTCCCTATGAGTATACAGACTACGTATATAAAGGTCATCAGTATTTCTGAATGCAAAGTAAATATATTAGTGGAGTGCTTGAGTGAAGGTGTTAAAACTTCCTCCTTATTATAAACTTGTCACTCCCTACTGTGGAGTTTGTGCAATAACATGATGATAAATTCTATTTTTTAAATAACCAGTGTATTTCCTTTTTAAAATGTCTTAAAACCATTACAGAAATTGTCTTCATATATATTCTATACATGTCCAAACCAATAGGGCAAGTGTTCTAATGGCTTTTATTGATTATCTAGACCCATAAGGTCTGCAGTAAAACAATACTGCAGTGTTACCTACAGGTTAGCCTATGTTGCTTTAAATGACATATGTTGCTCCTGAATTGATTAGAGGTGTTACAGTACAAAGCCACAGCACACACAGGCAGAATGGACCTTAATACGCATGTAGGCAGTGCAGTTAGAA
This sequence comes from Mesoplodon mirus, assembly GCF_964341445.2. Classification (NCBI taxonomy): domain Eukaryota; kingdom Metazoa; phylum Chordata; class Mammalia; order Artiodactyla; family Ziphiidae; genus Mesoplodon; species Mesoplodon mirus. Next base: position 80,608,971 of record NC_138987.1, read on the forward strand.
AGGGATGTACATTTCTTTTATTCCAGTACCTTCATATAATAAAGTTAACAAAAATAATAAAATATTAAAAAAAAAAAAAGCCAGCTGGCACTGCCAACCAATTCCTGTAGTAGTCTCAGAAATCCTAATCCTGTAGAATTTCCTCTTGTAGTCGGAAGCACCACCATCTTCGGGAGTATTTCAGTGTACTGTTATCTACGCCAAGCAAGCCTGGTGATGCAGCTACCTGAGTTCTCTTGGTTGTGAGCGAATGTGATCTTCATTCATAATTTCCCAGCTTTCATGTAGGTGGGGATAGAGCCACGCTGAGTCAACCCTTCAAACCTTTTATAGGTATAATTGAGAAAAACCCAGTCTTTGGATTTGTAGTCCGGTTCTGTGGTGTTTGGCACTAGGAAGATAGAAAAATTAACAAAGAGCAAAGGAATTTCATTAATGAAAATGTCATCATCTTCAGAGACTTTTAATAGTGTTAATTGTGTTGTAGATTGTCCTACCTGGTTGTAAAATATCAGATTCAGGAAAGTCATCAAAATTTGATGTATCATCAATGCTTTTGATTTCTATAGGGATTGCTGCTGGCCTTTCCCTGTAAAAAGGTATTGAGTAACCATGGTAAGTTTTCTTGAACTCAGTTTTCCAAAACATAATCCTGCCTGCAAATTCTGCATGCTGTTCTACAGATATTAGAAGAGCCAAGGAAATTTATTATGGATTTGAAAATACCTGTAGTTAAGTGGATTTCATAGACGAGTATAATTTTTAAATTAAAATATTATCATTTACTTGGAATTTTTATTTCTTTGTACCAAGACTTTCTCATGCTGTCTTTTTAAAGAGGAAAAATAAGAGTTAATGAAAGGGAAAGCAGAAAAGATTTTATTTAAAGAACTTTATCATTATATAAAGTACCCTAGATATTGTGGGGACTGGATCCTACCTAATTAATTCAGGAATAGAATTCTTCTAGTAGAGGATCCGTAAATCAAGTCATTTAGGAAAATAAGGGGCTCAAAGAGTGAAGGGACTACACATTTGTGATGAAATCTGAATCCAAAAACTTCTCAGTCATGTAAACGTTAAGGGAATCAGGGACATTAGGTTAAAAAAATACTAAGTCATGAAAATGCCTTTTTATCATGCTAAAAATAGTTAAAAATTTATCAATTTTTATTGCTTCTAGTTTTTTAACAAGTACTTATTGGATCTATTAGGTGATAAGTTTACAGAATTATGTAAGAGCATGTATATATTTTCTCCAGAATTTTCTAACCTATTTATACTTAATGTACTAACTTAATAAATTTACATTAGTTTAGTGTAAAGAAGCATAGACCCTGGTGCCCTGAGATCTAATCTCTTGTCATTACTTAGCAGGATGACCTTAGGTACTGCGACTGTTCCCTAATATAAAACCAGGAGGGCTTCCCTGGTGGCGCAGTGGTTGAGAGTCCGCCTGCCGATGCAGGGGACACGGGTTCGTGCCCCAGTCCGGGAGGATCGCACATGCCGCGGGGTGGCTGGGCCCGTGAGCCATGGCCGCTGGGCCTGCGCGTCCGGGGCCTGCGCTCCGCAACAGGAGAGGCCACAGCAGTGAGAGGCCCGCGTACCGCAAAAAAAAAAAAAAAAAAAAACAAAAACAAAAAACAAAACAGGAGACTGGACTGGTAGTCTCTAAGCATCCTTCCAACTGTAACAGGGGGGAATCATAGTTCGGCTCAATGAGATGATGTATAGACAGTATAATACAGTGTAGCGGGTAAGAGTCAGGACTCTAGAATCAAACTGCCTGGGTCTAGTTCTAGTTAGCAGTTCTAGCTAGATCATTCACTAGCTGAGGCACTGCAGGCAAATTACTTCTCTGTGACAGGTTTATTATGAGGATAAGATAAGAAATGCACATAAAGCACCTAGAACAGTGCTGGACATACAATAAATGATCCCCCCAAATTGGCTATAATCAGGTAGAGTGCCTAGCATATCATAGAAGCTCCAGTGAAGGGACACATAGGCTGTCTTGAAAGTGAAAAGGGGCTGGCTAGGCAGGGCAAGGGCAGGGGCAGGGAGGTGAAGAGCATTTTTGTCAGAATGAAGAGCAAATGACAAAACCCTGGGGTGGGAGAAGTGGGAAAGACCATACAAGATGCAGCTTGTACAGATGAGGCAAGAGCCGCATCCTACGATCCTGAAAAGCAGTTAAGGATCCTTCGTTTTATTCTAAGTGCAAAGAGAAGGAAGAAAACGGCATGATCAGACTTGTTTCTCAACTGTTGCTGTCTGAGGAATAGATCACAGCCACTGAGGGTGGTTTGGCCACAGACTGAATAAAGGCCAATGCTCACAACGAACAACTGTAAGCAAATTCTTAAAAGTTACTTGCATTATTTAACTTTTCCCACAGTGTTTTTTTTTTTCTGTTGTTGTTGGGTTTTTTTGGCGGTACATGGGCCTCTCACCGCTGCGGCCCCTCCCGTTGCGGAGCACAGGCTCCGGACGCACAGGCCCAGCGGCCATGGCTCACGGGCCCAGCTGCTCCGCGGCACGTGGGATCCTCCCAGACCGGGGCACGAACCCGTGTCCCCTGCATCGGCAGGCGGACCCCCAACCACTGCGCCACCAGGGAAGCCCTCCCACAATGTTTAGAAGAGGGACCGTATATTCTTACAAATTAATGAAGGAGACACAGTATGGTATATTAATTAGAGGACAAAAATGAGGGGTTATAGAGTCAAATGTAATTATATCTTTGTTGTGCAAACAGTCTTCGTCATGTAACTCTGAATATCAGAATCTAAACGGGCACAATATGTGCTTCTTCCTTAAAGTGGACATTAGATAAAATGAGTCATTTAGCTATAGCCACTATAGTCTCACTCATTTATATAACCCAGAGAACACTGATTTATCATATTATCACAGTGCTACTTCTTGTATTTAATCTAGCAGAATCAAAGAAAAATTAATCACCAAATCTAGTAAAACAGTTTTTACTCAGACCTCTCCCACTCAAAGCCTATAAACATACCTGATGTGCCCCCAATCTACACCTTCAAAAAAAGGATGACTTTTTATTTCTTCTACTCCACTATTCCCAATTCTATTTTCAGAATCAATACAAAACCTGGAAAATGGAGACAGAGAAATGATCATATGCAGATTGCATCTAAAGTAGTCTATTTGCATGATTTCAAACATTTCATCGTTTTTTCTGTTTACAGAAGTTAACTCTATTGTGGGAGATGTGGGAAAAAAATAGAAATCATCTATAATTGCACTACTCAGACATAACTACTATAAACACTGAAGCCATTTCCTTCTAGTCTTTTAATATAATTTTTAAAATATTGTGTTGATAAGTAGTTACCATTTTAGGACTATTTTTTCCACTTAGAACATTTCTCAAAGTCATTAAATATTTTTCTATAACTTCATTTTCTAAAATTTACACATGGAAACACTACAATTCATTTAGCCAGTTCACTATTGTTGAACATTTAGAAGGTTTTAAATTTTTCATTACTAAAAACAATATCAAGATAACATACTGTACCTAAATCTTTACACACATCTGATCATCTGCATATGCAAAATTCCTAGAAGTAGAATTGCTGGGTCAAAGGTCATAGACAGTTGAAGATTTTTGTATAATATGCTGCCAACTGGCTGTTCCCATGGGTTGCCCAATTTATATCCCTTCCAGCCATTTACAACAGAGCCTAAACACTTCATCTTAGTTGAGAAACAGAATGGAATCTTGTGCTTAGAAAAGGTTTCATATAGAGACTTTTGTGATATGAACTGCTACTAAGAATTTATTTTCCCTTTCTCTTTAGGGGATAGGGATATGGTCATTGTATTTTAACAGGAGTGACCTTTGAAATAATACAAGGCCTCTTTCCCCTTCTTAACTCTGACTTTTTTTCCTGCATAATTCCTTTTAAGAGTCTACATTTGTAAAAAAACACCTTTTCTTCACTGATGCCTTTGACTGTATAGATCAGTGATAGTCTTTTTCCTCCCACAAAGCTGAAATAGGCAATTTAGTCTTTTAGGTCCCTGTGAAGTTTTAAGATACCACAAACTCTTCTAGGGATTTAACTACTAACCTAAGAATTAAGTCCTTGGCTTTTTCAGATATAGGCACCTCTGGAGGAAATACCAGAGTTTCTTTCCAGTTCATCACTTTCCTATATGTTTCTTGAGGTGTTTCAGAGCAGAAAGGTGGATATCCTACGTATCAGAGAAAACAAGTTTCATGAGCTTTTATGATCAAATATGCTACACCTATTATATGTGTGTCACAAAAAACAAAATAGCCCTGGGTGCTCCTCTTAACGATAAAAAATACCACCATTCAGCCATTTATAATAAAATTGCTAATAAAGTCAATAAAATAAAGGATTTAAAGCATTGCCCCTCTTTTACCTAAAAGGCCATGCAGACACAATTTTGATACATGGGAGTTCCAGTTAAATGCCCCCTTCCTGACAGAGGATCCCTGGAGAGCTCACTGATATTTATCAGTGTGTATTTAACATTGGCGGATGTCAGAAATCAGTTTAAAGAGTTCAGATATTTCAGCCCATAATATCTACAATATGTTCATCAGTGGCACTCAAGGAAATTTATATGGTCTGTACATAAATGAATGATAAAACATACCTATTAGCATTTCATACATAATTACTCCCAAAGACCACCAGTCACACAATTTGTTGTACCCAGTCTGCATGAACACTTCTGGAGCAATGTAATCTGGTGTCCCCACTGTGGAATATGCCTGCAAGGGAACAGCTTGTCAAATCAATGTTCTCAATGTTTTTTTTTTTTAAAGATCCAAGTATGGCTCACTACTGGAAAAACCAATATATACAGAAGTTAATATTTCATTTAATACTTGTTTTGCATGTTTATCATGTATAAGGCTTGGTGATAGGCACTGAGTCAGATAATTTGTTATTTAAGACATGATTTCTGTCCCGCAAAGAGCTCAACAACGTTATTTATGTATTTAGCCCTAAATCCATTCCAAAAAGAATAAAAAGCTTGTGCCCAGTAGGCCTGGCTTCCCCACTCACTAGTAATGTGCTCTCAGGCAAGTTATTCAACCTTTCTGAGCCTCAGCTTCTGCTCACATAAAATTGGAGTAATAATACCTGCCCTAACAGAGTGGATACGAGGATGAAACAAGCAAAGGAATGTGTTTGTAAACTACAGCCTACTATATAAACGTCAGGTATTTTCATTATAAACTCATTTCCAGGGCACTGCTTATCCATTAGAAAGCAATGCAGTTTTTCATTCTTAATTCATGTAAAATCTTACAAAAACTTTCTTTAAGGCAATGATTTTCAACTACAGGTAGTACTCTAAGGGCCACCTGAAAATGTGGAAAATGTGTGACAGAAGATTTTGACATTTCAATGACCTGGGGGAAGACATGATTGGCATAGAGTGGGCAGGGGATACAGGTTCTAAAGGAATTTCCTGCCCCAAATACCAAGAGTCCCTTATGTTTCTTCACTGGGAAACACTGATGTAAGTCATGATGATGGTCACGAGAATAATAAAACCTGCACATGAGTAATCAGTGTGAATATTCTGTAATCAGGGGGTACAGAATTCCCACCATAGCTTTAGGCAGTATTCATTTTTCCCTTTATAAGTAGGAAATACTACAATTCTTTTCTCAATTGTAAAATCTGATCTAAAAGTGACACGTTTAAAAGTAGAAGGAAGATTCTGTCATTAATGCATAGCTCAAAACATTTTAAAAAAACTTGTAAAAACACCAAAATGTTTTACAAGCACAAAAAGTTTACTTGGGCTAATGAGAGAATGAGCTCAATAATGCAAAGGTCATTTTATTTGCTTTGAGAGGGTATCAGACTCTTGCCTTTCAGTCTATTTACCTTCCTGAGGGACTCCTGAATGAGTTTCTCTTCATCACTTTGTTGAATTTAACAAATATTTACAGAGTGTCGATATGTACCAGGCGTTGTACAAGAAGTTACGAAATTAAAGTCAAAAGGCACATTCCTAACCTTGACAGTGTTCATGGACCTAGTTAAGAGGATAAAGGGAAAGAGGAAAAGGGGCAAATGATTCTAATATTTGCTGAGTAATGGAGGAGAAATAGTGTGGGGTTAAAAATAGTGTTGTTCCACATTAAAGCAGTCAGTTTATTTGCAGTAAAGTCTGCTTTCCAATTTTATTTTATCTATTTTATTGTAACACTGCTAACATGCCAGACTTTCTGTTTACTTTGTCTATGAAGTTCTTAGAAGCACACAATAACCTTACTTATGCTGATTGACATTTGTTGCATCAGGACAGGTAGGGAAAATGGAAACATAAAAATCATACGGCATTTACTACAATTTACACTCATCTCGGTGAGTTTTATAGAAAATGCCAGTACTCGTAAACAGACAGATTAACTAATTATAGATATGCTTGATAAAATATTCTGAAGTGAAATCATAAAGTAAAAATCAGCATTTTCCTTTACAGGGAGGGAAGTGTTACAGAGAAACTAAGAAAACTCTATGATCCCGGAACAAGCTCTATCATTGCTATGAAGTAAGAACTAATCATTGTGAAGCTCCGAAGTACCAAGCAAATACCAAATGAGATTTTAGGACCAGGGCACAAAATTCCTTCTTCAACTCACCAGTTGTCTCCTGTTCTTCTTCCATGTTTCTGCTTTCCTCTTTGAGTTCATGTTCTGGAATGCTAATTCAACAAGACAGAATTGTAATTACAAGGGAAAAGCTCTTACCAGAAAACAAATTTACACATATCCATTGAAAATACATTGGTTTAAGGTGTGAGGAGAAGGAGAGAAGCTTCAGTTCTCAACAGTCCTGGATTAAACCAGCTGTACTACTTTAACCCCCCAAAAATCAAACTTACAGAAGTCACTTGGTGGGTTGTGTGTAAGATTTCTGTAGAATTCAGTCCTATGAGCCTTCTTTAATCCCGTGCACAAACCAAAATCAGATAATTTTACATGACCCTAAGGAAAAAAAGAAAGACAAAACCTAGTAAAATCAATAGATTTTATTAACTTAGAGACAAAAGCCTCATTAAAAACTCTTCTAAATGTAATCATAAAAATTCTTAGAATTCATACAGGTGAAATGTAAAATTATCAATATTTGATGATGATGATTTTAAGGAGTAGAAAACGGAAGATGATAAAAAGACAGCCAGTTCTCCCTTGATGTCATTTCACTTCAAGGCTCTCTCCTACCGTATCCGTCTATGAAATAATGTAGGTTAGCAATAATATAAATTGCAGTGGCCCATTTCCAATCACAGAATCACCTCTATCACTTCATAAAATAATCAGCAACCTAATAATTCACTTTCTTCACGTGCCTTGGCATCCAATAAAAGGTTGTCTGGTTTAATATCCCGATGGATGAAACCCAACTGGTGGATCGCATCTATCGCCAGAACAGTCTCTGAAATGTAGAACTGTGTTTCCTCTTCCGTCAAAGTATCTTTCTTCATGAGCAATGTCATCATGTCACCTAATTAAATGAGAGTGAGTACCATGTGTTAGAAATGCCTCAAAAAGGGGAATGCCTTATAAAAGATTTCTTTGTAATATACAACATATGCCTGATGTTTGCCCTTTATGATCTACCCAGTGTACCTCCTACCATCTCTAGGGCCCGATAAAAAAAGTGTCACTGCATAAGGAAAAGTTTCATGACATTTAATGGTTTTAAGGTAGAAAGTATGTGAAATCAAATCAGAGCAGAGGTGATAAAGAAGTAATATCTACCACTCAACATCCAGAATAAGTGGCTGAGGAAAATATGTCAAAATGTGAGAATGAATCAGTGTAAGCACACCTGGAAATGGGATCTATTCTTTCAAATTCAGGTTCAAAAACACTCAGTACTCTCTGGGCCAACAAAAATAGGTCATCATCCCACCAAAAGGGTCACTTCTAGACATTTTTTTGTTTTCAAGAAATTTTGCTCTTTTACAAGGGGCAAAGAATAAACACTGGTGAATTTACAACTCAGAATTGACAACTGTTGGTATTTTTTCATGATGCTTCAAGTCTTAAAAAAAAAAACCACCATGCAGATTCTTTGTCCTCCATTCCCATTCTATTCCACTTTCCCTTTTTGCTGAGTAGCCATTATCACGGATTTGGCTTGGTGTGCATTACTCCAGCTTATTTTTGAAGTATGTTTTCATATACATATATATTAATCTATGAATTTACCGTCTTTTGTATGTTTTTAAAAATTATGTAAGTAATATCAACTGTACATAATTCCACAGCTTGCCTTATTATTCTACTTTGTTTCTGAGATCCTACTGTTGAAATAGATAGAGCTCCTGACTTTTCACTACTGTAAAACATTTCATCACACAATTATGCCACATTTTATTTATCCATTCTTCTACTGATGGACATTCATCTTGTGTCTAGTTTTTCACTACTATGACACTGCTGCAATGAGCATCCTTTTACAGGCCTCTTGCGCACGTGCATTTTCAACTTTACTGGTATCTCTGAACTGCTCTCTGTAAGGGTTAGAGATTCCTTCGAACAGATGAGAGGCCCATTTCCCCCAGCCCCATCAGACTTTCAGTGTTTTTACTAATCAGATGAGTGTGAAATGGAATCTCATTCTTGTTTTAATTTGCATTTCCCTGAATATGGGTGAAGTTGAACATTTTCCTATGTATTTGTAGACTAACCAGAGTTTTCTTCTGTACACTGCCTACCATTTACCCACTGGGTTGTTTGTCTTTTTCTTTAGTGACTTGTTCTTAACTCCAGACTTGTAAAGATCTAAATAATTATATACAGTAAACACAGAATGATAATATTTAAAATGTGCCAACTTTATCATTTCTTCAAAATAATCTGATTTGTGGTCCAAATTAGCATTATTATGGGAGGAACTATTAGAAAGTCATTACTGACTGTGTAAAACCTCAGAGCTAGGGATATAAAAGTAAACCTAATCAATAAAATTATAAGTACATATAACAATGTGCTTGTGTCAGTCTGTCATTGCTATTGTTTGCTTTTACCTCCAGGGAGAAATTCCATGATCAGATAAAGGTTCCTCTTATCTTGAAAACTGTAAAACATCTTCACCACCCAGGCACCATCTGCTTCTACTAAAATATCTCTTTCTGCTCGGATATGGGCCACCTGGAAGAATGTATTTTGAAAAAATAATTGTAACACATTACACATTTTCCAAGCTTACTTCTTAACAATGATCATATTCTCAGTAAATTTGGAGAAGCTCAGGAAATAGTTTATTTATTTATTTATTTTTTGCGGTACGCGGCCTCTCACTGTCGTGGCCTCTCCCGTTGCGGAGCACAGGCTCCGGACGCGCAGGCTCAGCGGCCATGGCTCACGGGCCTAGCCGCTCCACAGCATGTGGGATCTTCCCAGACCGGGGCACGAACCCGCATCCCCTCCATCGGCAGGCGGACTCTCAACCACTGTGCCACCAGGGAAGCCCGGAAAGTTTATTTTAGCTGATATCTTTAGGCCTGAAAAGGTGGGATCACAAGGGGAAGCTGAGGCCTCTGAAGTAGAAAAATGATTAGTCTAAAATTTTTCTAACCAGAATCTCCACCTGGCCAAGGATCTTGGCTTTGTCATGTAAATTTAGGGTCTGACTTTTAAAAGTTAAAAGTACTAAGCAATGCCCTATAGATGGGTATGACAAAGTCTGGGTCCTTAGCAAACTATTTTTAACTCTTACTAGTCCAAAAAAGGGACTGACTTGGTCTTTAACCATTAGGTTGTTTTTTTAAGAAGGAGAAACATTTATAATAATTTTATATCATTTTGTTATAATGAACTTTTATAATATTTATAAACATCTACAGCAAATTATTATATAACTTTTTGGGATTTTGCTACTTACTTTTGTCACATAATTTTGACACATAATTACTAGAGCTACTATTACATGAACAATAGACTGAAAAATTTTATAAACTGAGTGATTTGTGGGGTTGGTATAATCAACTTTCAGATGCTTTTCCACTGATATAGTTATACATTCTCTCTTCAAAGATTAATTAACGATAGGATTTGATTTTATGCGTTTGCTATTTTCATTGTGCATCATTATGAACTCTGACCTAAAGCACACAAGAACACAGATTTTGTAAACCTTTTCATGACAACAAAATATGATCTGCTTAAATTATCTGGGATTATTGTATTATGATCTGATACAGTAAATGCTCTGAGATCAAAATCAAAGCACAAGAATAAATGTTAAAAACTAAAAACTTGTTTTCTGGCATCAAAAACCTTAAAATCTCTCTGGACCTGTTTCATAAAGTGAAAAATGATACCAAAATTCTTACCTATTACCTTTTACAAAGCATTTTAAGATGGCAAAGGAAAAACAAACTTTTGGTGTTGCCTCTGTGGTTGTCAGGATAAACTTGGCTTGACTATTTTTAAGTATCTTAAAGCCAGATTACAGGATATGTTTTCAAAAACGAGCCTATGTTTCTAAAGTATAGGAAGTATCATGCACAGTAATCCAGTACCACAGTAGTGGGGAGAAAAGTTGCTACTTAATTTTGCAGAGTGGTTAGCATTCAAGTAAATGTGATAAAAACTTAAAATAATGACATATTAGAATTGAGTGGGGAAAAGGTTTTCTAAAATGAAATTCAATGGTGACAAAAGCAGATTAATTTATATAGGGGAAAAAACAACCCCAAAGTGCAAAACAGACTTGATGTTGGACTCCAGCGAGATTCTCCTGCAAAATATTCTAGACCAGGGCTGTCCAATAGAAATAAATGTAAGCCACGTACATCATTTTAAGTTTTCTAGTAGCCACACAAAAAGTAAAAAGAAATGGGTGAAATTATTTTTAACAATATAGTTTCTGTAACACCCATATATCCAAAATGTTGTAATTTCAGTATATAATCAATATAAAAATTGAGATATTTTACACTTTTTTTTTTTTGCACCAAATCTTCAAAATTTGCTGAGCATTTTCCATGCACAGCACATCTCAATTCAGACTAGCTACACTGAAGTGCCCAGTAGCCACACGTGGCCAGTAACTAAAGACTAGAGCTGGAACTAACTGCTGCCTTTTGTTCTTCCTCTAAAACCCGACCCAGGACTAATCCCATATGGCTTAGTTAGAAGATTCCTGTTTATGTCCTCATCTCTGAGGATCAACATCTTGACACAGACATGTATTCCCATGATTGTCTGCAACTCTCTAACACAGCTCAGTATCTCGACCTTCCTTGTCTTCCGAACCACTTCCCCCTGGAATCAGCCTGTGTTCAACAGAACCCCTGTCACCTCATCTCTGGATGGCTCCCGTCACCTTCTCATCCTAACTGAAATCGGGCTGTCCACGGAGAGGCCCGTCCTCCTGCACAGTGAGTTGTCAGGAATGCCCTGCTTTCTCTCTCATGGTTCTTGGTTTCCTGCTCATCCTCAGCTGCTTCTTAACCACTGTGACACTTTCCTCATCCCCAGCTCCTCTGAGGGCATGCTGTCAGGCGCCGTCAGCGGTCATCCTTCCTCCTGGTCAACCCCCCCAAGTCATTCATGACTTCAGCTCATGGCTCACCAGCTTCCTTTCCATCCTTTCTAGTCATGCGTGAATTTCAAGATCCGTAAGGACGAACCACCAAATACCCCATCGGCACAGCTCCTGCATTCTTCCTCACCTCCAGTGATCTTTTCCTCCACTGCGCCTCAGCCACCCATGGTAATCTTCTTGTCCTTCTCATAACCAATAACTGCCCTCCCTCTAAAATCTCCATTTGAAGGACCTCTGTTTCTGATCCCCACCTTTTATCCTCCCAGGTGTCTTATTCTTGTACTTCAATCTCCATTCCATGGACCCTACACCACTTTTTCTCTGTTACTCTCCTCAGAACCTCATTTCTTTCTCTACCTGGCCTTGGTTCCATCATTATAATCACTCTTTTGCAAACAGCTTCAACTCCCTTGTCCTCCTCTCCCTCTGTTGTATTTGCCTGGGCCTAGTTAGGCCCAAATTTCTGCCAATTCTGTACCTGCCCCAGAGCAACTAAGTATTACCAGAGAAAAATCACCCAACAATACCAAGTGGTTTCACTTTACGTTCACGATTGAAAATCTCAAGGGACATTCAGCTGCAAGTCTGCTTTCCCACACTTCAAGTCAATAGTTGTGACTGTTCCACAACTTCTCTCTGCTTACACCCCCAGCAAGCTACCTACCCCTCCTTTCCTCCTGCTGATGACCTCCTTTATTTGCACTCAGGAGGAACCTGGCACTTTACACGCCAGATCAACCACCCTGCGTTTGTTCCTACTTTCTCTGCTTTTCCTCCCTGTCCGAATGTCCCAGCTCCTATCAAAGATCAACTTCTCTGTCATCCTGTGTACTCCTGTAATTATCTGCCTTCTCTCTCCCGCATCTTCAGTTTTTCTCTAATGGATTCTTCCAATCAGCAGTGCCTTAACAACAACAAAAGAAACCCCAACATTCTTTACCAAACTGTTCTTTGTTCTGCTTTACGTGAAAGACTTATCTATACTCACGTTCTCCACTTCTTGCTTCCCATTTTCTTTCCCACTGTTCCACTTAGGCACTCCAATCCACTGGAGCTGTCCTTCCCAAGTTATTCAGAATCTCCAACAGTGACACCCAGTGGCCTGTCTTCCTCTTGCCCCTCTCTTAGCATTCAACATACTTGACCATTCACCTTCTCCTTTGAACGCTTTCTTCTGCTGGCTCGCGTAACACCATGTTCTCCTAGCGGTCTCCCTTAACTGAGCAGATGTGCCCTCTTGGTCTCCTTTCCTGGATTCTCCTCTGCCTAGTGTTCCCTAAGGGCTTGGATCCAGGCCCTCTTTTCTTCGCTATATTTGTTCCCTAGGCAATTTCATCTGTCCCATTACTTTAAATACTATCAATCTATTGATTACTTCTGAATTATATTTCTTTTTTAAATTTATTTATTTATTTATTTATTTATTTATGGCTGCGTTGGGTCTTTGTTGCTGTGCATGGGCTTTCTCTAGTTGCGGTGAGAGGGGGCTACTCTTCGTTGCAGTGCACGGGCTTCTCATTGCGGTGGCTTCTCTTGTTGCGGAGCACGGACTCTAGGTGCACGGGCTTCAGTAGTTGTGGCTCATGGGCTCTAGAGCGCAGGCTCAGTAGTTGTGGCTCTCGGGCTTAGTTGGTCTGTAGCATGTGGGATCTTCCTGGACCAGGGCTCGAACCCATGTCCCCTGCATTGGCAGGCGGATTCTTAACCACTGTGCCACCGGGGATGTCCCTAAATTATATTTCTAGTCAAACTTCTCCCCATATTCTAGCCAACTGTCAACATAATTATCTCTACTTGGATATCCAAGAGGGAGCTCAAACAATATGCCACAAAGAGAACACTTGATTCCCAGTGTTGCCAAACCTGTTCCTTCCTCAGTCTTTCCTACATTAGAAACTGACACCATCAGGCATCCCATTCCCACAGTAAAACTCTACGTATTATCCTTGATTCTTCCCTCCCTTTTCACTACCCTTACCTCTCCTCTCACCCCCGCAACATAGAGTATGTCACAGAAAATCCTGCTGGCTCTTCCATGGAAACATATACTTAATCTGTTTGACTTTTTTCCTCTTTGCTGTTGTGTAAGCCACAATCACATCCTGGCTGGAATCGCTACACAGTCTCTTAAGTGTTCTCCCTGCTTCAACTCTTGTTTGTCCTTCCAGCAAGCAAAGGGATTGATTCATCTTTGTAGAACATCCATCAGACATGACGCTTCTCTGTTTAAGCAAAACATGTCTTCCCACTGCATTTGGAGTAAGACCCACACGGCCTGCAAAGCTCTGTGGGATCTGGTCCCTGCCTTCCTCTCCCCCTTCACCTCCAACCACTCTTCCCCTCACTGAATTCAGCCACCGTGGCTTCTTGCCGTCTCTGAGCAGGCCAAGATTATTTATTCTTGCCTCAGGGCCTCTGCATTTGCTCCCTGGATCTTTGTTCTACCAGATCGTTAGATCTCATACTTCCTAATTATTCAGTCTCTCATCAATATTCCCTTCTCAGAGAACCTTCCCTCATCTCATTCTTCCTCCTAAAGCCAGGTCACCTGCATCACTTTATCCTTTTGTAAAATCTGTCTTCATACTACTCATCAGAAATGACTATTTCAAATAGCTGTCTGCCCATTTTCCCCACGACTGTCAGCGAACAAGAATCAGGTTTCTCCTGTTAATCACTGTACTCCCAGAATGTAGAATAGTATTTGACACGTCATAGGCACGTAATAAATACTTGTTGAATAAATGGAATAGAAATAAAGTGAAACAGTGCAGTGAAAATTAAACTGGGCCATATTTAAATAAAAATCAACATCATACGGCTATAATAACAAAGTAAGCTTTAGGTGGGACTAAAGACTGAAATCAAGCATTAGGTATAGAGGGGTGCCATCTCCCTCTGTACCCTTGTTGAGCCCTTCACTAGCATATATATTCACTTAGGGTTCTACCCAGACTGGAGATACACGTGAATGCATAAAATAATACTATTGATGTTTTCAGATTTATGGCCGCCCCATAAACTGCATCAAGTCACAGGAAACATGGAGAGAGCCCAGGAGTACAAAACTGGAGTGGCTACAGATTTTGGAAATATGTAAAATCAGCAAATTCTCAAGAGACTGGTTTGCTTATTTGATAGGTGACAGGGACTGAGAGAGCTGAGAACTGTCCTTTATTTTCACTGAATTCAGAGAAGAAGGTATTCTGTTATAGACTGAATGTTTTTGTTCCTCCTGAAAATTCCTACGGTGATGTGCTAACTCCCAGTGTGCCTGGGTTTGGAGATGGGCCTCTAAGAAGGTACTGAAAGTTAGTGAGGTCGTTAAGGGGCAGGGCTAGTGTTCTCGTATGAACAGAGCCCAGGGAGTCACTCTCCCCTCTCTGTGCACACACCAAGGAGAGGCTACATGGGGACCTGGTGAGAAGGTGGCCGTCTGCAAGCCAGGAAGAGCGCTCTCACCGGCAACCAAACCCTGCCTGCTCTTGGGCTTCCAGCCTCCAGAACTGTGAGAAAAGAAACTTCTGTTGTTTAAGCCACCCAGTCTGTGGTATCTTGTTAGACATGTAAATCAGATTATGAATTTGGAAGAAATCTGAACTATAAGAATTGAGAAACAACGAAGCAGGCTACCAAAAGTCTACAGATTATATAGTAAGATGTGTAGGTTTCTTTCTACAAGTCCCAGTTTTAGCACTTGCTCTAACACCTAGTCAGTGGATACCCCTTTGGCTACGTGTGTTAGAGCTCATACCTGCTCTTTTTCAAGCATGTCAGCTTTTCTCAGTATCTTCATTGCATAGATGTGGCCTGTATCTTTCTTCTGGACCAGCCGCACCTAGAATGTAAAAATTCATATCACAAATGTCAAACAATCACTACTATTTGTTTAGGAGTGAAAGGTAGGTTCCTTTAAAGAAAGCAGTGTTGTAGTTTGCTGTTGCTGGTGTTTTAGAAATTCTATTAAAATTAAGCTATTTTAATATACATTTCAATATATTACACTACTTTAATACATATTAAGCTATTTTAATACATATTCTGAACTATCTTAAGATACATATGTTCAACAGCAGTGACTTAAAAAAGAAGCACACCTCTCCGAATGCTCCTCTTCCTATAACTTTCAGAGACTCGAAGTCATCTAAACCAAGTCTGGTCCGCTTGAGCCGTAAGAACTCTGTTTCCTTGCGAGCATGTTGTGATCGGCGTAACTTTTTCTATTAAAAAAAGGACAGTTTAAAAGGATGATTTTAAAATCAGATTATTTCAAAGGAAGCCTATAGTATTAAAAGATGAGATACATTATAATAAAGGTAATGTATCTAAATATTATATACTGGTACTATAACTTATTTACCAAAGTTGAATATTTATTAAGCATGGAAAAAATAAAGTCATCTGAAAAAACCATTTTTAAATTTTTAACAATTGATAAATCTTTATTCTTGAGGCAGACTCCATTAAATGTTTCATCTTAACTAGTTCACATATGCTTTCATTTTTATGCTAAATTAATTCAAAAACAAAAATTAAACTTTAGGAAATGCTAATAGTATTCTGATATTGATTTTTTACCGTCAAGAACTCTACTTTGCTTCAATTCCCTAATTTCCAAGGTTGCTCTGTCACAACTACTGAGACTTCTGACACTGAAATAACACAACAGCAGTATTTCCATATAGGTTTATTTATGGTTAGAATTTATTCTTGGGCAGATTTTTAATAAAGTGCTTGAGACTTGTCACACAACTTCTTGAAAATATGAAATTGCAACAACAAAAAAAATTACACAAAGTATCCTTTAAAATATCCGAGTCAAGAATTTCATAATTCATTCTCCAAAGATGACAAAAAATACTATTAATAAGAAACATTATGAAATACCTGAAGGTTACACTTGGAATGGGCATTTATTTAACTGTTTTAAACCTCATTTTTCCCCTCACCAAACAAAATTCTCTTTTTTTGACATAGAATTATGTCAAATTACCTCTCCTAGTAGAGGTCACATAGAATGGGTAACGAACAAAATCAGGGAAAAAATTAAACCCCGGTTCATCTTCAACTGAACCCTATCAAGCTTTCAGTGGTTCCGGTCTGAGGAGAAAATAAGTCAAAATGACTGAAACTGGAAACATTGCTCCTAAATGCAGTGCAAGATAAAACCACTGAGTAGTCCCTTCCTACCCCTGTGTACATCTGTTTTCAAAAGGGTAAGGTGAACTATTAATTAGAAATATGCAAGCATGGGCTTCCCTGATGGCACAGTGGTTAAGAATCCGCCTTACAATGCAGGGGACACGGGTTCGAGCCCTGGTTCGGGAAGATCCCACATGCCGCGGAGCAGCTAAGCCCGTGCACCACAACTACTGAGCCTAAGCTCTAGAGCCCGTGAGGCACAACTACTGAGCCCACGTGCCACAACTACTGAAGCCCGCGCGCCTAGAGCCCGTGCTCCGCAACAAGAGAAGCCATTGCAATGAGAAGCCTGCGCACCGCAACAAAGAGTAGCTCCCGCTTGCTGCAACTAGAGAAAGTCCGTGCACAGCAACGAAGACCCAACGCAGCCAAAAATAAATTAATTTATTAAAAAAGAAGAAAGAAATATGCAAGTATGTATCATTAATGCAACGGAATTCTGATACTTCTAACAAAGTTAATCTAAGAGGATAAAATTAGGAAATATGTCTTCCATCTAAATATCTTTAAACAGCTAAGTAAAGTCACATCAATGGTGGGAACAGTGAATACCTTCTTTGTTTAAAAATGCCTTTTGAATAATAATGTTGAAAAATGAATTATTAGTAAAACAAAAGAACTCAAAAGTAGCTTTTCAACTATGTATCTGATTTAAAAAAGGCCACATGGTGGCACTATACCACCATCTTTCAAAACAGCAAAGACCTTTTTAAAATTACATAAATGAACAAATATAAGAATTTTGAAAAGGCATTCTGGATTTATGACTTTATGGATTATAAAACAGTGTGTAGTTGGATGTAGTTCAGAAACTTGTCTAATCTGAACGGAAAAGATGACCTCATCACACAGTTTCATAAATTATGCTCAAAATCGACAGACAAGAGAGACAGCCAAAGAAAATAATGCTTATTAGTATTTGATAGGTTGGGTAGTGCAGTAAGTAAATGATGTTTATGTAGTTTTGAGGACAGCTATTAAATGGCAAAAAGGGAGATCACAGTGTATGGAATATATAATCCTACAAAAAAGGGAAATCACCTACAACATTGTTATAGTACTTTAAAAAAAAAAAACTATCCATGATATTAGAGTCAGTGTTGTAGTCCAGAGAGAGCTGAAACAAGTTCACATTAAACTACAAAAAAAAAAAAAAAATCGATGAAAAATCATTGATACATCTGCTCACAGCCTGTGTAGATTAAGTCACCTTGAAAAACAAATAACATTTTTGTGGTAATCACATTCTTTCCTCTCCAAAGACAACAACAAAAATCTGTGAACAAACTTAACATCTCATGGCTCTCTTGCAGCTTAAACTTGCCCAGTTTGGTTTTCCAGTAGAGTAAATAATATTCCATGTTCGATGGGATTTTAAGTGAGATGAAACTAGAAATATGCCATTTTCTTTTTTTTCTCCATTCCTTTTCAAATTGGCATTCTCCAAACTCTCAATCTGTAGGGTGCTCAGTTTTTGTAGAAGACAGTGTACACAGAAGTTTTAAGATAAGAAAGGGGTCAGCTAACAACTTCATCTCAGTATAAATGCTTTTTAAGGCCACGTTATATATGGTTGAGTTTTCACAAATAACTTTCACAAATTATTTCACAAATAACTTTCTATTACAGAATGAATTAAGGATGAATTTATTTTTATAAAACAATTTTACTTTGAAAAGACCCATCCCACACAAAGAGAGTTCAAAAATACTGTACATTAGGGCCTCCCTGGTGGCGCAGTGGTTGAGAGTCCGCCTGCCAGTGCAGGGGATACGGGTTCGTGCCCTGGTCTGGGAGGATCCCATATGCCGCGGAGCGGCTGGGCCTGTGAGCCATGGCCGCTGGGCCTGCACATCCGGAGCCTGTGCTCCGCAACGGGAGAGGCCACAACAGTGAGAGGCCCGCATACCGTGAAAAAAAAAAAAAAAAAAATACTGTACATTAGATTGAGAGACCATATCTATTTTATAGAATGTGACAGCCTGGGACCTAGTATGGGGCCTAACAAGAAGCATTTTTGGAATTCAAATACCTTTACCAAAAATTTTAGATGTTTTATAAATGGTTATAATGGGCCAATGAGCATTTTTAGGGGTAAAATCACCTCACATTTTCTACAAGTTATTTAAGGAGAAACAAAGAAAACAGCTCTAGATGTACTTAGTACTTCCTGGTGTGAACCAGAGATTACAAGCCAGAAGCTACAAGCTGTACTCAACTCACAGATGCATTTGATTTGGGCCCCCAAGTTGTTTTTAAATCACTCTAATGACTTGCCAATATTTTAAAAAGCGAGTGTTTTCATAAAAGTCCAGATTTCCAGCTTCTCTTGAAAAATAGGAACTTGGCCTCACTGGGCCAATGGTACAGCCCCCTTGGGTGGGCAGCAAGCAGCTCTGGGACCGGTCAGTCCCTATCAAGGCGCCAGTCACCAGGCGACAGGTATAATCGGGCTGGTGCTCTTGTTCTTTCAGTAAAGTGAAAAGTGGTATGTCTTTATCAAAAGATAAACTGTGAGGAGGGAATCTTTTAGAACAAGGCAAAAAAAGAATCTATTTCTTTGTGTAAATGAAAAAAAAATAAGAGTTGAATATGCAAAGTCTGTTAGATCAAAAGAATATAACCTAAGACGTCACTATGAAACAAGCGTGGCCAGCTTTTCTCGTTTATGTTTACCTGCTTGGCCCTTGGACATCTGCTTTCATACAGTTCATTATTAAAGTTCAATAGTCTTCATATATTCATTATTTTGTACAGACCTCTTAACGATCATGTAAATTCTACCTATTTCTTTAAGATTCAAATCAATTGTTACTTCTTCCATGAAACATTTTCTGATCTCCTAAATTAGGGGAAAAAAATCTCCATATTTCCAAAGTTTGCCACATTCTATCATGTGTACATATTTTTACACACACACGTAATCTTTCCTTCCCATCTGTAAACTCTTCAGGGAGAGATCCATTGTCCATTTGTTCATTTATTCACCAAATATTTGTTCATTTATTCACCAAATATTTATTCTCGCCCTCTGACAGCCCTGGAGATGTAAGAAGTTTCTACTCTGGGCAGATGGTATTTTAAGGCTGCCACAGGGACAGGAACAGAGTTCTGTCCCAGTGGACATGATGCCTAAAGTGGGATGGAAGGAGTCTTGAAGAATAATGAGACTCAGGCAGGAGGAAGGAAGAGTTCCAAGCAGCAAAAAAAAAGCACGGGAAAAGGTCCACAGGCAAGAGCGTGGAAATGAAAGTAATTTGACGTTGTTGGTCAGCCTGGCGGTAGAGTGACAAGAGATGAGGCTAGAGAGAGGGAAGCAGAGGCCAAATCATAAAGGGCCTTGTACACCCATGTTAAAGAGTAAGCCTTGGGGCTTCCCTGGTGGCGCAGTGGTTGAGAGTTCGCCTGCCGATGCAGGGGACACGGGTTCGTGCCCCGGTCCGGGAGGATCTCACATGCTGCGGAGCGGCTGGGCCCGTGAGCCATGGCCGCTGAGCCTGCGCGTCCGGAGCCTGTGCTCTGCAACAGGAGAGGCCACAACAGTGAGAGGCCCGCGTACGGCAAAAAAAAAGTTAGCTTTATCCCAAGAGTACTTGGGAGCCAGTGAAGGGTATTAAGCAAAAGAGTGACATGGTCAGATCTGGTTTTTGACAGATAACGCTGGTTGAAGTGTGTAGAAAAACTGGGAGTGGGACTGTGGCTGAGAATGGAGGAAGAGAGACCAGTTGGGGGCAGTGATTCTTCAGGTGAAATACATGGTAGTTTAAACCACTGGGTTCATGGCACCAGACTAGTGAACTAGGTGGTTTTAAGAAATACTTAGGAAAAATTTAAGGAAATTTGGCAACCGATCAATTATTCTTGAAGCCCTCTTTTCTTATTCCTCACACTCGATACTATTCACTGAATATATATATGTTCTTGGAATTAAAAAAAAAAAAAGCTACCCCCTTTCAAAGATTTCCATCACAGCAACAAAGTAAGAAGCCCACGTTCAAATAGGAAACCCACATTATCTAAGTTATAAAATCATCTGATATCATTACAAGAAGTCGTCACTGGGGTTGCTTTCATACAGTAGTTTTTCCCCCTTTTATTGAGATATAATTGTCATGTAACATTGTGTAAGTTTAAGGTATACAATGTGATGATTTTGTTTTTTTCTTTTTTGGCCATGCCACTCGGCTTGGGCTTGCGGGATCTTAGTTTTCCCCTGACCAGGGATCGAACCGGACCCCCTGCAGTGGAAGCGTGGTGTCCTAACCACTGGACCACCAGGGAAGTCCCTACAATGTGATGATTTGATACAGGTATATACTGTACATTGTGAAATGATGACCACAATAAAGTTAGTTAACACATCCATTACCTCACATAACTATTTTTTTTTTGTAGTGAGAGCATTTAAGATTTAGCAACTTGCAATTATATGACAGTATTGTTAACTAGAGAGAGGGAAGCAGAGGCCAAATCATAAAGGGCCTTGTACACCCATGTTAAAGAGTTAGCCTTGGGGCTTCCCTGGTGGCGCAGTGGTTGAGAGTCCTCCTGCTGATGCAGGGGACATGGGTTCGTGCCCTGGTCCTTTTTTTTGTAGTGAGAGCATTTAAGATTTAGCAACTTGCAATTATATGACAATATAATTATATGACAGTATTGTTAACTAGAGTCATAGTAATTACAGCTTACGTTACCTCTTCATCTGCTAATCCTTCTTCTTCCATAGCCACTTCTAATTTCTTCTGCCTTTTCAAAAAAAATTATTTAAATTTTAATATGTACCTAAGTATTCCCATTTAAGAAATGTACATTTATTTTTTCAAGTTTACACTCAGTTTGCCATGCTAAAAAAATCTTTCAAGTTGAATCAAAATAATCACTAAGAATAGCGACTTATATAAATATATATGCACATATAAATATTTCTTTCTCAAAATATAAATACAGTCCAGAATTAGCTGCCTCATACTAGCCAAATGAATAATTTACTTCTAAAGCTGCCTAAATGAATCGTTAGCAAAGGTGACTCATGTTCTGATACAGAAAACTCTGTTATCTAATGTTCAAATATCCAAAATCATTAACATTTATCAGAGTTTATACTAGATGTATAAAAAGGTAACTACAGTGACTAAAAGTAAAAATTTTTAAGGTGGATATCCCTGTGCTCGAACCTTGGTTTTAATGCTTATTAGCTAAAGGAGCTTGTCTAAGTGCTTCACTTAAACACTAAACTTGATTTTCCCAATTAATCACAGAAAGATGTTCAGTGCAATTAAGTATATTTTATTCTAATTCTTGGAAAATTGGAAAGTCATATACGTACATTAAAAAATAACCCATTAACTACCAGAACATTTGCTTTTCTAGGTATAGCCAAGTTCAGTTCTTCAATATTTTAAAATGCACTCTTAAAGTTACTTAAGCTACGGGTAAGGGGGGTGACAGATGAAATAACTAGTAACCAGAGAGATAGCTGTGGTACACATTTTGCAACTCATTTCCAAGTGACTATTAGTATTTTATTTCTATGGTATTGCTCTTTTTCCTAAAGATAAACCTGGGAGAGCTCGTCCTAATTAGTTTTGGAGCGTCCCAGATAAAGACTAACTTTCAAGGATTTATCCAAATGGGTATAAGGGCTGAGGATTGAAACCATCATACAAATCTTTTGGCATTTGTTGTTTATGACAATATGTCCAAAGATAAGCTCTTTCCTAAACCACTGTTAAGATCCTTTTTATTTCTTATGGAAAATTCATAACAAAAATACCTGAAGCCTGTTCATAAATCAGCACCTAAAAGTATATCCTCCACTGACTTTCTCAATTCTAGTAATAAGCACCTAGGCTGATGCTAATCACACTGATTTTTATCTTTTTTACACATTATTCACCCAAGCCCAACCCTTCCAATGGACTAAGTTCCTAATGCTGGATTCTGTGCCTGCCATCAGGCACCTCCGGGCGCCACAGAGCTGCTTGTTGAATGATTTGAGTTTTCTTCTCTGCAGGAAGAATCCAAAGAGTAAGAGGACCATTAACCCAGGAGGACTATCAATATACGAGCAACTTTATTCTTCCGGCAAATTCCTACTGTTCCCTTTCCTCAATCCTTGCTAAAGCTAATATTTCAGTAAAGTATCCCTCCTTCTAGGGAGACATGCAATAACTTTTATCCATTTCCATACCTAAATGAGAAGATCCATGGACTTCTCTTGTACCTTTCTAAAAAACAGCTTTCCTTCTAAAATGATCTTATGCTTTGTTCTGATTGGTACTTTTTTTGTCTTACGCATTTATCCAGTTAATTAAGCCTTAAAAATTCATCACATGTTTCTTAAAGTATAAGCTTCTAGAAAACAGCTGACTATTTAATTTGAATTCCATGGCACCATCATGCTTTTTTTTTTTTTTTTTAATAACAGTAGATACTTTTATTCTTATTTTCCTTTGTTTGGGAACAGAGGGCAAAACTGAATTATTTTAAGGTTTCAGCAATAAAAGACAATGAACCTTTAAAATTCTGATGAATAACTTGAGTACTGTCAAAAAAATATAGGTCTTTCCTTCCTTGGTTCTCTTTTACTTTATTCAGCCTCCCTTGATGATCTGCTCACTTCCAGAGACTTCCATTACATTTACAGTTAGTATAATTTCTTACATGTTTGGATTTATTTCTAATTTATGGTGTGGTTTCTACTTGTGCCTGCCTTTTGGTATTTCCGTTTTTCTTTTTCCCTTGGCTTCTTCTGAACTTATTTTTCCCCATCCGTTTTTTTTCCTTCTGTTAGTTTGAAAGTTACAAACTCTATTTTTACTCTTTTAGTGGCTACCCTAGAAATTAAATGTACACTTAATTTGTCAAAGCCTTAAATTAACCAATCTTTACCCCCTTCTGTGTTGTATCCCTATCCTTAGAGACACATTGATCTCTAAGAACAATTTAATTCCACTTACTTCCCTCTTGACTGACAGTCTACTGCAGGAAAATATATTTTTTAAATACATATGACATTATCATTATTGTTGATTTTTCTTACACAGTCAATTTTGGCTGAGATTTAGCCACATATTTACATTTAGATCTTCTGAATGCGATCACTTTCCTTCTGCCTAAGTTGAATCTTTTGGAATTTCTGCTGATGGCAAACTCTTAGTTCTCTTTCCTCTCTTCCTTTGGGAACTTTGATCAAAGATACGTTTGCTCTCCTCACTATTCTCCGCGTTTCTTAGCTCTCTTTTATATTTCCTTACTCTAAGTTGACTTCCGAATAGTTACTTACGTTTCATTTTCTAGTTCTAATTCTCTCCCCAGTCACGTCTAATCTGTAGTTGGACCTGCCCAAAATTATGCTCAAAACCAGATTCTTCCCCTCGAGTTCTGTTTCACTAAGTTGTACCACCTTTCCAGTTGCCCAGGTGTGAAATTTCAGAGCCAGCGTGGACTAATTTCTCTCACGTTCCATATCTGGGTAGTTGCCGTGTTTTTTCTGTCTTTCTCACTCAGTTCTTCCCTGTCGTTGTTGTCATAATCCTAAAGCAAGCCTCCTTTCCACTGGCCTGGACTACAGCGCTAGCCTTTCCGGTTTCTAATCCCTCCTCCCACAAGCCACTCTGTACATCACAACTAAAGTAATCTTCCAGAGAAACACCTGTGATCATTTAAATCTCCTGTTCAAAAGTTTTCAAGGCTGTTTACTACCATGAAAATAGCTCCGTTACAAAGCATCCAAGGCTCTCAGGAAACGGTAAGAACCCAGCTTGAGTTAAACTGGACAGTGCCTGACCTGGCAGTAAAGGTGCTTTCTTGTGTCTCTGATAGCCTTCCTCCTGCTCTTTAACCTCTTTCTTCTCCCTTTTATGTATATATAAATAATAGTCTTCCTTAGGAGCTCTGTTTAAATGCCACCACCATTTATGAAGCCTTCCCAGTTGCCTTAGTCAAAAACAACCTCCCCCTTCTTTGCCCTTCTCAAAGGGCATACTTTTCACCCTTTCATGTAATATTCATGTGCATTATCTCCCTTACTATAAGTTTCCTGAAGGCAAAATAACGTCATTCATTCTTTTTATAATTCTCCCATTTCCACGGATATACACACAACACTACAAATGTTTCTGGATTAAAGGCAGTCATTAAGTAGCCCTCTAAAAGAAAGTATAAAAAAAAGAAAGTATAAAGATATACCATAATTTCATGGTTAGAAACGTTTTGTTTAAAACATCAATTGACATGTAAGTATATGGGTGCCCAGGACAGGACACTATTCTGTGAAAATAAAACAAGGAACCAGGTATACTGTCAGCAGACAGGGACCCACAATATTTATATTATTCATGGACAACATGCTTATACCCCACTTGCAGTATAACAGCTTATTTAACTACACAGAAAATTTTGACCAGCCTTTACTATACCTGGTTTCTCTCTCTTCATGCTGTAAAATTAGGTTGCTGTAAAAATTCTCCAGCGTGAGCTTGGCCACAGTCACTCTTTCCCGGGTATGGTTGCTCATAGGAAAGGTGGTTGTGGTCCCTGCCGTCATTGCCATAGTAACAGAAACTAGAACAACACAGAGACACAAATTACTCAATAGAAAGAAAACTTTCTATCCCTTTTAACAAACTCTAGAAATGGTTTAATTTCTACTAGGCAACAACATTTTACCCTAACAGTTAAGACATTCAAATGAAACTCAAATGCCTGTAGGAACCAGGCAGGAAACAAAAATGTATGAATCAAGCCAGGTGACAGCATGGAAGTTTTATGGCTTTTCCTGAACAATGTTTGTCTACTTAAAGCCAACTTTTAAAAACCACCGAGCCAGCCAAGCAAAGTGCTGGTTTAAAGAAGATAATGTGGGGACTTCCCTGGCAGTCCAGTGGTTAAGACTCCGCACTTCCACTGCAGGGGGCACGGGTTCGATCCCTGGTCGGGGAACTAAGATCCCACATGCCACGCGGTGTGGCCAAAAAAAGAAAAAAAGAAGACAATGTGGACAATTAGACAAGATAAGGAATGTAAGACTGAACTCTGGTGGCTGCTATAGGTGGGCACTGACCCTAAGAGACTTGCCTACCATAGTCCACATCTAGACCAAAAAAAAAAAAAAAAAAAAAAAAAAACCCACAAAAAACAAACAAAAAACCTAGAATGGTTCCATACATTAAAGAAGTTTTTGCTTATCTGGATGGGAATCATAACAGACTATCCTAGAGGAGATCCAGATTGCCAGGTGACCATCCAACGTTGCCTTCTTAGCTGAAAAGTATTCTTCCAAATCTGCCACCTATTCCCCAACACCTACCTCTCCTTAACTACATAAAGACACAGAGTCCTGGATATCGACCTCAACTGGGCTATACTCCAGGGATAATGGAATGAACCAAAGACCTTCCTTGTTCTTCATGTGAAACAAGTCAAATACAGGTTGAAAGTAAACCATTTAACTCTGGCAAACTCCCAGTTCCACTGTTGTCTTAGTGGGTTTATACCTCAATTTACTGCTTGGGCCTCATTATGTCTAAAATGGTATCTATTATTTCAACATCATAAACTTGTTCCTCTGCTGACACTATAAATCTTTTTATCACAAGAAGCTGATGACACTACTTGTTTAAATTGTTCATGGCATGTACAGCAAGTCAAATTAGCTTAGCAAGATAAACAAAGACAACTCACAAACGCGGAGTGCTGGTATCTAACAGAAACTTGATAAGACTTTATTCATTAATTTCCCCCTTTTCTTGCCTGAGGATTTAAGGCAGTGGCACTCCTAGGCATGACTGCGTTTCTTCCTCACAGCAGCCTGGTAAAGAAAGGAAGTGAAGCTTGGACAAGTCACACAGCTGGTGAGCTGCAGAGTCCAACCCCACCCAAGTGCTATCTCCAACTTGCCTTTCTGGCCTTACCTGCTGTCCTTCCTCACCACTCACTCTTCTCCCAACATACTTGGCCCTTTCATGCCTCCAAGCCCTCACATGACCTATTCCTGAACCAGTTACATCCTACACTCTATTTGCAGGCATCCTGCTGATCCTTTACAGCCCAGTTTGTCTGAAGCCTTACTGCAGTGACTTCTCTAAGGTTCCCTGCCAGAAGAGACATCGATGGACCAGAAGGGGCCAAATGGCATTCTTTCAAGTGTGCTCTCTACCATTTGTAACAAATACTCCCAGGACTGGTGCTGGTCACTTCACCTGCCTATCCCCCTAAACTAGGAACACCTCTGGGCAAGAACTTTTTCTGCATCATTTTTGAGCGTTCACCTTGACAGCACCGTATTGGACACACAGTAGGCATTAATGAGTGAAGGAGTCCACCTATCAAATGGCGGGGGGAGGGGGTGGTGTGGGAGGAGAGTTGAAAAAATTAGCAAAAACTGCCTATAAAGGTGGGCAACTGTGAAAAACGAAACTTACTGAACCTTGGAGTCAGATATTTAGAGATCTAATCCAGGTCCTGCTGCTAACTGATCACATGGTCTTATTCAAATCACCAGAACGCTCTGAACTCACGCCACTTTCCGGGCCAGACAGGAATTACGGTGCTTGCTCTGCCTTGTTCACAGGCCTACTCTAAGGCCATCTGAGATAATATAACATAGAAATTATACAAATGTAAGACATTATTTCAGGCATCTAGTTTAAGTTTTTAATGTGCTTTAATAATAGTGAGCATTATTTTTTAAACAGTAATAAAAATAAGCTCAAGAATTATTCTGGCCAAGTGATTTTCAAGCACTAAGCTTGGAATGCTACCTAAGGCAATGCTGCCATACCATCTTCGGAAATCTCAACTGGGTTCGTGTTTTATGTTTCAGGATCAGATGCAGAAAAGTCAAAGAAAGGAAAAGAGGGAATGGGACTGTATATAGCAAACATCCCAAATCATGTTTGCTAATTGGGATTTGCGGATTTGGTGAGGAGGGGGGAGCTGGGAGGATGGACTAGAAGTGGAGGAATTCAAATATATTTAGGAAATCCAGATTATACAAAGTTTCTTACTGCGAGACTTCCCGGCATCATTAATATGTTAATACGTATCCTGAATCCTCAAAAGAAGGTTAGGTATACATTTGCAATAGTATTCTAGGGAGCCTCTTTAGGCATATAAAATTTAAATTTATAGACAGTTATCTTTAAACACTGGTAAAAAAGTGCCTGCTACTCTTTTTCAATATCTGGGGGAGGGGGACTTAGAAACTCCAACAAAGAGTAATTAATACCTAGAAATTTGAGAGTGCTTTCTGATTTGTCCAGAGTTATCTATAGCTGATAGAGAATTTTCAGATTGGTTTGCCAATTTGCAGGAGGAAAAAAGGTCAAGACCCAACTATAGTTGTCTATAGTTTCCTTTCAAAAAGTGAATGGTGAAAAGAATAACAAACAAAACCATGCCCCTTGGAAAAAAGCACAAAAAAATAACACATCAGTAATATTTGTAGAAGTTGGAAAGAAAGATGTATGATGAACTCAGGGTGTGGCCTTGGAAGGCAGCTGACACGCTGCTCTGCTCTGTCTGGCCTTCAGCTGCCAGCGTCCCAGGACAAGGGAATTCTAGAAGCTCCTTTATCCTCACAAAGTTCACAAGAGACTGATACACAAGACATAATGGCAATCTGCTTTTTCACACAATAAGAAACTGAGGAACACGAAACAGATACTTGTATCTCTGGGCAAATGTGCTCCGTCCTTGTAGACAAGCTGGATGTACAGACTGAAGAACACTGCTTGGTAAGCATGGCATCAAAACAGAGAACTGTTATGCAATTTAACTGTTTAATGGCATAAGGATAAGGTGGAATCTTAAAAAAAAAAAAAAAAAAAAAAAAAAGATCGACTGCTATCCTGCCCAGGACACCTCTGCCCACTTAAAAGTGGCTAGAGGAGATGGCCAATATTAAGCCCTGCTACTGACTGGGCTTTCCCAGATGATGCAAAACTCGGGGGGGGGGGGTGCGGTGGCTAGCAGTGGGCAGAAATACTACTGAGAAAAACTTTGGGGGAAATTTTTGTGAAACATTAAAAAAAAGTTAGGAAATTGAAAACAATTCCAAACTACAGAAATTGTTTGCATTAACAGTACAGAAATAAATATGAAATTGTTTTAGATAAAGATTTTTGAATCTGAGGTCTTTATAAAAGAGGGGTAAAGAGAAGATCAGGTTTCTCCCATATAAAGACGTAATGAGTTTATAACTCCAAGATTCAGAAGTGGATATCGAGTAATGAAAAACAACTTCCAAACACTACATAATTTAACCATCATCGCTATGGTCTTTCCATTCTAGTTATACATACATGCAAGTGTGCAAGCCTTGTTTAAAAACCAAATCAGAGCAAAACCTATGTCTATTCATCTTTGTAACCAAAGTATTACAGCACCTGGCAAAGTGCTGAGCACACAGTCGGCATTCTGTAAATGACGGTGAGTAACTGAACTCAAATTTAATGGATATTAAATTATATATGTCCCATATCTAATAATTTCCTTTGGATTAAAAACTACAGAATCACTTACTGTTATGTTAACCTTCATAGAGACAAATCCTACTTGAGAGATACAACTACAGAAAAAGCCAAAAATCCCACCCTTAGTCTTGACTGAATAACATCTTTTAGAGATTAGCTTAAAAAAACAAGAAAAAACTATTACTCTCTAACCAGACACAAATAGGCTTTATAAAATTCAAATTGAACATAACTAAGAACAGAAGTGACCAAATTATTAAAAAGAATGATCTGGATGACTGGTACTTATTATACTGCAGATTTATTCCTCTAATGGATTTCACACTGTTCTTTGTCTTTTACTAAAGCCCTTTCTTTAGCCAGAAAAAGAACAGGATACAATTTGCAAGTCTAGAATTCCTGGACTGATAAAAACAACACTAGGTGCCCCTGGATTTCCTGTTCATGTGTTTTCTCCAGACTCCCCTATTCATTAATGGAGACTCTACCAATCGTTGAGTCCAGCATTCTTTCGTGTTTATCAAGCCTGGGGAAAGGAGATAACAAATCTGGCACTCAGGCCATCTATAAATACATGTAGTGTCTCTGAGCATTTGCCATCACACTTCTAAAATAGGAAAACAGAGCTGCTTTACCTGACTGGTAAAACACTATTTAACCGATGATTTCACCTTAGTTTCCTCATACTGTATTTCAGAGTATCATTAATGCCTTAGAGTATAAAAATTTTCCTAGATTCATCATTAGTTGCCACCATAGTGGCAACTAGGCTGCAACAGGTCCTCAGGTTGGACACTGTGTCCGCTGGGTCCCTAATGGTAACAGAGCAGCCACAGCTTCTTTCCTCTATGAGGTACAGTCTGAAGAGCAAGAAATTCACAGTCAGGTGAGAGAGAGTTCAAGTCCCAGCACTAACTTGTACTAGTTGTATCATTTCCAACCAACATTTATTGCAGATATACACTACCTTCCAGCACTGCACAAAGTACTAAGACTGATAAAATACAGTCCCTGCCCTTAGGGAGTTCACAATCCTACGGGGACACAAGGGAAACTCAAGGAAAAGTGTACTCAGAGGTGTAAGAGAGGAGGAGATGCCTGAATTGAATCTTGTTGGTGGGTTGGGAAGGATAAGAGTTCACAAGTCAGACGGCCAGGGCAGAAGAGGAAGAGGTGAAAGGGCATGAAATCAACGGACACACCTGAGTGTAGAGAAGGGCTTGAGTATACATTTGGTGAAACAGCCAAAGATGAAGGTGGAAAGTCAGCTAGGAATCATGATAAAATACCTTTTATGCCATGTTAAAAAATTATCCTGAGTATAAATGGGAGTCATTTAAGGCTTTTAATTAAGTGAAGAACTAACAGCCAATAAAGAACATTCATTGAGTGCGTACCCCAGTACAAGAACTTATCTAAAAACGTTACATGTTTTAATATTTTTAATCCGCCTAACCACCCCTAAAATTCTATCTGATTGGCACTTCGGATAGGTTACGCCAGCACAGGGAAGATGGCAAGAAGGCTGGGAGGAGACTAGACTGGAGGAGTGTAAGTCAGGTGAGGGGACTCAGTAGTAAATACTCAGGGGTTACAAACTGGTGGTCTGCAGCCATATTGCGTGTGACTTGCACTATGATTCAGAAATTAGAAGATTTCACGTAAAAATCCAGATTTCCGGTTCCTCTCCAAAAATCAAGTCTGTCAAATTTGAACCCATATTCCTGCCTGCACATAGGCAGCAAGGACAGAAGCAGCAGGCCCCTTGCAAGCCCGCCTCCTGCCAGAGTCCACCAACCTCCATCCCTCAGGCCCAGCCTCCTTCGCTCCTTGCGTTACCTGCCTGCTTCCGTAAGCATCTGAGATTCCAATCCTGTTTTAGTGCAGAATAATAAGGGCCCAATTTCACACAGCAGCAGAAGAGATTAAAAGAAGGGCTCAGATACTCAACTGAAAACACTGAAATCTATCATCCAATTTCAGATCTGG
The DNA here is from genome assembly GCF_964341445.2 of Mesoplodon mirus. Lineage (NCBI taxonomy): Eukaryota > Metazoa > Chordata > Mammalia > Artiodactyla > Ziphiidae > Mesoplodon > Mesoplodon mirus. The sequence goes on from NC_138987.1 coordinate 80,640,232, forward strand.
ATGACTGGGTAAATGTTGATATCATTAGTAAGAATAGGAAGTATAAGAAGAGCTAACGGTGGGGAAAGAACATAAGTTCAAGGCTGATCCTGAGTTATCTCACCAGACACAGGATCCATGTCTCTAAAATGGATATAAACCACGCCAGCCTTAGAGAGTTGATGTGATGCCCCAATGATGGCAGAGCCCAGTGATGAAGGCCCAGATTGCTAGGTCTGAATTTTGGCTCAGACACTCACTGGCTGTGTCAGTTTAGGCAAACTACTTAAACGTTCTGTGCTTCAGTTTCCTGTTGACTAAAATAAAGAGAATGATGGCCAACTTGTGTACATGCTTATTATGTTAATGCAAGACTTACAAGAATTATGGAAGTTAATATTTATAAAGGACTTAGAACGGTGCCTAGCACAGAGAAATGTCATGTGTTTGATAAATCAATATATAAATGAGAAAATATTTTAAACACACCTGGCTCATATTAAATGCACAAAAATGATGAATTTTCTTCCCTTCCTTACCCAATCCTCCTGCACATTCTTCCTTCCTTGAGCTGCTATCCTAGTAAGTCAGTTTGTAAATTTATTCTCTAGTGGATATTCTCTATCTCTTCTAGTCTTAAAACTTACTTGATTTGAAAATTTAGAGTGCTTTTAGTGGAGAAAGAAATGTACCAAAAAGTACTTATCAGTTTTCTAAATAGAAAGACTTGAAGTACAAAAAAACAAAAAACAACAACAAAAGCTTTCGGTAGAAGTCTTACTAGAAGTTAGTAGTGATTTGGGGCTATGACTAGGACAGCAGAAGGTGCTCCAGAGAAAAACTAATCACTCCTCTTACAAGATGGAGTAATTCTCCTGAGACAACAGACATCCACTCTACTTATAATCTATTTACTGTGTTTAGTGCCAAGAGCTTTTGTTTTTGTTTTTCATTAGTTAATGTGACTCTCTCCATTTGCTGTGTGTCCTGTTCACTAGTCCAGAGGAGCGATTATACAGACGGTTGTCCTTGCTTTCTATGTGTCATAAGCCTGGTGGTGATGGCACAGTGGTGCTGAAATCAACATTATCATTTTTATTTTCAAACCTGTTTTACAAAGAGGCATTTTTCCCTGCTGACCAAAATATAGTTCAAAGGTTGAGCTCCCAAAAGCTTAGCTACAGTAATACTGCTAATAGCAGACTATTTAAGTATGTTGACACGAATAATTACTAAAAATCCCTCTGCACATTTTTTTTAACTTGAGAAGGGAAAGTGTTTATGAAATGTAAACAATTAAGCTAAATTAAACTGAATTAAATTTGCCAAACAAAGTAGTAGTAATTTTATCTAAAGACTGGCCTGTTTACAGATCTTAATGTTTAGGTAAGGTAGTACCCCATTCTTCTCAAAAATATTCAGAAAGAAGCCATCTATTCTTAAATATATTTACAAAATTAAATTTTCTATCGCTCTAGCTGTCTAGTAATGCATTAGATCTTGCCTGCAGAAGATGCTCAGCTCAATCTACCAAGTCATAGTGAACTTAAAAAAATAAACTGGGGCTTCCCTGGTGGTGCAGTGGCCTGCCAATGCAGGGGACATGGGTTCGAGCCCTGGTCCAGGAAGATCCCACATGCCACGGAGCAAGTAAGCCCGTGCACCACAACTACTGAGCCTGCGCTCTAGAGCCCAGGAGCCACAGCTACTGAAGCCCGTGTGCCTAGAGCCCGTGCTCCGCAACAAGAGAAGCCACCGCAATGAGAAGCCCGCGCACTGCAACGAAGAGTAGCCCCCACTCGCCACAACTAGAGAAAGCCCGTGCACAGCAACGAAGACCCAACACAGCCCAAAATAAATAAATAAATAAATAAATAAATTTATTTAAAAATTTTTTTAAATAAATAAATAAAAACTAAACTACCTCAGCTGAAATGCCGAACAACTTAGATGCTGATAATTTAGCACCAGAATGGCAAAACAAACAAACAAAACTTTTAGATAATAGAGGCATCCCTAAAAGAATTTTAGATCAAGTTCTATTAACTGGTACCCTCATAAACACACACAGGAACATACTTGCCTTCTTTAGACTAAAAGAGGAAAAAAAAACACAATTTGCAAGGCAAGAAGTGGGGGGCATAGGGGGAAGGAGGGAGGGGGAGAGTAAGGGAGGACCAGAGTGAGGACTTCAAAGCTATTTGTAATGGAGAATTATGCAGAAGCAAAACAACAAAAATAACACGGGAAGAAAACAAGGATTAATAGATTATAACTATAAAAATATATCCTTATTTATTAGTATTTTATTTACATATAGAATTCATATATGTAGAAATTATAGAATTTACACATGAAGTTAGTAGCCTAGAGAAGTTCTTGGAGAGCGAGAGAGCGTGAGAGGGAGTGAGGGGTTACGAGTGATCTGGAGCCTTCTGGGCTCCCAGACTTAAGCTGTGGCTCTCAATTAGGAGGTGGAGGAGTAAGATGAACAAAAACAATGAATGCGCCAAGAGAACTACCCCTCCCTGCGCCTTGTCAGATGGTCATGCTCCCATCTACTTCCAATACCCAACAACATGAGTTTTCTGTTTTTCGCCTCTGTTATAAAGAATATGGGTCACTGAAAGTAAGACAATGATTTTCTAAATAAAGTGTTCAATTTGAAGGTTAAAATTTATGCTTTAAAAGGTTAGTTTTAAAGATAGACATTTAGAAATGGAAAAATAATCCTGTTCACAGAAGTAGCAACGAGGAGGAGACGGAGAACAACATTCATAAAATCCCTGGAATAACCTTGATCCAAAACAAAACAAAAGAAAACAAACAAACAAAAAAAACCTGGTGGCCTTTTAATGAAGAAATCTCATCATAGATCGTGGAAGGAAGGGAAGAATTATTCAATTAATGTGTTGGGACAACTGGTTATCTATTTGGGAAAAAAAGCAAGTCAGATGTTCATTTCACTCCAAAGATCAAAATAAATTTCAAGTGGTTCAAAAGGGTGAACATAAAAACTAAAGGAAAAAACAGAAAGGAAGGAAAAAGAAAGGGAAGGGAAAGAAAAGGATGGAAAAGAATGGCAAATAAAAGTAAAAGGAAAAATTAAACTTCGAGAAAATAAGATGAATAACTGATCTTTTAAAGGAAAAGAACTGTCTTAAAAGGAAATCATCACAATGAAAATACTGCTAGGAATCATTACAGAAAAATTTGGAATATACATATATGTATGTCAAACAAGATTAAAGGATAGTATTTTAAGCGAAATTGCAAAGTAACAATATATATTAAACGCTTATGTTAAAAATACCTTATACCCATGTTAAAATAACAAATTATATTTCTTAAAACATAAAGTTTATAACAGCTTTTATAACATTAAAGTTGTAAAGAGACAATAAAAACCTTACTAGTAAGTGGCTAATACTGATTGACAAATATATATAAGTAAAAGTAGCTAACAAACATGTGAAAAATATTCAATTTTACCAATAAATCACAGACATGGAAACTTTAAAATAATGCAATATATTCCCTACCTGAAAGTAGCCACAATTTTGGGGAAAACCTTCTTGGTGGGGTCCAGTCTATCATCAGACATCTTTCTACACATCATCTGTGTTCAAGTATATGTTTTTCTAGCTTTATTGAGATATAATTTATATATAAGATTGTGTAACTTTGAGATGTACAATGTAATGATTTCATATGTGTATATATTCAGAAGCAATTATCATAATAAGGTTAGTTAACACATCCATCACCTCATATAGTTACAATTTTTTGTGTGTCTAGTGAGAACTTTTAAAATCCACTCTCCTAGCAACTTTTAAATATACAATACTTACAAATACTTTCAACTTTCAAGTAACAGTATAATATTGTTAACTATAGCCACCATGTTGTACATTATATCTCCAGAACTTATTCATCTTAAAACTGGAAGTTTGTAAGTGAAGTCAGACAGAGAAAGACAAATGTCATATGATATCGCTTATATGCAGAATCTTAATGTGGAATCTTAAAAAAAATGATACAAATGAACTTACAAAACAGAAACAGACTCACAGACTTAGAGAAGTACTTATGGTTACGGGGGGGGGGAAGGGGGAGGGGGAGGGATAGATTGGGAGTTTGGGATTGACATGTACACACTGCTATAATTAAAATAAAATGCCTTTCCATGAAGAAAAAACAAAACAAAACTGGAAGTTTGTACACTTTGACCACCTTCACCTACTCCCCCTCTCCACCCCATCCTCACCTCTGGCACACTGCAACCACCAAGCTGCTCTCTGTTTCTATGAGTTTCATTTTTTTATATTCCACATTTAAGTGAGATCATACAGTATTTGTCTTTCTCTGTTTGACTTATTTCACTTAGCATAATGCCCCCAAGGTCCATGCGTGTTGTCACAAATGGCTAGATTTCCATTTTCATGGTTGAATAATATTCCAGTGAGGGGTGTGTGTGTGCGTGTGTGTGTGTGTGTGTGTACCATTTTCTTTATCCATTCATCCATTAATGGGCAGTTAGATTGTTTCCATGTCTTGGCTATTATAACATGTGGGTGCAGCAGTGTCTCTGAAAGTAACTTTATTTCCTTTGGATAGATACCAGAAGTAGAATTGCCAGACAATATGGTAGTTGTATTTTTAATTTTTTGAGGAACCTCCATACTGTTTTCCATAGTGGCTGTACCAATTTACATTCCCACCAGTAGTGTACAAGAGTTCCCATTTGTCCACATCCTCAATAACACTTACCTCTTGTCTTTTTGATAATACCCTTTATAACCAGTATAGAGTGATATCTCATTTTGATTTGCATTTCTCTGATGATTTGTGATGTTGAGCACCTTTTCATGTAACTGTTGGCCATCTGAATATCTTCTTTGGAAAAATGTTTTTTCAGATCTTTTGCCCATTTTTTTTTTATTGGATTGTTAAATTTGCTACTGAGTTGTATGAGTCCCTTGTGTATTTTGGATATTAATTTGGGAGATTTTTGATTACTGATTCAATCTCCTTGCTCATTACTGGTTTGTTCAGATTTTCTGTTTCTTCAGGATTCATTCTTGGTAGGTTATATGTTTCCAGGAATTGATTTCTTCTAGGTTGCCTAATTTGTTGGCATGTAATTGTTCATAGTAGTCTCTTATGATCCTTTGTATTTCTGTGGTATCAGGGTAATATCTCCTCTTTCATTTATAATTTTATTTATTTGGGTCCTCTTTTTTTCTCGGTTAGTCTAGCTAAAGGTTTCTCAATTTTGTTTTTTCAAAGAATCAACTCTTAGTTTTATTCATCTTTTCTATTGTTTTCCTATTCTCTATTTCACTCATTTCTGCTTTGATCTTTATTATTTGCTTCCTTCTACTAACTTTGGGCTTAGCTTGTTCTTTTTCTAGTTCCTTGAGGTGTAAAGTTACATTGCTTATTTGAGAGCTTTCCTTTTTCTTAATGTATGCTTTCATTTATCACTATAAACTTCCCTCTTAGAAGCTTTTGCTACATCCTACAAGTTTTGGTTTGCTGTGTTTTCATTTTCAACTGTTTCACATTTTTAAAATTTCTCTTTTGATTTCTTCTTTGATTCATTAGTTGTTCATGGCTGTGTTATTTAATTTCATGTATTTGTAAATTTTCCAGCTTTCCTCCTGTTATTATTTCTAGTTTCATACTGTTGTGGTCAGAAAAGATACTTGATGTAATCTTTATCTTCTTGAATTTGTTGAGACTTGTCTTGTAGCCTAACACATGATCTCTCCTAGAAAATGTTCCATGTTCACTTAAGAAAAATATACGCATTCTGCCGCAATGGGATGGAATGTTCCGATTTTGCCTGTTAGATCTATTTGGTCTAATTCAAATCTGCTGTTTCCTTATTGATTCTCTGTCTGAATGATCTATCCATTATTGAGGGGGGTATTCAAGTCCTCAATTATTATTGTATGGCTGTCTATTTCCCCTTTTAATTGTTAGTATTTGCTTTATATATTTTGGTGCTCTGATGTTGGATGCACAATTATTTACAGTTGTTCTATCTTCTTGATGAATTGACCCCTTTATCATTATATAATGACCTTCTTGTCTCTCTTGACTATTTTAAGCTTAAAGTCTATTTTGTCTGATATAACTATAGCTCCCCCTGCTTTCTTTTCGTTACCATTTGCTTGAAATAACTTTTTCCATCCCTTCACTCTCAGTCTATGTGTGTTCTTAAAAGTGAGTGCCTTCTGTTTGCAGATGACATGATACTATACATAGAGAATCCTAAAGATGCTACGAGAAAACTACTAGAGCTAATCAATGAATTTGGTAAAGTTGCCGGATACAAAATTAATGCACAGAAATCTCTGGCATTCCTATATACTAATGATGAAAAATCTGAAAGTGAAATCAAGGAAACACTCCCATTTACCATTGCAACAAAAAGAATAAAATATCTAGGAATAAACCTACCTAAGGAGACAAAAGACCTGTATGCAGAAAATTATAAGACACTGATGAAAGAAATTAAAGATGATACAAATAGATGGAGAGATGTACCATGTTCTTGGATTGGAAGAATCAACACTGTGAAAATGACTCTACTACCCAAAGCAATCTACAGATTCAATGCAATCCCTATCAAACTACCACTGGCATTTTTCACAGAACTAGAGCAAAAAATTTCACAATTTGTATGGAAACACAAAAGACCCCGAATAGCCAAAGCAATCTTGAGAACGAAAAATGGAGCTGGAGGAATCAGGCTCCCTGACTTCAGACTATACTACAAAGCTACAGTAATCAAGACAGTATGGTACTGGCACAAAAACAGAAAGATAGATCAATGGAACAGGATAGAAAGCCCAGAGATAAACCCACGGACATATGGTCACCATATCTTTGATAAAGGAGGCAGGAATGTACAGTGGAGAAAGGACAGTCTCTTCAATAAGTGGTGCTGGGAAAACTGGATAGGGACATGTAAAAGTATGAGATTAGATTACTCCCTAACACCATACACAAAAATAAGCTCAAAATGGATTAAAGACTTAAATGTAAGGCCAGAAACTATCAAACTCTTAGAGGAAAACATAGGCAGAACACTCTATGACATAAATCACAGCAAGATCCTTTTGGACCCACCTCCTAGAGAAATGGAAATAAAGACAAAAATAAACACATGGGACCTAATGAAACTTAAAAGCTTTTGCACAGCAAAGGAAACCATAAACAAGACCAAAAGACAACCCTCAGAATGGGAGAAAATATTTGCAAATGAAGCAACTGACAAAGGATTAATCTCCAAAATTTATAAGCAGCTCAGGCAGCTCAATAACAAAAAAACAAACAACCCAATCCAAAAATGGGCAGAAGACCTAAATAGACATTTCTCCACAGAAGATATACAGACTGCCAACAAACACATGAAAGGATGCTCAACATCTTTACTCATTAGAGAAATGCAAATCAAAACTACCATGAGATATCATCTCACACCAGTCAGAATGGCCATCATCAAAAAAATCTAGAAACAATAAATGCTGGAGAGGGTGTGGAAAAAAGGGAACACTCTTGCACTGCTGGTGGGAATGTGAATTGGTACAGCCACTATGGAGAACGGTATGGAGGTTCCTTAAAAAACTACAAATAGAACTACCATATGACCCAGCAATCCCACTACTGGGCATATACCCTGAGAAAACCATAATTCAAAAAGAGACATGTACCAAAATGTTCATAGCAGCCCTATTTACAATAGCCCGGAGATGGAAACAACCTAAGTGTCCATCATCGGATGAATGGGTAAAGAAGATGTGGCACATATATAAAATGGAATATTACTCAGCCATAAAAAGAAATGAAATTGAGCTATTTGTAATGAGGTGGATGGACCTAGAGTCTGTCATACAGAGTGAAGTAAGTCAGAAAGAGAAAGACAAATACTGTATGCTGACACATATATATGGAATTTAAGAAAAAAAAATGTCATGAAGAACATAGGGGTAAGACAGGAATAAAGACACAGACCTACTAGAGAATGGACTTGAGGATATGGGGAGGGAGAAGGGTAAGCTGTGACAAAGTGAAAGAGCGGCATGGACATATATACACTACCAAACGTAAGGTAGATAGCTAGTGGGAAGCAGCCGCATAGCACAGGGAGATCAGCTCGGTGCTTTGTGACCGCCTGGAGGGGTGGGATAGGGAGGGTGGGAGGGAGACGCAAAAGGGAGGGGATATGGGAACATATGTATATGTATAACTGATTTAATTTGTTATAAAGCAAAAAAAAAAAAAAAAAAGTGAGTGCCTTGTAGGCAGCACATTATTGGATCTTCTTTTTTTATTCATTCAGCCTTTCTATGCCTTCTGATTAAGAATTTAATCCAATTATGCTTAAAGTAATTATTGATAGGTTAAGACTTAATATTGCCTTTTTGTTTTCTGACCATTTTGTAGATCCTTTGTTCTTTGCTTCCTCTCTTGCTACCTTGTTTTGTGAATGATGACTTTTCGTGGCAGTATGCTTTGACTCCTTTAGTCTTTCGTGAACCCACCACAGAAAGTTTTTCCTTTGTGGTTACCATAAGGCTTACATAAAACATCTTATTTTACGGTGATAACAACTTAACTTCAATGGCATATAGAAACTTTATACATTTAATCCTCTGCCCCTCACATTTTAGGTTATTGCTGTTACAATTTACATCTTTTCAATAGTGTGTATCCAATAACAAACTATTGTAGTTATGGCTATATTTAATACGTTTGTTTTTTAACTTTTAAACTAAGTTTTAAACTTTTAAACTAGGGTCACAATTTCAAAGAACCAGATTTTGACCATATATTTACCATTACCAGTAAGTTTTACACATTCAGATGTTTTTATTTAACATTTAATTAACATCTTTCAATTTCTGCTTGAAAAACACCCTTTAGCATTTCTTGTAAGTTAGGTCTAGGGGTGATGAAATCCCTCACCTTTTGTTTGTTTAGGAAATCTTTTTCTTTCCTTCATCTGTGAAAAACAGCTTTACTGGGTATAGTATTCTTGGTTGACAACTTTTTTCTTTCAATATTTTGAAAATCATCCTCCTACTCTCTCCTGAACTGCAAAGTTTCTATGAAGAAATCGACTTACAATCCTCTGAGGGCTCCCTTGTATGCAGGCTAACACAGATGCTAGCTGAGGCCACTGCCCATATTCTGCGGAATGTGGCGGTGCTGCTGGCTAGGCTCTGTGGTTGGGTGAGACTGCTGACTGGACTCTACATCCAAGCAGAGCTGCTGGGAGGGCCCCCTCACACGGTGGGACTGCTGGCTGTACCCGTGGTCAGATGGGGCCCCCAGCTGGATTCCACAACCACCTCTGGCGGGGTGAGGTGGCAGGCTGTGTTCCCTGGCAACACAGTGCTGCAGGTTGGACTCCATGAATGGGAAGGGCTGTGGCCTGGGCTCTGTGGTTGCTCCTGGTTGGGTGGGGTCTCAGGTTGTGCCTCCTAACCAGATGGTGCTCCTGGTTGGACTCCATGTTAAGGGGGGGGGGGCCCAGGCTGGGCTTCGCAATTGGGCAGGTTATTGGCTGTGCCCTACTGTTGGACAAGGTCACCGGCCAGTTTCACTGGTTGGGAGAGGCTGTATCCTGCAGCTGGATGAGCTACAGACTGTGCTTTTCAGATGGTCAGGGTCACTATCCGGGCTCCCTTAACAGGTGGGGCTGCAGGCTATGCTCTGCAACTGGGCAGGGTCAGTAGCTGGACTCCCTGACTAGGCAATGCCACAGGTTGTGTTCAACAGTTGGGCAGGGCCCTAGGCTGGGCTCTGCTGCAGACCAGAGCAGTAGGGTGGCTCCACAGCTGTCACCATGGTTTCCTGGTCAGACAGGACTAGAGGCTATGCTCAGCAGTTAAGCAGGACTGTGAACGTGCTTCTCTGACTGGGTAGGACTGTGGAATAGGCTCCACGCCCAGTTTGCTCATTGGCTGGAGACCTAAATCAGGCCGAGTTGTTAACTGAGCTCCCTGGCCAGACAGGGCCACCAACCTGCCTCTGCAGATGGACAGAGCCACTGACTGGGATCTCTGCTCAGGCATCACTGTAAGCAGGAATGTGGCCCACCAAGATCTGAGCACTGGTTGCTGTGAACCCCACCTACCTTCTCTGTCTCTAGTGTCTCCCAGTGGTTGAGTCCTACAGATTTCCCCAGTGATTCCTGTGAGGTGAAACCCAAGTGGGCTTCCCAGGAAGTGTCCCGCATCACTGGGGGAGCTGGATGTCCAGCTTGGGCTCTTTTTCTCACTGGAAAAACCACAGTCTCAGGGGGACCCTCTTGGTGTGGCACTGTGCTGGCCCGGGGGAGCAGCAATGCGTTCAGAGGGTGGCTGCTCCTTTCCCCCTTTTAATGTGGTTGTTCTCAGTCTCTGCAGTCCCGAGGGGTGAGTCAACCTCACCCCTGGGTTCTGGGATTTTTACAATGGTGTCTGGTCCATAGATAATCAATAACTGGTCCTCTTGTGAGGGGGACTGAAGTTGGCAATGACTTATGTCACCATCCTGATGATAACATTCCCTCTGCTTATGTTAACTGGTAGGGATTAATCCTTTCTGGCAGGGAATGTGGCAATTTATACCAAGAACCTTAAAGTTGTTTCTTTATCTTTTGACATAAATAATTTCACCTTCAGGAATCTATGCTAAGAAAAGAATCAAAATTGCAGCAAAGCTTCGAAGGTTTTTTTTTTTTTTAATCAAAGCATTTTTTTTTTTTTTTTTTTTTTTTGGTGGTACGTGGGCCTCTCACTGCTGTGGCCTCTCCCGTTGCGGAACACAGGCTCTGGACGCGCAGGCTCAGCGGCCATGGCTCACGGGCCCAGCCGCTCCGCGGCATGTGGGATCCTCCCAGACCGGGGCACGAACCCGTGTCCCCCGCATCGGCAGGCGGACTCCCAACCACTGCGCCACCAGGGAAGCCCCAAAGCATTATTTAAAACAGCAAATAAAACAAATGTTTAAAACTAAGTGAAATGACTGATGGAATGGTGATAGCATGAAATATCATAGAAATAATACTGAAGAAAACTTCCCCCCAAAATTTAACAACATGAAAAATAATGTTAAGTAAACAGGATACAATGTTCTATCTTCAGGTAAAATGTGAACTCAACTATATGGGGGGAAAGGAGGGTAAATTAGGGTGAAATATATGAAATTATGGATGATTTAAATTTTGTCCTTTATCTTTTTTTGAATTTTTTAATTTTTCCATAATGGGAAAACCACCATTTTTATAAGAAAAAAATATTTAAGAGTGTGTGAGGGTGCAGGTACGAACAGTAAAAGGGAATCAACTTGCACTTTTCAGCCCACAGAGGTGGTTTTCCAGGTACCACTGTACTTGAATTTTTTCTCTATGAACCAAATTCTTAGTTTTGGTTTAGTGGAGGATTGTGAAGAATAGTAAAAAGAGTCTGAGGTCACAGAATAAAACTAAAGGCAAATAAGAAGACTAATGAGAATTCTGCAAAGTTTTTCAGTCATATCTTACACTTCTTTTTAGGGAAACATTTTTTTTAGTGGCTTATACCTGTGCATATTTACAAGGGCTCAAACTGTCACTCTCTTCTCAGATAGCTTTTCTACTGGTGACTCAAAAGGCCCATACCGAAATCAAAAAGCAAGGCAGCACAAATCTCAGCTAAATTAACTTCAAGTCTTACTTAAGGTAAGGGAATTACTTCTCCAAAATCATAGAGACAAAATAATTGCTCTAGCTTTAAAGAAGATCCCCAGTCCCCTTTACTCCTTCTTCGCCTGTTTTAAAGCAGATAATAATGCCTGATTCAAAGCACCAGTACAACCAAAATTGCCTATTTTGTGCTAAAAGGTGAAGGTTTGGTGTGACAGAGAACAACCAATGAATGGGCAAGGCAGGAAAATGGTGAGTTGTGAGAGGTGGTGTGACTTGCTGGTAAAGGAACGGGGAGGAGCTTTGGGAAGCAGCCTGAACGCACAAATCCCTCAGCAGCCCAGTTATAAAAAGTTTGGTCACCTCTGCACTATTGCCTTTCACTTTCCTAAAAGTAAGCTTCTAAGAGGAGAGACAGAGAGAGAAAGAGAGAGAAACAGACCAACATTCACACACACAATTAAACTTGAAAACAGACCTGAGTTTAAGTGAGGCTGTAAAATATAAATTTCATTAAGTGACTTTAATTAAAAATATAAACTCCTATTTTAATTTCCCCATTCACTCAAAATATTCAAAGCTTCTACATCACTAAATAGCTTCAGGAGAGACTTAGGTAGATTCCTCCATTATATCAATTTCTTTTATATTTCTTAGTTTTAAAATTACTGGGTTGCTTTTTGTTTGTTGTTTCTTTTTAAATGAAAACCACTCACTGAAAGAGATCAGACTAATTTAACAACCTAAGAGCCAGAAGCAGAAGTCCTTTTTGAGGGCAAAGATTGGATTAGACTAAAATTAAAACATGATATCACCACACTTAAAATTTTAAGATATAAGTAGCTATGAGTTACCTTTAGTTATTGTGAGTGATTTAAACTCTCCCAAGAGACTTTTGACCATTACAACTGACCAACGAAAACTGCTCCCAACTAAAAGCAGACACACCATATGACTCATCAGACTCAGATATTGTGTTTAACACACAGATTACTTGACTTCTGCAATCATGAGAAAATCCAGGAGGTATCCACCTCAGTAAGACACCAGAGAACAGAAAACTTTAAGGCAGAAAAAAATACTTTTAGTGCTAGTGACCTTTATAATTAATACCTGAACAGCTTATTATCTAAGTATCAAACAGGGCCATACCACTTTATTGAACACAATTCTGGTTTATTTGGAAAACAAATATAGGAGAAAAAATGCCTAAAATGGAATAAAAAGTAACTAATACAGTTTTTTGTCATCAGGGATAGCCTGCAATTCAAGTAAACATTCTGGCAAACCCTTCCATAAATCACTTTATGAGCTCAATTCTGTTCAGCATTTTTCTAGACTCCACTAAAGGTCTCGGGTCACAAATTTAGCTCGCCACCAGGCAAAACTGTTAGAATCACAGAACTCGAAAACAGAAATTCTATTACCTAGTCCATCTCCCTCATTTTACAGACATGAGGCCCACAAGTCACTTGGCTATCTGGGGCAAAAGCCTGGACTAGAACAGGCCACTCAACCTTTAGGGGGAGCCCCCAGTCCAGCTGGAGAGTCCACCATGCACTGACAGCTAGGTCAGTCCTGGACCACAAGGGTGCCTACCAGCTCTGTCACTGATGTCCCTGTCTGACACTGACACTGCTTCCTATCTTAGGATTACGGGTCTGTGGATCAAATAACTGGTTTCTGCCTGCTTTTCAGATGATCGAAGAATGACATTTTTACCCCAAACTTCCTGGAAACCAAAGTATTGTGACTAAAGTCTTCTTAAAGGCTATTAATACCACGATTACAGAAGTTAGTGACCATTAAGCGATCTAGATTTAGCTTGGGACTCTACCTCTATCTATAATTATTTCCTTATAAAAGTATGCCCCAAAGTGAGGTTCTCAAAATCGTATATACTGTAACAGGGTCCTGTGTACTCCTTGTCTAAGACACATGGGAACGAGGGCAAACCTAAATGTACAAATATTCAGGTCTCTGGAATTTGCCATAGGTATTCTATAACAGATGAAATAAGGTTTCTAAAATATAAAAATACATTTTTTTCCAAACTGGAAATATCTTCTTTTCTATTTATGAAAGTAAAATACCTGTCATGTAAAAATGTGAAAATATCCAGAAGTATATAAACTGCCAAGTGAAAGTGACTTCACCATCCTACCACCCATAATATCCAGTTTTAACTGTTGGGTGACAGACTGGAGTTGGACCGCCTGGATTAAATTCTGGGCCTGCCACTTATGAACTGTAAGACCTCTCAGGGTGTCAGTGTCCTTATCTACAAAACAGAGATAACGACAGCATGTGAGAATTATTAACTAGTGTTGATTAAGTACTTTACAAAGTGTAGGTATTGTTCTAAGCACTGAAAACATATTAACCAATTTTAATAAGGTAGTTGATTGATCCAATTAACTTTAAATGGTTAAAGCACTTAGAATAGTGCCTGAGATTTAGTCGAGGGCTCATTAAGTGCTAACTGTTGTTATATCCTTCCAAAACTTTAATGCCCATATAAACACACACACATATAGTTTTAACATAAATGAGTTTATGTAAACTGTTCTGTATCTTGCTTTTTCCCTTAGTATCTCGCAGACATCCTTCAATGTTAATACCAACAGATCCACTTTATCCTTGGTAAGCAACACACAGTAATAATATTTTCTAACGTATAATGAATTGTTTTGTGTTAGACCCTGTACTTTGTGTATCATCTCAATTAATCCTCATAAGACCCCTAAAAAGGGCACGTGCCATTATTATTCCTCTTAGGGAAGAGGGAGGTGAGACTTAGCTGGATTAAGTAATTTGCCCAAGATCATACAGCTAAACATGGTGGAACCAAGATGTGAACCTGGGTTCCTCTGCAACTGAGGGACCGTGCGCACTCCATTTTCTACAGTGCTGTACTTTGTAACTAATGTCCCCTGACAGATGTTTGGATGGTTTCCATTGTGTGGGGGTGTGTGTGAGATTTTTAGCAATGTTGCTGTGAACATATTAGATCACAGGTTGTGCATTCTTTCTCCTATTTCCTTACTATATTCTTCCAGATGTGCAATTGCTGAGTCAAAAAAAAATTCACATTTAAAATTCTGATACACACTGCAAGATTGCTTTCCAGAGATACAGAACCAATTGATCCATCACAGTTAAATGAGAGAGCCAACACTGGTCACTGTCCATCTTTTTTTTTTTTTTTGCGGTACATGGGCCTCTCACTGTTGTGGCCTCTCCCGTAGCGGAGCACAGGCTCCGGACGCGCAGGCTCAGCGGCCATGGCTCACGGGCCCAGCCGCTCCGCGGCATGTGGGATCTTCCCGGACCAGGGCACAAACCCGTGTCCCCTGCATCGGCAGGCGGACTCAACCACTGCACCACCAGGGAAGCCCACTGTCCATCTTTTTAATCTTTGCCAGTCCAATAGGTTAAACAGGACATCTTAGTTTTGCTTATGCATTTCTTTGACTGTAATGAGTTAAGCATATTTTCATATATTTTAAATAATTATTTCTTCTTCTATAAGCTGCCTGATTTAAGTCCTTTGCCCAGCTTAAATCATACCATAATGCCAATATTTAAATAATTTCAATTTATACAATTTAAGAGAAAAATCAGAGCATGCTTTAGTTCATGCGGGAACTATAGTTATTACATTAGCAGCCAGGCACTTTCCTGTAAATCAATAGGATCAAGTCAAAACTAATGTCACAAAATGCAATGGTTAAGTATATATGTAGAATATGACTTTCCAAACTAAGTACAATTTTCTGTGATACAGATGTGACATTAAGACCCTGTTGCTTAGACCCTATTTATTTGGACTAGCGTATATAAATTTTTTTAATAATGCCAATTTATTCTTCAGCAGAAAACTTCCCAGCTTAGACCACAAATCTCTGGAAAGCAACTAATCAATGTCCTTACCATTATCATGATCATCACTGCCATCGTCACAGCCATCGTGATGGGCCAGACAGTACTGTGTGCCTCATCTCACTTAATCTGCCCAGTGGCCACGTGAGGTACTATTTACGCATTTTCCAAATGAGAAACTGAGGCTCAGAGAGGTTAAGTGACTTGTCAGAGGCCTCTTAACTAGAAAGTAGCAGAGCTGGGATTTCAACCCTGTAGGACTCCAGACCCTGTTCTATTGTTCGAGTAAGGTGCCTACCCTTTATGACCAGACCCAAGCAGTTAAAGCTAAAGCCAAAAATAAATCTATAAGTTCCAAAAAGCAACTCCAAAGAATGACTGGTCTTTTCTTACATGATCACCTTACTTATTCTTGACAAATCTTAAGTTGCTGTATAATTCCTAGTTTTAAAGAAACTTAAAAGGATGGACTTGCCCATCCTCCTACCAGAAACAAGGCTGTGCTAACCTTCCCACTCAACCTGCCTTCTCACCCAAGCAGCTCTATAAGCTGTTTAAAAGAGATTTATAATCTTTGTCGTCCTCATTTACTTGTCCAAATAGGGAAAAAGTATCAGAATGCTTTGCTGTATGAGCACGAGGATTAACCAACATTGAGGGGCAGCCAGAATCTTGGCAAAGATACCATCATTCGGGTTGAAGTCCAGGTTTAAGCTGTATCTAGATGGGTTTGCAGGAGCCCTGAAATAACCTCAGGGGACAGAAAGGTCTCCTGTGGTGACAAAGGAGTCCTTCTTATCTGCTTGGCAGCCTTACAGTCAGAGAGTTCTTACATCTAACCTAAATCTCTCCCACTGAAATTCAAACCTATTTCTTTTTCTCAAATTCTCCATAAAAAGAAAGAACTTTACTGCAGCAATTAACTTGCTCAAATTCTCACAGCAAATTTTAAAAAAAGGTAGCTGGAATCAGCACTGATTTTCTTTGATTCTCTTCATTGCATAATCAAAAGTTCTTAATTTTCAGTCCTTTTTGCTAAGGGAAGAATGGCTTGTCTCTCTCAAGAAAACTGTGAAATTGGTTTGAAAATAAAAGTTGCTTTATTTATAAATCTTCATGACTACTACCTAACTGAGAATTTCAAAAACAAAAGCCCTTCACAGCGCTTTTACAGTCTTTACTAACAAAAATCAAACCACAGGTAACTTTTATCAAAGGCTTCTGTGTCAAGTACAGCGCTAAACACTTAACATGTATGACGTTCTTTCATCTTCACAATAATTCCATGAAGTAGATGTTTCCCACGTTTAAAAATAAGGAAACTGAGGCTTAGTTAAGTCGCCATCCCAAAGACATACAACTAGTAAATGGAACCGGGTCTGCCTCATACCAGAGGCTAAGCTTATAACCCATTCGGCTGCATCGTCTCTCATCTGACCTTTACTTTTAAATGGGTAAAAGCCTCTGTTTATAGAGCACTTTGTTCCTAAAAGCACCAAGTTCTTTGTAAGTAATTTTATTTTCCTCATCTCTTTCCAACACAAAATTTGTGCAATATAACAACCCCAAGGTTTGACAAAACTAAAGAGAGTCATACTTAAGAATGCAGCAAATATCTTAAAAAACTAAGGAAAAAAATACGTGTGACAAGATTTAGGAGCCTGAGTTTCAGCAAGCATAGAACTTTTGCACTAGATAACCATCTGGTAACAGTCCACTTTGAAATTCTACTCTGTTCCATCCATCTACTTATTTATTTATTCTCATACTTAAACTAAGCTATTTCCAGAGCTGTAAAATACATTTTGACATCTGGTTGGATAAGCCTCTCCCCTTTTTGCTTTGTTTTCCCCCACCCCCAGATTTTTACACTCTTTCACCTGAACATCAGACTCTGCTTGTAAAGTTCAATTAAAAATACTGATCGTGTATCAGTTTTTTAAAAGAGGGAAAAAAGCATGGTTCAAGCAAATCCAGCCTCAGCCCCAGGATTAAAATTGCCAATTTGACTTTGGTTCCTTTGCCAAGGTATTTCTGCCACCTGGGAGACAAACATCCAAATTGAAGGTTAAGGTTTTAAAATCCCTTTTAAAAAGCTGCATCCAAATTTACAGTGTCTGTTACTGATTATAGAAAAAAAATTAAATATTCAATAAACCTATCAGGTGGTGTTTGCAAGGCAGGCCTTCAGGATGCCTAAAGATGGAGAAATAGAAGCAAGCAGCTGATCAAATAATTGGCATCAAAAGCATCCATTATAGAACAGACACTTTGCTAGCAGGAAGAGACCCAAACAGTAAGAGAGATGACACGAACACTTAAAATCCCGTAATCTGTTGAAAGAAGCAAGACTAACCCACAAGAACAGTCAATGCATATGACATATATGCCTGCGTGGGCCTTTCTGATATAAGCAGGGCTTCAGAACAGGGAAAGATCAGTGTGGGCTGCAGTGCCCAATAAAGACTAATAAATTGGGTACACTCAGCTCTAGCTTACCCGAATGTGGTAACCAAAAGTTAATGACAGCTATTTAGAAGCCCGTGTGAAGAAAAACAGTGATGAGCTCAAGTTGGTTTATAAATCATGACTGAGCCAAACTTCCAGCACCCTGATAAAAGGGCAGAGAGCCTATAAGCAAGCATGTCTCATTGTTCTTGCAGCAGCTACTCCAGATGACATGCAGAAACTGTGGCCAGAATGGGATTAACACAATGGGAAATCCCCAAATACTCTGTGGCCTGAGGGCATTCAATACCAGAACCTGATCCTACTCCCCTATACTCAACCTGAAAAGTCCCTGTTCCAGAGGACTTGCATCCACAAAAACTCCACCCAGTTTCCTGACATCATGGAAATTCACTAGTTCACTCAGAAGACCTAGTATGTGGGCTCATCTATTCGTGGAAAGAGGTAGCTCTTTCCAAAAGTACTGAGTCAGAAATTTTTACCAGCACTAGATTAGTTCAAAAAAAAAAAAAAAAGGAAAAAAGAATTTTTTGAGTTGAATAAACAGGATGAGCACCGTATCTCCTTCCAAGGAACAAAAAAATAGTGCTAAACATAGCTGGGAAAACTGGATGGGAGGAATTGGGGTGGAACTTCTCAAAACCTGAAATCATATGAAAACTCTACAGTTATTCATTTTAAAACATTAATAGATAATGCAAAGCAAGACGTCTCAGTGACTTCTTTACCAACCTGACATGTCAGTAAGCATTACTTAGGGAGGGTATTTGCTTTGAAAATGAGTAGAAAACTTACCTGTGAGTTAGTTTTAAGACAGGTTCACTAAAATGAGGAAGTTAAGACTATTTAATCTTCTGAGGTTCCTTCCCAATCCCATGACACTGTTTATACTTTTTAAAGGTAATCATTAGTACTTTAAGCACAGAACCTAGCAGGCTGTGAAGAGCTTTGACACACAAGCCTCAGAACTCAATTTCTAATGAGATACAATGTAAATCATAAAACATCGCCTCATATCCTATAGCTTTTATTAAGTGAAACTGGGTTAATTTGGTGGGTTGTACATTTTTAGAAGTGAAATAAACAATCTATATAGTTCCATACATACTTCAGGAGTTGTGAAAATCAAGTGGGAGAGGTAAAATTGCTTTCCAAAGGGCAAAACACTACTCAACGTACGGTTTTATAAATGCACTAGACAATAAAACTTTTACATCAGGATAATGGTTATTTTCAGGAAGAGAAGGGAAGGACTGCAAAGGCATCTCAAACTCTATCTGTAATGTTTTGCTACTTCAGTAAAATTCGAGACAAACAGAGCAAAAAGTTAAGCTTTGTGCAGCAGGTACACGAATGTTCCTTACATTTTTCTCTATAACTTTATAATAATTCATAATAAAAAGTCAACTCTAAGTTTCTAATGTAATCTTGAGAAAATAAAAATGACAAATATTCCAAGGACTTTTCAAAGGTTTCTTGCAGATAAACCTTTTTAAAGCTATTTAACCTTATACTGTATATAAATAGAGTAGCTTGTTTCCTACTAACAACTATCTATTTTCCTTATTAATATCTTCACCATTTCTTTTCTTCCTGACACCTCCATCTAACAGAGTCTGAATAAAAAAAGCACAACTCTCTCTAGGGCATGTGGACAAAGGAAGCTCAGGGAGATGGGCTCAGTGGAGGTGATAGTCCTGGAACAGCTGGGGAGGGGGAGGGGAGAGCACAGGGACAAAGACCACCACCCAGTGGGAGAGGCCGCAGATTTCTGGAGCCGTGTCTTCAGTGAGGCTGCATTATTTTGTCTGAAGTATCATGACTTCCCAGAACACCAGAGGGATCTATATTTAAAAGATTAAAAACGTATCCCATACATACTAAAATATTCCCAGATGAAATAACGTAACATCATCAAGAATCTGCTGCAAAATAATATGGAAGGAATGGGTGTGGGTACAGATGAAATAAGACTTATCATGATTTGGTAACTGTGGAAGCTGGTGATGGTACATGGGAATATATTACACTCTCCTGTGTACTTCTGTGTATATTAAAATTATCCCGCAATAAAGTGTTCAAAAAATATCCCCAAGCTAAAATAAACTGTTTAACTATTATCACATTAAAAGCCTTGCCCCCTTCCCATTTATTAGACCTATTCATGACAAGGAGATCAGCAGTCAGACCAGAGTTAATTCTGACGCTATCGCTCCTCAGCTGGGCGCTCTGGCCTTAGATACTCAGTCTCTTTGGTTTTGAGTTGATCCATCTGAAAAAATGAAAAGGGCTGGATGAGATGATGTCTTAAGTTCCCTTTTAGCTATACATGATTACTGGATTTATAAAACTGACTTAGTTACTGCATAATACAGTTAAGAACTGCACATGTTATTAATAATATACTATGGTCACACAGGAGCATCTTTAATCCCTCACTTATTTATTTATGTGACCAACATTTAGGGAATGTGCACTATGTGCCTGGCAGTATCACATGTGGGTAGAACACAAAGTGAAATGATGCAGAATCTCTGCCTTCAAGATCCAATCTAAAGGTGGAAGACAGATGTATAAACAATACGATACAAGTATATGGTAATAGCGGTGATGGACGTGAAAATACTAGAGGGCCTTCCTAGCGTGAGAAAGCAAGGAACTGTAAATAATTTCATATGCAGAGGGAAAGAGAAAGAAAGTGGCAGAAGATGAGACTGGACAAGAAAGTAGGGGCCAGATTGAGAAGAGCCCTGTACGTTATGCCGAAGAATTTGGACAGTATGTTGAAAAGCGATAAAGAAGGTATTATAAAGATTTCTAAGCCAGAAATGATGTGGTCCAATTTACATTTTAGATGAATTGCTGGAACAGGAATATAGATCTGGTGGTGACTGGTGGTGTTTGAGGAACAGAGAAGAGTAAAAAGGAAGGAAGTTAAACCTAGTTTTTAAGAGATAACTAAAATGGTCCAGCAGGATATGATGAGGCCTTGAATTGAGGTAGTATTACTGGAGATTACTGAGATACTGTTCTAGCAGCATCTTGAGGCTTGGAGTAGGGAATAGAAAGCATTCTAAATTATATAAGGAGTTGTTAATGCACAGTAAAGGTAATCAGTTCCTTCTCCAAAGTAAAGGTAAGCAAAGATCTTAGGAATGCACATTTTAGGTACTCTGCTATATTTCTACCCCCGTCTTTCAAGATACCAGAGAAACTACAGCATGAGACAACAGTTATCTCTTCACCATCGGTGGGGGACCAGCTTCAAGCACAGTGCCACACATAGTAGGCGCTTAATAAATATGGGTTAGGTGTTGAACGTGACGAGTTTTAATAACTAGTGAAACAGTGCCACGTGGCCCCGGTGGTTAACTCCCTGCTCACCGGCCATATTAGCAATGATTTGATCAAGAGCACAAGTAAGGAAAGATGAAAATTCTTTTTCAGGTGATTTTTACGCCCCTCTGAAACCCTTCCCATAACCCCTCATCCCCTTCAGATTTTTAGACCATATCAGCAATAATCCTCACACAATGGAGTGGACGGCTAAGTTCTTGTTATTTGAGTTAGACTACACCCCACATGTAGAGCATTATAGAAGATATTTTTTTCCTTATAAATTACATTGTACCTTTTACCTGAGCCCCCAAAGGGGCACTTCTGAGAGAAGAATCAGAAGTGCTCAGTCAGTCCTAGGTGTTGCAAACCACATGGACTTCTGTTTCAACTTTTATAAAACAAAAGCAATATTTTTTCCCTCAAAAACCATTATCTTTATTTGAATAAAGACAAAAAGTAAAGCACAGGAAGGTAGGTCATCTAGACAATGTCTTGCTGTTAATGGCTATTAGTCTGAAATTAGAAAATTCTGCCCATCTGTTAAGTACTACTTTCTTATACTTTAAGATTTTCTCAGCAGTAAGTCTGTGGTACCAAACAATGAAACTTAGAAATCTGATCACTCTATTCCAAACTCATAACTTTATAAAATGTTAATATCACCCCAAATGTTATTGACATAATTGTCAATATGTTGATGTTATTGACATGTTGACATGTTGACATGTTGACAATAATGACAATATATAATTAATAATAATTAACTGAACATTAATTATGTGCCAGGTAATAAAGCTTAACACTTTATATACACTGTCTCATTTGATTTTGATCCTCACATTAACCCTAAGAAGTAGTATATAAAGTTACTGCCGTTTTGCAATAGGAAAAAATGGGGCTCGGAGATCTGTATCATATCTGATTTTAAATAACCAAAACAAGCCTGTCAGACTCAGTAGCCCAGAACTCTTCATCACTCTGCAGTACTGTCTCTCCCAAACCATGTCAGGTAGGGCAGGTAATATCCCTATTTAAGGATTAAAAACCTGAGGCTCAGGAAGTTGGCAAGACTTGTTGAAGGTCACACATTTAGAAATAGAGCCAGCGTTAGGCTCCTGGTTCAGGGTCTCTACCACTCTACCTCTAATACTGGATCTGTTCCATGAAAAAATCATAACCACCCCACAGGAATCAGCAAAGTATAAAATCCCCACCCTGTTTCAAAAAAAGAAAATCAAACACAAATGGCTTTGTCAACATAGCATAAAGGTCATGAGGTTCTTAAAAAAAAAAAAAAGCCAGTAAGATTTATTTTTGATGCATCAAAGTCCCTTTTAACTCAGATCATAAAAGGAGCTAATTTAGAAAATAATGCTTTTCAGATTTCTTACTGGGCATTTATTTTTGCTTTCCCAATATTTATTTATGTGTTTCTTTTACAGTCCACATTCAATTGTCAAAGTTTTCAGTACTTATCAAGGACTTGGGAAGAGGTTAAAGAGCAATTTTCCGTCCCCAGCCCACAGAGAAAACAATGTATACAATTAATGCTCATAGAACCTACTGCCAAGTAACAAGCAGGTGCAATATTTCTCCAATGCACTGGGCGGGGCGTGGGGCAGGGGGAGCAGAAGGACAGGAGGGGTGAAAGAGGGCAGAGAGAAACACTGAAAACAAACCACACTTGGTGGGGTTCATTTCTTTTAAGTGACTTCCATCTCATAAGGCATTTGGCTGTTGACAAGATGATCCCGCCCTTGAATACAAGGAAGTTGCACCCAGTCTCACAAAGCACAGATTGAATCACCCCAAACAGAAGTCTGGACTTCCCTCCAAGACAAATATGGAATTCAATCTGTGTGATGCTTTGAACGCAGCTAATTAATTTGCAATCCTTCATTATGACCATACAAGGGAGGGAAACGAGCTACCTTCCTAGTCCTTCCGTGAGGGGGAAGCAATAGAGGAAAAAGCATATTTAAATCCCACAGCAAAGTTTTAGAAGTTTTCCATGAAGATACACACCCTAGCTGAGTCATCAGCATAATACCCTCCAGTGGCTCACCTCAGTGCTAACTACCCTTCCTATACATGGTTCTTCCAACTCTGCTAACTGACTCAAAACAGAATGGGTAAGAAGCTGTAACTTGTTTCATTCTTTTCACTTAGTCATTTAACCCTATAATTTTTAGAGTAAATGTACTGACCTTAATCCACTTAAGTACTTAATCTATAGCTAAATGAATAAAGAAACCACAACTCAGTGAAAATTATATCTGAAAATGGCCAATAGCCAAAGCAGTAATAGCAAAATTAAAAAATTGCCTCATGAACCAATGAGAATGTTTTAAATCCAAAACAAAGACTATGAGAGGGGGAATTCTCTTAACCTGAGGTTAATGAGCGGACCCTTTTCAAATATGTTTACTCCCAAATAGTTGTATAAGATTCCCCTACTAAATCTTTTAGAAGGGTTCCAACCAAGCTCTAAAATCAGTGGGAGACCTCTGTGGTATTTCTAAAGCCATTTTCCCACTTTTCCCTTTCCATATAGTTGAAAATGGCATATGGGGAACTGAATTAAAGGTTATGGATTTCCTGACATCTTTCACAGGCCATCGTCCACTCACATAGACCCAAAGTGTTCATAATGGAAGCCTGACACATCAGGCAACTCCAGCTCCAAGCTTTGCCCCTACCTTAAAAGTACTTGATCCCATCTACCATGCTGAAAATGTGTTTTCCACTCTTTCACCATCACATTAAAAAAAAATACAGAAAAAAAAATACAGAATTTTAAGTAAATTCTTCTTTTAAAACTAAATCAAGTAATACTTCGTCAGATACCAAGTTGATAACTATCTTAGGAATCGACTTCTGAGACTGCAACTAGACTCCCCGGATTTGAATCCCTGATTCCACTCTTGCTAGCTTTGTGATTTTAGAGAAGTTAATTCACCTGTCTGAGCCTTGGTTTTCTCACTGATCAAAGAAATTCTTGCCAGTTACTACATGTAATGCCTTTAGGACAGTACCTAGCACATGGTAAGTGGTCTGAAGAAACTATCAATACTGTCTATCATCACTGTTGTTAACCTGACAATCTGTTAACATGTCCCTTTTACCATCCTTCCAGTAAATGGAAGAATCTATCAAGAGATAATTAGGGCCTCCCTGGTGGCGCAGTGGTTGAGAGTCCGCCTGCCGATGCAGGGGATACGGGTTCGTGCCCCGGTCTGGGAGGATCCCATATGCCGCGGAGCGGCTGGGCCCGTGAGCCACGGCCGCTGGGCCTGCGCATCCGGAGCCTGTGCTCCGCAACGGGAGAGGCCACAACAGTGAGAGGCCCGCATACCGCAAAAAGAATAGAAAAAAAAAAAAAAAAAAAAAGAGATAATTAGATCTCTGAACTACCACTAAGCTAAAGAAAATAATACATTAACAGCTTGGTCAGCAAGTTACATATTCCAAAGAACTTAAGTCTGTGATTTAACACCATAAGGACTCAACGACTCAACTATAATAATCGTTTAGGATTCATCTGAATCCCTTATGGGCAACTGTTAGACTTCAGGCAGGCCCTAAGTTATGAGTATTTTCAACTTTTGAAATCATGAAGCCAAAAATGTTTCGTCTTCAGAACAATCACAATACATTTGGAGAGATGGATGTATCTATAAGTAGGCTACAATATAGAGAATTAAACTACAGTAATTTGAACAGGAAATTAAATAGGTTAAAATTTCCTGGGGTTAGGAAAAAAACAGCAGCAGCAGCAACAAAAAAAATGGTACTGCAGATTGAAAAGCTATAGGTTATGAACTATAACATTTGCACCATGAATTTGCCATGGTGATAAATATGTAATTCAAGATTTTATATAAAACTTAATTTATACATATGAAAATACTATGGTAGAAAAAACACATTAGCATCACAGAATGAAAAATAAGCCATAAACTAGCATAAGATATTTGCAACACATAAAAACAAAGAACTAAATACAATGGTAATACAGTATTAATAGCTATTCTTATATAGTTCTTACTATGTATCAGGCACTGTTCTAAACAATATACGTGTATCTTAAATACATGAAGAATTCCTATGAATCAATAAGAAAAACACAAACAACAAAAGTTTTAAATGAGCAAAAATCCCAAACAGGAATTTCACAGAAGAGAAAACACAAATGGCCCATACACATAATGAAAGATGCTCAACTACAATTCTAATCAGGGAAATGAAAATTAAAGCCCTGATGAGGTATCAGTTCATACCCTAGATTTGCAAACACTGAAAAAGCTGTCAGCATCTAGTCCTACTGAGGAAGTAGAACAATGAGAACTCTTATCCACTGCTGGTAAAGGTCTAAATTGGTATAACCACTGTGGAGAAGAGTTGGATATTACTCAGTAAAAAAGAACAGCCAATGACCAAGCAATCCCATTCCTAGGTATACACAGTAAAGATACTCCTGCACATGGGCAGTACCTAACAACGTTCACTGGACATTGTTACCACGGACAAAAAAAAGTACAAAACAAATGACCATCAACAGAAGTGGAATTATGAAAAACAGTCTGGTATATTCATCTAACTGAAAACTACACAGCAGTGAAAATGAACAAAGGACCACTACATGGATAAATCTCAGATTCATGAAGTTCAAAAAAAGGAAGTGAGTGATAGAATATGCACTGTATGTTTCCATTTATATAACGTTCAAAAAGAAGCAAACCTAAAAAATTATACTGACTCAGTGGGATGTATTCCTAGGTGATGAAACTATAAGTAAAAGCAAGGAAGTGCTTACCATAAAATTAAAGACAGCAGTTACCACCAGAGGAGGAAGGGCATATGGGGAGCTTCGGGGACACTGGTAACGTTCTATTTCTTAAGCTCCCTGGAAGATTCTTTGTTGTCTGTTTCATTATTTTTTCTTACTCTGTACAGATACATTTTATATTCTAATATGCGACACACTTCAAAAATCTTAAAAAACAATTTAACATGTATTCATTCCTTTGTAGGCAAGTCTACATAATGAATCCATCATTGAAACAATGTATACACTGCAGAGTAGAAAAGTAACTATTTTAAAATAAAGAAAACCTTAAAATCTGCAACAGAAACAAAATCCTAAAACTTTAAGATTGAACCAAACTAATTCGCAAGCAGAAAAACAACACAGTAATGACCCAAAGCATCATTTGTCCAAGCGTGTTCTACAAAACACTTTTTTCTTAGATGTCTGAGGGAAAATGGGTACCAGGAGTGAAATAAATTTGATGACGAATGGGTTAAACAAGTAAATCTCCTAAGGAGGAAACAGAATTTCCCAAACTCCTTAACGCTGGAATCTTTTAACATGGTGAATTACATAGTGATTCTTTTAGGCTTCATGTTTCCTATAACACAAATTGGGGAACATTTTATGACACAGAGGCCATACTGGAAAGAGAGCAGGAGATACTCTGATAAAAGGTACTCAGATATCTAAGTCTTCAGTAGCTGATCAGTCCAAGCCAAACCCTGGCAGTTGGGATCAAAAGCCATAACCAAATACAATACTTTAGTAACTAAGGGAACAGTCATTTGAGGTGTTGCATGAACATGGAGACAGCTTTATGTGCCTCCCTTGGGGGCAAAACATGATATAAGCAGAAGGTGCAACAGAAAAGATCTGGATAAACATTACTACAGCTTTTAGGGTCATGGTAGACTAACAGAGTGTCTTATTTGGCTTAGGTAGAGTTCAACAGAAGCCTCCAGCACAAAAATCTGTTTCAAATCATATCTCTCAGTTAAAAGGTTTTTCCACTAGGCTTCTCCTAATACAATTAGAAATTCCCTAGTTTTCTACCGAAGTTTTCCCTAGGTACAAAGAATCTGTGAACTGGATCTGCCAATTCTTCCTAATGTGCTTTTATTACCATAGGAAAATAAGATGATAATGCTCTTCAAAAGAAAATATAAACTCTGCACATTTATTTTTAAAACTTCTTTATGATTAGACCACTAACATATACTTTTGCAAACACTTATTTCCCTTGGAAACTAACTTCGGTATTTTTAAGGAAAAAGTTGTCAGACACAAGGTCTTTGTATCTCAAATATGTTAAAATATTATTTGAAGAGAATCAAGCATCTGTCTTTCCAGAGTAGCACAGGGATTCAAACTGGAAAATGTGGTCCTGCCACAGGTTTCTGTAAAGATGGCAGACGGGCTTCTTCAGAGGGCTCTTGACAGATGGCATCGTTACGTGACTATTTACTGCAACCCAGGCCCAATCTACAGCCTCACAAATTCAGAAATTTGTTTTTACCAGCATCAGGTATCTCGCATTCTTAGGAGTAAACAAAAATTAATCAAGCTTCAACAGGAATCAGAATACAAACCTATTAACATAGAATGACAAATATGACTGTGACAGAAGGAAGAATGCCTGTTTGTGGCCGTACGTGGCCAATTATTTCACTACAGCCAGATTGATACTGACAGCCAAATCACAATCAGAGGGTTCCTGAGTACGCATGGAATCAGAATTAAGAAAATAAGAGGAATTGAGTATTTAATGGTCTTCTGTCATCCTGGCAATAACTGTTGTTGTTTTTTTTATTGTTGAGGTTGTTCTGTTTTGTTTTTAATCAAGCAACTTCTATGTCCAGGCATTCTTCCAGGTCCTAGGGATACAGAGGTCTCTGCTTTCAGAGAGCTCAAATTTAAGTAACAGCTGAAGAGTATATATTTCACCAAAGTTTACTGTAATATTATTAATAAGAGCAAAAAAACCATGGAAGCAATCTAAACGTTCAACAATAAAGTTGCAATTGAATAATGGTAAATCTAAATGATGAAAAAAATGCAGTTTTTAAAGAATAGTACTTTTAAGCAGTAATTCATGACATGGAAAAATGATCATGGTGCAACATTACATGAAAAAAGCAAGCTATGAGAGTATAGGTACAGGAAACCTGCACAACCCTCTTAGATACCCTCATCCACCAGAGGACAGACAGCAGAAGCGAGAAGAACTACAATCCTGCAGACTGTGGAACAAAAACCACATTCACAGAAAGATAGACAACATGAAAGGCAGAGGGCTATGTACCAGATGAAGGAACAAGATAAAACTGCAGAAAAACAACTAAATGAAGTGGAGATAGGCAAACTTCCAGAA
This sequence comes from Mesoplodon mirus, assembly GCF_964341445.2. Taxonomy (NCBI): domain Eukaryota; kingdom Metazoa; phylum Chordata; class Mammalia; order Artiodactyla; family Ziphiidae; genus Mesoplodon; species Mesoplodon mirus. Next base: position 80,668,768 of record NC_138987.1, read on the forward strand.
AAAGAATTCAGAATAATGATAGTGACGATGATCCAGGACCTCGGAAAAACAATGGAGGCAAAGATCGAGAAGATGCAACAAATGTTTAATAAAGACCTATAAGAATTAAACAACAAACAAACAGAGATGAACAATACAATAACTGAAATGAAAACTACACTAGAAGGAATCAATAGCAGAATAACTGAGGCAGAAGAACGGATAAGTGACCTGGAAGACAGAATGGTGGAATTCACTGCTGAGGAAAAGAATAAAGAAAAAAGAATGAAAAGAAATGAAGCCAGCCTAAGAGACCACTGGGACAACATTAAACGCAACAACATTCGCATTATAGGGGTCCCAGAAGGAGAAGAAGGAGACAAAGGACCCAAGAAAATATTTGAGGAGATTATAGTTGAAAACTTCCCTAACATGGGAAAGGAAATAGCCACCCAAGTCCAGGAAGTGCAGCGAGTCCCAGGCAGGATAAACCAAAGGAGAAACACACCGAGACACATAGTAATCAAATTGGCAAAAATTAAAGACAAAGAAAAATTATTGAAAGCAGCAAGGGAAAAACGACAAATAACCAAAGGAGAAACACACCGAGACACACAGTAATCAAATTGGCAAAAATTAAAGACAAAGAAAAATTACTGAAAGCAGCATGGGAAAAACGACAAATAACATACAAGGGAACTCCCATAAGGTTAACAGCTGATTTCTCAGCAGAAACTCTACAAGCCAGAAGGGAGTGGCAGGATATACTTAAAGTGATGAAAGGGAAGAACCTACAACCAAGATTACTCTACCCGGCAAGGATCTCATTCAGATTCGATGGAGAAATCAAAAGCTTTACAGACAAGCAAAAGCTAAGAGAATTCAGCACCACCAAACCAGCTCTACAGCAAATGCTAAAGGAACTTCTCTAAGTGGGAAACACAAGAGAAGAAAAGGACCTACAAAAACAAACCCAAAACAATTAAGAAAATGCTCATAGGAACATACATATCAATAATTACCTTAAACGTGAGTGGATTAAATGCTCCAACCAAAAGACACACGCTTGCTGAATGGATACAAAAACAAGACCCATATATATGCTGTCTACAACAGATCCACTTCAGACCTACGGACACATACAGACTGAAAGTGAGGGGATGGAAAAAGATATTCCATGCAACTGGAAATCAAAAGAAAGTTGGAGTAGCAATACTCATATCAGATAAAATAGACTTTAAAATAAAGAATGTTACAAGAGACAAGGAAGGACACGACATAATGATCAAGGGATCAATCCAAGAAGAAGATATAACAATTATAAATATATATGCACCCAACATAGGAGCACCTCAATACATAAGGCAACTGCTAACATCTGTAAAAGAGGAAATCGACAGTAACACAGTAATAGTGGGAGACTTTAATACCTCACTTACACCAATGGACAAATCATCCAAAATGAAAATAAATAAGGAAACAGAAGCTTTAAATGACACAATAGACCAGATAGATTTAATTGATATTTATAGGACATTCCATCCCAAAACAGCACATTACACTTTCCTCTCAAGTGGCACAGAACATTCTCCAGGATAGACTGCACCTTGGGTCACAAATCAAGCCTCAGTAAATTTAAGAAAACTGAAATCATATCAAGCATCTTTTCTGACCACAAAGCTATGAAATTAGAAATGAATTACAGGGGAAACAACGCAAAAAACACAAACATATGGAGGTTAAACACTACGTTACTAAATAACCAAGAGATCACTGAAGACATCAAAGAGGAAATCAAAAAATACCTAGAGACAAATGACAATGAAAACACGACAATCCAAAACCTATGGGATGCAGCAAAAGCAGTTCTAAGAGGGAATTTTATAGCTATACAAGCCTACCTCAAGAAACAAGAAAAATCTGAAATAAATAATCTAACCTTGCACCTAAAGGAACTACAGAAAGAAGAGCAAACAAAACCCAAAGTTAGCAGAAGGAAAGAAATCATAAAGATCAGAGCAGAAATAAATGAAATAGAAACAAAGAAAACAATAGCAAAGATCAATAAAACTAAAAGCTGGTTGTTTGAGAAGATAAACAAAATTGATTAACAATTAGCCAGACTCATCAAGAAAAAGAGGGGGAGGACTCATCAATAAAATTAGAAATGAAAAAGGAGAAGTTACAACACACACCACAGAAATACAAAGCATCCTAAGAGACTACTACAAGCAACTCTATGGCAATAAAATGGACAACCTGGAAGAAATGGACAAATTCTTAGAAAGGTATAACCATCCAAGACTGAACCAGGAAGAAATAGAAAATATGAACAGACCAATCACAAGTAATGAAATTGAAACTGTGATTAAAAATCTTCCAAGAAACAAAAGTTCAGGACCAGATGGCTTCACAGGTGAATTCTATCAAACATTTAGAGAAGAGCTAACACCCATTCTTCTCAAACTCTTCCAAAAAATCGCAGAGGAAAGAACACTCCCAAACTCATTGTATGAGGCCACCATCACCCTGATACCAAAACCAGACAAAGATACTACAAAAAAAGAAAATTACAGACTAATATCACTGATGAATATAGATGCAAAAATCCTCAACAAAATAATAGCAAACAGAATCCAACAACACATTAAAAGGATCATACACCATGATCAAATGGGATTTATCCCACGGATGCAAGGATTCTTCAATATATGCAAATCAATCAATGTGATACATCATATTAACAAACTGAAGAGTAAAAACCATATGATCATCTCAATAGATGCAGAAAAAGCTTCTGACAAACTTCAACACCCATTTATGATAAAAACTCTCCAGAAAGTGGGCATAGAGGGAACCTACCGCAACATAATAAAGGCCATATATGACAAACCCACAGCAAACATCATTCTCAATGATGAAAAACTGAAAGCATTTCCTCTAAGATCAGGAACAAGACAAGGATGTCCACTCTCACCACTGTTATTCAAGATAGTTTTGGAAGTCCTAGCTTCCGCAACCAAAGAAGAAAAAGAAATAAAAGGAATACAAATTGGAAGAGAAGTAAAACTCTCACTGTTTGCAGATGACATGATACTATACATAGAGAATCCTAAAGATGCCACCAGAAAACTACTAGAGCTAATCAATGAATTTGATAAAGTTGCAGAATACAAAATTAATGCACAGAAATCTCTTGCATTCCTACACACTAATGATGAAAAATCTGAAAGTGAAATTAAGGAAACACTCCCATTTACCATTGCAACAAAAAGAATAAAATATCTAGGAATAAACCTACCTAAGGAGACAAAAGACCTGTATGCAGAAAATTATAAGACACTGATGAAAGAAATTAAAGATGATACCAACAGATGGAGAGATATACCATGTTCTTTGATTGGAAGAATCAATATTGTGAAAATGACTCTACTACCCAAAGCAATCTACAGATTCAATGCAATCCCTATCAAATTACCAATGGCAGTTTTTATGGAACTAGAACAAAAAATCTTAAAATTTGTATGGAGACACAAAAGACCCCGAATAGCCAAAGCAGTCTTGAGGGAAAAAAACGGAGCTGGAGGTATCAGTCTCCCAGACTTCAGACCATACTACAAAGCCACAGTAATCGAGACAATATGGTACTGGCACAAAAACAGAAACATAGATCAATGGAACAAGGTAGAAAGCCCACAGATAAACCCACACACCTATGGTCAACTAACCTATGACAAAGGAGGCAAGGATATACAATGGAGAAAAGACAGTCTCTTCAATAAGTGGTGCTAGGAAAACTGGACAGCTACATATAAAAGAATGAAATTAGAATACTCCACAATACCATACACAAAAATAAACTCAAAATGGATTCGAGACCTAAATATAACACCGGACACTATAAAACTCTTAGAGCAAAACATAGGAAGAACACTCTTTGCCATAAATCACAGCAAGATCTTTTTTGATCCACCTCCTAGAGTAATGGAAATAAAAACAAAAATAAACAAATGGGACCTAATGAAACTTCAAAGCTTTTGCACAGCAAAGGAAACCATAAACAAGACGAGAAGACAACCCTCAGAATGGGAGAAAATATCTGTAAACGAATCAACGGACAAAGGATTAATCTCTGAAATATATATACAGCTCATGCAGCTCAATATTAGAAAAACAAACAACCCAGTCGAAAAATGGGCAGAAGACCTAAATAGACATTTCTCCAAAGAAGACATACAGATGGCCAAGAAGCACATGAAAGGCTGCTCAACACCACTAATTATTAGAGAAATGAAAATCAAAACTACAATGAGGTATCACCTCACACCGGTTAGAATGGGCTTCATCAGAAAATCTACGAACAACAAATGCTAGAGAGGGTGCGGAGGAAAGGGAACCCTCTTGCGCTGTTGTTGGGAATGTAAACTGATACAGCCACTATGGAGAACAGTATGGAGGTTCCTTAAAAAACTAAAAGTAGAATTACCATATGATCCAGCAATCCCACTACTGGGCATATACTCAGAGAAAACCACAACTCAAAAAGACACATGCACCCCAATGTTCACTGCAGCACTATTTACAATAGCCAGGTCATGGAAGCAACCTAAATGCCCATCGACAAATAAATGGATAAAGAAGATGTGGTACATATATATAATGGAATATTACTGAGCCATAAAAAGGAACTAAACTGGGTCATTTGTTGAGACGTGGATGGATCCAGAGACTGTCATACAGAGTGAAGTAAGTCAGAAAGAGAAAAACAAATACTATATATTAACGCATATATGGGGAATCTAGAAAAATGGTACAGATGAACCAGTTTTCAGGGGAGAAATTGAGACACGGATGTAGAGAACGAACATATGGACACCAAGAGGGGAAAGCCGTGGGGAGGGGTGATGGTGGTGGTGTGATGAATTGGGAGATTGGGGTTGACATGTATGCACTGATGTGTATAAAATTAATGACTAGTAAGAACCTGCTGTTTAAAAAAAAATAAAAACTGAGCCTAGGGGGTTAGTGGAGGGATGGAGTGGGAGGTTGGGGTTAGCAGATGTAGCTTTTATATATAGAATGGATAAACCACAAAGTCCTACTGTATAGCACACGGAACTATATTCAGTATCCTATGATAAGCCATAATGGTAAAGAATATTACAAAAAGAATGTATAAAAAAACTTTTTAATAAAAAATAATAAAAATTAAAAAAGAAAGTATATGTAGTGTATGATCATATGTACATATATGTATCACGTGTATACATACATAGATGTATATATTTCCTATTCCTTTATATGCATAAGAAAAAGACCAGAAAGAAAGTCACCAAAGTACTGTTAACAATTATATTTTTTTCCTTGATACCTTTTCTAATTTCCTGAAGTATCACTACATGCCTTTCATCACCAAGGGAAAAAAAATTACTTTTCAAGTAATTTCAATCAATACAAATACTAGAATCTCTTCAGATTTATCTGTAAGAAGCTATCCATGAATGCCAGCCCTTGACTTTGTCTTTGAACTCTCAGGGAGAGGAGTCACCCTTCCCCATGCCTTTAAGCCATACTCTACAAGGATGAGCAATACACCTGAGTAACACACCCTCTTATGTCTTCATCCTACTGGCAGGCTCATATTTCTTGCTGTCATTTCAACGTAAACACCTTACAGATAACTCATATTTAATTATGTCTGAAAGTAAATACATAACTCTTCCCCCACAGCCCATCTTCTAACAACACCATTTCTAGCCATGGCACTAACCTTTCTCCCAGTCAGACAGCTTAGAAAGCAGCCTTAATTCATCTCTCCCTTTCCCATTTCAGGTTCATTAATAAAACCTGTCGAAATCTCTCTCCCATCCCATCTTACTCGTCATTTTTACTTCCATCACCATGCAGTCCAGGCCCTGACTGCACTCACTGTCAGTATCGTGACTGTACCAGTATTCAAGTGGGTCTTCCTGATGCCATTCTCTCCCTTTGCTAAATCACAGCTCCTTATACAGAATTTGGATGATGTCATTCCTAGGCTCAAAAACTTTTAAAGCCACCCCCTTTTTTCCATGCCAATCTAAACTTCTTTGCCTGGCTTTTATTAAACCCCATAATTTGGCTCCACCCTTACTACTTAACTTTATTTTCCATTACTTTCCGGTCTCATCCCTCATCAACCAACAGACATGCCATAATCAATCTGACCACCAAGCCCTGATATATCTAAACATAAAAATGGCCCTTCCTTTCCCCTCTGCTTACATTTAAAGAACCTAATGAATATTCCCTCTTCTACAAAGCTTTTCTTGATTTCTCCAACCTCATTTATGTTTCACTTTTCAGAACTTGTCTAGTGTGTGGTGTGTGTGTGTGTGTGTGTGTGTGTATAAGTTCTTCACCTATTCATCCACTGATGGACACTTAGGTCATATCCACATCTTGGCTAGTGTATATAATGCCGCTTGAACATGGAGGTGCAGATATCTTTTCCAGTTAGTGTTTTTGTTTCATTTGAATATATTCCCAGAAGTTACTATGTAATTTTGACTCACTGATCAAGTGGACTTTAAGCTTAAAATGGAAGCAGTGGTAGAAAAAGTCCAGATATTACCGTAACTACGAAAGAAGCTGGTCATGCTCTTAAAGAAAAAATGACAATAATGAGTAGGATCTAACAAATTATTTACTGCAGAAAAAGAAATGGGAAGGGTGTGAGCAACAGTGTGGTCTTAGGTCCCTGCAAACCCATGTCAAGAATATGGTATTAAATAAAGAAAGAAAACGGACATTTTAAAAACAAGTTAATATAATATACCACTAAGCATCGCTGAGATTTGATGGTATGGGACTCTGAACTGGAATAAAGCGATGGTGGAAAAGTAGAAGCATAAAGAACTGCTGGTTTGCTCTTGCACTGTAGGTGGGAATGTAAACTGATATAGCCACTTTGGAGAACAGTATGGAGGTTCCTTAAAAAACTAAAAATAAAACCACCATATGACCCAGCAATCCCACTACTGGGCATATACCCTGAGAAAACCATAATTCAAAAAGAGTCATGTACCACAATGTTCATTGCAGCTCTATTTACAATAGCCGGGACATGGAAGCAACCTAAGTGTCCATCGACAGAGGAATGGATAAAGAAGATGTGGCACATATATACAGTGGAATATTACTCAGCCATATAAAGAAATGAAATTGAGTTATTTGTAGTGAGGTGGATGGACCCAGAGTCTGTCATACAGAGTGAAGTAAGTCAGAAAGAGAAAAACAAATACCATATGCTAACACATATACATGAAATCTTAAAAAAAAAAAGTGGTTATTAAGAACCTAGGGGCAGGAAGGGAATAAAGATGCAGACCTACTAGAGAATGGACTTGAGGACACGGGGAGGGGGAAGGGTAAGCTGGGACAAAGAGACAGAGTGACATGGACATATATACACTACCAAACATAAAATAGATAGCTAGTGGGAAGCAGCCACATCACACAGGGAGATCAGCTCGGTGCTTTGTGACCACCTAGAGGGGTGGGATAGGGAGGGTGGGAGGGAGGGAGACGCAAGAGGGAAGAGATATGGGAACATATGTATATGTATAACTGATTCACTTTGTAATAAAGCAGAAACTAACAGACCACTGTAAAGCAATTTTACTCCAATAAAGATGTTAAAAAAAAAAAAAAACTGCTGGTTTGGAATATGTTAGAGACTGAAGCTGACATAGAGATAAACTGAGCTGTAACGGGGACTTCAACATTTGGGATATCTGCTGGATTTCTCCCACAGCTAAAAATCAAGGCATCTGATAAATGCCTCGCTTAGCCTTCCATCTCTCACATAGGGAAAGAAACATTCTGGATATGCATGCAACCACTGGGCAGGAATTAGCCGATTAAATGGCAACGATTAATTGGCAAACCTCAGAGTAATTCTGAAGTTGGTTACAATGGCTGGGGATGGGAATGTGGGACATAACTAGGGAACAAAAATTACAAAAAGTTCAGAGAAAAGTAAATCCTGCTTGAGACTATAAAAGGTAAGATGTGTCATATGTTTCAGCAAGTTCTCAAGAACAGAATTCTAGTTAAACTAGCCTTGATTAATTTTTTTAACATCTCTATTGGAGTATAATTGCTTTACAATGTTGTGTTAGTTTCTAAAGTGAATCAGCTATAGGTATACATATATCCCCATATCCCCTCCCTCTGGAGCCTCCCTCCCACTCGCCCTATCCCACCCCTCTAGGTGGTCACACAGCACAGACAAAAGTGGGTGATCACTAAAAATCAGCACGGACTCAGGAGGAACAAGTCTTGCCCAGTAACTTTATTTCTTTTCTTGGCAAATCTACAAGGCAAACAATCTATGTGACTCTCTGAAAGGTACTTAACAAGCTCCACTCTCCAATTCTTTTTAGGGGGGTAAGGGAGAAAGATGAAGAAAAATGGGCTGAGTAATAGATGTGTTGATAACTGATTAAGCAACAAAACCCAGAATGCTCATAAGAAAGTTCTGCAAGACTCACTGGGCTTAGACAGTTATATTACCAATGAACCAGATAAAGCTTTTGACGGCATCCTTATCAAAACATGAGGATGAATAGATCCTAGAGAATAATCAAAAGTGGGACAGCAGAGTCAGAATCCAAACTAATTTTTATAGAAGGTTAACTTTAACAAATGAAATTTAATAGAGAGAAGGTAAAAATTATATTTGGATTCAAAAGCAATCAAATGCTAAGTATAAATTGTGATAAACTGTTATATACATAAAGAACAGCTAAAGTTTTTGTTGAATAAAGCTTGCCACAAATTAAAAGTGTGGAATGACTGCCCCCAAAACTTACATGATCTTAATCTTAGGCTGAGTTAATAGACATAGGTTAGGAAGAAGCAAGGTGAATGCCATACTCTTTGCTGTATTGTTGGGCTCATACCTGGAGAAGCTTTCAATAGTCGGCAATGCCCTATAGACAGTATGAAGGGACAAAGTAAAATGTTCTCGAAATTTGAAAATTAAGTCACCCTCTGGGAGTAGTAACAGCATGAAACAAATGAATTAGATAGTAATTCCAAGAAAATGTGTAATTGAAAATATCTGAGAATATCCCAATGCAATCAAAAGTGAGCAGGGTGTACTTTCTGGGAGGCAGGATTAGAATGTGAATTAAGAAAGCTGAAACCTTGTCAATTGCTTTTCTTCTGGCTAAAGGAAAGACTGTGTTAATAGAAGAGTTACATTAATTAAGAGTTACATTAAGAGTTACATTAATCTAGGGGGGAAAAAGCAGGAGTTTAACAAGCAAGGTTTTGCCTGCATTCCCCTAACATTGTCAGAGGTGGAGATGGCTGACCATATCCAGAGCAGTGCTGGGCAGGTGCATCCTTATAAAAAAGAGGCTCCATCAGCTATTCTGACTTAGTGACACTCCTCATGAGGATGACCCATTTTGATTAGAATGACCACTTCCTATGTAGATTGTTCTACTGAGGTGACATGTGCTGACCAAATGATGCAAGTTTCCGTTCTACTCACAGTGATATTAACAAATTCATTAGTTGACATTTTTGTTTCTATGTCAGTCTCCTGGTCACTTGCTAAATGTAAGTAAATTCTACAATCCTGAGTATTTCTGGACACACACACACACACACGAACACACAAATTCACATCTATGTACCTGGAAAAGTGAGATCTGTATCTTAAATATGACAATCTATATCCAGATACTACACACCTGTGAAGTTCTGCTTCTCTTTATGACAACTGTAATTTATCTAAAACTGAACCACACATTTTAAGAGAGAAAACTAATGAAATATAACACATATGGAAGAGAGTGGCCAGGAAGGTAAAAAGTCTGGAATCTATGTTATCTGAACAAATTAAATGAGCACGCTTAGCCTGAAACACAGAAGACATAAGATAGCTGTCCTCAAACATCACTCTTACAGTGATACAAAATTATCTCTAATTCTGTGATGACAACCAGTTGAAAGCTGCATAAGGAAGAAATTTCCAATTTACACTGTTCCGTGCCTGGCACGTAGAAAAAGCTCAGTAAGTTTTGGCACACGATAAATGTTCACAATGTTAGCTATGACTGGGTTTTAAGATATAAAAAGTATCATGAGAGAGATATGCACAAGATGCTGTGGGAAAGCAAAGGAGGAGCACCTAACCCTGAACAAGAGGTGAGAGGTCAAGGCAGGCATCCCTGAAAGTGGAGATGCCTAAGCAGAGTACTAAAGAAAGCACAGGAGTTACCCAGAGGAGTATGGGAGAGGGCATTCCAGAAAGTAGCTTGTAAGACCCAAGGTCAGAGAAAGCGAGAGGTTCAGTACAGCTGCAGAGGTGTGTAGAGGGAGTAATGAAAGATAAGGCTAGAAAAGCACAAGGGCACCACTTCTTAAAGGGACTCAGGCTCGCATGCCATGTTAAGGAATCTGGAGGAGGCGGTGGGGAATCATTGGAAATTTTAACTGTAGGAGTTATATAATCAGATTTACATTTTAGGAGAACCCTTTTGGCAGCCACATAGAAAACGGAAGACAGCAAGACTGGTAGCAGAGAGATGGCTATTTTAGTAATTTGGAGTCCACTGTGACGATACTGACACTGAAAAAGAGCCGAGATGGATAGAATTCAAGAGGTAGTAAGGAGGACTTAATAAGTAACTGGATGTGAGGGATAAACAAGAAGAGGAGTCAAGGGTGATTTCCAGGTTTATGGCTGGGGCAACCAAAGAGAGAATAACATCATGCATTGGAGGAGGTAAGAAGCATGAGACAGATTCTGGGAAAGGAGAAGATAACATTGACTCTTGCAGAAAACACCCAGGTGGTGATACCTAGGAAAGAGATGGACCATGGAGTCTCAAGCTCAGAAAAGGGTCTGATTTGGAAGTCGTCATCACAGAGTTGTCACTGAAGAAGATATCGGAGCATATGAGATCATCCAGACCCCAGAGTGTGTGGAGTGAGAAGAGGATTGGAGACAGAAGGCTGGAGAACACCAACCACTGAAGAGAATGAAAGTCAGCGATCTTGTCATCTGTTAAGTTTCTTATCTTTAGGCGAGGAACTGAAATCTTTAGGCAAAGACTAAACACCCACTTACCAGGGATCAGAGGGAATTCACAGGAGAGAATTGGACTATTTGACCTCTACAGCATCTTTCAACTCTGAAAATGAGTCAGAGACTTTAATTCAATCCAGTATTTCTTACAATCTGAGAAAACTTTTCATCACTGTTACAGAAAAACTAAAATCATACCTATTTTTATGCTTTGGCTTCGTTTGTCCAATGATGAGAAAACATTTTGAAGAACAAGTTTCTTATTTGATAATGTTTTCATAAAGGGAAGGAGGACCTGTGTTGACCTAGAAAGGAAAACACAGGCTCTAGAGCTAATGTCTTATCCTGCTTCCCCCTCTATACGTCCAGTTATGTGGCTGCTATCAGGATGCAGTTTTACCCAAACACACGTGCCGACTTACTCTTCCTTTCCCTTTCTGTCACCTTGGACCTGACTGGGACTATACATCATCTATGGTTTTAAGTCTTAACATTTCAGACAGGTAGCTGTAACTCTCACTAATATTTAAAGTGTGTTGGTTTCCGTTTCCATTTCTGCTCAATTCTAAAAACAGAGAGACACAGGTACATGAACAAGTTTTTAAACTTAAATCCAGAAATGTTTGATGAAAACAAACTGTCATTTTTGGCACAACACACCCAGGGTATTTTTAGACAGGACTACTTGCGGCTCAACGTAACCTTAAAATATGGCACTGGCCCCACCGAGTGGCACCTGGAACGGGTGTTAGAGGTGCTTGACCTTCTTCAACCATAGGCCCCTTTTCTCCCACCCCCGGCCGATGCCTCTCCGGCCCCTCGGCAAGCCTTCGTTTTCTTCCCCGTCCTGCCTTTCGCTTTCCTCCTGGTAGTGGCCATAGATTTTATGACCACTAATGGCAGTAAAGCTAACACAGCTGTCAACACCGCCGCCCCCCGCCCCCGCCGGAAACGCAACTGATATACACCTAACTGGGGTCTACAATGAACTTTTCAGTTGTCCTTAGAAAACAATTTAACTATATTCTGTGTCAGTGGCCCAAATCACAGGACAGAAAAAACAAATGGCTGCAGAAAGTAAACCTTTGGGAAGAGAAACCTTGAGTGCTTTTTAGCTCTGGCAGTCTAACGTCGAGGCTCAGAATCATGACTTGCAGATGCAGGTTTCTAAATGACCAAAAAAGGTGGAAGCAGGGCCAACTAGAGACAATGGCTGATACCATTTGAAGTTTAGAGTCATGCTGAGTAATCACAATATAATAAGCGCTAGCATAATGAAGATGAAAAAAAAAAGCTATATCCAGAATAAAAGGACTTTAGCACTAGATTTTACAATTCTGGGAAACTTTTAGGGTGCCATAAAACTTGATGGGAAAGGTAAATAATTATGTTCCTACCACAGTCCCCTCCCCCCCCCCAAGTCAAGTGCTCCTGAAGCCATGCTCTGATGCCGCATTCTCCTTATACGCCCTCCTTGCTCCGGGCACTCATCAAAGAAAAAGGTTTTAGTGGATTTCTTCTCCTCTATGTCTCTGGCTAATGGTGTCATTACCTTTTCTATTTAATTTCACAAAATGGAAGCAAGAGACATTTATCCCTGGCAGCAGGCTGAGTGCGAAACACAGCAGAGGTGCCGCCACGAGGCTGTGAGAGGCAACAGAAACACTTCCTTGCAAAAGCTCAGAGTGCTAAAGCTGAATAAAATAAATATGGAAAAACACGGCAAAAATAAAGTTATTTTATGAGGACAAGTTCGTTTATCTTATCCAGCCTCTTGCCCCAACGCTAAAATAATCCCTCAACAGCCTCTTACATTCTATGCTATAATGTTTTCCTGCTGCTTTTTGGCCTGAAAAACTCCCACTCACCCTTCAAGTCTAAGCTCAAACACTACCACCTCCCTGGGAACCTCCTTTGATTCTCCCAGGTAGGTGCTCCCTTTCCTTAGGTGCTCCCCTGAGTGCTCCTTCATTACAGCAGCTACATGACATTGCAATTATTTCTAAACCTCTAAGCAGCCCTGCAGGTGCCTGCCTGCTTTCTGAGTGCGCACCATGTCTTTTCATCACTGCATTTCCTGGTACTCGACACGTACCTCATAGGTAATTCACAGAGTCAAAGAACTCCCTAGGTCTCAACATGAAGGGGCAACACTCATCCATCCAAGTCTCTCCTTTCCAATCCCACATGGTTTAGGACTTCATTATCTATCTCCTAGATTATTTAAATTAGTCTCTTCATTGGTCTTCCCATTTCCGGTCCCTCTTCCCTTGAATCCGTTCTGTATACTCTTGCCTCTGTAACGTTACTAAAGTATTGATAATACTTTAATTAAACATACCAGGTTGAGCAGTTGATGCAGAGAATGAAAAGCTGAAAAACACCCGTTCCCTAAACTGAATGGGCTCAAGTCCAATAGGGCAGAGAAGTAAATAATTAACATATAATTTATCAGGTGTTATAGAGATGTTACCAACTCATGCTAATCCCTCTGCCTAGCATGTCCTTCACTCATAAATGGTCAATTCCTATTTCACTTTATATAAGAAGCCTTCCTAATCTCTCCAGCCAGAAGCAATCTCTCCTTCCTCTGCTCCCACAGTGCCCTGTTACTTGCTTATCACTTTCTGCTTGAATTAACAGTTATTTGTACCCATACATTTTGTCTCTTACTGGATTGAAGCTTTCTAAATAGAAGGGCAATACATTTTACTTGTCTCTATTTTGCCATGGTACCTAATACAGTGCCCAGAAAATAGCTGATAAATGTTGAACCGTGATGATTAACCTCACTAAAATATTATGAGTCTGTGATTCCTTTAGGACTTGCCAGTATTAAAACTATCAGTGGGTCAAATAAATACAATTCAAGACTGAAATTTTTCCACTCTAGCCACAAAAATAGAAAGTCTATTCTGTTTGGCGAGGTAATAGTGGACATATGGAGAATATTCTCAAACAGATTTGAAAGATGTGTCCAAATGAAATGGATCTCTATTGTAAAAAGACAACAAAAGGCAACTCCCTAGTCTTAAAAACGAGACAACTAGCCCCTCCTGACAAATACAGAAAAATTAAGAAGGACAAACATGGTGTGGTATTTCCATAATGGGGGCAAGTCAATGGACAAATGCTCAGCTAAGTAAAAATGTCCACAGCTCAATAAAAACTAAATTTAATAAAACAAGATACTGGCACAAGATAATATTTCAAAAATGGTTCATTAAGTAAGCTCTCTGATCTCTCAAAGAGCACAACTTTCCAGAGGTGAATACTTGCAGCTTATCCATTCTTTAAAATTTATAACCAATTTCCTACAACAGTGCTACTGTAAGATACCTCATCAAGCCCTTGTTAGGATCCCCAATTCTTTAATTTCATTTTTTTTAAGCTAACATTTTATTGTATTGTATTGTACTGTATTGTACTGTATTGTATTGTATTTTTTGGCTGCCTTGGGTTTCGTTGCTGCACGTGGGCTTTCTCTAGTTGCGGTGAGCGGGGTCTACTCTTCGTTGCGGTGCGCGGGCCTCATTGTGGTGGCTTCTCTTTGCAGTGGCTTCTCTTTGCATTGGCTTCTCTTGTTGCGGAGCACAGGCACTAGGCACAAGGGCCTCAGTAGTTGCAGCTTGCGGGCTCCAGTAGCTGTGGCTTGCGGGCTCTAGAGCGGAAGCTCAGTAGTTGTGGCACACGGGCTTAGTTGCTCCGCAGCATGTGGGATCTTCCCGGACCAGGGCTCGAACCCCTGTGCCCTGCATTGGCAGGCAGATTCTTAACCACTGCGCCACCAGGGAAGTCCTAATTTCACTTTTGAAAAAATATCTGTCCTCCCTCCACCCCATTCCTTCATCATAATTATTCTAGTTAAATCCAACAGTTGTGTGCAGGATGAGGTAGACAGCAATTTAACTATCATTCACCTAAATCACAAGAATTGAGAACTTAAAACATTTTATGATTTAAAATGCAGAACTAAAGCTCCAACTTCTCAATTTTGACCAAAAAAGAAGTTCAAGGCTCAAAACTATAAGACCTTTTAAGAAAACGCTGAGCTACAATGATATATATCTGCTCCCATTTGGCTTGAATGAAGTCAGAACATTTGATCATATCATTTGTTTCAACATTAAAACTGCTTAGGGCAAGAACTGTCTCATCAACTAACTTTATAGAAGCCTTAGCAAACTACCTGTAGCAGCTTTTAATCTAAAGACCCGAATTTAAGTTTGCTTTGAGGATTAAGCGAGAAAATGTGCAAAAATGCTTTATAAAACTCTAAAGAACAATACAAATGTAAGGTGTTACTAGTATTATTCTTACAATAAGCTCTCTCCAAGAGCAAATCTCCCTCTATAGGAAATCAGAATAGAGCTGAAATATTTCTGTATACTCTGCGCAAGAGAATTTATGCTCTACATCAAAAATGTAAATAACTCCTAAAAAAGGAGGGAGTACAGAGAAGAAAGAAAATTCAGGTGGGACTAGAAGAAGGAGGTAAATTAAATAGCAAAGGGGAAGTTTTTGTAATAAAATAAAACAATATAAGAGAAAGCAAACCTGGATCTTAGGAATCAGTTTCTAACTCTGCCACTTAACTATCTACTCACCTACTCAGGAGGCCCTGGTCCCTTCACCCCACTAGGCTCCAGTTTCCTTGTTTGTAAGTAGAGATAATAACTCAGAGGGTTGCTGTGGGGATTAAATGGGATAATATTCATATAGAGTATTTAGCACTATATCTGGTGCATAGTAAGTGTTAAGTAAATGATTACTGTTGTTGATAAAATTATTACTAGGGGCTTCCCTGGTGGTGCAGTGGTTGGGAGTCCACCTGCCGATGCAGGGGACACGGGTTCGTGCCCCGGTCCGGGAAGATCCCACATGCCGCGGAGCGGCTGGGCCCGTGAGCCATGGCCTCTGAGCCTGAGCGTCCAGAGCCTGTGCTCCACAACAGGAGAGGCCACAACAGTGAGAGGCCCGCATACCCAAAAAAAAAAAAAAAAAAATTATTACTAGACCTGCACCCTAACTGGTGACATTCAGAAAGAAAAGGAGCCAAGAACATATCAATGGGGAAGATGATATACAGAGAGCTAAGTCTACATACCACTGTTAGGAGACAGTGTTCAAGAAATACAGATTACACAGAGCATTTTTCATGTTAAATGCACAAATTACTTCCTGTGCCTCCAGGACGGCAGAAGGATCTAGAGAAGCATAGCCAAAATCTCCGAGTCATAAAAGCTGAAGAGCAATGACTGTACAGAAGAACAAGACCAAGAAAAAACAAAGGTGCTTATTGATGTGTACAGAGGCGTCTCTAATTCCGAACTTTCGATTTTCTAAATATTCATAGACAGAATGAAAGCGAAGCTCCATAGCAAAGACACAGCAACTCTGCTTGCCCAAAATAGATGGTATTAGCATCATGCAGTGTCATTTAAGTTTCTGCCATCTTGTTCTTTATTCTGGGGAAGTGGTTGTATCTGCAGTTGATTTTGAGGTGTTAACCATTATTAACTCCATCATATTTGGTAATTGCAAAAGCAGTAAAAAGTGCCCCAAAATTAGGAAGAAGAGGAATAGAATCCCCTCCTGAGGCAGATGTAGAGATAGCAAATAACTGTAAAAAGTGAAAGAGCAATGGATGCTGCCTTTGCACATGGGCTCAGTGACTTACACACCTGTGGAATCAATAAGAATCAGCAAAAGACAAGGAAAACAGGAAACCTTCCATATGTGTGCCCAGAGAATCAGCACCAATTTGGGTTGTCAGCTGGTCTGGTGTTAATTCAGGGGAAGACAAGGAGCTTGTTTAAGAATTTAAAAGCTGAGCACAGTACAAGTACTACTATCATAAGCCACAGACAAATTGCCAAAGTTCGAGGCCTTTCTGAATTTACACAACATCAACCTGAATGGTCGCCTCACTATCTGACCCGTAACTGCTAAGGTCTTAGGGAGGCTACCTGTCTCAGTGGACTTTCAATGGAGATAAAACTAGCCTATGGGGCTTCCCTGGTGGCGCAGTGGTTAAGAGTCTGCCTGCCAATGCACGGTACACGGGTTCGTGCCCCGGTCCGGGAAGATCCCACATGCCGCGGAGCGGCTGGGCCCGTGAGCCATGGCCGCTGAGCCTGCGCATCCGGAGCCTGTGCTCCGCAACGGGAGAGGCCACAACAGTGAGAGGCCCGTGTACCGCAAAAAAAAAAAAAAAAAAAAAAAAAAAAAAAAAAAAACAAAAAACTAGCCTATGATGGGATAAGATGCCTCCAAAATTTCTATCAACAAGGAAGTGAGAGTATGTCTGATTTCTCTTTGAGTTTGCCCAACTCACACTCCTTTTTACTGAGAATAACCTTTCAAAACAAAACCCGTACTTAAAGGAACGTAGAACTTTTTACAACGAAGCATAGTGGACTTAAAAGCATCTCCCTGAAATTATGGGCTGAAGATCCTGGAAACTTTATCAATCAGGGGGTGGTAAATGGAAATAATATGCCAGCACTGCTAATTCAAGCTGTGTGGAAAAAACTTCTTAAATTTGTTTTGCCATTTTCCTCTTATTGTAATAATATAAATACATGGGCTTTAAATCCTGGCTATTGTTCTGCCACTTTTCCCATTAGGTTTTACGGTCATCAGGGTTTTCTAGAATCTACCACACTCACACAAGGAGAGAACACTTATATTAATTCACAGAGACTGTGCCTCTGGAGCTCTACTTAAAACTATGAGTATGGTCGATCAGTGCACTGACAAAGGTCTCCATCTTGCTAGACGGGTAAGGACAGGTAAGTACCCCTACCACTGCCTAGACATACTTTTTTTCCCTAACCTTTAAATCCAATTGAGTTTATTGTGATTTCAATACCTAGATAACCAATAACAAATGCGAACCATTCCTGAAACTTCATAAATAAAATCAGTTGGACCATTCATTCAACAAAGAAGCATTTACCGTGTAGGCCTAAACTGGGCCCAGTGCAATTCTATAGCACCTTTTATTTCACAATCCCAGAGAGCTTTCAAAGTTGCCCTAACATAAAGTATCAGTGATTGAACTTCCCTCATTTTAAGCATGTACAACACTCTATTCAAAACAGATTCAGGCAGTATAAATTTAGCTGTTTGTGGAAATAAAAACTGAAAGGGCTGAGAATGACAGTCAATCATTAACTAAATTCCAACTTCACAATTCAATCCAAAAAATACCCAGTACCAAGTGGTTTAAAAAAAATCACAAGCCAAATATACAATGATTCAAACGTTCCACTAGGCAAAGGAGCTAATATAGTTATAACTTCTCACTTCTAAATCCTTATGGGTATTGCTTCTAGGTAATAAGTCAAATTTATCAAAAGTCCCACTCAATGATTACATTTAATCTGCACCAAGAGCAACTTCTAAAAAGAGATTAAATATCTAACATGCCAAAAATAAGTTATTTACCTCGGTTTTTGCGGTCTTGGAGCTCTTTCTAGAAAATAGATCCCTAAATTTAGGTGCCAGAGGAATGTATTTTTCCAAATCAAGTCTTTGAAACTACAGACCTGAGAAAGGCCATCAAAAGCGGGAGATAAAATAAGGAGAGTGGTTAAGCACAGGGATGCAAGTATAAGCCAGAATGCCTGGGTTGGAATCCTTGTTTTACCATTTTCTAGGTACCTCAGTTACCCTGTCTGCAAAATGGGAATAAAAACACCTACTCCATACAGTTGCTGTAAGGATTAAACCCAGGTAGATTAGTACTGTAAGGGTTTAGAGGCAAGCAGCATTATATAAAGTGTTTGCTTATGATGACTATCATATGACTAGCTCATCCAAATCATCTACACAAATGCCTTTCTCTACTGAAAGCCTTCCTTAATTGGTCTAGTAGAATTTAACCCCTCCCTCCTTGGCTTCTCCACAAAATGCATTGTGTACTATAGTTATTGGGTATATTTCCCTCCCATGAGGTTGGAGACAGAGACCACAGTTCATCTGAGTGTACAGGACAGTAAATACTGTTCATTGTTGCCCTTCAGTTTCCTCTCTCTAAAGGTTCTGAACAACAATATCCTGTCAATTAGCAAACCTTCACCTGGAGAAAGGAGCTTTATGTAATCAGCACACTTAAGTACTGGGCATACCTTGCTAAATGTTCTCTTAAGACTTAAACAAACATTTGAGGGGTTGGAGTGGGGAGAAAGAAGGATTCACTTAATATTTTTATAACTAATGACCATGGTTATCTTTTTAAATTAATTTTTTAAAATTTCTTATGCTTTAAAAGCTTATTCTCATTTTTTCACTCAAAAAGTCTATGGTGCTTTTAATATAAAAATACAGTAGCATAATTTCTGCATATGTCAAGTCTACCTAATCATAACTTGACCATCTGCTGATTTTAACATTACTTTGAGATGCCAATCTTTCTGGCTTTGATTTGCCCTCTTTTCTCTCACAAAAAAGTGCCACACACATACAAAAAAGCTTCCAACTTATGCCAGATCGCTGGGAAAACACTTTCTAAGTGTTATCCTACTTCGCTAACATAATGATGTTGCCCTTACTTCGAGAGGACAGAACTTTCCTGAAAACAAATGGCTGAATTGAGTCCATTGGTTTGTTACCGTTTTCTACAAAGTACAGTTCTTCCTTTGTTTTTATAGCATCTTACCTATTGAAATTAATTTTTTTCTGGCATAAAAACTGCTGAGGACAGCTTCTTAGTTGCACAAATATTCCTGGCCTCTACTCTTTGATTTATTTTAAAACAAACTCAAAAACAAAAGGCTAAAGAAGAATTGCACTCATTTAATGTGGTTTTTCTAAGTCTAATTTTTTCATTCCCCAGTGGCACGGCCTTTCAAAGGATTACACAAACTACACCGAATTTGTTTCTCATTCTAAACATAACCCAACCAAATGGGGAATGTTATCAGCCATCTTAACAAGGAAAACACCACAAAGCTAAAACCAAACCAAAGATCAAACCAAAAAAAAATATTTTTATCCATTGTACCTCCTTTGAGATCAGGACTTTTTTACATCAAGGTACTTTGACGTACCTATGCAATGAATAAATGTCATCATAATTTAACATCCTATTTTGGACTAATTTCTCTCCCCTCAAATAGTCACAAGAATGGCCAATTCACATACAATACCTCTCAGCTACTGGGTAAAGAGTATAATAAACTTAATTGTTTTATATATCCTGAGGCATACAAAGAAAGACCAAACAAACCCAAAGAGGTTTCCAGTATCTTATATACATTTATGATCGAAACAAAGAACTTTCAAAAACCTGCCCTCAGTAAGCAAAACTGGGCTTAAACCACCATAAACCCTGCCTTTAAGTAGGGAGACCTGACAAGTTTAAACCCCCAACCCACTCACACACCCTCAAAAGACTAAGTCTCACTCCCTTCTTACAGCTAGGAGGCATAATTAAAACACTTAAAGTTGTTTCCTCAGACTTTAGTAGTAATAAAGCTAATACTCAGGCCACCTTCTCCGAGCAATCGGCTTCTATCAAAACTTATCACAAGCTGCAGGAAATAGACAGGAGCGTTGGTTTTGCATTTTATCAAGTGAAGAACAACAGCATCACACTTTTTGGAGAAGCCACTACTCCCAGCACCACCGGCTCTCCCCGCCCCCCTCCCCATTTGTTTTTGTTTTGTTTTTTTCTTTTTTTATGTCTTTCCTCCAAATTTAGTCTGAAAAGCGGTCCCACGAAACAAAAGTAGTATCAGTAAACGGGAGTCCACTGGTTTTGAAAATAAAGTTTGTTCTTTTGCTATCAACCTGACAACTTTTTAAAGGTGAAATGTCTCCTCCTCAATCGGGCACAACCTCCCCTATTCCCATACCAAACAACCACTCATTTGCCCCCGATAGTAAATGTGAAAAAAGGGAGTGGGAGAAAATGATGTTGAAAAGAAGGGTCTAGGGTTCCAGTGGTAGGTACGGATTTTGAGACCGGTTTCTAACACTCCGTGTCTTCTGGGAGCTGGGCAGCTTTACTGTGTCTATCTGAGAAATGTTTAGCAATCTGACGCATCAGTTTTTAGGAATGGTACACAAACAGCCCCCACAATCTAAGAGCCATGCCCAGAATCCTTCCCCTCGGTGGCATCGGCTGAGGGCAAGGGACGGGAGAGCGGGGGATACAGGAGAGGATCCGCGACATTTGTTATTGTTTATAAAGCCCAGGCAGGGACCGGGAGCGTGGTGCTCGGGGGCCGAAGAGTGGAAGGCGAAAGGAGCAGGGAAGGACAAAGATGCCTCCCGGGGCTCGAGGCCACCTCTCCGGGCAACCGGTGCCAGTACCACCCCGGGAAACAAGAGGGCCAAGGCCGTCGGCGGAGCTTCACCGGAGACATTTCCAGCCCCGAAATTAGCCCGGCTTTCCCTGGACACCCAAAGACACCTAATATCGTCTCCCGCTCCCGCTCTCAGAGTTGGGGCCGGCGCGGCGAGTCGAGCGCCCCAGCCCCCTCCGCCGCGGAGCGCCGCATCCGCGCACTCACCTGCCTCCGGTCGCTCCCGCGGCCGGCTCAGCCTCCACACGGGCCGCAACCGACCGGCGCCAGTCCGCTCCCTTCTGCCCGCTCCGCCCTCGCCCCGCCCCCGGGAGGTGGGACCCGCCGCCGCGCCGGAATCTCGGGGCGGCCTCCCTGAACTCTCGCGAGGCCTCCCTGCTCCGCTTCTAGGTGGCTGGGCCGGTCTGACTCGCCCTGACGTCATACGCACCACAGCCGGAAGTAGCCTTCTGTCGTCAACGCAGCCAGCACCCCTACCGCCCCACCCTCCTGCACCTAGTGAATTCGTGACTGACCCTGGAGGGGTTGTTTGAAGAGTCACCGTTTCCCTCCCTCATCAGCCTCACCTCACTTCCCTCTTCTCTGCTCAAAGCTAGTTCAGGCCACTCTTGAGAGTGGCCCAGTGTGTTGCCACATCAGTCACGTGTCCTAAATGTCGCCAGAGTTTTTCTTGATGCTTCACAATGCAGTGTGAATGTTAGAGGAGGAAAGGGGCTTAGAGATCATTTCAATTATTTTTTTGGAACATAACTGTAGAGCAGAGTAGGAAAATGTGATCAACAAAAATGGATTGACTGACCTAGTTGCCTAGGTAGTATCTGTGGAGTCTAGAAGCCACCCAGCTTCCTCGATCCTTTTCCTTTTCATCATGACTCAACTGTAGAGATTTGAAAGGGATTCACATTTGGAAAAGCTACCAAAATAACTCTGCGGTATTCATGAAAAACTTGCTTGGGTTATCTTGGAAAATCTAAAATAACTGACAATACCGGGCTGCTTATTTAGGATCAGAGAACGATGAGGAAAATCACCTGCCTGTAGCATGACTCAGAAAGGATGATTTTGGGAAAATGATGCGTTTGAGTTTTTATTGGGCAAGCCAAACGAGAATCGTTCCCAATTATTGTTGACAAATTATCTTCTATCTAAAATAGTGGAGATTTTATAAAATACCATTTACTTTTAGTCCTTTAAGACAGTATACAAAGCTAGTACTGTGCTTGCAGAAAATATAATTCAGAGATGCCAATCATTATCTTTAAGTTTCACCAAGAGCAGGTGACACGTTATGAAAGACTTAGGGAAGAATCTTAACATCACTTCTATTTTTTTTACACTCTGTGCTTTTTCATGCATAGCTTGATAGCAGAAAAAGCACTATGTAGTCTGGTAATTAGTGTATTCTTGGGGAAATCAGTTCATTCTATATCATATGGTCGTTTTGAGGCTCAAATGACAATTGCCATATGCGAGCATAAGAGGTTTAATTGTGATCAAACATGCTCGACAGAGGCCTGTGCACCTCTCTCCCTCCACCACGCACATACTACTTCAAGTGGGTAGGATTAAGAACAGCTTATGGAGTATTATACAGCAAATTTATGTTTTCAAATGTGCCGTGCTATTTTCATGGAGCTAGAGTAATAGGGACTTGTCTAGGGTGTCAGACTAGGATAACATGAGGCAGGCTAAAGCTTCGACTTTTAGTTTCTTAATTGAGGCCATTCCAAATAAATTCCCCCTGTTTGTTGAAGGTACCTGACCTGAATCAAATTAGAGCCAACTGCTCTTTTGGAAGTTTGGTGAAATCTATGGACCCTTTTTCAGAACAGTATTTTTAAAGGCATAAAATAAACTACCTAGGGCTATAAAGGAAATTGATTATATTAATATACAATTATTAAAATAGTAAAAAATGAGGTTTTGATATAGTTCTGTAGTAGGCAGCTTCTAAGATGATTCCCAATAATCCTCACCTTCTGGTATTTCTGTCTTGCACAATCCTCTCCTCGAGTGTGGGCTGAACCTAGTGACTTGGTTTGGGTTTTTTTGTTTGTTTGTTTTTAAGTTTTTTTTTGTTGTGGACCATTTTTAAAGTCTTTATTGAATTTGTTACAATATTGCTTCTGTTTTATGTTTTGGTTTTTTGGCTGCGAGGCATGTGGGATCTTTGCTGCCCAACCAGGGATCGAACCTGCATCCCCTGCAATGGAAGGCGAAGTGTTCACCACTGGACCACCAGGGAAGTCCCTGTGACTTGGTTTTGAAAAAGAGAATCTGGCAAAAATGATGGGGTGTTACTTCCATGATGAAGTTACAAAAGACTCTGGCTTCCATCTTGTTCATCTTCTCTTGCTCCACTTCTTACTCACCCTGATGAAAGCCAGCTGTCAGGCTGTGCCCTGTCTTATGGAGAGGCCCATGTGGTACAGAACAGAGCAAGGTCTCCAGTCAACCGCCACTGAGGAATTGAGGCACCCAGTCCAACAACCCATGAGGAACTGAATCCTGCCCACAACTACATGAGTGAGCCTGGAAGCAGACTCCGTCTCAGTGGAACCTCGAGATGACTGCAGCCCCAGCTGACACCTTGACTGAGCCTGGTGAAGGACCCTGAGCCAACAGACCCAGCTAAGCCTTGCCAGATTCCTGGCCCCCAGACACTGTGAAATAATATGTATTTATTTTTTAAGCCACGAATTTGGGGGGACAGTTAATTTATTACATAGCCATAGATAACTAATAGTTATATATTTGCTTCTGTATTAATGCATTAAACTACAAGATCAGTACCTACAGTAATTTTGCAGTAATGATGCACATAAACAATATTTTGAGAAGTCTGCACCAACTTTAATGTGGTAGAAAATATGTGTGAGTTCTATTGGGGGCAAAGCCACAGGTTGCTAATATTACTGTGGTTTGCTGACTACCTTCATAATGGAAGAAATGCTAATTTTCAATTAGGTAGGGCTTAGTAAAAAATACATTTATGCATATATATTATTATTTATGCCTAAGTTATATATATATATATATATATATATATATATATATATATATATATATATATATATATATGTAATGTGTATATTTATTTTTTCCTCAAAGTTCACAGACCCAGATTAAGAACACTTAGTCTAAATAATAGATTTTTTGGTAGGGCTTTCCAAAACTCTTATTATCAACTCTCTTATTATCAATTGGAATTAAATAAACCCAGGTAACCATGGCCATTGCAAACTGTATTAACCTACAGTTGAATATGAATTTTTATCCCCTTTCCCTTGTTCCCTCTTCTCCAAATCTATGCTAAGTGTAGGTAGACAAGCTAAAATTGTAGGCCAGAGAGAGAGAAAAATCATGATGAAAATCTTTTCAGCACCCAGAATTCATCTGATTTTTGTTTTCAGTGTGTGCAATTTAGTATTACTTTTACTCCCCTAGACGTACCACATAGTAAATAACCAAAGAATGCCAAATGATGGTAGTAAATGATAACAGAAGGAAACTATCAATAAAACTCTTCCATATAGAAAACACAGAAACATAGAAAAGTTGCTTTCCTATATATGCAGCTTTGCAACTGTGGGATATGGTCAAAGCAGCTTTTAGAGAACAACTTACTGCTTTAAATGCATTTAACAGAAAACACAAAAATGTAAAAACAAATGAACCAAGCTCTCAATTCAGGAAACCTGAAAAAGAAAACAAAATAAATACAAAGAAAATAGAAGGATGTAAAGATTAGAGCAGGATCCCTTCCAGATGTCCTGGCCCTTATGTGTACCAAGTATTATAGATCAAATACATAATCACTCCCATATATAACTCTATTTTTCAAATGGACCTAAATTATGTTATGATTAACAAGTTCAAATACAGTTCTGAAATATAAAGGCAGAAATTAATGTAACAGGGAGTTAAAATCAAGTCTGAAATTGACAAATAAGATGATTCTTTGAAAAGTCAAGGAAATAGGAAAAACTTTGGCAAGACTAATTGGGGGTGAGCGGTGGCCGGGGGGAAGGGGGCAGGGGGAGACACAACTAGCAAGAATGATAATAGAGATGTAACTGCAGATATGGAGTTTCTTTAAGCCTTACAAAATTATGATTAAAAAGAGAGGCTATCAAGACAAGCTGGCTGAACACTCCCCTCGGTGTGAGTATGAGCAATGCTAATTCCTGATTAGCTCCATGGATAGACCAAGAAGAGGAGCTAATATTTACTGAGTTCTTTCTGTGTGCCAAGCATTGTGCTCTTCGCTTGTACTGTCTCATTTAATCTTTACAATAAGCCAGTGAGTTAGGTATTATTGTCACCAGTTTATAGATGATGAAACGGAGGCTCAAAGAGCTGTAGTGACTCACCTAAGATTACCCAATAGCAAGTGGCAAAGCCTAACAGTAGATAAAAGCAGTACTACTGAGCAAAAGTAAAAAACGGAATTTGGAGACAGGGAAACTAGTTTGAAGTGCTTACCTGTTTACAATATGCTCCATGAATGTTAGCCTCGAGTACTATTATTATGATAATCCCCATCCTTTAAATGGGATTAAGAAGACTACAACTGCAAACATGCAGAGATATGGACAGAAAGTCACATTCAAAGATGTTTATCTCAGCATTATTTATCCATAACTGTAAAAAGTTGGAACTAATCTAAATATCTAAAGATAGGGATTGGTGTAATAAATTATAGTGGATCCATACAGTGTAATAGCATATGTGTGTTAAAAATCACATGTAGAAAAATGGTTAATGACATAGAAAGATGTTCAGAATATACTGTTAGGTTTGGGAGTTCTTCTAAAGCACGTTACCAACAGTGTAATAGCTTTGGTATAAAAATTATTTGAAAAATAATATGTCTATGCATTCATAATGTACACATTCCACATCTATATTTAAAGACTAAAAAGAAAAGCAGTAAAATAAAAACGTTCAATGTTGTGATTATGGAAAAAAAAGTTAATGATCTATAATGTTATGCCAGTTAATTTTTTTTTGAGGAGAGAGAGAATAGGTGCTTTTCAGTTCTCTTGGAAGACTGTCCAATGGAAAACCATTAATTTTTTTATTGTGGACAAATAGAAAGTTGATGGGATACAAAGAAAGTTGAATGGACCTTTCCAGTTTGACGTAAAGAGTGCTTGACCCCTGGCTCCTTTTCTCATAGCCAAGACTTTCAAAGGGGCTCTTGCCCAGACAGGCTAAATGCAATTGAGTTTGTTTGTTTGAAAATAAAGGCTCTTTTCTACAAGCTTCAGGGGACTTTCATTGGACCATTTAATCAAACACATGACAATCCATTCAGAACTCTCATCAGACTACCTTCTGCAGAGCATTTTATAAGCCTGGAAACAATGACTTCTAATTGATTCATGTTTTAATTTTTAACTGGCTTGACTAAAGTGCAAACTATTTATCACCTAGGGTGTAAAGCATTCCAGATTTAGGCTATTAATCCTCCAAAGTTAAAAGCACCTTTGTAAACCAGAAACCTGAAGAAAAGCATGAAGGAAAGGTGAAAATATATTATGTCTAACTATCTCTTTGCATTATATTTATTGCTCTGCAAAGTGTAACAAAGAACCACACGGGATTTGTATTCCAAAGACCTGGTTCTTTTACTACTGTACGACCTTGCACAGATCAAAAAAGTTCTGTGGAGTCTTATTTCCTCATTTGTAAGATGGGAGAATATCAACATGATAGTTGCTGCAAAGATGAAATATTTTTTGATGAAAGCACTTTGTGAACCATACAACATCACTGCCATAATGGAACGAACGCTGAAGATAGAGAGATCTCAGTTTGAAAAATAGCTACCTCTTAGGATTAAATGAAATTAAATGAGATAATATAAATAAACACCTAGTATAGGACTCAGGATATATTCACACTCAATTCAAGGTAGCTATTATTATTATTATCATCACTAATACTAATAATTAGTGATATAACAAAAACGCATGTTTCAAAATGAAACCCTTTTACTTTTGTCAGCTGCAAATTAAATGGATTCTCTGCATCTGCAGATGTTTGGTGCTGTTTACATCCATGAAGAGAGAAAGTCCCTGTCAGACCTTTCTTGCTTTGATTCTTGTCTACTCTATTAATTTTTACAGATTCCTGATACTAACAGAGATACAGTGGATTTTCTATCTGTGAAATAGGAAATACAGTGCATAAGTAAGATGAGGATAAGTGATGCTGTGGTAACAATCACAGAATTTTAGTGGCTTAAAATGTTGAGGGGCTACCCTTGTGTCGCGGTGGTTGAGAGTCCACCTGCCGATGCAGGGGACACGGGCTCGTGCCCCGGTCCGGGAGGATCCCACATG
This sequence comes from Mesoplodon mirus, assembly GCF_964341445.2. Classification (NCBI taxonomy): domain Eukaryota; kingdom Metazoa; phylum Chordata; class Mammalia; order Artiodactyla; family Ziphiidae; genus Mesoplodon; species Mesoplodon mirus. The sequence continues at coordinate 80,696,499 of NC_138987.1, forward strand.
CCGCGGAGCAGCGGGGCCCGTGAGCCACGGCCGCTGAGCCTGCGCATCCGGAGCCTGTACTCCACGGTGGGAGAGGCCACAGCAGTGAGAGGTCCACGTACAGGAAAAAAAAAAAAAATGTTGAGGACTTATTTATTGCTAGTGTTTTATGTCCTTTGCAGGTCAGCAATAATGCTTGCTCATCAGGGTCACTCAGGGTTCCAGACCAACGGAGCAGCTATCATCTTGCACACTGCTGATCTTCATGCCAGAAGGCAAAGACAAGATTGGAGGGTCTCAAGTAGAGACTTTTGCTCACAACCCATTGATTGGCCAGAAGTAGTTGGATGGCCCCATACAAATAAAAGAAAGCCAGGAGGTACAATCTTTTAATATTCCAGGAAGGAGCAAAAACCAGGAATATTTGGCAATAGTACTAATGACCACCACATGTTGTATATGTGAAAAACACTGTCCAAATGCTAGATGTTACATTATTCCCTTTCTCCACTTCTTAAAGAAAAACTGATAGTTAAGCTCTTTACAAAAGAAAAATGCAAGACACTATATAATATTTTGTGATAATATATGCTATATTTGAATGGTTTAAAATTTTAGAATAGCAAATTAAAACAGAAAAAAATAAATTTCTGCTTGGTGTTTTTAGTCTCCTAAAAGCGACATTCATTGACATTAGAAATTCACTAACATTGCATAATATTAAGTTTTAAAAAGACTTTCTTTTTAAAACTAAAAGGTGGGTTTTTTCCCCTTAAATCTCACCGCCTTTCTCATTCCTTATTTTAGGATTGAGTCCTAAAAATTTTATTTTCTCAAGTAAGAAAAAGAATACCCCGCCCCAAAGACTGTTTTTCATCACAATAGTAGAATTCAACTTATTAAAAAAATTCACGTTTAATGTAGGCAGCTGAAGAAAGCTAAAATAATTTGAAAACATTCTAGGAAATTATTATAGTCACTTTGTTGTAGAGTGTCTATTCATATTCTGTGATTCTAGTACTTAAAATTATTATACCTTTAAGAAGCAACTACTCTCCAGTTTTGTATTCATTTATTTTAAATATTATTATTTATTTTAATTATCATGAAAATATTTATTATAAATAAATAAATAACCTATTTGGGTTTTGAATCTGCACCAGAGTTCCTATACTTTATTTGGTTCTTCTTCTATAACTTAGTAGCTCATTTATATAGAATATATTTTTTTTAAGTTGATCTCTTTAGAAGTGATTATGACTCTGCTTCAAAATCTATTTAAGCTGTTATAATGAACTCTTTAGAGATGATGTCAGGTCTCAGAAAATCTATAAAAAAGAGGGTTTAGAGGGGGTTTCTTTTTTACGACTCCCATCTGCTGGGGTGGGGACTCTTTCCTTTTCTTACAGCTACATTATTCAGTGACTCTAAGTGCAGGTGCTACTCCTCAACTACTACATTCTACTTTCAATCTACTTTCTTTATTTTTTATTTTTATTTTCTAGATGTTGAAATTCCTGGGAATGGAGGAACAGGCCAGATGGAGAATGTCTCTAACTCATACCTCCATAGTTGCCCGAGTGCTAGTAGATGTTTCTATAGTTCTATAGTCTGAGCCTGGAGGGACAGTCGGACATAGGGGCAACAATCAGATCTATTTTCCTCGGTTTGAAGTAAATGGCCTGTGCTCAGAGATGGAGGACAGGACTGATCAAATAGTCAAGCAGGACAGAGGGTCCCAAATGTGTCACACTGTGCAATGGAAGGAGGACCACATCTGAGGACCACATTTGGACTAAGGGCTGAGTCCTTAGTCTTGTGGTCTCGGGCACTTAAACTCTCTAAACCTCAATCTACTCATCCATAATATGGAAAATGTAGGATGTTCTGATTATCAGAGGATAATTGTTGCCAGCAAAAAAAAAAAAAAAAAAAGTAAATATCAGAGGGAGGGCCAGTATTTTTTTTTTTTCTTTTGGTTGCATTGGGTCTTCGTTGCTGCGCGCGGGCTTTCTCTAGTTGCATCGAGTGGGGAGCTACTCTTCGTTGCGGTGCGCGGACTTCTCATTGCGGTGGCTTCTCTTGTTGCGGAGCACGGGCTCTAGGCACGCGGGCTTCTGTAGTTGTGGCACGCGGGCTCAGCAGTTGTGGTTGGCGGGCTCTAGAGCGCAGGCTCAGTAGTTGTGGCACACAGGCTTAGTTGCTCCATGGCATGTGGCATCTTCCCGGACCAGGGATCGAACCGGTGTCCCCTGCATTGGCAGGCGGATTCCCAGCCACTGTGCCACCAGGGAAGTCCGATGGCCAGTATTTTATAGAAACTATGGAAGAAAATTTATGTTATATGTATTTTACCAAAATAAAAATAATTGGAAAGAAATTTCAGGTTGCAGTTGTAGCCATGCAGTACTTAGACTGAACAAAGGCTGAATCACGTCAGGGATTTTTTTTTTAACGAAATTTTTCAGACATTGGATGATATTATTGATTGACATTCCTCAGTTTGCGTCTGACATAACGTCACAATCATATAGAGGACTGCTCTTAAAAAAATGTTTTCTGAGATCTTTTGATGTTCACATTTTTCTATTTTAAACCATTGTTTGTAACAGTTTCCACTTTGTGAAAACAGTTAAAACAATTGAACTTCCTTCTCAGTTATCTCTTCCTACTAGAGAGTGTCGACTTTAGGGTGAATTCCTAGAAGTGGGTCAAAGAGAATGCACATTTTATTTTTCCCACACCGATTGCCAAACTACCATGCAGAGGTTGCACTAATTTCCACCGTTACCGGCAAGCAGTACAAGAAAATTCCTGTTTCCCCACATGCTGTTCACAGTAGGCTTTGTCCAGACTTTTCATCTTAACAGAGAAAGAGAGACTTACAGTCATAGAAAACAAACTTATGGTTACCAAAGGGGATAGCGGGGGGAGGGAAGAGGTAAATTAGGAGTTTAGGATTAGCAGATACACACTACTATACATAAACTAGATAAACAACAAGGACCTACTGTATAGCACAGGCAACTATATTCAATATCTTGTAATAACCTATTATGGAAAATAATCTGAAAAAGAATATATACATATATTTGAATATATACATATATATTATATATATATCTCTCTCTGAATCACTTCACTGTACACCTGAAACTAACACAACATGTAAATTAACTATACTTCAATTTTTTTTAATGGTTAAAAAAAAAAGAGAGAGACTAAGACCTTGGCATGATATTAGAGATAAACCTTAGTGTTAAGCAGAAGGGAAATTTGTATGGAGACTCATTTTGTAATTGGTGAGTTGGTTAGTAATTATTTTCATGTTTTGATGATTCCCTCAAACAATTTTATAACAGTGGAGACTCAGAGAATGACTAAGGAGGACCCCCTCCCTCCATCTAATAGAGCTGTGAAAACTAAGTTAGATAAGGTACATAAACTGACCACCACCACACAGGAACTCCATCAGAGTACCTCTTCTTCCTTTCAGCTCTGGAGCTAAGGTTGGGAACAAGACAGTGTAAGGAAGTAAGTGACAAAACCTGTGGCTTGTGTAAACAAAGAGGATTCAAGTACGGTCTGGGGTAGTGTTGGTTGTTGCTGTGTTGATAATTTCTCTTTGCCAGATAATTTTATAAATCTGAAGACAGGGATTGTAGGGGAGAAGTTACTGGACCTGCCTCTCATTCTGCTATGCTTTCCAACCCTTCTGTGAGTCAGGTTGTTTTCAGAGGGTTGGCCTCATGCATTTTATGCTGATTTGGTTTCCTGGAGGAAGTAACCCAAATAGGGCTTTCAAAAAATTGATCTTTTTTCTCATTAGGCCACACGGAGCCTTGTGGACAAGGTTAAGGAGATTTATCTTCACTTAATAGCAACTGGAAGATATTCAAGGGTTTTAGGCAGAGGGGTGATGTGTCAAATAGGCATTTGAAAAGTACTCTGATGCTCGTATAGAGAACTGATCTCATAAGCATCAATATTAAATTGTATATTGTAAACTGTTTGGGGCAAGAATGCCACGGTAAGCAGAAATAAATGTCTGGTCTAGTTGTAGGTGTGTCCCACTAGGGCTGAAGAGTGCAAATATGATCAGATATGATAAATCAGATAAATGAACATCAGATAAATCATCTTAGTCATCACATAAATTCCTGACTTGGCTTCTGATTTAGATTTTCTTATAAATTAAGGGTGTGCCAATTAACCAATAGAAGTTTTTGGTTTGCTAGGCAATTACATTTCTCATTATAAATTGCTACATGTTCTTTTCTGAGTTAGATTACCATTACTCTGCATTAGTTTCTCTGAGTTTTATCGCCTCTGACAAAGTTAAATTTCTGGCCATGCAAAGCTAAGGATCAAGCTCTATCCTGAGCAACAGAGTCTCTTGTTGACTTCTTGGTGAGCATGTTCTCTGACTACAACAGTCTATGGTAGGATATCACTGGAGTAAAATTCTTGTTAAGAGGATTAATATGCAGACTATTTTAATGGTTTTAATATGTTTAAAATGAGCCTGTTTTAATGTTTGAAATGATTATGAAAAAACTCACTCACATATGTAAAATGGCCCAGTCGTAGGTCAGGTTTCCTGGGGAAAAGACCCTAAAACTCTCAGATTAACATGCAAGAGATTTACTGGGGAGTGATCTCTGGAACAACTCAGGTGAGTGAGAGAAGACAGTAGGATGAGGCAGAGGAAGAAGTTGAACTCAGATGCAGGTGAAAAGGAGGCCTCAGCCTAACCTGCAGGGAGCTCTGGAGTGGTGATGACGTTTCCGAGTTGTCCCAGTTGAGACAAGTAGCCAGGCCTCTGTATCCCAACTGCAGCCAGCTGTTGAATGTGGGAGAGGCAGCCTCTTGGCTGAGGGAATAACTGAAGAGGGACATGTCTCTGGGCTGTCAGAAGCCAAGGTTCCCAGCAGCTGTGGGTTTGATGGTACCCCACAGCATCCACTACCAGCCGCCTGAAGTCCTGGCCTTCATCCTTGGTCCTAGGCCTGTTTCCTGCATGTACCAGTAAAATACTGCTCTTTAAAAATGTTCTACTTTGCCTTCTGATATGATTTACTTAGGTCACATCACTTCTGTCTTACCCTGCTTACCCTCAAATTAATCATGAAGAACATCAAACAAAGAAAAAGTCAGAGATGTTATACAAAATAAATGGCCTATGCTCTTCAAAATATAAATGTCATACAAAAAGGCAGACTGAGAAATTGTTCCAGATTTTTAAAAACTAAAGAAATAAGACAGCTAAATGCAACATTTAATCCCCAATTAGATCCTTGACCAGAATTGCATTATTTGCTGTAAAGGACATTGTTGGGACAGCTGACGAAAATATGATTAAGATCGGTAAATTAGATAAAGTCAATGTAAATTTCTGATTTTGATAATCATTCTGTAGTTATATAAGAGAATATCTTTCTCCTAAGAAATACACACAGGAATATTTAAGCATAAAATGGTAAAATGTTCCATTTGAACAGTACCATTTATTTTTATCCCAAATAGTCCCAATTTTGCCCTGGGAAAAACTACAGTATCTGTCAATGGAGAACATGACATTTTCAGTAACTAGGACTAATTACATCTCACAGAAATACATTTACCTAGAATGCATATAAGAAGAATAGATCCTATTTTCTAAAAGGGCCCTTTCTTATAGTTATTTTTTTACAAAAGCCCGGTGGCTTTATTTATTTTAGATTTGTGCAACTACCTCCTTCCTGCCTATGTTCCTTAGGTCCAAAGGCCCTGTATCATTTACCTTCCTTCTTTGATATTTTTTAAAAGAACAATTTGTTGTGAACTAGTTCCATATTATGTAAATATTGTTAGTGAACCTCCACGGGAATTATAGTATCTAAATAATGGTAAAAGAATCCCTCTCAGCTCAACCAGTAAGGAGCTTTGAATCCTGCTGAGTCTCTCTGAATAAAATAAGAATAATATTGTTACAAAGCTTTACAGTTACTTGTGCTTTCATCAAAGGATCCCAAAGCAATTTACAGGTATTACTTAAGCAATCAAACACTCCTGTGAGCACACTGCATATTATTCTCCTCACTTCAAAGCTGATTCAACTAAAGAAAAATTAAAAGGTGGTAGAGAGATAGGTGCATATATACATACATATACATATAAATGTATATGTATATATATTTAAGTGCCTATATGGGATATAAAATTAATGGAAAACAATGTTTATCACATAGACCTAATGCCCTTTATTTTATATCTATATAAATATGATAACCAACTCATCCCAGTTTGCCAGGGACTTTCTTGGTTCCAGCAGTGAAAATGTTGTGTCCGAGGAACTCCCTCAATATTAGGCAAAGCAGAACCATTGGTCACTCTAGGTAAAACTTTTGCTTTTTTTCAAGGTAAATGAATGAAAATTGACTATAAAAGTCAGAGACCCCACTAGTTAATAAATTATGGACTGGCCTTGTGGTCCCATAAATTTAAACTCTCATTTTTTTCTATTAAAGAAGTGAGACCTGGGTCAACTTACATGGGTTTTTGCATTCTCCACCAAATATTTTATATTGACATTTTTTTGAGGAACTGACTATATAAATAGTGGTATAAAACAGAATTGCATATTGCTTCTTGCCTCTTGTGAGCCCAATCTTAAAATTCATAGCACTGAGAAACAGAAGTTATTAAAGTTTTAAGGGGCTTGAAGTTTCATAATAGGAAGGTTGACTAGGAAAAACATAAAATCAAAAAACGCATCAATAGAACTCTCAGAGATGTTGTGAGGAATAACAGACTTTGGCAAAATAGAACCAAGAAGTATGTTAATGAATGGCTTCCTACAGTAACACTGGATCTTGACCCTAGCTAGCATCATCATCATCATCACCAATACCATCATCATCATCATTGTCATCATCATCAACATCATCCCACTATAAACTGGTACTGTATAGACTTTCAAATTATTCATATTTTATATATAAGGAAAGATGAGGTTAAAAAGGTGACTAAAATGAGTAAAACAGCCATTGTGTATAGCCATGTGTATGGCTACTGTGTATAGCAATTAAATTACCTGTAATTAATTCGTGTAACTATCCCTTAAAAATGAAAAATAAATGGAACAAAAAGAAAGCATACTAAGAAGAAAACATTCCCTCATTTACACTGTTTGTATCCTGTGCACATTTTACCACAGCATTTGCAACATTCCAAGCATCTACAGTGATTATTGACATATAATGAATATTCAATAAATATTACTTGAAGAAAAGACTTGGAGAAAGAAAAGCATTCAGGCAAGGGTAAAATAGTCTACTGAAAATTGGTTCTTCTAAATACACAGGTGCTAACTAGACAATGGGTAAGACATTGTTCTTAACTGGGAGGAAGGGTATGAGGACAAAGACATGTAAGATTAGCCTTCTGTCATTAAGAAGATTGACCTTATATTAGGGAGCTATGATTAAAAGTTTAAAAATGCCTTGTGTTCAGTACGATAGTACAAAGCTCCACATAAATAAAAGTCATATGAATGATAAGGACAGTAAACTTGGAGAAGACTGCACAATCACTGTGACCTAGACTAGAGTAGGTGAGGTCTTAGCTTCACCTTCTCCAGGAACCCTGGCCTGATGACCTAAGATTGGGTTATATGTTCCTCTTATGGTATCACCCTCATAGTATGGAGGTTTTGAAATTGCCTTTTCTTCTCTTTTTCTGCCACTAGGCAACAATGTCCTTAAAGGTAGAAACTCTATTTCATTCACCATCACATCTCCACTAGCTGTCATGATGCTTGGTAAATAAAAGGCCAAAAAGAAATGGTTTTTGAAAGGCTGACTGAGTACATCAGTGAATAAAAAAATCTTCTGGCTGAATCTTAAAGGATTTGGAGAAAGTAAAGGATTTGACATTCAGAGACAGGGAAGACAATGTGGACAAAGGTGCGGAAGCAGGAACAATGTGTTTACAGAATAGTGACTGGACTAGAAGTTCCAGGAAGAAGAATTTAGAATATAAACCTAGAAAAGTAAGTTTTAAGGGGCCTGAACATCACAGTAAGGATTTTTAACTAGGTGTTCTAGGCAAAAGGAAGGCAATAAAGGTTTGAATTGGGAGATGATAAAAATCAAAGAAATTCTTCTGGGAGATTAGTCTAGTGGCAAGGAATGGATGCATTAGTTGAATGAGGGAAGGGAAGACACAGAGATTAATTAAAAGGCCAGGGCACTGGTCCAAGTCAAAAAGGCAAGAACATGAGGGTGGCCTTGAAAAAAGAAAAGCAAGGACAGACAAGAGAGATATTTTATTTGTTTGTGATCCTACCATAAAACAGATATATTCAGGAGAGATTTTGAAGAAAAGATCTTTATAGTAGACTGGCTATGGGCAAGGTCAGGGAAAGAAGTAAAGAATTAAGTTCTTGCACCTGGATGAATTAGTGAATGACAGTTTTAGCTATGTATATTAAAAAACCAAACAAACAAACAGAATAGGGGGATGAATTTGGTTTTGGAATGTTGCTGTGGTAGCTGGTCTGAAGATGCTTCCAAACAATTGCACCATTCCCTATATACTCAAGCTGCTTCTCCCATCAAGAGGTAGAGCTTCTGACCTCTTCCCTTGAATCTGACTGGGCCTAGACTGCTTTCATCAATAGAATGCAGAGGAAGTGATGTTCTGGGACTTCTGAATTCAGGCTTTAGGAAGGCTCAGCAACTTCTGCTTCCTGCCTCTTGGAGCTCTGAGCCCTCAGGGAAGAGGTCTAGGATACCCTGCTGAAGAGAGTAGGCCATGGGGATCAGATGACACATGGAAAATCATCAAGCCACCAGACATCCAGCCCCAGCTGCAGCCCTAGATGCAATCTGACTGCAACTGCATAAGAGAATTCAACTGAGAAACATGCAGCTACCCAGCTAAGCCATCCAGGTCAAACTATTTTTTGTTTTTGTTAAATCTGGCAATCTTACCATTAGCCACAATATGGAGGATTCTTTCCTAAAAGAAAACCACGTGCAGCCAGTGTGGGCATTAGGCTTCCCCAGTGTCTCCCATTGCATTCAGGAATTTGAGGGATCCGTGTAAAGTCTGGCTCCTGAGGTGAAGTCAGCCCGCCAGCAAATCCCACCCAGATGCACAGTTCAACTTTCTGTTGTCTCATTCTTACATCTGAAGAGATAACTAAGCATTTGATGAAAGCCTACAACATTAAAGGGAAAGATCAAGACAAGTAAATAGAAAGAGTGGCCCTGGACAAAACAGCAAATGCAGGGAGTAGGATAGAACTTTTAAAAAATGCAGATAGAATCCTCAGAGAAATAGAAGTGACGTATTCCTAAAATATGAACAAGATGCCATAGAAAAGGAAAAGTAAGAGAACAAACCTCATTCTTGGGATTTGAAAATACAACTGCCAAAAACATTTAAAAACTTGGAAGATAAAACAAGGAAATTTGGCAAATACATTTAGAATATAGAATAAAAAAGACATTAAGGTAAAAAATAGAGAGAAAGTTAAGAAATGAGAGATCATTCCAGAAAGTCTCAACTGACTACAAAGCATTTCAGAAGGAAAGAACCACGACATAATAGAAAAGCTAAAGGGAGAAACAAAATGTCTTCACATTGCAAAAGCCCATTGATTGCAGAGCAGGATGAGTAGGAAAAAAACAAAAAGAAAAAGTAAAAACCCAGATACATCACTGGGAATGTATAAAGATAAAACCTTAAAAGCTTCTAGAAAGAAATTTCACACACACACACACACACACACACCTGTCATCAAAGGCATGCCTCAGACTTCTCAACAGAGGTAGTGCTGTCAAAGTTCTAAGAGAAAATGAGTTTCCACCTAGAATTCTATGTCCAGCCTAACTATCAGTTAGGTTGAAGACCAAATACAGACTTTACAAATATGTAAGAGTTTGGAAATTTTACTCCCAATGCATCCTTTCTTAGGAAGTATTTGAATACTGTCTCCAGCAAAATGGAAACAGAGATCCATAGGACCAATCAAGGAAAGTGATGAAGGCAAGTACCAGCATGGCATCTATTTAGCAGGTTTAAGAGAGAAAATCCTTCATTTATCCAGTCAATACTGACTATGCACCTACTATCTCCTAGGCACTCTTCTAGGTGCTGGGAATTCATCTGTGATCAACAAAGTCATCATAATGCTTCCATTCTGACACGGGAGACAAAAAAGGTAAACAAAAATGTATATAAGCTAATTGTAGGAAGTGATCAATGCTATGATGAAAAAGAAAGCAGGGAAAGAAGAGGTATTGCTCATTCAGGCAAGGCGGACAAGGAAAACCCCTCTGAGGAGTGGCACTTAAGGGGAGGCTTGAAAGAAGTGAAGAACTGGGTCATAGGAAAAGCTGGGGGAAAATTACTTCCGGAAGAAGAAACAGGAAGTGCAAGGCCCCAGAGGTAGAAATGAGCTTTGTGTGTTTGAAGAGTGGTAAGAAGGTAACTGTAGCCAGAATGGTGGGAGTGACACAAGGTGTGGTAGATGATGTGAGAGAGATAAGCAGGGGTCAGATCACAAGGACCTTCTCTGCCCTGTTAACTGTGCCCATAAGTCACTGAAGGGTTTAGAGCAAGAGAATGAACTGAGCAGGACAACGGAGGAATATAGGAAAAGGAGGATTTCATGGGCTTGATGGTGTGATTGAAATAATGGAAAATGTTAAGGATCAAGCCAAAGAATGAGAGAAAAAAAATGGAAGGTAATTTGAAACTATAGGGGGAAAAGGTGGTAGAAGAAAATAAAGGTACTCATAGCACATTATGTGCCTTTTCACTGAAAGATATTTAACTCAACACAAAAATAGAAATAGGGCTTCCCGGGTGGCGCAGTGGTTGAGAGTCCGCCTGCCGATGCAGGGGACACGGGTTCGTGCCCCGGTCTGGGAAGGTCCCACATGCCGTGGAGCGGCTGCGCCCTTGAGCCATGGCTGCTGAGCCTGCACGTCCGGAGCCTGTGCTCCGCAATGGGAGAGGCCACAACAGTGAGAGGCCCACGTACAGGAAAAAAAAAAAGAAAGAATTTTCATTGACTTTCAGATTTTAGGATGGATTGGGGGAAGTGTGAAACAGAGGAAGCAGAATAGCACAGTAGTTATAAGCATGGCTTCTAGAAGCAGACTGCCTGAATTTGAATCCCAGCTTTGCCATTTATCAACTGTGTGACCTTTGGAAAATTATATTACCTGTGTTCTTCAGTTTCCTTACCAAGAAAATGGGGATAATAAAAGTACCTACCTCATATGGTTGTAAGGAGTAACTGAGTTGACATTTGTAATGTAGATAGAACAGTATCTGCACATAGTTGGCATTAAATTAGTATTTCCTTAAATTATAAACAGAGTATGTTTAGAGGGCAATAGAAAAGTGCTCCACCTAAATTTCTCCCTCCTACAGGTATGAAATTCCATTATCAGAAATCTTGTCCAAGGCTTTACCATCTTTTAGAGTCCCCTGTTCAGTAAAATTTCTCTTGAGAGGAATGACATCTTAAATTCTCATTTGCTGCAAACGTGTTTGAATCAATCGAATCCTTTCCAACCTTGGTTGCTGTCTGAGCACAAAGGCAGTATGGTGGGTTGCTAAGATGGCCAGAGGGCTCCACCTGCCAGGAGAGTAAAGAGCTTCAGAAAGGGAGGTGAGGGGATAGTTTAAAAGGCAACTAACGTGGAGAACTCCAAGACAAACAACCTCCCCATGTGGCCAAGAGCCAGACTTCAACCAACAGAGTCCTGGCTCCTGTTTCCCCATGGCCAGTCCTGGCTGTGTCACATTGACATGTTAGAACCAAGATAGACCTGGGCATGAGTTCCAGGTTTGGCACGAGTTCCAGGTTTGGCACAGGTACAGGTTATTTATCAACAGACTGAAAAACCACATTATTTCTGGGTCTGCCATGGAGTCAAACCCAGGGACCACTTTCTTCACACTTATTTTTGCCCAAGGCCCACTGGCTGCTATAGTGGACTTGATCCCAAATGGTAGTCCCTGAACCAGCTCAGCCTCAAGGGCTTGGGAGGGGCTGTTTGTTCAGGCAGGAAACGGTTCCCAGAAACTCAAATTGCCTTTGGGAGTGGTTGCCTCGGGAGACCTTTCAATCCCCATGGACTGGGGCCTCTGGCTGGCCAAATTTCCCTACTGTTTCCACAAAAACAGTGTCTGCATTTGAGTGGAAAGAACATGTGGACAAGTTAGGACCTTCCCCTTTTCAAGATGAGAACTTCTGATCCATAGACAATTTACTTTGGGAGTTGATGAATTCTGAAATGTGGCCATTTACAGGAAACTTTTTCAGTCTTTTAGGTTTCACTTGGAGAGAAATATGATATAGGAGAAAACCGTGCTGGCTTAAACTGTCACCATCTGTATTTGTATTTAAAGTACAGAAATCATAAAATTTTAAAGCTGGAAGAGACTTGACATCATCTAGTCCCCCTCCTTTCTTTTTATATATGAGGAAGCTAAGGTATGAAGTAACTGAGAGTGACTGAGATTAAACTCAAGTGTGTTGACTTCCAGGCTAGGAATTCAACTCATCAGACACCATCCGTAAACTGGAGGGGATTGGAAATATACTGTATGAGGCTTGGTGAAAACACTATATTTTCTTTGTCTGATACTATTATTATCTACAAAAATGCAAAAATAATTTCAAATGCTGTAAAATTTTTAATACTTAAATGGTTTAAAAATTTTAAAGACTATAAAAATTTAAAACCATCAACATCTCACAGACACCTGTAACCTGTGGCATGTCCACTGGGAAACTCTACAGATCAGCTCACCTAAGGAGTCAGTAAAGCCCTCTGAAGTGCAAGTAGTTAGTGGGAAAAAAAAAGTATTAGATATCTCCCTTGCAGCCCCACTCCTACCCAAATGGCCAAGCTTAGATGTCTGGGTGTTTGTGAAAGCAAACGAAACTCAGAAGCTGGAGGCTGGCAATGGCCAGACCAGGCCAATCTAGACCAGCATGTCTGCTGTACTGTGGGCCCAAGGGGTCTGGATCCAGAGCACCAGGGAGCTAGAGATAGAAGCAAGGATGGGAGGGAACAGGAAAGTTTGGGAACAAACAGGTAGGAATCAGACACATAGGACTGTGCTCAGGTAAGGATGAGCCCATCATTCTGAGACTTAGCAAAGTCTATCTATGGCCTAGTCTGTAAAGTGTATCCACCCTGAAATATAGAAATACTAATATTCGATCAGGCTGATAAAATGGGCACATGGAGGAAAGACAAAGTGACTGAATCCTTAAAAGGGTGAAGGTAGGGATGGAGTGGGGAATACAGGATGTCAGGGAAGAGAGCAAACTTTCCTCAGCAGTGTCAGAGAAAACTAGCCTCTGCTACTCAACACTTTTATCCCTCTCTCACTGACTCATCACTTATACTCTTTCAAAAATGAACTTTATTTTTTAGAGCAGTTTTAGGGTCACAGCAAAACTGAGTGGAGATACAAAGAGTTCCCCTCACAGACACAACCCCCATCACTTTCAACATCCAGCATCAGAGTGGTACATTTGTTACAACTGATGAACTTAATTGACACATCATTATTACCCAGGTCTCTAGTTTACACTAGAGTTCGCTCTTGGTATTGTATATTCTTTGGGTTTTAAAACAGTGAATGATGAACGTAATCCACCATTACACTATCACACAAAGTAGTTTCACGGCCCTAAAATTCGTCTATACTCTGCCTATTCATCTATCCTTACCCTGTAACCCCTGGCAACCACTGATCTTTGTATATGTCCAGAATGTCATATTGTAGGAATCATACAGTTTGTAGTCTTTTCAGATTAGCTTCTTAGTAATATGCATTTGAGGTTTCTCCACATCTTTTTTGGCTTAATAGATCATTTCTTTTTAGCAACAAATAACATTCATTGTCTGGATGTACCACAGTTTATTTATCTATTCACTGACTGAAGAACATCTTGGTTGCTTCCTTTCTTAATGACATATGATGTTGAGCATTCTTTCATATGCTTATTTGCCATCTGTATATCTTCTTTGGTAAAGTGTCTGTTCAAGTCTTTCACTGATTTTTTTTTTTTTTTTTTTTTTTTTTGCGGTACGTGGGCCTCACTGTTGTGGCCTCTCCCGTTGCGGAGCACAGGCTCCAGATGCGCAGGCTCAGCGGCCATGGCTCATGGGTCCAGCCACTCTGCGGCATGTGGGATCTTCCCGGACCGGGGCACAAACACGTGTCCCCTGCATCGACAGGCAGACTCTCAACCACTGCGCCACCAGGGAAGCCCTTTTCACTGATTTTTTAATTCAGATTGTTTATTTTTTACTGTTGAGTTTTTCTTATTGTTGAGTTCTTTGTATATTTTGTACAAGTCCTTTCTCAGATATGTCTTTTGCAAATATTTTCTCCCATCTTATGTCTTCTCATTATCTTAAAAAAAATTTTTTAACACCATGTATTTCCTTTTTTAAAAAAATTATTTTATTTTATTTATTTTTGGCTGTGTTGGGTCTTCATTGCGGTGCATGGGCTTCTCATTGCGGTGGCTTCTCTTGTTGCAGAGCGCGGGCTCTAGGTGTGTGGGCTTCAGTAGTTGTGGCGTGCAGGCTCAGTAGTTGTGGCTCGTGGGCTCTAGAGCGCAGGCTCAGTTGTTGTGGTGCACAGACTTAGTTGCTCTGTGGCATGTGGGATCTTCCCGGACCAGGGCTCGAACCTGTGTTCCCTGCATTGGCAGGCAGATTCTTAACCACTGCGCCACCAGGAAAGCCCTGTCTTCTCACTATCTTGACAGTGTCTTTCACAGAGCAGAGGTTTTTAATTTTAATGAAGTCTAGCTTATCAATTATTTCTTTCATGGATAATGCCTTTGGTATTGTATTTAAAAAGTCATGTCATTTCCATACCCAAGGTCATCTCAATTTCTCCTCCTATGTTATCTTCTAGGAGTTTTATAGTTTTGCATTTTACAATTATCTGTGAACCACTTTGAGTTAATTTTTGAGGGTGTAAGGTCTGTGTCTAGATTCATTGTTTGCATCTGAATGTCCAGTTGTTCCAGTACCATCTCTTGAAAAAGCTATCTTTTCTCCATCATACTGCCTTTGCTTTTTTGTCAAAGTAACTTGCTGGGATTTTTATTGAGATTGCCTTGAATATATAGATCAAGTTGGGAAGAACTGACATCTTGACCAGATTTGGTCTTCCTATCCATGAACATAGAATACCTCCCCCTTTATTTATTTCTTCTTTATTTCATCAGAGTTTTGTAGTTTTCCTCAAATAGATATTATATATATGTTGTTAGATTTATACCCAAGTATTTCTTTAGTATTTCTTTTGGGGAGTACTAATGGAAATAGTATTGTGTATTTTATTTCAATTTTTACTTGTTCATTCCTGGGATAGGAAATTGACTGACTTTTTTATATTAACCTTATATCCAACAACCTTGCTATAATAGCTTATTAGTTCCAGAAGATTTTTTTCTCTATTCTTTTAGACTTTCTACATAGACCACTTATGCTCTTTTAAGTTTTGTTACACCTGTGTTTTGTTTCAGTTACTTCCAGTGGAGCAGCAGAGTTGGGGGAAAGGGTTTGTGGGCAGACACAGTTTTCCCTGATTCTCCAGACTAGACTGAGCAGAGCTGCAATTCAGATGAAGCTTGTGTTTAGGTCAAGTCACTCGGAAGGATGGTGAAGGGATGAGATAGTGGGTGAATAAGATACTTCCTTCACCAATTTTTCAGATATTTTCTCTGATTTTTGGCTATTGTTTCCCCTAAGTGCTTTCTTTGCCCAAACAGCCATGGATGGCTGGAGATACCATCTTGTTCTCAGGACCTTGTACAATGCTTCTAAAATTTCTAATGTGGAACTGTCTGGTCCTCAGCTTTGCTCTTTTGCAAACCTGGATACCCAGCTAGTCTCCAGAGAGACAGCTCCTTGTGGAGCAACCTCAGAACTTAAAAAATATATATATATATACCTTTGCTGTTTTATCTTACTCCTCTCTCCCAACCTCCTGGAAGTCCTGGGCCAAGTCAAGTAGCCCCTACAAGCAAATATTTACAAACATTTGTTCAACATTGATTTGGTCAGGATATGGATAAACTTTTTTTAATCAGTAAAAAAAATGTATTTAGAAACGTATTTACTACTAATTCACTTCCACTTCCTGAAGAACAGGAAAAGTTCTAAAAAAAATTTTAACAGTCACTTCCCATTCTTCTGAAGCTCTCTTCTCTCTTGAGTTTTGTTTGTTTGTAATTCTATGAACCAGAAAACATTTTGAGAGGCATATGAAAGGGTTAGTAAAACAAACCACTCACTTTCAAGAAATAGCCCTAGGTCGTACATTAACTGATTCAGGAATTTCAGCTGACCACTAGTGCACACATGCATCTCAAAAATATCCAAATTAGATGGACTGCTACTAATAAAGAGTGCTGTTTTCATCTCCTTTTGAGGGGAGTGTCTACCTCAGTGAGACTGGAACCAATTTTCATTTTCTTAGCTATATAAGGAGTTGATAGATAAACCAGCATTAAAGGATACTGCTTTCCAGTTCATTCCAGTGAAATGTTGGAGTTGATTTGTTTTTGCCAATGTTATTTTAACATCCTTTTTTTTTTTTTTTGGTGGTACGCGGGCCTCTCACTGTTGTGGCCTCTCCCATTGTGAAGCACAGGCTCCAGACGTGCAGGCTCAGCGGCCATGGCTCACGGGCCCAGCCGCTCCGCGGCATGTGGGATCTTCCCGGACTGGGGCACAAACCCGTGTCCCCTGCATCAGCAGGCAGACTCTCAACCATTGCGCCACCAGGGAAGCCCTTAACATCCTTTTAAAATCACTCTTCCCCACCCACCTCCTTCCACAGCTGCCCACTGGCCTGCCTCTTTAATCTGGCTCTGAAATTCTGTGACCTAGTCCAGTCACATAGTTGCTCCTTAAAATACTCTTCCTTGACTTGCTGACTTGAAGTTGAGCTTCTGAATAATTTAACTCCTTTCTTGGAACGGCCATATTTTAAGACCTCTCTTCACTTTCACTTCTGAGGGTGGAAAGAAAGTTAAAGTGTTAGAGACTCACTATGTACTTGGCTAAGGAGTACATGGACCTGACAGTAAGAATTTTTACTCAGTCTGATGTATGGGCATCATATAACCCTAGTTTGATCTGTATTCACCACAGTGCCCACCTTTACTCATACAAGTGTGATGGTTTGACTGGGATGCTCTCCTTTAGTCAGGAGGGGGTGGGGGTATGAAAAGAAGAGACAAGACTGTTTCATACTATAATTCTACCCTGACCCACTGTAGCAATATCAACTAGAATTCAATTCAAAATTCCACATACTCCACAAGTATATTTGGCAATACCGTTCTGGGAGGTATTTTGGAAACATGCACCGAAACCTTAGACTGTCTATATTAGGCAAAAGTCTTGGTTGCCTAAAGACAGAAAGCTCAAACTATTTTAAGAAAAAAGAGGAAGTTATTAGGTCAAGTAATTGGAAAAGTCTCAGGCAGCATCTTGCTTCTGGCATGGCTGGAACCAGGAACTCAAATGATATCATCAGGAATCTCCCTTCTCTCTCTACCTCTCAGCTCTGCTTTCTTCTGTGCTGGCATCATTGTGGCAAAGTTGACTTTTGTCAGTTCCAATCTTAAACAGTCCTTGGTGCCCATAATTTCAGAAGAAAAGAGATGTTTTTATCCAAGTATCATTAGCAGACTTAGAAAAATTGCCCCTAATTGACCCCGCTTAGATCTTTTATACCACTCCTGGACCAGTCACTGTGTCTGGAGGGGTCGGAAACAGGACACTCTGATTAATCCCAGCCATGTGACAGAAAGTTCCACCAGGTCGGGCAGAAGCAATTCCTGAAAGGCAGTTCATAAGTAGAGTGTGAGATCAGTTCTATCATCTGAAAAAGGGAAAGAATTCTGGACAGGCAGAAATAAGGGACATCTATACCCAAAGTTCTTATTCTTCTATGTATTTACCCTTAGGAAATAATCAGGGGTGTGAGAGAGTTACAAGGTTATTCATGACAGAATTATTTATAATAATGTGAAACCGGAAAGAATGGAAATATTCAATAATAAGGGATTAGTTGAATAAATTATGATACATGTATCCAAAGGAACACTATGCAGCCTTTGAAAAGTGTGTTGTTGAAGAAAATGACATGACAAAGTGTTCATGGTGTGTTGTTAAGCATAACAACAGTGCACAGTGTCCCAATTTATACACATTTTTACACATGTACACATTTTATCTAAAAAAAACATATTGTGTAAATGTTTTGAAAGATTGAAAAAAATAGATAATGTTGATTACTTCTAGTTGGTGATATTAGGAGTAATTTTAATCATTCCCATACTTTTCTCTATTTTCTACAGTCAACATGCATTTTTTAAATTAAAAGCATTATTGAAAAACTTTTAATTCCTCACTACCAATTTAAAACTGATCATGCTATTTCTCTCTGGGAAAGAAGGAGATGAAATGGAGATTCTAATTACTGGTAAATAGCAAACTATATGGAAAGGAAACTAATTAGGAGAATAAATTCTTCACAAGTTTTCTAAGATTAGCTAAGACCCAAATGTATTCTCCATTATGTCACATTTCCATGTTTTGAGGCTTTATTTGTATGCACACCACTAAGTCTTTCAGAATTAATCAACCAGCCAGCTCCATACTCAAAGCACAGGCCCAGATATCTACACAGAGAGAGACTCAGCGTTCCTTTCTAAACTTTACACTTACTCCTGAATGTATCTGAAGAAAGTGAGATGTATTTCCTACTGCTAGAGACCAGGACTTTTTCTTGATCGTATTAGAAATATTCAGATAAGAGGAAACTACTTCAGTAAAACAGAGAGCAATAAACATCCTAAATGAACAAACCTTAGCTCCTGAAACTCACTTACACACTTGTATCAGTTTCTCCTGGAGAACTCCCTTTATGAATGAGACTTGGCATCATCCAAAGAGCCTCTACATTACCCAACCCCTGGAGAGAGGATCAAGTAATTGGTCTCTCCCCAGTTTACTAATGAAATATCAATGAGCCAAATTTTTATAAGCCAAAAGGGAAAATTTTAATTATGCCAGTGACTTTTAGAAAAGCACAAAATTAGGAGTAAGGACAAAAAGCAACACTCATGTTCGATGATTTCTACCATTACCCGAGTCCATTATTTCACCTGGAAGCTAATCCCATTTCCTTTTGAATTACCAAGCCAGAGGCAGCTTGATGCCATTGGAAGATGGCCTACAGGGTGCTCCCTATTAAGATGACATTTCTGTTCCTTGGTACCTTCCACTATGGAATACACTTACTCGTAGAAGTTTGTTCAACATAGAGTCCGCTTTATCTGGCAAAGTTGTTCTTGTCACTCGAGAAGGAAACTTAACAAAGTATATCCGATACAACAATGGCCTATAAAATATCCTTTCTTCTTTCTTATTAACAGAACTCCAAATTTCTTTGGGAGGGCAACATGTCCAGCTGGAAACCTCCATTTTCCAGAGTGGCATACGTGGGGATGTACCCGTCAAATCCCGTTGCTTCTGGAAAGGATTTGCTACCCATGTCAGACTGTGGTTAGCTGACTGTCTCCAGTTATTAGCTTCTGTCAACTTTCAAGCTGAGATCCTGCTCTCCTCAAGGCAGCCCCCAGCCAATGACTAAGCAAGCTGGTAATACAAAGACCTAGCCATTTCCACCCAACACAGGATTCCCCCAGAGGGCAATCCTTACTCTCACTGGGCTGGTAGAGACTGTCAGGTTTGCATCAGTGAATGCTGGCTCCCCCTGCCCAGTTTGGCTTCCTGCTTCTTTCACAGTGTCACTCCCCATTAAACCTTTTTCACTCCTCACTATCTCAGCATCTATTGATACTTCCTGAAGAACATAACTGGTGACCACCAGCTTCCTTTGTGGCTTTGGGCAGACACATGACACAGTTCTGACCAGTGAGAGGTAAGTGGAAGTGGCTAGGTGGGAGTCTAGAAAAGTACTGTCATCAGAAGCAGTTTCAACTGACACACACCTTTTGCTCTTTGCTTTTTCTCTTTGCCTGGGTTACAGATGCGTTTTAAAGGGTGGAGCAGTGATCTTGTGACAATGAGGTAACAAGTCCAAGGTCTAAAACCACATACTAAGGATGGCAGAGTAGAAACCTGGAAAGAGCCTGGGTCTTAGAAGGAATCATACCAGCCTTGGACTGTGTATCTCTAGGTTTCTTTTTTTTTTTTTTTTTTTTTTTTTGAGGTACATGGGCCTCTCACTGTTGTGGCCTCTCCCGTTGCGGAGCACAGGCTCTGGACGCACAGGCTCAGTGGCCATGGCTCACGGGCCCAGCCGCTCCACGGCATGTGGGATCTTCCCGCACCGGGGCATGAACCCGCGTCCCCTGCATCGGCAGGCGGACTCTCAACCACTGCGCCACCAGGGAAGCCCTCTAGGTTTCTTATTTTGTGTAACAAATAAGCCCCATTACTTTTTTAAGACTTGATATGCAGGCTTTACAGTGGAATGCAAATCTAGCTAATTCACAGGACATAGGAAATGGTCCTGATATTAAGCATGTTGTTAAGCAACACCAGTAGGCTACAGAGCATGTATGGAGCGTGGTCCTCATTATCTGTGTGTGTGTACATACATGCAAATGTGCAGATATCCTTTATATACACATTTTTTTTTTTTTTTTTTTTTTTTTTGCAGTACGCAGGCCTCTCACTGTTGTGGCCTCTCCCATTGAGGAGCACAGGCTCTGGATGCGCAGGCTCAGCAGCCATGGCTCACGGGCCCAGCCGCTCCGCCGCATGTGGGATCCTCCCGGACCGGGGCACGAACCCACATCCCCTGCATCGGCAGGCGGACTCTCAAGCACTGCGCCACCAGGGAAGCCCTATATACACATTTTTAACATGCACACATGCAGATATCTTTTATACACACATTTTACACATATTACACACATTTTATCTATATAAATCTAAAATATGTGCTTAAGAAGAGGAGGGGCATGGTGATACCCACCTATCCAGCCAAATGAGCTAAATCAGCCTCCTTCAGTGAGGGGATTAGGAGTGACATAGGTTTACCCTCACCTTCTCCTGTAACAGTTTAAGTCATGAGGAATAAAACAATCAGTAGGGCTTCCCTGGTGGCACAGTGGTTAAGAGTCTGCCTGCCGATGCAGGGGACACGGGTTCGTGCCCTGGTCCGGGAAGATCCCACATGCCGTGGAGCGGCTGGGCCCGTGAGCCATGGCTGCTGAGTCTGCGCGTCCGGAGCCTGTGCTCCACAGCGGGAGAGGCCACAACAGTGGGAGGCCCGCGTACCGCAAAAATAAACCCCCCAAAAAACAATCAGCATATGAAATATTTTGTGTGCAAGACTGAAAGCAAATGTTTATCAATTGTGTAATACCCGTATTGATTTACCCAGGAAACTGCAAAGCCAAATGCTGCACATAATTTGAGCCAAGCAACTCTCTTCCTAGTGGAGTAGGAGAATTCCAAAGTTCTACCTTGTCATCATCTGACAGTTCCCAATGACAAGGCAAGATATGCAACCTTTAAATTTCTGAATAAGGAAAACCAGGCAGCCACCTGTGCTTTGGTAGTAGAAAATCTGAATTGCAGACCCGTGTACTGAATAACTTCATCGGCAAAGGTGGTAATATGGCTTGTCTTAACCTTTTTCACAGGGTGTTGTGAAAATCACATGAGATAATGACTGTAATATGATATAAAACATAAATTAGTAGTAATAATAATAACAACAACCAATGCTGTCTGTATGTCAGGCACTGTTTACAAACTTTATACATTTTAACTCATTCAATCCTTGTACCAACCCAACGGTATTTTGTGATGTGACTATGGGACCCAGAAAACCGAGACCCAGAATACGCTGAGGGCCATGCACCCATTTTGTGGGTGGCCACATTTATGTACTTACTATGAAGGAAACATGCTTCACTGGTATTTTCACATTTCAGGAAATGTGTTTAATTATGATCGAATTGAACACTGAGACACTTGTAGATCTTAGTGCTTCTAATTATTTCTAAGAACAGAAGACACACAGGTAAGGAAAACTGTTGAAGAGGGAGGGACCTCCTTTCACCTCCTGTGTTTGCCTTATCCCGGAGGAGAAGAAAACTCGCTACACTTCTGTCCTCTCTCGCTTCACTCTTTTCTTTGTTTCTCCTCATGGGAGGGACTGAGATGATTGATCAGAGTTGGGAACATTCGTTGGGCTAGTTTCACTGGTGGGGGACCTGTTTTCAAGGCTAAGGGTCCGTGCTCATGACTGTCCTGTCCTTTCATTTGCTTCTGAGCCCAGATCTGACTTGACTTCCTGTCAGAGTGGCAAGCCCACGTGGGCAGGGCCTGGAGCCTACCTCTTAAAAAGGAACCTGTGGTCCTTGCTGTTTGCCTGCCATTTGGGTAAGTGACCTTACCAAGGTCACTTACCTGTTCTGAAGGCCCTGCCTGTGTTTCCCAGCCACGTGCCTGAATACTCAGGTAGCAAGTCTGCTAGTCAGTGTGCAAAGGAGGAAACCCCAGTACAGCTTCAGCCAGACTCAAAATTCAGTCTCTGACACTGCAGTTTATCACAGCCTTGCATCTGGGGGCATGTGTGGCTACTGCCTGGATTAAGAGAATGGTCTATCCTTTTCATTTGCCTAGTGATCTTTTCACTTGTGTTCCTAGAAGAGAAGAGGGTTAGTGGCACCCTAATCCCCTAAAAGAAATCCAAACCCAAAAGAATATATATATATAGACATATATATATCTGAATCACTTTGCTGTATACCAGAAACTAATACAACATTGTAAATCAACTATATTTCAGTAGAAAAAAAAATAAAGAAATCCAAACTGCAACTTAAGAAACTTCATCTCTTCTGCTAGATGGAACCAGATACCCTTCTTCTATGTCTCCAGGTTGTAGCATAAGATTGGACCTATAGTAGGGGCTTTAAAAGTGCTTCCTGGATGAATTAATAAATTATGTCTTTTTTAAAGTAGAGTTTGAAAAAAAAATTGAATAGAACAGGTTTCCAGAAAGATGAGAAGGTAAACTTAGCTTTGACAGAGCAAAGAAGTATATAGTCTTTCACAGAACCAAGGCAACGTACTCAGAACTGAAGAAATACTGGACTTTGGAGCTAACAGAAGTATCCAAACTGAAAGGCTAGAGTCAGAACACAAGGGCAAACATCCTCAGGCAGTTGCAGAAATTAAAATTAGCTCTCGACGGGTGGGCTTCTCTACTGCAGAGCCCTCCACAGGTAGGTCTTGAAATATTTACTATCTGACTCCCCACAGCTGAAACATCTTTAGATGTTCAATCAAGGTATCTGTCAATATCATGTATTTTACATGTCAAAGGGGAGCAAACCAGTATAGGATAGCTGTAACTTCTCAAAACGTAAATAAAAGATGTAGAAGAAATAGTATGGGCAGTCCTCTAAAAAAATCTGTTTAATGAATTAATTAAATCTTATCAAAACAACACAGGTGCAGTTAAAACAAATAGTGAAAAAAAGGCTTACAATGAAAACAGCAGTTCCTGCTTCACCATTCACCAGTCCCCAGTACCTGTCATAACAGGCCACTCTTCACTTTTTATCTATTTCTGTCGGTGTGTTTCTAAATAATATGCTTATATTATAATATTATTATTATATTTCTTGACTAATTTCAGAAATCTACTAACTTCTTTTGATGGAGGATAAAACTTTAACTCAACTTTCCCTACTCTCATTCACTCTATAGAGTTAGGTCACAATTTCAGGATAACTCGATAGTATTATAACTATGTAATTGCTGACTATTGAAATAAGCAATGTACTTTTGCGGGGGGTTCTATCTTTTTATTTTTCCTACAGTTAACCACTGCCTCATTTGTTCATATGCTTAATTTCCAATATTTATAATCCTTAATTTTTTCTATCAATTTGTTGTACTTGTAGCAATGATAATTTTCCAGATGCCAGACACATCAGTTTATTCAGTCAAATCCATTTTTCCCTAAAGCCCTCCCCTAATCTCAGCTCCAATTCTGACTGGTTTTTGGGCACAGGATGACATCCATGAGCTTTATTTTGTTATTTCCTTATGTTAGATCTCTATTTCCTAGATCTCATTTCTCAATTATATTAAGTTGATGGCTTTATACTTTTTACAAGTTATCAGCACTAATTTTTCTGCTTTCTACTCATTGTTATCAAATGTTAAGGACAAGATGCCATTAAACTATCCTAAAAATTACACACACTACTGTTTAACAGAAATAACAATGCCATCAAACTCAGTACCACCAATAAAATCCTCGACGTATTTAGTGCACAACTGTTACAGAGAAATGTACAAGAAGTACTGCCTGGGTTGTATTAAGGTTTCTGTGGGCTCAAGAGAAGCTTCTCATTTGGTGTCTCTTCAAACCAATCTCTTAAAAATATTTCCTTAACTTCTGTGTGTGTGTGATTAAAAGGATAAGCTGATTTTCGGCAAACTGAAATTGTATGCTTTTTCTTCACGTCTCTAAGCCTTATGCCAACAGTATACTCATCCTCTTCTTTGTTTCCCCTAAACAAGACTCCATTTAACAATAATGTTGGTGACTCAATTTTTTCTGAAAATTCCACTGCGGAATAGTGCACAGCTTTTCACAAAAAGAAAAACAAAAGGAAGGAAAGAAGGAAGAAAGGGAGGGAGGGAGGGAGAGAGTCCACTAGCTATATCTCTTCTTCCAAATCTCTGTATTTGGCTTGAAACCACTTTCTCCCTCTAGCATTAAGCTGGAGCTATCCCTGGGGTCTTGGATCTTCCCCGACCCCCAAACTCTTTCTTTCGCCAAACACTTAAGCTCTGCCCCAGCCTCTTGTTCCAAACTTGCACAACAACCATTTGTTACTACTACTCCCGCCTTCTAGTATGTCAGAAGCTCTTAGATTGATCCTCTAGTTAACGCAGATCCATTTTCATTAGGAGTCAGTGAAGGATTATTAATAATAAATTTTCCTCTTACATGTTCAAAATCAGACTAATGGATTATTTTATGCATTAAAATAAGAGTTGGACTGGGGCTTCCCTAGTGGTCCAGTGGCTAAGACTCTGTGCTCCCAATGCAGGGGACCCAGGTTCAATCCCTGGTCAGGGAACTAGATCCCACATGCCGCACCTAAGAGTTCACATGTCACAAATAAAGATCCCTCATACCGCAGCTAAAAAGATTCCTCATGCTGCAATGAAGATCCCACATGCCACAACTAAGACCCAGCACAGCCAAATAAATAAATTTTAAAAAAACAAGAAAAAAGAGTTGGACTAACTTCAATTTCTCCACTTATATAGGGAGATGCATGTAAAAATCTAGGTTTACCAGCACCAAATTTCCAGGTGGGGTAGGAGGGGTTCATGTTTTGTTCCACTTGCAGATTCTTACCTGGGTAGCTGGCTGACTGACACTGAGAGTGGGTTAGTTGAAAGTGGAATAACTGAAATCAAGGACCACCATGGAGTTTCCCAGAGAAAGGTAAGTCAGAAAGAGCACCTGGGGCGGGGGGGATTTGGGGGTATAAGGCAGCATAGTATCCAGTGTTTGGTTCTCTGAACTGTGATGGAACACTGTTGGACTTTCAGTTATAAATGAATTCTTACAATTAAAGTGCTTTCTTCATAGCACTGTTATGACAGCTATGTAATCCAAGACACAAAAGACATTTAGAACACTGCCTGTCATATCATAAGCCCTCATTAGCTAATAGAAACATTGGCTGCAACAAAATTACTGAGAGTCCTATGTTTTTAATTTGTTAGGCTGGCAAACTTAACGTTTTTATTTGACAGGACACATTGTCATACCCAACAACATGGGCACCTAATCGGAAGCAGAGCAGTCTATTAGCAGTCGCTGCCATGTTGAGCCTTCTGTTGCTTAACCCTCCAGTTTTTAACCCATGTTTCCTCTCCCTGTTCCCTAGAGTAATTAGCCAGTTTTAGTTTTCCTAGGGTTCCTCATCTACTACAATTCTAATATTAACATGATTTTATTTTTAGCAGTACAATAAATTCCATTGTGTATTTGAAGGTTCCCTTGAGAGGTGAATAGAAAGAGAGACATTTGGCTCAAACTGGATGTTAAAGATAAATGAATGCTAATATAATTTGTCACATTAATTTTATAGCCTAAATCTTTGGGTCCACCTCCCTATGTAAAATGTCTTCTACCTCACCGCTTTTATAGTACTTAACTCTGGGTTTTAATAATTAATTTTAAGGTAACAAGTATAGGAACAAAAATGGTGATGTAATTATATTAAAAGGAAAGCAGAGCGGAAATAGAGGAAGGTATGGGGAAGTGAGCTGTTTCATCATCCATTGTAATAGGATGTCAACCTACCATGTTTAACATTGATAAATTATAAATAGTTAAATATATGTATATTTTATTTTAAAAGGTTCCTTTTGGGTTTTGGTGGAGTGGGGCAGGGAGCTATTGCCTTTCAATATAAACCATTATTATTATTTTTTTTTAATCCTGTGATTGAATTATTTCACTGAAAATTGAAATGTGAAGAGGAGATTGCTCACTGATTACACATGGGATTTTATCTTCTTGGAATAAACAAGATGGCTTAGCAAGAGAGCCGTTACAATTAATCAGCAACAGTGACCAACAGAGTGGGCCCTAGTAATCAATGAACTAGGCAAAGGTTATGTTTGTTGCCCACCAACTGCCGCATTTTTCTTTTTACAGACTTCCTTCCTTTCTGTCCACCTGAAAGCTAATATTTTCATTCTTTAGAAACGTCTCACCTGCAAGGATCAGAAATCCATCTACTCCACTATAAACTACCAAGAAGCTTAAAGAGTTACTTTCTTCGTGGCTATTTTGATTAAAAAGATAGGAAGTGAAAGAGTGGCATGGACATATATATATATACTACCAAACATAAAATAGATAGCTAGTGGGAAGCAGCTGATAGCACAGGGAGATCAGCTCAGTGCTTTGTGACCACCTAGAGGGGTGGGATAGGGAGGGTGGGAGGGAGGGAGACGCAAGAGGGAAGAGATATGGGGATATATGTATATGTATAACTGATTCACTTTGTTACAAAGCAGAAACTAACATGCCATTGTAAAGCAATTATACTCCAATAAAGATGTTAAAAAAAAAAAAGATAGGAAGCTTTTAAGGTCAAGGAACAAAACTGGGCAGAACTCTGGGTCCAGGTTGTTAGAGAAAAACTCTCTGGAGCAGCAGGTTTCCCTAGAATGCCTGAAATCAGGCAAAGGAAGTGATTAGATAAGGTTTGCTTTTTGGTGAGGCTGTCACACTAGGAATCATTTATTTGCTTTAGAATTTTGAGTGATATGATTATTCTAAGGAATTAAATCATTTCTCCAACTTAACTTTGCAGTTAAAAAACTAAAAACTAAAACAGTCTCGAGCAGAGTAAATAAGCCCCTAATTCAGAGCCATATTTTAAATCAAGCCATTGTAACACAAATGTAACTTTAATAAGGGCTGCTTTGAAATAGATCACTTTATAATAACTACAAGGTATATTATTGCCACTACTTCCAATAGGGTTGCTCCAACTTAAACATGCTACTACAGTATACGCAGGATGTAATGTGATTTTTTTAATGTCTTTTATTGAAGTATGGTTGATTTACAATGTTGTGTTAATTTCTACTGTACATCAAAGTGAATGAGTTATACATATAGAGACATTCTTTTCCATTATGGTTTAAGGATGTAATGTGATTTTTAAACCTTTTTATGTTGGTAGAATAGAAGTAATATTTTATTCTTTTTTAGTTTCACAGATTTAAAAATTGAAGTAATTTTACAGTGTTTTTGCTCATTCCAAAATAATACACACTGACCTGTAAAAATTAAAACAATGCAAAAGTATACATGATGTGCTGTGGCAGATTGTATTTTCCAAAGGAGGTTGCACCAATACACAGTGCATCCCACACACTCTTCTTACAATGAGATGCTGATGCTTTTCTATCAAGAGGTGGAGTCTAGAACCCATAGAAGCAGAGAACAGGTTGGAGGGTTTTGCTGGGGGCTGGCGGTGGGGGAAACAGGTGAAAGTGGTCAAAAGGCACAAACTTCCAGTTGTTGAGATGAATAAGTTCTTGGGATGTAATGTACAACATGTTGACTGGAGTTGATAATACTGTGTTGTATATTTGAAAGTTGCTAACAGAGGTTTTCAAAGTTCTTGCCACACACACATAATTGTAACTATGTGAGGTGATGGATGTGTTAGTCTTATGTGTAAGTGTTAGTTAATCATTTTGCAATATATACACATACAAAATTACTACATCATATACCTTAAACTAATACAATGCTGTATGTCAATTATATCTCATTAAAGCTGGGGAGAAAGGAGAGGTGGGGGTCTAGGTTCCTCACCTTGGACCTGGGCAGACCTCTGTAACTGCCTTTGACTAGTAGAATGTGGCAGAAGCAACTTCCAAGGCTAGGATCATAAAAGGTGGTATGGTTTCTGCCTGCTTCTTGCTCTCTTTTGACATGTATCTTTGGAGCCCTGAAAAGCCATGTAGGAATTCCACCTGCCTTGAAGCTGCCACTCTGGAGAAACTACATGGAAAAACCACAAAGGGAAAGAGAGAGACTGCTAGGAGTCTCAGCTGTGCAAACCTTCCCAGCCCAGGCACCAGAAGAATGAATGAACAAGCCTTCAAAATGACCCCAACCCCAGCTACGGTCTGACTATAATCTGATTATAATAGAACCACCCAGCTGAGCAGCTTCCAAATTCCAGATCCACATAAACCAGGAGAGTTAATAAATAAATATTGTTGCTTTAGGCCAGGGGTCCCCAACCCCCAGGCCACAGGCTGGTACCGGTCCGTGGCCTCTTAGGAACTGGGCCGCACAGCAGGAGGTGAGTGGTGGGTGAGCAAGCGAAGCTTCATCTGTATTTACAGCCGCTCCCCATCGATCGCATTACCGCCTGAGCTCCGCCTCCTGTCAGATCAGCGGTGGCATTAGATTCTCATAGGAGCACGAACCCTACTGTGAACTGCGCATGCGAGGGATCTAGGTTGCGCGCTCCTTATGAGAATCTAAAGCCTGATGATCTGAGGGGGAGCTGAGGTGGTGGTGCTAGCGCTGGGGAGCGGCTGCAAATACAGATTATCATTAGCAGAGAGGTTTGCCCACACAGAGACCATAATAAATCAATTGCTTGCAGACTCATATCAAAACCCTATCAGAGGGCTTCCCTGGTGGCGCAGTGGTTGAGAGTCCGCCTGCCGATGCAGGGGACACGGGTTCGTGCCCCGGTCAGGGAAGATACCACATGCCACGGAGCGTCTGGGCCCGTGAGCCATGGCCGCTGAGCCTGCGCGTCCGGAGCCTGTGCTCCGCAAAGGGAGAGGCCACAACAGTGAGAGGCCCATGTACCGCAAAAAAAACCCAAAAACAAACAAACAAAAAAAACCCTATTGGAGTGGCTTCCCTGGTGGTGCAGTGGTTGAGAATCCCCCTGCCAATGCAGAGGACACGGGTTTGAGCTCTGGTCCAGGAAGACCCCACATGCCGTGGAGCAACTAAGCCCATGCGCCACAACAAGAGAAGCCACCACAACGAGAAGCCCGCACACTGCAACTAAGAGCAGCCCCCACTCACCACAACTAGAGAAAGCCTGTGCCCAGCAAAAAGACCCAATGCCGCCAAAAATAAATAAATAAATAAATAAAAATTTAAAAAACCCTATCAGGGGCTTCCCTGGTGGTGCAGTGGTTAAGAAATTGCCTATCAATGCAGGGGACACGGGTTTGAGCCCTGGTCCAGGAAGATCCCACATGCCGCACAGCAACTAAGCCCGTGCGCCACAACTACTGAGCCTGCGCTCTAGAGCTCGTGAGCCACAACTACTGAGCCCATATGTTACAACTACTGAAGCCCGCGCACCTAGAGCCCGTGCTCCGTAACAAGAGAAGCCATCGAAATGAGAAGCCCGCGCACCACAACGAAAAGTAGCCCCCGCTCGCTGCAACTAGAGAAAGCGTGCGCGCAGCAACGAAGACCCAACACAGCCAAAAAAAAATAATAATAATAAAATAAAATAAAATTTTTTTTAAAGTGTTCTTAAAAAAAAGACCCTATCAGTGAGTGGCAACTGAAAACAAGCTCAGGGCTCCCACTGATTCTGCATTATGGTGAGTTGTATAATTATTTCATTATATATTACAATGTAATAATAATAGAAATAAAGTGCAAAATAAATGTAATGCACTTGAATCATCCTGAAACCATCCCCCCACCCCACCCCCATTCTGGGTCAGTGGAAAAATTTTCTTCCATGAAACCAGTCCTTGGTGCCAAAAAGGTTGGGGACCACTGCCCTGGACCATCCTATGGACTGTGGCCTCACTCAGTGATGACTGTGTTTTTCACATTGTACCCCTTTGCTTTAGCGTTTTTGAGATTTCAAGGTACTCACCTAAGCAAGGATACTTATGAGATGTAGGTGACATTGGGAGAATATCAATACAGAGCCTTTCAGGCTGGTTATGCTAGGCTACAAAAGGCATTTAGGCCCACCTGGAATAAAAGTGCTAAGAGGGGAAGATTAATCTTGTTATTAGAATTGGTCTTCCTAGACTATATTTCAAGATGATCTCAACCGATAATCCCCGGGACCTTCTGCAGGCTCTCAGGAGGTAAATACTCTTATGGTCTGGCTGAGGTGCTCGTGATTCACACAGAGGTCCTGAGACCACACAGTGGATGCTGCCAGTGCTCCCTGAGGCCCTGCTGCAGCATCTTGCCCCTCTCCCAACATACGCAACTCAGGGTACCACCCTCTTGGTCTGGATCAGGGATGGAAGTATGTGGCATGCATGCCCTTATTCTCCTCATCCTTCCTCCCGGCCCATGGCAGACATTGCTAATCCATCATGGTGGCCGTTTCTGAAAAGTCTGAATGTGGTCTCTAAATGCTCCAAAACACAGTACTCCAAATATCCGCCATCTGTCAAATATCTAGCAGAGCAGGTAGATGGTGGGTATTTGGAGTGGGCAAGAGCATGACAGTGGATGGGATCCAAGTGAACAGAGATGGGTATTTTCCTCTTCATCTAGGAACATCTCTCAGGTATCCATACCTGTTGCCATCCTTCCACGAGATCTGGTGACAAAGGTCTTAAAGCAGAGACTGACAACCCTATAGTTTCTCGCCAGGTAGTTCTTCGATGGGGACCGGATCTCAGGTAGGTAAACTGGATTTATTACTAATTAATCATGTTACTTCGTCTCATCAAGGCCAAATGCATCCCCACAGTCCTTCTCAAAACAGCTCCAGAAGGCCTCTACCAATAACTGTAGATAAAATCTGCTTGCATCCCATCAATGGAGACTTTTTTTTTTTTTTTTTGTGGTACGCGGGCCTCTCACTGTTGTGGCCTCTCCCGTTGCAGAGCACAGGCTCTGGACGCGCAGGCTCAGCGGCCATGGCTCACGGGCCTCGCCGCTCCGCAGCATGTGGGATCTTCCCAGACCAGGGCACAAACCCGTGTCCCCTGCATCGGCAGGTGGACTCTCAACCACTGCGCCACCAGGGAAGCCCCAATGGAGACTTTTTTAACTGGACAAATGGGAATCTTCACTGTGGACTGGCAACAAGGGAATCAAAGGATGGCTCAAAAGCTGCCCTTGTCTCAGGACGGCCCATTTCAAGCTGAGGCTTGTGACAGTGCACTAGCTCAGGAGGGCTCAGGCACAGGGTAAGGGAAGTCCCTGCAACAGAAGGCCCACAAGAAAACAGAATAAGCCAGAACGGATGAAGACTGGCTTCTTTGGCCTGGACAGAGGCCAGGGAGAGACTTGGCTAAAGAAAAGAGCAGTTAGGTGGTCCAAAGTTCAATATTCAGTGGGCAAACCCAGCTTGGATATGATGACCTTATGAGCAGAGACTGGGCTAGTATAACTGGGAAGTCAGATGGGACACTGGTCAATTATCTGGATATCTGCCCTGCTACAGCAGACTTAACAGCTGTGAGCAGAGTTTGGGGAGCGAGATCCAGCTCCTGGAAGGAAAGGCTCGGAGGTACTTGTCTGTGTGCCAAGGTCCTAGTCCTAAAGAGGCACTTGGGTACCAGTCACGGAGACTCAGGAGGAGAAACTAGACAAAACTGAAGGTCTATGAAAGAAAAAGAAAACACATGGCATGGAAAATGCTGTGGTGAAGGAATCTCAGAGGGCACGACTGCAGGAGACCAGTGCTGATACCACCAGACGCTGGGTCCCAGGGGCATGGCTTTATTCCAAGCCACCTTGGTAAGGCTACTGTTGCTATGTCCTGAGGGAGACTAATGCTAGAGTAGGCACCCAGCTGTGCAGCTCTGAGAAAGGCAAAGACAGAAAACGAGGTGAGGCCCACAACTACGTATCAGACTTGACTTCTCAGTGTCCCCTTTTCCCCCCGAGTGCTCCCTGTCCCTGTTCATTTTCTCACATGGCTCCCCCGTCCTACAGTCCCTTTCCCTCTTTCCAGATGAGCTGATCCCATACCTTCCAGCCTTTCTAAGCCAGAAATATTTGGTCCTCACTTAGGACACCACATTTCACATTGTAGTCTGTTTATCTGCTTACAGATTCCCTCCACTGTACTGAAATTGAGACTGTACATTTTGCATTTTCATATTTCTCCACAATGCACAACACAGTGTTAGTAGATTATTTTTTATTAAATGCTCATAACCTTTCCTCTTTCTTTTGGTTCAAATGTCAGCAAACTACAGCCTGTGAGCTAAATTCAGCCCTCTACCTGTTTTTGTAAATAAAGTTTTATTGGGACACAGTCATGTTCGCCATTTATGTACTGTCTGTGTCTGCTTTCACTCTAAAACAACAGTGTTAGGTAGTTGTGACAGACATATAAAGCCTGCAAAGCCAAAAATATTTATTATCTGGCCCTTTACTAAAACAGTCTTGCTAATCCTTGTCCATTTTTTGTAAGAAAAGAGATGTGCCCTTTGGACTTAATCCATTAAACCACTCACTGTTTTCCCTCTCACCTTATAAAATCTGCAAGCATTAGAATTGTGAAGAGGAATATTCATCATAAAATAGAATCTCAGTTCGGGAAGTGTCAGGTGTCAGCTAAGGGCCCTGTAGGAAATTCATCTACAGCCAAAATGTCTAGAAAGTGTCTAATTATCACTGAAAAATACTGACCTGACATTTTAGATTCATAGATAATTTTCTCTGAACTTGGATTATAGGAACCTGCCATTTGTGTCCACCCCAGCTGGAGTTAGTCTCTCCTCCCCCAAAACCTCCAGAATACTTCATTCTCTCTGTTACAACATCTGTTTCAATTGCCCTTGCGTTAATTTCTTTTCATGAGTGTACTTCCAGGCTCGGGTTATCAACACCCTGTGGTAAGGAACCTTTTGTCCAACGCTGCAGCCTCCATGGAGTTTTCCCAAATCAGATATCGATAAATGGCAATTGAATGGATGTCACTAAGACAAACATGAAAAATAGGTTTACAATACATTGATCTTATGAAACCATGGGCAGACCCTCAGCAGAGATTCTTCATACTGTGCTTCACGCATACACGTTTTCAATCCTGTTTTTTCTGCTTATATCTCTGTTGCATTTGTTCATATATGTGTACAAAAAGGAAGTCATCTCAAGAATGCTTACTATACAATAGCGCTCTGTTGTTTAAAAAAAACACAAGACAAAACAATTCTCTTGAAAAAGTAAATGGCTTGTCTGGGGTCAAGCAATTTTCTCAGGAAATTAACATTACTGTGAACTGGAACACCCTTCTGGATTTCATTTCCTTAACTCTTTAAACTCTGTTAAACTTCAGCAGATAATGAATCCCATTTAGCAATCCAAGTGACAGGTGATGTAATAGGCCTCTGGCTTTCATCTGTGTGAAGTAATATTTATAGTTCAGACCCAGTGGAAACTAACTTGAAAAACAAAGCATCTCTAAGTACTTTATTTGCCTTTGAGTAAATAAGGGTATTGGTTGCAAGACGATAGAAACACAGCTTGAATTTGCCTAAGAGAAGGGGATGGGTGGCAGGGGGTGCTGGTTCACAAAATCCAAGGAGGTAAATAATCAAATGATGGGGAAAACTGGGATGCAGCAGAGCTTCTGAAACAATGGGAACCACGGACTGGAAAGCTACCAGAACTCTCTCCTCCATTTGGAATCTCTGCTTCTCTCCACATGCTACCCTCAATCTCAATAGATCAATCTACTCTACCAGG
The DNA here is from genome assembly GCF_964341445.2 of Mesoplodon mirus. NCBI lineage: Eukaryota > Metazoa > Chordata > Mammalia > Artiodactyla > Ziphiidae > Mesoplodon > Mesoplodon mirus. The sequence continues at coordinate 80,730,816 of NC_138987.1, forward strand.
AGGAAACCTAACCTTACACATCTCCTTTTTCCCCCTCTCTTTCAAATCTTACAGACCTATTCCTAAAGAGGGACAGTGTCTCAATTTTAATTAGAAAAATCCCAGGGAAAGCCTTTGGGCCCAGGTTGGATCCAACCTAACAGGAGATGTGTCATAAAGAAAATGATACTCTTGACCTAGCCATGAGGGTAAAGAGGGAGAGAGGATGGAGGAGAGACAGATCCTAGGAGAAGGGGGCTGGAAGGTTATTGGGTTAACAACTCCATCAATGTTCTTTGCTTTTTTTTGAGGGCATGTGCTGTCCTGTTTACAAACAAGTCCCTAAGATTCTGGAAAGACAAAACAGGGCTAGTGAAGAGACTTGCCCTGGATACTCGACCTCAGAGAAGAGACTTTCATCATAGTAGCCTCAGCTAAAGGCAGGGAGAGGTGAAATGTTTAACTATAGTCAGTGACAATAGGCTTCCCATCAAAGGGCTTTGAGAGAAACTGACAAGAAGCACCTAACATGTGTAGCACCTTAAATGGAGCATACTGGGAGGGGTCTGGTCTGTTTTTCTAATATGAAAGACTATAACTGTGGACTGGCTTAAGGTTTCTCCAATCCTTGCCCAGGACTGCTGCCAGCCCATGCAGTGTCTTTGTCTAAATCAGAAAGGCACACCTTTGTCGAGGCAGACCCAGCGCCCACCCACCTCCCTAGCACCCTGCCAGGACTCCTGTGTTGAGTGTTGAATTTCAGCTTCCATGTACCCCTCAGCCAGGCACCCTTGGGCAGGGTCCCACCTGCACAAGTATTTCTGGCAGCCCTGGCCCACCCAGAAGGAGGTGAGGTAGGCAGGGTATCCCTTCTCCAAAAGCGAGACTTCCAGCATCAGTAAAAGTGAAGGCTCAGTGGTAGCTTGGGCTTGGTGATGGAAGACAGCAGCAGGAATGGCAACAGTGGCTGAATTCAAAGGACTCTAGGGACGGACAGTCCACTTCCGGTACCGGAGCCATAGGGACATCTCTGGGAGTGGAGAGGCCAGCAGCAAACTCCATGGGCTGAGCAACAGCAGAAGCAGCACTAGCTTCTGAGGCTCCTGGAGTGACTCAAGGAGCAGCAATGATGAGGGTCTGAGCATGCCTGTCTCTCCCACTTACAAAGAGGGTTGTTCTTTAAATCAAGAATTAATTAATTAATCAATTAATTAATCAAGAATTTACATAGCAGAATGCCTTGACAGAGATGAAACTTTTTTATCTCCTTCAAATACCATATGATACCACTTATATGTGGAATCTAAAATGTGACGCAAATGAACTTATCTACAAAACAGAAACAGACTCACAGACATAGAGAACAGACCTGTGGTTGCCAAGGGGGAGGGGGGAGGGGAGGGATGGACTGGGAGTTTGGGATTAGCAGATGCAAACTATTATATAGAGAATGAATAGAAAAAAGGTCCTACTGTACAGAACAGGGACCTATATTCAATATCCTATGATAGGGCTTCCCTGGTGGTGCAGTGGTTGAGAGTCCGCCTGCCGATGCAGGGGACACGGGTTTGTGACCCGGTCCGGGAATATCCCACATGCCGCGGAGCGGCTGGGCCCGTGAGCCATGGCTGCTGAGCCTGTGCATCTGGAGACTGTGCTCCGCAATGGAAGAGGCCACGGTGGTGAGAGGCCCGCGTACCGCAAAAAAAAAAAAAAAAAAAAAAAACCCTATGATGAACCATAATGGAAAAGAATATGAAAAAGAAAGTTATTCATGAATAACTGAATCACTTTGCTGTACAGCAGAAATGAACACAACATTGTAAATCAACTATACTTCAATACAATAAATGTTAAAAAACAATTTTGGCTCCTTTATTTTTACCACTGAAACATGAAGAATAACTCCCCTTTGAAGGGGGTGCTTGTGTAAGGATTTAAGAGAGCTGTACTTAGAAGAGGTAATGTGAGGATTTAGGAATGCCGGTTTTAATTGGGTTGGCCAAAAAGTTCGTTCGGCTTTTCCTGTAACAGCATAAAGCACCCGAACGAACTTTTTGGCCAACCCAATATAAGGTTGTATTCAAAGTTGTAGGGTAGCCCCTATTCAAAGAGAAGTCACACCCCCATTGTCCCCAAAGAGGGAGCAGCCAGTCCATTTAAGGTGCGTGTGCAAAAGAGAGGCGCTGGCACCCTGAAGCAGAAAGAGAGGGAGAGGGCTTCCCTGGTGGCGCAGTGGTTGGGAGTCCGCCTGCCGATGCAGGGGACGCGGGTTCGTGCCCCGGTCCGGGAGGATCTCACATGCCGCGGAGCAGCTGGGCCCGTGAGCCATGGCCGCTGAGCCTGGGCGTCCAGAGCCTGTGCTCCACAACGGGAGAGGCCACAACAGTGAGAGGCCCGTGTAATGCAAAAAAAAAAAAAAAAAAAGAAAGAGAGGGAGGGAAAATGATCGAGGTCAGGGTCTGGGTGTAGGGGACACCAGAATCTGGGTGTGCCTTCTGATACCAGTTGGAGATCGGCATTCACCCTGGAGGTCCTGAGCACCATGAACCTGGGTGATCACGGTGCAGTTCTGCTGCAAATGGGCATCGGGCCAGTGCCTGAAGCAACGGCTAGAATAGAGGAGCCATCATGCCAGCGCTGCAGTCCAGAGAATAAGTGCCCAGGCAGTCTGCCACTGTGCTGTTAGAGCCCCATTTATTTTTGTCTTCTAAAGGAGCCGCCCATCAATTTTCCAGTCACTGCATGAGTCATAGTCTTGTTCCCCAAGCGTTGCTGCAACGCCGCCTCCATTCCACCCTCTTCCCCCACTTCCTGGACTCCATCTGAGATGCCAGTTACCAAGTCTGTGTATGAATTGGGGGCTGGGCTGGGTCTCATACTCTGACGCTAGCACAGAGCCACAGGGGGCAGGGAGACGGGAAAGAACTGGGTCCTAGTTACGTGAGTATGTGACAAAAAGTGATATTCAAACCATTGAAGAAAATAATGGATCATTTTATTTTTTGGCCATGCTGCGAGGCATGTGGGATCCTAGTTCCCTGACCCGGGTGGAACCTGCGTCCCCTGCATTGGAAGCGCAGAGTCTTAACCCCTGGACCGTCAGGGAAGTCCCAAGAATGGATCATTTTAAAATGTTGGGTAAATTGACTTGTAATTAGGGGAAAAAATACTAGCTCATTACTTCACTGCATCTAAATAAATACAGACAGGCCAAAGATTTAATGTAAACATTTTAAACATAAAAGTAACTTCAAAATAGGAAAAACAATAAGTAAATAATGTTGAGTACAAACAATTGGAAACTTCTGTGTGGCAAAAATTTTTAAACCACATATACGTTTGAAACATAAGTGACAATCAGGAAAATAATAAGGGTAATGCGAGGCAAAGGCTTTGTATTCATAATATTAAAAGAGCTCATAGAAAGCATGAAAAATTAAAACTTCAATAGAAAAAAATGGGCAAAAGTCACAAACAGGTAATTAAAATGCAAATGGCCAATGAATATATGAAAAACTGTTCAACTTCATTAATATTCAAAAAGGCAAGTTGAAACAATAACAAGATAAATTTCACTGTCAGATTGGCAAATTTTTAATTGCTGAAACTCACAAATTAACGAGGTTGGAAGAAATGTGTACTTCGAGCTTTTTTTTGTGGGCATGTAAAATAGTACAACTCTCCCAGAGGGCAATCTGACAAGAAGTATCAAAGCATAAGATGTATATACTCTTTGGTGCAACAATTCTGCGTGTGGGACTTTAATCCAAAGAGATTATTACACACATTTGAAAAGATGTATTCAGACCTTACCATTTTGAAAAATGAGGAACAACCTTAATATTCCTCTGTAGGGGCTATTTAAGTAGTTGTGGTACATGTATCCCTGGATTACTCTATAGCTCTTAAAAAGAATGATGTAGGGCTTCCCTGGTGGCACAGTGGTTGAGAGTCCACCTGCCGATGCAGGGGACACAGGTTCGTGCCCTGGTCCGGGAAGATCCCACATGCCGCGGAGCAGCTGGGCCCGTGAGCCATGGCCGCTGAGCCTGCACGTCCGGAGCCTGTGCTCCGCAACGGGAGAGGCCACAACAGTGACAGGCCCGCGTACGGCAAAAAAAAAAAAAAAAAAAAACTTCTGCTGACAATTCTACCACTCCATCTCCATCTACACCCACCATGTCTCGCTTCTCTCCTCTTTAATAAGAGGCATCTCTCCCCCATCAAAGGCCAACATCTCTGCCTGTTCTTTTTTTTTTTTTAACATCTTCATTGGAGTATAACTGCTTTACAATGGTGTGTTAGTTTCTGCTTTATAACAAAGTGAATCAGTTATACATATACATACGTTCCCATATGTCTTCCCTCTTGCGTCTCCCTCCCTCCCACCCTCCCTATCCCACCCCTCTAGGTGGTCACAAACCACCGAGCTGATCTCCCTGTGCCATGCATCTGCTTCCCTCTCTGCCTGTTCTTAACCTTCCCTTCATCTTCTTGGTGACTCTCCACAATTGATTGCTTTTTCTCTCTCATGAGTCTTCAAACTCTGTCTCCCTTGCCTCCTCTCTCCCATCTTAAACAGGCAAACACCCTTCCCTAGAATTCACCTCCCATCCCATCTATGGTCCCGTCTCTTTCCTCCTCTTCACACCAGATTTATTGAAAGAGCATCTTATACACGTGACCTCCAGTCTCTCTCCTCCCTTCTACTTCTTCCTGCTCCATAGTAACTGCTCTCATCAGGGTCACAAATGGCCTTCTTGTGACAAAAGTCAGAGGATGCCAGTCCTTATCTCTCTTGCCATCTCAGCAGCATGACTCTGCAGATTAGTTTCTCCCTGGGCTTCCAAGATATCTAATTCTTTTCATCTTGCTCCTTTCTGTTCATATCCATTCAGTGTCTTTTTTTTTTTTAAGGGTGTCATTCTTTGGTTTTTAAACTTTTATTTATTTAATTTATTTATTTTTGGCTGGGTTGGGTCTTCACTGCTGTGTGCAGGCTTCCTCTAGTTGTGGTGAGCGGGGGCTTCTCTTGTTGCGGAGCACGGGCTCTAGGTGTGCAGGCTCAGTAGGGCTCTAGGTGCGTGGGCTCAGTAGTTGTGGTGCACAGTTAGTTGCCCCGTGGCATGTGGGATCTTCCCAGATCAGGGATCGAACCCCTGTCCCCTGCATTGGCAGGCAGATTCTTAACTACTGCGCCACCAGGGAAGCCCCCCTTCAGTGTCTTTATTCACCTCTTAAATGACGCTGTCCTCAGCTCTTCAACACTCTCCACCAGTGTTCTCATCCACTTCCATACCTCTATCACCATGCTAAGGGAGATGACCTCTAGATCTACAGAAACAGCCCAGATTTCTCTGCTGAACTCCAGACCTAAATATGCATTTGCTTAATGCACACACTCAAATCTGTCACTTTTGCCAACTCATTAAACTCCCCTTAACCTATGTTCTTGAGTGTAATATGAAAATGAGATGCCTACCTCTTATATCCTTAAAAATTTTTTTGAAATAATTATGGATTCACAGAAAGTTGCAAAGACAGTACAGAGAGGTCCCCTGTGCCCTTCACCCAGTTTCCCCCAGTGGTTACATTTTACATAACTATAGTACAACATTAAAACCAGGAAATTGACATGGGAACAATGTTTGTAATTCTATACCATTTTATCACCTGTGTGTGTTTGTGGACCCACCACTGCAATCAAGACACAGAACTATTCCATCACCACAAAGAGCTCCCTATTTCCAACTTTTTACATGTTTCTTTCTTTTTTAAAAATTCTCATCAGATCCTTGAGTGAAGGGACATCTATGTTATTTGGTTTTGTGTTTTCAGAGTCTCATTGGTGCCTTGCTCTTAGAAGGCACTGCTAAATGTTTGTGAAAGCAAGAATGGAAGAATGAAGAGGGATTCTATCTATGGAGGCCAGGGACAGTTGCCTGGGATCCAGAACAGGTTATGACAATGCTTAGCTCCAAACCAGTGGCCAGGGACCTGAGGACAGAGGCCTCCTCCTTGGATTTATCTCCTGTTTGAAGAATATGTTGGCAGATACAAGAAGCGTAAGAATGGTGAGGCTCACCCCACATTAATTCCAAGAATCACAGCTCTGCCTGTAGTAGAGAAGGACTTTCTCAGTCCAGTACCTTTTGTGGGAATCTCTCACATCACACCACATGGCCACTTACCCACTCCACCCATCTGAAGCCTGCCCTGCTCTGCGTCACATCACTGGCACATTCTCTGCTTGCTGGAAGAATCAGGAAGACCATCCTGACCTCATCTGGTTTGCAACCTGGCCAGCATGTGGGGCAACATTTGTCTCAAGGCTCAAGGAAAGTGTTCAGTCCTAGGGCATGATTTTAAAATTTTTTCTTAGTAGTAATTGCTCTTGATAGATAAGTAATATTTTTGTTTGCTCAGTAATTATTATAGTCAATAGGAAAACTCTGAAGCTGGGAAGAGAGAAAAGCATAGAAGAAAACAGCTAAAGAAACTGCATAGACAATTACACACACATTCATGGCTATACACACCCCATATAGAACGTGTGTGTGTGTGTGTGTGTGTGTGTGTCACCAAATTACTATTCCTATTAGAAGGAGAAATAAGGGAATATTTATCAAACATGATCCATGTTATTATAATAGATTTTAATCAGAGCAAAAGTCAGTTTGTGTTCCCTTAAATAGCATGGTTAAAGCCTCCAAAATGAGAAATATTAGCTTGGAATCTCTTTGTCAGCAATGAACAATTTGGGTTGTCTAGTCTGCAAGCCTCAAAGGGCAATTATTTGATTTCCAAGTCTTAACCTCGTTTATCAGTGGTAGTTTATAAACTTGGTGTAGCGATTTGTGAGCTGATGTCATGCTTACAGCAGGGTGGTTTGGAAATGGTCCAAATGGGAATTCATTTTCTTTTTTTTTTTCTTCCTTCTTTTTTTTTTTTTCTTTTTGGCCACGCTGCATGGCATGCAGGATCTTAGCTCCCCAGCCTGGGATCAAACCCATGCCCCGTGAAGTGGAAGTGCAAAGTCTTAGCCACTGGACCACCAGGGAAGTCCTGGGGATTCATTTTCGATGGAGGAAGGGAGAGGCATGGAATTAAGGCAATACTTGGCTCCATCATCTGGGAAAACTGGGGGGGGGGGTTTGGAAGTACAGTGTGTCTTGTCATTAAGTGGAAGACCCACTGACCTCATGTCAGACTGTGTTTGATTTTAAAGATCGATGTTCACAGAGAGCACATACAGGATGGACATGGTTAGAAGGACAGGGATCTTGTTTAATTCACTGGTGTTTCCTCAGTGCTCAGAATAGTTCTTGGTGGATGGTGGACTCAGAAAATTTTTGTTGAATGAATAGTCAATACTTACACCACATACAAGGGAGAAAGGACAAATCAATAAGTGTTCAATTATCAACCAGCCCAGGGCACTCTGGGTAATAATGTCACAGCTCAGACTTAGCCACAGAGCCTGTTGGGTCACAGCAAAATTAAAGAAGATTGAGAGAGAAACAAGGAGTCAGAAGAATAAGGACAGAGGGGACAACCAAACCAGCTCTGGAAACCATCTGTAGTTCAGGGCCAGCTTGGGTTGGGTTTGGGCAAGTTGGTCCAGTCTGAAGGGGAGGGAATGACAGCGTGAGTCCCAGTGACAGGCTAGAATCAAAGTCAGGTGGATGGAGAACATTCCAGTCCTAGCAGAACCTAGTCAGTGGCTGAAGATATGAGAGAAAGGATTTAGTCTTATAGGAGAGGGATCTAGAAAGAACTAAGAAGGTGAAAGGATCCAAACACCAGCAAAGTACTAGACTTCAGGACAGTGGAATGGAGATCCACCCAAACTTACTGGGATGACCTGGCAGATGACTGGGGAAGGCTGATATCTGGTAGGTCCACAGGGATGTCCAAGGTGCCTGGTTTTCTAGGTCATTTTCTAATCCTGAAGGTTCACCAACTGATGGGCAAGGGCTCATATTGTAGGCAGGGCTGAACCTACAGGTAAAGGGAAGCAGATCAGCCCCTCACTGTGTGCTTCCATGGTATCCTCAATATGCTTTGGGGTAACGCTCATCACACTTGCAATTCCTTCAATGACTTGTGTTTCTTCCCGGTGCAAGGGGCTGTTTTATTTTTATTATCACTGTATGCACAGCACCAATACTTGGCACATAGTAGGCACAAAATATGAGTAAAAGAAAGAACCAGGGCCTCTCTACAGAAGAGGCTTGGGAAAGCAGAGACAGACTCTGAGACTTGGCAGACTTACATCCCGGCAGTATTTCTCACCCCCTCCACCTTTCATGTCCTTGCAATGGTCAGACTGGCATTGAGAAGAAGGAAGGAGACTAGTCATGGCCAGCCTTGCAGAGTAAAGCTCAACAAGGGAGCCCAGAATGTATATATATCTATGTTTTGGGTTAGCCAAAAAGTTCGTTCGGGTTTTTCCGGAAGATGTAAGATGTTACAGAAAAACCCGAACGAACTTTTTGGTCAATCCAATATAACTGAGTCATTTTGCTGTACTGTAGAGACTGGCACAGCACTGTAAATCAACTATACTTCAGTTAAAAAAAAAAGAAAACAAAACAAAACAAACAAATGAGGCACCCTGGCCACACTGCCCCTTTTTTCCTGAGCAGCCCCAGATTTTCAGTTGCAGTTATATACTTTGCTCTTTAAAGAGTGTATTGTCATGCCAGCATTTTCTTCTACTTTACTGAAGAGAGCTAGTAAGACAGTATGAGTTTCAAGGAGAGGAAAGATGAGGAGCAGAGAGAGGAAAGAGAGAAAGAAAAGGGAGAAACTGCTAAGGAGAAGCAAATTGGAAATCTCTGAGCTATTTTCCATGTTTCAAGAGACAAATAAAATCACAAAATCTCCAACTTAAAGACTGCTGAGACTAAAATATCAAATTGCTTAGCGTTTGATTTAAATTATATCAACTAAGTTAATCTCTCTGGGTATATCATGCCAGTTAGAAGTATCATTTGAGAATTCTACATGAAAGTGATTTGTAACAATGGAAAACAGAAACATTGTTATTTAATAAATACAATTTTGTAGACAAAGTTTTTTCAACTATAGGATGAATGGAGGAAGATGTAATTCAATACATGGGGTCCTAGAGTACTCTTATATGGTTTTGGGAAACAAGACATTCATCGATGTGCCTGACCGAAAGATATTGCTCAAGAGTCACATGTTGAATTAATAAACAAACAGATATCTAGGTTGTAGGCTTAAGAAAAAAAGAAGAAGAAAAGAAAAGGAAGAAATTAAGATACCCTAGTGCCACTTGCGCCAGGACAGGATAGGGATTGCTGATGGCCCACCTCCCAGTTGCTGCCCCCATCCTGTCTACTCCTGGCTTCCACTCTCCCAAAACACTGCAGCTGCAGCAAACTGCAACCTCGGGAGAGCCATCCTAGAGACAGAGGGAGCCCTGCCCACCGCATCCCAGCACAGCAGCCACCTTTGTTCTGAGCGCCTGACTTCCCGTACCATATACACTGAAGTCCTGCTCTCCTGTGGTTACTTGACCTTTTAGGGCTTTTTTCCTTTGTAGCATAAGCATCTCAATCAGTGAGACAGATCTGGAAGGTCATACACTCTACAATGCCTCTGAAACCAAAGCTAATAAATAGCTGAAAAATGGGTGAATGGCGGGAAAGAAAGACTCTGTGTGTGTCCATGTGAGATTTTCAACTAACGGGAAAATCACTGTAAATAGAATTCCAACAGGACAAAATCCTATCCAACAGGAAATTGTAAATGGTCCTAAGAAATAGCAAAGAACATAAACTGTTTGCAGAAAAAACTGAGGGATGACATCATCACCTCTAAAAGGACTCAGTGTCTGAAAAAAAAATAAACTGACCCATGAAGCAAAGAGATAACAGGAGCATATCTGGAATGTGTGATTCTTTACCCCATATTTTCATAGAAAGTTCAAAAAAAAAAAAAAAGGATTTCAAGCATGATTCTAAGAGGGAGGAGGGAAAAAACTAAGTGAACATACAGCTTCTATTCTAGTGGAGTGACAGGTAATAAACCAATAAACAACACAGTATATAATACAGTGTCATGTACTAATAAGCACTCTAAAGAAAATGAAGCGATGGAATGCTTTTTTACATAGGATAGTAAGGAAAGGCCTTTATGAGGAGATGGTATTTGACAAAGATCTGAATGGAGTGAGGACACAAATAGTGTGGCTATCTAGGGAGAAGAGTATTCTAGGCAAAGGAAATAGCATGTGCAAAGGTCCTGAGGCAGGCACATGCTTGGGGAGCTCCCAAGAGAGCAGGAAGGCAAGTGTGACTCAAGAGGTATAAGGAAAAAGGGTAGGAAATGAGATCAGAGAAGTAGGCAGGGGCCGGATCACACAGAGTCTTGTAAGCATGATGAGGACTTTGGATTTTGTTTAAGATTAGCCGTAAGCCACTGGAGAGAGTTGAACGGTGAAATGACATTATCTGACTTAAGTGTAGAAGGATTGTGAGGGTGAGAATGAGAGCACAGACAGTTGTTGGGTGACAATCATCTGGATATGAGATGATGCTGCCTTAGCCTGGGTAGTAAGAAGACACTGTATTTGAAGGGAGACGTTATAATAGCCTTGTTGTCAGGTTGGTCACAAGGTGTGAGAGAAAGAAGCATGGAAGTATATGTTCTGAGCAACTTGGGAGAATGGTATCACCATTCACTGAGGTGAGCATCATTCAGGAAGGAGCCATTGGGGGAGGGGAGGTGTTGAAAAGTTTGGTCTTGACTGGTTAAGAAGATGTGAGAGATATATACATGTAATGGAATATTACTCAGTCGTAAAAAAAAGAAAGAAATAATGCTATTTGCAACAACATGGATGGACCTAGAGATTGTCATACTAAGTGAAGTAAGTCAGACAGAGAAAGACAAATATCACATGATATCAGAAACAGACTCACAGACATAGATAACAAACAAAGGTGGGGGGAGGGATAAATTAGGAGTATGGGATTAACAGATACAATTACTATACATAAAATAGATAAGCAGCAAGGATTTACTGTATAGCACAGGGAGCTACGTTCAACATCTTACAGTGGAAAATAATCTGAAAAAAACATATATATAACTGAATCACTTTGCTGTACACCTGAAACTCACACAATATTGTAAATCAACTATACTTCAATAAAAAATTTTGGTCTTGGACATGTTAATTTTGAAATACAAATTAGACATCCAAATTCAGCAGGCAGTAGCAATGAGATTTTACAGTGGAACATTAATAAAAATAGTGACTAGAGCAAGTATTTCCACGACAGGTTCGAGGGCCTGTGTGGCGACAGCAGAAGGATAAAATAGGAGCCACATCGCAGGCAAGGAGAACCGAAGGTGAAATGGTGGCCAGCAGTTCAGAGGCCCTCGTGCGGTGGTGGCGGGCACGGCGTCAGCCAGGTGACAGTGGCAGCATTTGGGCAGGTAAGGGAAGGGGATTTCTCAATTGGGTACAAATAACTCCAGTGTCACACTTGTTTTCACCCTGTCTATAGATTCTGAGACCGAGGGTGTGAGGCAAAAATAAATCACTTAGGGCTTCCCTGGTGGCGCAGTGGTTGAGAGTCCGCCTGCTGATGCAGGAGACGCGGGTTCGTGCCCCGGTCCGGGAAGATCCCACATGCCACGGAGCGGCTGGGCCCGTGAGCCATGGCCGCTGAGCCTGCGCGTCCGGAGCCTGTGCTCCGCAACGGGAGAGGCAACAACAGTGAGAGGCCCGCATACCGCAAAAAAAAAAAAAAAAATCACTTAATATTTCTAAGCCTCTTATTTTTATCTGTAAAGTAAGGAAGATAGACTAATAATACTAATAAGAGTGAATAATTATTGAATATTTTCTATATGCTGGATGCTGTACTAATTATTGTACAAGGACTGTCTCCTTTAAATGTCACAATAACCCAGAAGACAGATGTCATTTTACAGACAAGGAAACTGAGATTTAAAGAAGTCAAGGAACTCTCCCAGGGTCACATAGCTTGTAAGCGGTTAACAGACAGAGACCAGGATTGAAATCCAGATAGTCTGACTCTAGAGCCTGCTAAACAGTTTGACATTCAGCTCTCATGCCCTCTTAACATAGGATAAACATGCCACCTCACATAGGTGTTACATATGACAAAGCACTCCTGAGAAGCACTGGCATGTTTCATTCAGGGTGCCTAAGGTAGTAGTAGCTGGCCAGCATCAAATGGCGTGGTGGGCTGAATGGTGCCCTTCTGTCCCCACTGCCTCCTCCCCATGACCATTAGGATGTCCATGTCCTAATCTCTGGAACCTATGGCTGTTACATTATATGGCTAAAGGGATTTTGCAAATGTGATTAGACTGGGGATCTTGAGATGGGGAGATTGTCCTGGATTATCCAAGTGGGCCTGAAGGCAATGTGAAGATGGAAGTAGAGGAAGATTGAAATTTAAAGATGCTATGCTGGAACTTCCCTGGCGATCCAGTGGTTAAAACTTTGCCTTCCAATGCAGTGGGTGCATGTTCGATCCCTGCTTGGGGAGCTAAGATCCCACATGCCTTGCGGCCAAAAAACCAAAACATAAAACAGAAGCAATATTGTAATAAATTCAATAAAGACTTTAAAAATGGTCCACATCAGGGCTTCCCTGGTGGTGCAGTGGTTGAGAGTCCGCCTGCCGATGCAGGGGACGCGGGTTTGTGCCCCGGTCTGGGAGGATCCCACATGCCGCGGAGCGGCTGGGCCCGTGAGCCATGGCCGCTGAACCTGTGCGTCCGGAGCCTGTGCTCCACAATGGGAGAGGCCACAGCAGTGAGAGGCCCGCGTACAGCAAAAAAACAAAACAAAACAAAAAAATGGTCCACATCAAAAAAATCTTAAAAAAAAAATAAAGATGCTATGCTGCTGGCTTTGAAGATGAAAGGTCAATGAGCCAAGAAATGCAAGAAGGGACTTCCCTGATGGTCCAGTGGTAAAGAATCCGCCTTCCAGTGTAGGGGATGCACATTTGATCCCTGGTCGGGGAACTAAGATCCCACAAGCCGCGGGGCAACTAAGCTTGCGCGCCACAACTACTGAGCTCGTGCACCTCAACAAGAGAGCCCGTGTGCCGCAAACTACAGGGCCCACGGGCCCTGGAGCCCACGCACCACAATTAGAGAAGAGAAAAACCTGTGCACCACAACTAGAGAGAAACCCAAGTGCTGCAACGAAGAGACCACGCCACAAGGAAAGATCCCACATGCCTCAACGAAGATCCCATGTGCTGCAACTAAGACCCAATGCAGGGGCTTCCCTGGTGGTGCAGTGGTTAAGAACCTGCCTGCCAATGCAGGGGACATGGGTTCGAGCCCTGGTCTGGGAAGATCCCACATGCCATGGAGCAACTAAGCCCGTGTGCCACAACTACTGAGCCCACATGCTGCAACTACTAAAGCCCACGTGCCTAGAGCCCATGCTCAGCAACAAGAGAAGCCACCACAATGAGAAGCCTGCGCACTGCAACTAGAGAAAGTCTGCACGCAGCAATGAAGACCCAACGCAGCCAAAAATAAAAATAGATACAAATTAAATAAATTTAAAAAAAAGACCCAATGCAGCCAAAAAAAAAAAAAAAAAAAGGAATACAGCTCTAGGAGCTGGAAAAGGCAAGGAAACAGATTCTCCCCAAGAGCCTCCAGAAATGAATAGCCCTGCTGACACCTTGGCTTAGCCTACTGAAACCAATTTTGGACCTCTGGCCTCCAGAACTATGAGAGAATAAATCTGTGCTGTTTTTAAGCTGTCAAGCTGGTGGTAATTTGTTACAGCAGCCATAGGAAACTGATACAACAGGGAAGTGTGGCAGGCATGGCAGCTACTGGCGAAGGTGATGTAGAATTGGTGAGGTGGTGAAAGTCCCTGGACGTCTTCAAGGGTAGAACTGTCTGTGAGAAAATGCTAAGAAGTAGCCTCAAGCTTGGGATGGATGTAATTTCTAACCAGCTCATAGAAGGCTGTGCTTCCAGAAATGTCAGGAACTGGTTTCCCACCATGAAAAGGTATGTTGAATCAAAGCAAGTTGTGTGCTGCCCAGACTTTCTTTAAGGTTAAGGACTGACACACCTGCACCAGGTGAGATTGGATTCCAGGCTTTGGGGGTGAGGAATGGCACCTTGGCTTGGCACCCAGGACTGTGCCTTGTACATAAAGGGGCTCCAGTAAAATTGTCCTTTGTTTTCTCCTGGACAGTGTGGCTCAAAAACAAGAAACACATAGACATACAAAGACATTCTCTTTCTAGATTTCTAAACAAAGCCCTGGGGAAAAATTTTCTACCCAAACTTAAAGGATTAAAGAAAGTAATGACGCATAGGGAGTGGTTCTGATTCTAAGGAAATTCATGCTGTTTTTCATGCATATCCAGACTCATGAGCATTCTGCCCATAGAAGGAAAAAATGTCAGCATTAGCAACAACAAGTTACCACGGTACCTGATTTATCGCTGGCTCTGGGGTAACTGCAAACATATTCCGTAAAAATTTCATTTTAATCAACCATTGTGTGACTAATTTAAATACCAATACACTACCTTTTTTTGGAATTAAATTAAATTAATTAATTAAGTTATTTATTATTTTTGGCTACGTTGGGTCTTCGCTGCTGCGTGCGGGCTTTCTCTAGCTGCGGTGAGCAGGGACTACTCTTCGTTGCAGTGCGTGGGCTTCTCACTGCGGTGGCTTCCCTTGTTGCTGAGCACGGGCTCTAGGCACATGGGCTCTAGGGTGCAGACTCAGTAGTTGTGGTGCACGGGCTTAGTTGCTCCGCGGCATGTGGGATCTTCCCAGACCAAGGATCAAATCCATGTACCCTGCATTGGCAGGCAGATTCTTAAACACTGCACCACAAGGGAAGTCCCTACACTACCATTTTCAACGGGACTATCTAAATTGCCAAAAGTTGTTCCCTGTAAAGGCTGCTTGCCAAACACTGGGAGTATTGCTGATTTGCTCCCAAGGAAAGCATCATTCACAGAATGACATTGTATCATTTCAGAACTCCAAGGTTTTTAGAAAGCTTCAAGTACACTTGGTTTGAGTGACATTGAACATAATGGGTTTTGGTACACAGTTATTAGAATTCACAAATTCAACCCCAGATACGTCATTTTTATTATTAATTTTTTCCTGATTATTAAAAACAGTGCATGTCATTGTAAAAAATTTAGGAATGCAGAAAAGTGTATAATAGGAAAATACAAATCAGCCATAACAGAACCACCTGGATACAGAACTATTAGCATCTTACTGAATTTTTAAATATATTTTATTTCAAGACAATTTTTAAATGTTTATATACTAATGTGTGTGTGTTTTCTTTTTACAACATTCAGAACATACTGAAAAACTACAACCTGAATTTTTATTGTATCACAAACATTCTCCCAGGTCATTAAATATTCTTGAAAAAATCTGAGTTTACTGGTTGTATCACATGATTTACCATACTTATTAGTGATTTTACATTATTGGATTTTAGATTGTTTTTCCAAGATTCAATTATGAGTCTTGTACTTAAATATTTATGACAACTTCTAATCATTTCACTAGCTAAATTCTTAGAATTACTGGGTTAGAGGATAGTAATTTTTAAAGGTCCTGATACAGAAAGGTAATAACAGTTTATATTTCCACCAAACTTACACCCATTCTGAGTATTATCTTGTTTATATTAAAAATTAAGACTCAAGAACAAACAGAAAGACTCCAACAGTCATAAACATGCACATGTCAGATCATAAGTAAATCTACCTTTCCTGAACAGACAACTGAAATTTCCACCTGAACAGACAATTGGAATTTCTAGCAGAGTTTCACATTTACAGCCAGTTTTTAAAAAGCAGTGTTTTCCTTCTTACTTCTTTTCTGGGGTGTGTGTGTGTGTGTGTGTGTGTGTGTGTGTGTGTGTGTGTTTCCGGTGAGCGTCTATAACTTTTAGAATCAGGAAAACAAATCCTAAGTTAAAAACCTGAGGATACTCAATAGTTGTACAAAGACTTGCTGAATTAGTACACCTATCTATACACATCTTTCAGTAATAGAACACAATCAGAATATTTGCTTTCCTTACCTGTCAAATGGGATCCAGTGAAAGAAAGACTCTATTTTGTGTGTTTGTTATTTTTGTTTGTTTAGTTTACCAGAAAGATTTTTAACAGAAAGAGAACAATGCAACTGGAACAGTTAAAAGAGGCACTGCCTTAGATGGTGTTGCTTGAGTTTCTTTGCTCAGAATGGAAGGGAAAATGATCTTTTTCCATTAAAAATCCCAAAAGATTCCTTTACCCCTCCACCTGCCCCTACCTCTTCTACCATCTCTTTTCTCCTCTACCCATCAGACTTTTGAAAGTTGTCTACACTTACCGGGAGGCTTCGCTTCCTCAGCGCCCCTTTCAGTTCACAGTTGCATCACAGCTCTGTGCCAACCATCTGCTAAAACATGATTTTCAAGAGCAATCAGTGACTTTCTATTGAGAAATCCATTGATTACATTTTGTCCTTATTTGAGTGGATCTTTCTGCTGAATGTATTGCTGGAGACGACTTCTTCCTTAAAATTCTCAACCCTTGGCTTTGGTGACACCATATTTTCCTGAGGCTTCTTAAGCCCTTCTAATCCTTTCTTCTTGGCCACCTTCCTAAGCTCCTGTTCCACTGCCCACTCCATAGGTCTCGATATTCTCTCATTTTCCCACTAGCTCTCTTCTCTTTTTGCTCTACGTGTCCTCCCTGGCAGACCTCACACACTCTTACAGTTGTAACAGATACCTGAATGCCAAGTCTCCCAAACTGATACCTCCCTAAAGCCCCAGACACACAAATCCGTCTGTTCAACTTATCCATTGAAATCTACCACCACAGACACTGCCAGTGAATTGACTGAAATCGGTCTTTGACTTTTCCTCCTTTGTTAATCGTATTTTCTTGCACTTAACTTCATATTTTGATTTTCCCTTGCTCAATTTTTGATCATATGCCTGGGTGATTAGTTAGGATGATTTCTCAACATCATAAAATGTTGTGGAAAAATACACATATTTGGTGTATGTGGTTTCCCAGTTTTCAGCGATACAATAATCATTTTTCATTAGGAAGATACACTTTTTCAAAGACTTGTCCAAAAACATATCAGGTTGCCTTTTGGTGCAATAAGCAGGAATTGATTAAAGTGAAATATAAAGGCATGCTTGTGCTCATGTGCCTCTGACTAACATATCTTATTCAGGTTGGGTGGGGATTGGCTGTGTTTTCTAACTCAAGGAATGGACTTCTTATGAAAGGTCATCTGTCTAATGCATCCAGCCTTGTCAACTAAAAGTGCTAGCCATCTTATCTCTGTCTCTTTGAAGCACTCCAGCATACATAGCTCTAAGAGCTGATAAGATATTCCATGCTGTAAGACTCCAGTAGGATAAAAACTCCCCTCTCTTCAGAACTGCTTTAAAAATTCTGACCTGCGAGAATAAGAAGAAAAAATCCTGGACAATAGTAAATTCAACATCATGTAAGGTCTGAATGTTAATAATTCACTTTAATTATTTGCATATATTTAGCACATCATTTGACAACTTTCACATGCCCGCTACAGAACGCAGCATCCTTTTGCCTTAAAGCCAAGATACATTTGGATGTCTGTAGGCCTCCTCTTCACTTTTAGGAGGAAGGAGATTCTTTAGAATCCGCTCTATTCATGTGTTTGTAATAAACCATCTTTCCTAGTCTTCCTTTTACAGCCTATTAACATAAATGACCCCCACCCTTTATTACTATCCCCCTTCTAGTAGACATGTAGAGTCCCTCTCTTGAGTGAAGATCTCTAGGTTGGGAACTGACATTATTATGCATCTGGCAATGTTATTCATTCAGTCAGTCAATAAATGTTTTTGAACACTTGCTATGTTTCAGGCATTGTTCTGAGAACTTCAGATTTGGCCTTGAGACAAAGAGATGAGGTCTGTTCTCACAGACGTTAAATTTCTGGGGGTGGGTGGGTATGATTTCAGTCAATTAAAAAATCGAGTGAACAAGATAATTTCAGGAATTGCTATGAAGAATAGATAGCCCAGTAATGTGCTAGGGAGTGCGGTGGCAGGGGGGGCTACTTCAGATTTGATGCCAAGGGAAGGGTCTCTGAGCTGGGGGTCTACAAAGGTAAGCCACCCCTCACTCCCAGCCTGGTCTGACAAAGAGGGATTGAGAAAAACTAGCTGAACTTCCCTATGAAATACACTAAAAGCTTTCTCAGTGACAGTGGGGGTGGGAAGTAATCTTAGGGAGATTCTTTGATGTGAACTGATGTTTTTTTCTTCTCTTCCCACTTCTTCTGACTGGAGCCAGGACAGATGTCAGAGTCCTGGATTTCAGGAAGCAGGCACAGTGTATTTGTTTCCTAAGGCTGCCATCATAAACTACAACAAGCTGGAACAACGGAAATGTACTCTCTCACAGTTCTGAAGGCTAGAAGTCCAAACTCAAGTTGTTAGCAGGGCCATGTTCCCTCCAGAGACTAGGGAAGGATTCTTCTTTGCTTCTTCATAGCTTTTGGTGGTTGCCAGGAAACCTTGGTGTTCCCCTTGGCTTGCGGCAGCATGACTTGAATTTCTGCTGCAGTTTTCCCATAGCCTTCTCCCCTGTATCTCCTCTGTGTCTGTTGTTATTAAAAAATAAATATTTTTAATAAAAATTTCCCTCTTTTTATAGATACCAGTCATTGGATTTAGGAGGACCTACCCTAACCCAATAGGACCTCATCTTAAATTGGTCACATCTGCAAAACCCTACTCCAAATAATGTCATATACACAGGTCGTGGGTAGACATGAATTGGGGAGGAGGGGAAAATATCCAACCCACAGTGGAGTCAGCTGGAACTGTCATCAGTGGGAGGAAACATACCCCAGTAACTTGGTGTCATCCAGGGACTAAAGAAGAAGGCAAACTGCGGGGACCACCTGAGAAGCATGGTCTGTGGAGTCTCGGAACAACGTTACTTGGTACATAATTTTAACTTTGCTTCTAGTGTCATCAGCCCCCTCTGTCATCCTCGAGAATTGAGTTAGGTGTGGCTGGGCCTTCGGGCCTCAGCGGGCGGGTGCCGGGGCTTCACCTCCAAGGCGGGTCCCCGGGTAGAGGCCGGAGCGTCTAGGCGGGTGCTGAAGGGCGGCGGGAGGTGGAGTGGGCACCACACGTGACCCACACCCTCCGCCTTATCCCCCACCCACCCACCCAGGGAAGTGGGCCAGATCCTGGAGCCGCTAGCGCTTGCGGACTGCGGCAGCCGAGAGGCCGTGGCACGGCCGGAGAAAGCCATCGCGTTCGCCTACAGGCTCTGCACCGCGGACACGGACGGGGTGGAGCCCGTGCAGTCAGTCCTGGAGGATGGATGTCTGTGCTTAAGATCCGACAATGTGGCAGAAGGCAACTGTGCCGGAGAACTGTTACAAAACTCCCGTCGAGATGTGGAGGAGTATTTTGTGGCCCCCCAGGTCGTATCTCTTGGCCAGAGCTAGATGAAAAAGAGCCCCTCTCACACTGCTGAGGACCTGTTCTGCGAAGGCGTGCCCCATGAACACGTGGAAGTGCAACGACTATTTTGTTATTATGAACACGAGTGTTCCCGCTCCCTTCAGCCACCTGAAAAAAGTGATGGTTAGGGATCTTTTAGTAACTAACTCTTCTGAAGACAGAATTGGGAAAGATCTAGCTAAAACAAGGCAAAGAGTCCCCGATGCCAATGGAAGTAGAAGGTATTGCCAGTTTCCAAGAAAACGGATCAAGTGTTTACTCACAGGCTGTTCAGTATGGAAGGCTTTATCCCCTCCCCAAAAGACCGTCTACCAAACGGCACTTAAGTGAATTTTTCTACTCATGTAACTGTTAGACATCGCATCTGATCACTATGTGACAACCTGAGTTGTCCCTTTCAGTTGCTGTTTCCATCGACTTGAGCAGCCTTTTATTTTTACTGAACACACTAAATTTGTTCCTGGGTACCCACTGTATTCCAAGCAGAGGGCTGACTTTCTGCTAAAGTTAAAGGAGTAAGGAAGCAGCTTTGGGAGGTGATGTATATGTTTACGGCCTTCATGGTTGTGATTTCATGCGTGCGTACTTAACCCCAAACTCACTGACTTGTATACATTAAATAAGTACAGCTATTTACAGGTCAGCTATATTTCAGTAAAATTGTTTTAAAAAAAAAGAATTGAGGGCTTCCCTGGTGGCACAGTGGTTGAGAGTCCGCCTGCCGATGCAGGGGACGCAGGTTCATGCCCCAGTCCGGGAAGATCCCACATGCCGCGGAGCGGCTGGGCCTGTGAGCTATGGCTGCTGAGCCTGCACGTCTGGAGCCTGTGCTCCGCAACGGGAGAAGCCACAACAGTGAGAGGCCCGCATACCACAAAAAAAAAAAAAAAAAAAAAAAAAGAATTGAGTTAAATTTGTTAAACCGCCAAAGCCTCTTAGGAGTTGTTTCAGGAGATGGCTCAGAGTAGTTGAGTCCATGATTAAGCAAAGTGGGCGAGGAGATCACAGCAGCCCAGAGAGGCAATTGCCACACAGCGGGTTGATCAGCAGTCTCGACCTGAGAAGACAACAAAACCAGGACTACCTGGGTGTCCTCAGAAATGTTTGGCAACAAAATCTTTAATGATGCAGGCTTCATTCACCCACCCAACAACATTCCTCAAATATCTGCCATATGCCAAGTACCTTGTTGGTGTTGGGAAAAATGCTCAGCAACAGGAAGCTGGTCCCTGCTCTTGAGAATTTCACTGTCATCAAGGAAGGTGAGAATTTGAAAGATGGTGTTATTTGGATACAAAGGAAAATGTGACCCCAGGAAGCTGAATTGAGGACATGACTTACACTGATTATAAAGTGAGGGGTAGCACAACAAATGTTGGTTGATTGCCTCCCACGTGCCAGGCACTGTGCTGGGTACCAGCATCCAGAAGCACCATCCTCCCTGTTCCCCTTCCTTTAGCTTCTCCTTCACTGTTCCATGGAATCTTTAGACACAACAAATCTATAAGACATTGATGTCCCTCTGACCTTCCCCAAATAATTCCTTTTTGTGTGCTTCATTTGGAAATAGCCCTATAATAGTATCAAATACCAAACACTTGATCACTCAGCATTCCAGCCGGAAAAACCCAAATCAGTGTCCCTCTCCTTCATTTCGATTTAAACCCCATGGCACAAAGACACATGGCACAGGGTCCAGAGCAAAGTAGACATTCATTCACATTTACAACTACTCTGCACCAGGCACTGACCAAATGTTAGTTCCCTTTTCCTTCCTAAATAAATATCACAGGTTTGCTTGTTGGTCACAGCAATGAGTTTAGTATAAAACAAATAAAATTCTGATGAGTCATCTCACTATAATTTAGCCAAAGAAAGAATCACTGTAGTTCAGAATTTCAGAAAAGTTATACCTTCTCAAGATCTTACAAGAACCCATCTCCAGCTTTTCTTTAATGTTGAATTTCCCTCCAGGCATAGTTCCTGTTACGTAATCCTCTTGTCTTCTCCTCTGATCCTCCATCCAAGATAGAGAGTCACTCACTATTCAGTTTGGTCAACTACAGGCAACTTGTAATACTTTTGTCTAAATAAAAGTTAGATGGGCAGTTTACATCTATCTTATAAGAGCTTCTAGAAATCAATGTCTAAGCCATCTCTTGTGAACACACCTGATCTGACATGGCTCACTGTTCTTTTACAATGATGGACACCATGACATTTTGGAGTGTGATGGAAGACCAGAGTTTCGGGGTCAGGTCTAGTTTTGAGTCCCTATTCTTCCATTTGCTTCCTGAGTGAACATAGGCAAGTTCCTTAATTTTTTTCAGCTGAAAATCATAGCTATAGTTTTGGACTATAGTGAGAACTAGAAACCATCTATGAAAACTGTCTGGCAAATAATAGGCACTGAATTCGTGGAAGCTATTCCTATTATTCTAGTCATGTCCAGTAATCTACATAATCTCTTGGATCTATTTATGGTGGCTTCTGACATTTCTACTTTTGCTTTTTTTACATTGGTTAGGAATGTACTTGTAAAAAATAAACCTGGTGTCTTCCAAATGCAAGGGGTGGAAAACCCAATGAAGATTACATTACATAAAATGGAGTGTCCTGGAATTCAAGCTGTGAGATACTAAACAGATTACCTACCATGGACGGGTGGTGAGGTCATAGCTTAAAATAATTTGGCAGAGTTAAACCAGACTAGCACAGACTTCTGAATTCGCACATAGCACAAAAGGTAGGTCTCCTATGCCCAAATAAAGAGGTTGACTCATGCCGTCTGCGTGAAACATCTGAGGAACAAAGTGATATCATCCGAGGAGGGAGGCTGACTTCATTCTGAAAATGTTTCTCTTCTGTCTGGTTTTGGGCTTGGGACTTCTGGGGCTCCCATGTCTCATGATTTCCATCGGTTGCTCTTAAACTCACCCCTCCTTGAGGGAGGCAACATCAGCTCCTGCCTATCTTTAAATTTCCTGTATGATATAAATATTTTTCCTTGTTTGGCACAGTATCTTGTTTCCACTCTGCTCATTCTGTTGAAACTGGTCTCAGAAGGGTTGCTAAAAATAGTCTAGTTGCCCCATCCAATGGATTCTTTTAAGTTTCCTTCCCACTGGAACTGTACGCTGTGGTTGACATGTAGATCAACTCTTCTTCCTCGCCCCTTTCTTTGCTTCCGTATATTTGTCTCATGATTCTCTTGATTCTGAAGATCACTTCTTCCAAGGCTTCTTCACTTGTTTCTCTTCTACAGCTCACCCTTAGATGTTCTCCAGAGCTATCATTCCAGCCTCTTCTCTGACCACAGGCCCCCTTGGCAAGCTCATCTCCCCTCTTCCCTGATCTCAATCACTGCTTCTGCAACAACCTTCTCCAGACCAAACCTGGACAGGTCACTGCCGCAGCTGAGAACCTTCCATTTTCACTGTTGCTTTCAGGATAGAGTCCACACACTCTAGGAAGACTGTTGCCTCCTTTATTACCTGGATTAGCAAATCTTCTGACCTTCATCTCCCACCATGGAGCTTCTTCTCTGCCTCGGGTCATGCTGCTTCTCTGTTTCTCCACCCACTGCCTCCAAAAATCTTATAGGTCCTCTAAGATCCCATTCAAGTGCCACTTCTACAACGTCTTCCTGAGCAGCTTCCTCCCTGCCACCCTGGTGGAATTAGTGGCTTCCTTAACACATAACATTTTTGCATACTACGAGTGGAGCTCTTCCCACATTTTGTTACTGTCTGTTCCACACTTATTTGTCTGTTCCTGTAGACGGTGATTTCTTGAGAGCAGAGATATTACCTTCTTTGTTTTATTATTATTCACACCACCCAGCACAGTGCCTTGCAGATAATTACATTCTCAAGAAATACTTCTCCGTTTGAAGTGAATCTATTTTTCAAAAATCAGCCTTATAATCAGGTCAGTTGCTTTGCTACTTGCAACAGAAGGGAGAGAGAGACACAAACTCTGCCATGCACTCAATGTATGTTAGGCCATATTGGACTTTCTTGGCAAAACTCTTTTCCACACTCTCTGTATATAATTTAACTGTGGCCAAAAGAAAGGTGTGTTCCATGCTTTTTTATGCACAACCAACTCCCAGGTCAGCTAAATTCCAATGCAGAATCATCAGAAAGAACGAACATGTCTAATCTACTCTGTGTGAATAAAGGGCATCCTCCATTAAGTTGAGTAAGCCCTTCTAGAACACCAGGGTATCATTTGGTAAATTTCTTCTCCTAGGAGATTAAATAGGGCCTGGATATATGTTATAATAAATGCACATAAGCTCTCATTTTGTTCAGCAAATAAATGGTTGCTTAAGATTAAGACTGGATCAACTCAAATGTATCATGTAGCCAATCCAGACAGAAATAAAGCTCATGACAATGGTTGTGAAGAGCACAGTTTTTCTATTTTCACCTGCTCTATTCAGTCAAGGTCTACTTCAACAATGATCTCTGTACAGGAATATCTAATTAAGTTCTTTAGCTCAGGATTTCATAAAGGCAACAGAAAAAGTCTGTGAATGACTGAATTTCTACTGCTTAATAAGGGTGCATACAATGTATATGTTTCTATAAAATAATGGATAACATGTATTAAGCAATAGCATGTGTATGTAAAGCCCTGGCTGTATATCTTATATGGATTATCTCATTTCCTCACAGTAACCATATGAGGGGAACTGTTATTATCCCCATTTTACAGATGAGGAAACTGAAGGTCAAAAGGTCAAGTAACTTCCAAGTGTTACAGAGCTACTGCACAGTCAGCTGGGAGTCAAAGACTGAATCTGACACCAGCGAATTTAGGGGATAGAAAGAGATTTTTTTTTTTTTTTGCGGTATGTGGGCCTCTCCCTGTTGTGGCCCCTCCCGTTGCGGAGCACAGGCTCCGGACGCGCAGGCTCAGCGGCCATGGCTCACGGGCCCAGCCGCTCCGTGGCATGTGGGATCTTCCCGGACCGGGGCACGAACCCGTGTCCCCTGCATCAGCAGGCGAACTCTCATCCACTGCGCCACCAGGGAAGCCCAGAAAGAGATTTTTGATGTCAGTTACTAGCACCTGTTTATGAAAGGAAGGATGATGACCCATAAGCCATGTGAACAAGGAAACATGGTCAGTCAGGTCTCAATCTTTATGCACTTTCTTCCAGCCCAGGCTTTATCAGTTACAGGTTCAGAAGACTTTATTTCTTTTTGAAGTGGAAAAGGGAATAGGAAAGGGAGAGATGCCGAGGAAGTTAAAGTATATGAATGCACATTTTCCTGCTCAAACCTAGCTTATAACTATGTGTGGATAAGTGGAGGCTGTGCTCAAAATCCCTTAGGACCTTGACAGTGGGTCTGACTGCACCTTAGCAGAAACAATTCCGCCTTTGCCTGGCTCTCTCCTCCACCGCCCCAGGGGAGCTCTGCAGCTTGGAGCCCAGGGGACTGTAGTACAGGATGGTCAAGCACTGCCACGCAATTACTTCATTTATATGGACATTTCTTTTGTAAAGTGACATTTCTCTTTCACTTTTTCCTGTGTCTACTAGAAAAATACTCCTATATCCCTTTTGAAGTGGAAGAGCCAGAATACTGAATTGTATCTCTAAGAATAAATGTTACCAGTTCTCAAACAAATCACTTCAAGGCTATCATTTAAAATAGAATTGCAATTATTATTAAATGCAATAATTAATGCATGGTATTAGCTAAAAATTGTATTTAAAAAAATCTTAGATGGATTATTAATGACCAATAATAATAATGGTACAGCAAAATACAAAGCATTTGACAGCACACTGTATTGCTGAGGGTGTGGGAAAACAGACATTCTTGTATATTACTGGTAGGTGTGACAATTGATGATGATTTTCATAGACAGCAATTTTGAAATAACTATTGAAGTTACAAATGCATTTACAGATGATTCATAGGTGATTCACTGTAGCTTTGTTTTGTAACAGTGAAAGACTGCAGCCTAACTATCCATCAACAAGGTATACACAGTGTAAACCTAAAAGGACTGAAGAAGCTCTGTTAGTGATATGGAATGATAGTTGGGGTGTGTGTGTGTGTTTATACCATGGTGTGCTGGTAAATGTTCAACTACCAGCTCCCCAAGTGTAGTTCCATGAATGATGGTTGCCAAGTAAAGTGAAAGGGAAACGATGAAGGTGTATTCTGGAGCTTCACTGGTTCCTCAGTGCTGAGAGTGACTTCTTTGCCGGACTGGATAATAATTTCAAATATTGGAAGAATATTTCTTTAATTTTTTATTATATTCACAATGACAAACATTTAGGTTTAATTTGTATTATTAACATATTTACCATCATTTTCTTAAGTCTAGACAATCAGTGAAACAAAAAAATTAAGTACTGATTGTATCATATTCTCATTTCTGTGGTGGAAATACTCCCACTATGGCCAGTTTCAAGCTACAAATGCAACATCACTGAATACAGAGTTGCAAAGAGATGCACGTACCTACATGAACATCATTATACAGCATTTACACCTTTCAGATACAGTAGATGCAAATAATCTCACAACACACATATAATAGAGAAATGTAGTAAAATAATTAGGAAGTGATGAAATTTTAGTATTTATTATCTGTTATAATTTATTTAATTGTAAGTTTCTTTTATTTCTTTTAAAATAGTGGCTGTGTTTGATAACCAGCACACAAAACTCCTGAAAGTTTAACAATCAGCTCTGATGAGTTGGTATGAGCTGGCACCAGCATACCACCAGGTATAAAATTAGATAGTTCCCACGGGGAAACAGAAAACACACTTAGATGAAAATCTGAAGAAAATTTGGGACTTCCCTGGTGGTCCAGTAGTAAAGAATCCATCTTCCAATGCAGGGGACACGGGTTTGATCCCTGGTCGGGGAACTAAGATCCCACATGCTACAGGGCAACTAAGCCCGCGCACCACAACTATTGAGCTCACACGCCTCAATGAGACATCCCATGTGCCACAAGCTACAGACCCCATGCGCTCTGGAGCGTGCAAGCCACAGAAGCCCAAGCACTGGAACGAAAGATCCTGCATGCCTCAACGACCTGACACAGCCAAAAAAAGGAGAAAAAAATCTGAAGAAAATTTATTGAAGGGTGTGATCAAGGTTAAGGAAACACAAAGAGAGGCTGCCAAATCTGTGAATATCCAGAAAAAGAATTTTACACTTTAAGTGAGTGAATTGTATCATATGTGAATTACACATCAACAAAGCTGTTTTTAAAAAAGAGAGAGATGCTGAGGCCCCCAGGGACCAGCAGTGGCAGGAAGCCACCATCATCCCTAAGTCTCATGGGGCAAGAAGACGGAAGGGTGTTTTCAGAGCCTGTGTGAGATAAAGACCCAGAGGAGGCGCTCCCAGCAAGAGCTGCAGCTGTAGAGGGATTCAGCCACTGCCCCAACAGTAGCTCAGAAGCAGAAAATGTCAGTGGTGGTGGTCGTGGGGAATAACCCAACCTTTTTCCTCTCCTTCCCTTCAATCTACTGATGCCTCACATTGACCAAACTCAGCTCTAAGTCAGAGGATAAGGCAACCTGGGTGCTATTTGCCTACAAGTCAACTCCCTGACCACAGAGCAGACCCATGAAAGGTAGATAATGAATCTGAGGGCAAACAGAGAATACACACACACACACACAAGTATTTGCTAATAAGGTATATATAGAGAATATTTCTGGAAGAAACACAAGAAAATTGTTAACACTGGTTGGCTCCCAGGGAAAGAGAAAGATCGAAGGATATAGACTTTTTCACTCTATAACATTTTATAGCTTTTGAATTTTGAACCATGTGAATGTATCACCTATTTCTAAAAGTAAATAACATTTACATTTAAAAAATGAAAACAAATTTAAAAACAAGGAAGTCTGTGGTAGTCATTAGGTTGTTCATGAATAGCCTGATACTTTTCTCCTGAGTGCAGAGTAGAACTGTAATTCTCTATGCCTGTTGAAGTTAGGTGTGACTACATGTCTTATTTGAAGAATAAAATATGAGCAGAACTAATGTACATCAAACCAGGCAGAAGCTTTAAGAGCCAGTGCATGTATTGCCACTTTCTCTTTTTCCCGCCTTATAGATCATGGAAGCATCATGGAACCCCTGTGAGCCAGAGTCCATGACATACAAGGAGTAGACACCCTCCCTCCTACCCCACTACACTAACATTGGACTTGTAGCATGAGTGAGAAATAATCTGTGTTGTTTTAAATTACTGAAATTATGGGATTGCTTGTTACCACAGCATAAACTGCCCTGTCCTTGCTGATAAAAAATGGAACCAGATGACTCCTGGCATTATTTCCAAGTAAAAAATATTTTAAAGAATATTTAAATTTAGCCTCTTGTATTAAAAACAATACACATATTTGCACCCATGGAAATACCATTGTTATTTTTGGGGGGAGGGCATGCGGCTCGTGGGATCTTAGTTCCCCAAACAGGGATTGAACCCAGGCCCTCAGCAGTGAGAGCGTGGAGCCCTAACCACTGTTCCACCAGGGAATTCCCAAAATATCATTGACGTTAATGACAGTATGAATGTTGATTTATGAATATTAATTCTAAGCTTAAATTTGGCAATTTATAACAAAACCTAAAAGATGCATACCTTTTGAACAAACAATTCTACTCCTAGGAATTAATACTAATGAAATAATCAATAATAATGGCTAAATGTTATTGAACAATTATTAAGCACCAGGCACTCTTCTAAGTGCTTTGCACAAATTAATTTAGCATGCTTATAGCAATCCTATTATGTATATTATTATTATTACCTACTATTATTATTACACTTTTACACAAGGAGACTGAGGCTTAGAGAAGTTGAGCAACTTGTAAAAAATTATATAATGGAGGACCTTCAAGATGCAGAGGAGTAAGACGTAGAGATCAGCTTCCTCCCCACAAATACATCAGAAATACATCTAGGGCTTCCCTGGTGGTGCAGTGGTTGGGAGTCCGCCTGCCGATGCAGGGGACACAGGTTCGTGCCCCGGTCCGGGAAGATCCCACATGCCACGGAGCGGCTGGGCCCGTGAGCCATGGCCACTGAGCCTGCACATCCGGAGCCTGTGCTCCGCAATGGGAGAGGCCACAACAGTGAGAGGCCCGCGTACCACAAAAAAAAATATATATATATACATCTACACGTGGAACAACTCCTACAGAACACCTACTGAACGCTGGCAGAAGACCTCAGACCTCCCAAAAGGCAAGAAACTCCCCACATACCTGGGTAGGGCAAAAGAAAAAAGAATAAACAGAGACAAAAGGATAGGGACGGGACCTGCACCAGTGAGAGGGAGCTGTGAAAGAGGAGAGGTTCCCACACACTAGAAGCCCCTTCGCCGGCGGAGACTGCGGGTGGCGGAGGGGGAAAGCTTCAGAGCCGCGGAGGAGAGCACAGCAACAGGGGTGCGGAGGGCAAAGCGGAGAGATTCCCGCACAGAGGATCGGGGCCGACCGGCACTCACCAGCCCAAGAGGCTTGTCTGCTCACCCGCCGGGGCGGGCGGGGCTGGGAGCTGAGGCTCGGGCTTCGGTCGGAGCGCAGGGAGAGGACTGGGGTTGGCGGCGTGAACACAGCCTGCAGGGGGTTAGTGCGCCACGGCTGGCCGGGAGGGAGTCCGGGAAAAGTCTGGACCCGCCGAAGAGGAAAGAGACTTTTTCTTGCCTCTTTGTTTCCTGGTGCGGGAGGAGAGGGGATTAAGAGCGCCGCTTCAAGGAGCTCCAGAGACGGGCACGAGATGCGGCTATCAGCGCGGACCCCAGAGACGGGCATGAGACGCTAAGGCTGCTGCTGCCGCCACCAAGAAGCCTGTGTGCGAGCACAGGTCACTATCCACACCTCCCCTCCCGGGAGCCTGTGCAGCCCGCCACTGCCAGGGTCCCGTGGTCCAGGGACAACTTCCCCGGGAGAACGCACGGCGCCTCAGGCTGTTGCAATGTCATGCCAGCCTCTGCCGCGACAGGCTCGCCCTGCATTCCGTAGCCCTCCCTCCCCCCGGCCTGAGTGAGCCAGAGCCCTCTAATCAGCTGCTACATTAACCCCGTCCTGTCTGGGCAGGGAACAGACACCCTCAGGCGACCTACGGACAAAGGCGGGGCCAAAGCCAAAGCTGAACCCCAGGAGCTGTGCGAACAAACAAGAGAAAGGGAAATCTCTCCCAGCAGCCTCGGGAGCAGTGGATTAAATCTACACAATCAACTTGATGTACCCTGCATCTCTGGAATACCTGAATAGACAAGGAATTATCCCGAAATCAAGGTGGTGGACTTTGGCAGCAACTGTATACTTGGGGTTTGCTGTATGCGACAGACTAGCTTCTGATTTTTATGTTTATCTTAGTATAGTTTTTAGCGCTTGTTATCATTGGTGGATTTGTTTATTGGTTTGGTTGCTCTCTTTTTAAAAATATTTTTTTATTTTAATAATATTTTTTAATTTTTAATTTTAATAACTTTATTTTACTTTATTATTTTTTCTTTCTTTTTTTTCTCCCTTTTCTTCTGAGCTGTGTGCATGACAGGGTCTTGGTGCTCCAGCCAGGTGTCAGGCCAGAGCCTCTGAGGTGGGAGAGCCAAGTTCAGGACATTGGACCCCATGTAATATCAATTGGCGAGAGCTCTCCCAGAGATCTCCATCTCGATGCTAAGACCCAGCTCCACTCACGACCAGCTAGCTCCACTGACAGACCACCCCATGCCAAACAACTAGCAAGATAGGAACACAAACCCACCCACTAGCAGAGAGGCTGCCTAAAATCACAATAAGTTCACAGACACCCCAAAACATACCACCAGGCACAGTCCTGCCCACCAGAAAGACAAGATCCAGCCTCATCCACCAGAACACAGGCACCTGTCCCCTCCACCAGGAAGCCTACACAATCCACTGAACCAACCTCACCCACTGGGGGCAGACACCAAAAACAACAGGAACTACGAACATGCAGCCTGCGAAAAGGAGACCCCAAACACAGTAAGTTAAGCAAAATGAGAAGACAGAGAAATATGCAGCAGATGAAGGAGCAAGGTAAAAACCCACCAGACCAAACAAATGAAGAGGAACTAGGCAGTCTACCTGAAAAAGAATTCAGAGTAATGATAGTAAAGATGATCCAAAATCTTGGAAATAGAATGGAGAAAATACAAGAAATGTTTAACAAGGAACTAGAAGAACTAAAGAGCAAACAAACAAGGATGAACAACACAATAAATGAAATTAAAAATTCTCTACAAGGAATCAATAGCAGAATAACTGAGGCAGCAGAACGGATAAGTGAACTGGAAGATAAAATAATGGAGTTCACTGCTGCAGAACAGAATAAAGAAAAAAGAATGAAAAGAATTGAAAACAGTCTCAGAGACATCTGGGACAACATTAAATGCACAAACATTCCAATTACAGGGATCTCAGAAGAAGAAGAGAAAAAGAAAGTGTCTGAGAAAATATTTGAAGAGATTATACTTCAAAACTTCCCTAATATGGGAAAGGAAATAGTCAATCAAGTCCAGGAAGCACAGAGAGCCCCATACAGGATAAATCAAGGGGAAACATGCCAAGACACATATTAATCAAGCTATCAAAAATTAAATACAAAGAAAAGATATTAAAAGCAAAAAGGGAAAAACAACAAATAACATACAAGGGAATCTCCATAAGGTTAATAGCTGATCTTTCAGCAGAAACTCTGCAAGCCAGAAGGGAGTGGCAGGACATATTTAAAGTGATGAAAGAGAAAAACCTACAACCGAGATTACTCTACCCAGTAAGGATCTCGTTCAGATTTGATAGAGAAATTAAAACCTTCACAGACAAGCAAAAGCTAAGACAATTCAGCACCACCAAATCAGCTTTACAACAATTGCTAAAGGAACTTCTCTAGGCAGGAAACACAAGAGAAGGAAAAGACCTCCAGTAACAAACCCAAAACAATTAAGAAATGGTAATAGAAACATACATATCAATAATTACCTTAAGTGTAAATGGATTAAATGCTGCAACCAAAAGACATACACTGGCAGAAAGGATACAAAAACAACACCCATATATATGCTGTCTACAAGAGACACACTTCAGACCTAGGGACACATGCAGACTGAAAGTGATGGGATGGAAAAAGATATTCCATGCAAATGGAAATCAAAAAAAGCTGGACTAGCAATTCTCATATGAGACAAAACAGACTTTAAAATAAAGACTATTACAAGAGACAAAGAAGGACACCACATAAAGATCAAGGGATCGATCCAAGAAGAAGATATAACAACTGCAAATATTTATGTGCCCAACATAGGGGCACCTCAATACATAAGGCAAATGCTAACAGCCATAAAAGGGGAAATCAACAGTAACACAATAATAGTAGGGGACTTTAACACTCCACTTTCACCAATGTACAGATCACCCAAAATGAAAATAAATAAGGAAACACAAGCTTTAAATGACACATTAAACAAGATGGACTTAATTAAAATTTGTAGGATGCTCCATCCCAAAACAACAGAATACACTTTCTTCTCAAGTGCTCATGGAACATTCTCCAGGATAGATCATATCTTGGGTTACAAATCAAGCCTTGATAAATTTAAGAAAATTGAAATCATACCAAATATCTTTTGCAACCATGATGCTATGAGACTGGATATCAATTACAGGAAAAAAACTGTAAAAAATACAAACACATGGAGGTTAAACAATATGCTACTAAATAACCAAGAGATCACTGAAGAAATCAAAAAATACCTAGGAACAAATGATAATGAAAACACGACGACCCAAAACCTATGGGATGCAGCAAAAGCAGTTCTAAGATGGAAGTTTATAGCAATATAATCCTACCTCAAGAAACAACAAAAATCTCAAATAAACAACCTAACCTTACAATGAAAGCAATTAGAGAAAGAAGAACAAAATACCACCCAAGTTAGCAGAAGGAAAGAAATCATAAAGATCAGATCAGAAATAAATGAAAAAGAAATGAAGGACACAGTAGCAAAGATCAATTAAACTAAAAGCTGGTTCTTTGAGAACATAAATAAAATTGATAAACCATTAGCCAGACTCATGAAAAAAAGGGAGAAGACTCAACTCAATAGAATTAGAAATGAAAAAGGAGAAGTAACAACTGACACTGCAGAAATACGAAGGATCGTGAGAGATTAGCACAAGCAACTATATGCCAATAAAATGGACAACCTGGAAGAAATGGACAAATTCTTAGAAAAGCACAACCTTCTGAGACTGAACCAGGAAGAAACAGAAAATATAAACAGATCAGTCACAAGCACTGAAATTGAAACTGTGATTAAAAATCTTACAACACACAAAAGTCCAGGACCAGATGGCTTCACAGGAGAATTCTATCAATTCTATTCAATATTTAGAGAAGAACAAACACCTATCTTTCTCAAATTCTTCCAAAATATAGCAGAGGGAGGAACACTCCCAAACTCTTTCTACGAGGCCACCATCACCCTGATACCAAACCAAGACAAAGACGTCACAAAAAAAGAAAACTACAGGCCAATATCACTGATGAACATAGATGCAAAAATCATCAACAAAATACTAGCAAACAGAATCCAACAGCACATTAAAAGGATCATACACCATGATCAAGTGGGGTTTATCCCAGGAATGCAAGGATTCTTCAATATATGCAAATCAATCAGTGTGATCCACCGTATTAACAAATTGAAGGAGAAAAACCATACGATCATCTCAATAGATGCAGAAAAAGCTTTTGACAAAATTCAACACCCATTTATGATAAAAATCCTCCAGAAAGTAGGCACAGAGGGAACTTACCTCAACATAATAAAGGCCATGTATGAAAAACCCACAGCCAACATCGTCCTCAATAGTGAAAAACTGAAACCATTTCCACTAAGATCAAGAACAATACAAGGTTGCCCACTCTCACCACTATTATTCAACATAGTTTTGGAAATTTTAGTGACAGCAATCAGAGAAGAAAAAGAAATAAAAGGAATCCAAATCAGAAAGAAGAAGTAAAACTGTCACTCTTTGCAGATGACATGATACTATACATAGAGAATCCTAAAGATGCTACCAGAAAACTACTAGAGCTAATCAATGAATTTGGTAAAGTAGCAGGGTACAAAATTAACACACAGAAATCTCTGGCATTCCTATACACTAATGATGCAAAATCTGGAAGAGAAATTAAGGAAACACTCTAGTTTACCATTGCAACAAAAAGAATAAAATAGGAATTTTATAATAATAAACCTACTTAAGGAGACAAAAAACCTGTATGCAGAATACTAAAGGACACTGATGAAAGAAATTAAAGATGCTACAAACAGATGGAGAGATATATCATGCTCTTGGATTGGAAGAATCAACACTGTGAAAATGACTATACTACCCAAAGCAATCTACAGATTCAGTGCAATCCCTATGAAACTACCAATGGCATTTTTCACAGAACTAGAACAAAAATTTTCAGAATTTGTATGGAAACACAAAAGACCCCGAATAACCAAAGCAATCTTGAGAAAGTAAAACAGAGCTGGAGGAATCAGCCTCCCTGACTTCAGACTATAATACAAAGCTATAGTAATCAAGACAGTATGGTACTGGCACAAAAGCAGAAATATAGATCAATGGAACAGGATAAACACATGCACATATGGTAACCTTTTTTTTTTTTTTTTGCGGTACGCAGGCCTCTCACTGTTGTGGCCTCTCCCATTGCAGAGCACAGGCTCCAGACGCGCAGGCTCAGCGGCCATGGCTCATGGGCCTAGCCGCTCCAAGCCATGTGGGATCTTCCCAGACTGGAGCACAAACCCATGTCCCCTGCATCGGCAGGTGGACTCTCAACCACTGCACCACCAGGGAAGCCCCCAATTTATCTTTGATAAAGGAGGCAAGAGTATACAATGGAGAAAAGACAGTCTCCTCAATAAGTGGTGCTGGGGCAACTGGACAGTTACATGTAAAAGAATGAAATTAGAACACTCCCTAACACCATATACAGAAATAAACTCAAAACAGATTAAAGACCTAAGTGTAATGCCAGACACTATAAAACTCTTAGAGGAAAACATAGGCAGAACACTCTATGACGTAAATCACAGCAAGATCTTTTTAGACCCACCTCCTACAGAAATGGAAATAAAAACAAAAATAAACAAATGGGACCTAATCAACCTCACAAGCTTTTGCACAGCAAAGGAAACCATAAAGAAGATGAAAAGACAACCCTCAGAATGGGAGAAAACATCTGCAAACGAATCAAGTGACAAAGGATTAATCTCTAAAATGTACAAGCAGCTCATGCAGCTTAATAACAAAAAAACAAACAACCCAATCCAAAACTGGGCAGAAAACCTAAACAGACATTTCTCCAAAGAAGACATACAGATGCCCAACAAACAAATGAAAGGATGTTTACCATCACTAATCATTAGAGAAATGCAAATTAAAACTACAAGGAGGTATCACCTCACACCAGTCAGAATGGCCATCATCAAAAAATCTACAAACAATAAATGCTGGAGAGGGTGTGGAGAAAACGGAACCCTCTTGCACTGTTGGTGGGAATGTAAGTTGATACATCCACTATGGAGAACAGTATGGAGGTTCCTAAAAAACTAAAAATAGAACTACCATATGACCAGCAATCCCACTACTGGGCATATACCCTGAGAAGACCATAATTCAAAAAGACACATGCACCACAATGTTAATTGCAGCTCTATTTACAATAGCCAGTTCATGGAAGCAACCTAAATGCCCATCAACAGACAAATGGATAAAGAAGATGTGGTACATATTTACAATGGAATATTACTCAGCCATAAAAAGGAATGAAATTCGGTCATTTGTTGAGACGTGGATGGATGTAGAGACTGTCATACAGAGTGAAGTAAGTCTGAAAGAGAAAAACAAATACCGTATGCTAACACATATATATGGAATCTAAAAACAAACAAAAAAACGTTCTGAAGAACCTTGGGGCAGGACAGGAATAAAGACTCAGACGTAGAGAATGGACTTGAGGACACAGGGATGGGGAAGGGTAAGATGGGACGAAGTGAAAGAGTGGCATTGATATATATACACTACCAAATATAAAATAGCTAGTGGGAAGCAGCCGCATAGCACAGGGAGATCAGCTCTGGGCTTTGTGACCACCTAGAGGGGTGGGATAGGGAGGGTGGGAGGGAGATGCAAGAGGGAAGGGATATGGGGATATATGTATACATATAGCTAATTCACTTTTTTATACAGCAGAAACTAACACAACATTGTAAAGCAATGTTATTATACTTTATTATACTCCAATAAAGATGTTAGAAAAAAAAAAAACCTTCCCTGAAAGCCATCAGGGAGTTTGGGTCTTTAGAACATGAGCTTCCCATTCTTGCTTGGCCCTGTAATAAACACTGTGCTTTCCTTCACCACAATCTGTTGCAGTAGATTGGCTTTGATGCTCACAAGTTTGGTTTGGTAACAGTCTGAGGATCTAACGTATAACATAGTGACTATAGCTGATAACACTGTATTACATAATTGAGATTTGCTAAGAGAGTAGAACTTAAATGTTCTCAAAAAAAAGGTAAATTTTAAAAAATTTCCACATCCTGCAATATGGATGAATTTTACATTGAACAAAGAACAACAGAATTCATAGTGGATTATTCTATTTATATGAAGTTCACAAACAGGCAGGACAATACTACAACGTGTGAAAATTCATGCATGGGTGGCAAACTCTACAGAAAAGCATGGATGTAGTGACAATAAAAGTCATGATAGTTTTTAACTTTGGAACAGAGAGGAGTAGTAAGGAAGAGGGCGCACAGGGGGAGATTACAGAGTTTGGCAATTTTGTATTTCTTGATTTAAGTGGTGGTACTTAATGTTGGTTTGAGATTAAATCCACCTCTACTTCAAGGTTTGTTCATTTTTATTTATCTATGTTATGTTTTACAAGAAAAATTTAATTTTTTTAATTGAAGCATAGTTGACTTACAATATAATACTAGTTTCAGGTGTATTACATAGGGATTCAATATTTTTCTAGATTACACATCACACAAAATTATTATATTATTGACTATATTCCCTGTGTTGTACATTATATCTCTGTGATTTATTTTCTAATACAAGTAGTTTGCACAAAAAAAGTTTAAAGAAAGCTATATGTCTAGGAAAATAAATGAAAGTTTCTCCTTACCTAAAGAAGTGAAAGTTCCTCTTTACATAACAGCCTTCCCAGGTCCAACTCCTGGGAACATCTGTTGGGTACCTCTTTCCTTATGCATATACCATATGCATATCTCTGTGTATATCACACCTTTTTAATTTTTTTTTTTGAAGATGTTGGGGGTAGGAGTTTATTAATTAATTTATTTATTTTTGCTATGTTGGGTCTTCGTTTCTCTGCGAGGGCTTTCTCTAGTTGTGGCAAGTGGGGGCCACTCTTCATCACGGTGCACAGGCCTCTCACTATCGCGGCCTCTCCCGTTGCGGAGCACAGGCTCCAGACGCGCAGGCTCAGTACTTGTGGCTCACGGGGATAGTCGCTCCGCGGCATGCGGGATCCTCCCAGACCAGGGCTCGAACCCGTGTCCCCTGCATTAGCAGGCAGACTCTCAACCACTGCGCCACCAGGGAAGCCCCTTTTTAATTTTTAAAATAAGTTTTACTATTCATATTTTTAAAAAATTATATAACTAATAGAGTACCCTGGATTTAAATCAATCAGCTTGAGTCCTGAGCTTGTACAAAATTTCAACCACCATGATATACTGTTACTTTTTTTCCCTCTGTTTCTTCTTTGACCTATAGACCTCTTAATTTCCAAAGGTATGGTCTCTTTCTAGTGATCCTGCTTTTCCAAACTTTACCGAGGAATAACTGACAAAAATAGTCATGTATATTTAAAGTGTATGACGTGATGATTTTATATATATAAATATTTTATTTTATAAATATAATGAAATAATTACCAAGATCAAGATAATTAACACATACATCACCTCTGTGTGTGTGGTGAGTATGCTTAAGATCTATTCTCAGCAACTTTAAGTATACAATACCTTATTATTAGCTGTAGTTGCCATGCTGTACATTAGATACTCAGAACTTGTTCTTCTATAACTGAAAGTTTGTGCCCTTTGACCTATATCTCCCCATTTCCCCCTCCCCTCAACCCCTGGCAACCACCATTCTATTTTCTGTTTCTATGAAATTGGCTTTTTGTTTTTTTAAGATTCCACATATAAGTGATACCATACCATACCATACTGCTGCTTCTTAAATAGCTTCAAGGATGTAACTCATAGCACTGCTTTAGAATCACAGAGCTGGGAAAAAAATTTGAAGTCCAAATGTGAGACAATGTTGAATTAGTTGCAGTCACACTGTGTGATAGAATACCATGCATGAGCAGGCACACGAAAAATGATTGTAATACATAGAATGAGAATAAGTTAACAAAATATTGTCCCATTTTTCAAAAAAGTATATGCATAAACAACAATCTAGAAAGCTTACGCTTGGGTAGTAGGTCTTGCATGAGTTTTTCTTCTAAGTGTCTACATGTATGTTTTGACTTTCTATAATAACATGAATAAATCTTTTTTTAAAGAACTTTACTGATATACAATTGGTATGCAATAAACTGCACATATTTAAAATGTACAATTTGACAAGTTTTGGCATATGTGTACAACTGGAAACCATCACCATCATCAAGATAATGAACATATTCATCACAGTTTAACCATTCATTTTTTGGTAGGCATTAAGGTTGTTTCAAATTTGAAGCTATTCAAAATAAACCTTCCATGAACATTCATGTACAAGTCTTTTCATGAACATATGCTTTCTCTTCTCTTGGATAAATACCTAGGAATGGAATGCCTGGGTCATATGGCAGCTGTTTCTTCAACTTTTGAGAAACTGCCAAACTATTTTCAAAGTTGTTGTATCACTGTACATTCCCAGCAGCCCATATGAGTTTCATTTCCTCCACACCTTCCCCCAACACATAATATGGTCAGTCTTTTAAATTCCAGCCATTCTAACAGGTATAATGTGGTATTCCACTGTAGTTTTTTGGGTTTTTTAAATTAAATTAAATTTATTTATTTATACAGCAGGTTCTTATTAGTTATCCATTTTATACATATTACTGTATATTACTGTATATATGTCAACACCAATCTCCAAATTCATCCCACCACCACCACCCTGCCCCACTTTCCTGCCTTTGTGTCCACACTTTTTTTCTCTACATCTGTGTCTCAATTTCTGCTCTGGAAACTGGTTAATCTGTACCATTTTTCTAGGTTCCACATATATGAGTTAATATATGATATTTGTTTTTCCCTTTCTGACTTACTTCACTCTGTATGACAGTCTCTAGATCCATCCACATCTCTACAAATGACACAATTTCATTCCTTTTTATGGCTGAGTAATATTCCATTGTATATATGTACCACATCTTCTTTATCCATTTGTCTGTCAATGGGCATTTAGGTTGATTCCAAGAACTGGCTATTGTAAATAGTGTTGCAATGAACATTAAGGTGCATATGTCTTTTTGAATTATGGTTTTCTCAGGGTATATGCCCAGTAGTGGGATTGCTGGGTCATATGGTAGTTCTATTTTTAGTTTTTTAAGGAACCTCCATACTGTTCTCCATAGTGGCTGTATCAGTTTACATTCCCACTAACAGTGCAAGAGGGTCCCCTTTTCTCCACACCCTCTCCAGCATTTGTTCTTTGTAGATTTTCTGACGATGCTCATTCTAACTGGAGTGAGGTGATAACTCACTGTAGTTTTGATTTGCATTTCTCTAATAATTAGTGATGCTGAGCAGCTTTTCATGTGCTTCTTGGCCATCTGTATGGCTTCTTTGGAGAAATGTCTATTTAAGTCTTCTGCCCATTTTTGGATTGGGTTTTTTTTTAATATTAAACTGCATGAGCTCTTTATATATTTTGGAGATTGATCCTTTGTCTGTTGATTAGTTTGCAAATATTTTCTCCCATTCTGAGGGATGTCTTTTCATCTTGTTTGTAGTTTCCTTTGATTTGCAAAAGCTCTTAAGTTTCATTAGGTCCCATTTGTTTATTTTTGGTTTTATTTCCATTACTCTAGGAAGTGGATCAAAAAAGATCTTGCTGTGATTTATGTTCAAGAGTGTCCTTCCTATATTTTCCTCTAAGAGTTTTATAGTGTCCTGTCTTACATTTAGATCTCTAATCCATTTTGAGTTAATTTTTGTGTATGGTTTTAGGGAGTGTTCTAATTTCATTCTTCTACATGTAGCTGTCCAGTTTTCCCAACACTACTTGTTGAAGAGACTGTCTTTTCTCCATTGTATATCCTTGCCTCCTTTGTTATAGATTAGTTGACCATAGGTGCGTGGGTTCACCTCTGGGCTTTCTATCTTGTTCCATTGATCTATATTTCTGTTTTTGTGCCAGTACCATATTGTCTTGATTACTGTAGCTTTGTAGTATAGTCTGAAGTCAGGGAGTCTGATTCTTCCAGCTCCGTTTTTTTTCACTCAAGACTGCTTTGGCTATTCAGGGTTTTTTGCGTCTCCATACAAATGTTAAAATTTTTTGTTCTAGTTCCATAAAAAATGCCATTGGTAATTTGATAGGGATTGCATTGAATCTGTAGATTGCTTTGGGTAGTATAGTCATTTTCACAATATTGATTCTTCCAGTCCAAGAACATGGTATATCTCTCCATCTGTTTGTAGCATCTTTAATTTCTTTCATCAGTGTCCTTTAGTTTTCTGCATACAGGTCTTTTGTCTCCCTAGGTAGGTTAATTCCTAGGTATTTCATTCTTTTTGTTGCAATGGTAAATGGGAGTGTTTCCTTAATTTCTCTTTCAGATTTTCTATCATTAGTGTATAGGAATGCAAGAGATTTCTATGCATTAATTTTGTATCCTGCTACTTTACCAAATTCACTGATTAGCTCCTGTAGTTTTCTGATGGCATCTTTAAGATTCTCTATGTATAGTACCATGTCACCTGCAAACAGTGACAGTTTTACTTCTTTTCCAATTTGTATTCCTTTTATTTCTTTTTCTTCTCTGATTGCCATGCCTAGCACTTCCAAATCTATGTTGAATAATAGTGGTGAGAGTGGGCAACATTGTCTTGTTCCTGATCTTACAGGAAATGCTTTCCATTTTTCACCATTGAGAATGATGTTTGCTGTGGGTTTGCCATATATGGCCTTCATTATGTTGAGGTAGGTTCCCTCTATGCCCACTTTCTGGAGAGTTTTTATCATAAATGGGTATTGAAGTTTGTCAAAAGCTTTTTCTGCATCTATTGAGATGATCATATGGTTTTTATTCTTCAATTTGTTAATATGGTGTATCACATTGATTGATTTGCATATATTGAAGAATCCTTGCATCTGTGGGATAAATCCCACTTCATCATGGTGTATGATCCTCTTAATGTGTAGTTGGATTCTGTTTGCTAGTATTTTATTGAGGATTTTTGCATCTATATTCATCAGAGATATTGGTCTGTATTTTTCTTTTTTTGTAGTATCTTTGTCTGGTTTTGGTATCAGGGTGATGGTGGCCTCATACAATGAGTTTGGGAGTGTTCTTTCCTCTGCAATTTTTTGGAAGAGTTTGAGAAGGATGGGTGTTAGCTCTTCTCTAAATGTTTGATAGAATTCACCTATGAAGCCATCTGGTGGTGGAATTTTGTTTGTTGGAAGATTTTTGTGTGTGTGTGTGTGTGTGTGTGTGTGACGTGGGCCTCTCACCGCTGCGGCCTCCCCCATTGCGGAGCGCAGGCTCCGGACGCACAGGCTGAGCAGCCGCGGCCCACAGGCCCAGCCGCTCCGCGGCACATGGGATCCTCCCGGACTGGGGCATGAACCCGTGCCCCCCGCACCGGCAGGTGGACCCTCAACCACTGCACCACCAGAGAAGCCCTGTTGGAAGATTTTTAATCACAGTTTTAATTTCATTACTTGTGATTGGCCTGTTCATATTTTCTATTTCTTCCTGGTTCAGTTTTGGAAGGTTATACCTTTCTAAGAATTTGTCCATTTCTTCCAGGTTGTCCATTTTATTGACATAGCGTTGCTTGTAGTAGTCTCTTAGGATGCTTTGTATTTCTGTGGTGTCTGTTGTAAGCTCTTCTTTTTCATTTCTAATTTTATTGATTTGAGTCCTCTCCCTCTTTTTCTTGATGCTTCTGGTTAATGATTTATGAATTTGGTTTGTCTTCTCAAAGAACCAGGTTTTAGTTTTATTGATCTTTGCTCTTGTTTTCTTTGTTTCTATTTCATTTATTTCCGCTCTGATCTTTATGATTTCTTTCCTTCTGCTAACTTTGGGTTTTGTTTCTTCTTCTTTCTCTAGTTCTTTTAGGTGTAAAGTTAGATTGTTTATTTGAGATTTTTCTTGTTTCTTGAGGTAGGCATGTATTGCTATAAACTTCCCTCTTAGAACTGCTTTTGCCACATCCCATCGGTTTTGGATCGCTGTGTTTTCATTGTCATTTGTCTCTAGGGAGTTTTTGATTTCCTCTTTGATTTCTTCAGTGATCTCTTGGTTAATTGGTAACGTATTGTTTAGCCTCCATGTGTTTGTGTTGTTTACGTTTTTTTTACCTGTAATTGATTTCTAATCTCATAGCATTGTGGTCTGAAAAGATGCTTGTATGATTTCAATTTTCTTAAATTTACTGAGGCTTGATTTGTGGCCCAAGATGTGATCTATCCTGGAGAATGTTCCGTGTGCACTTGAGAGGAAAGTGTAATCTGCTGTTTTTGGATGGAATGTCCTATAAATATCAATTAAATCTATCTGGTCTACTGTGTCATTTAAAGCTTCCGTTTCCTTATTAATTTTCTGTTTGGATGATCTGTCCATTGGTGTAAGTGAGATGTTAAAAGTCCCCACTATTATTGTGCTACTGTTGATTTCCTCTTTTATAGCTGTTAGCAGTTGCCTTATGTGTTGAGGTGTTCCTATGTGTGTGCATATATATTATTAATTGTTATATCTTCTTCTTGGATTGATCCCCTAATCATTATGTAGTATCCTTCATTGCCTCTTGTAATAGTCTTTATTTTAAAATCTATTTTTTCTGATGTGAAAATTGCTATTCCAGCTTTCTTTTGATTTCCATTTGCATGGAATATCCTTTTCCATCCCCTCACTTTCTGTCTGTATGTGTCCCTAGGTCTGAAGTGGGTCTGTTGTAGACAGCATATATATGGGTCTGGTTTTTGTATCCATTCTGTGAGCCTGTGTCTTTTGGTTGGAGCATTTAATCCATTCACATTTAAGGTAATTATTGATATGTATGTTCCTATGACCGTTTTCTTAATTGCTTTGGGTTTGTTTTTGTAGGTCCTTTTCTTCTCTTGTATTTCCCACTTAGAGAAGTTCCTTTAGCGTTTGTTGTAGAGCTCATTTGGTGGTGGTGAATTCTCTTATCTTTTGCTTCTCTGTAAAGCTTTTGATTCCTCCATGGAATCTGAATGAGATCCTTGCCAGGTAGAGTAATCTTGGTTGTAGGTTCTTCCCTTTCATCAGTTTAAATATGTCATGCCACTCCCTTCTGGCCTGTAGAGTTTCTGCTGAGAAATCAGCTGTTAACCTTATGGGAGTTCCCTTGTATGTTATTCGTTGTTTTTCCCTTGCTGCTTTCAGTAATTTTTCTTTGTGTTTAATTTTTGCCAATTTGATTACTATGTGTCTCAGCATGTTTCTCGTTGGGTTTTTCCCGCCTGGGTCTCTGCGCTTCCTGGACTTGGGTGGCTATTTCCTTTTCCATGTTAGGGAAATTTTCAACTATAATCTCTGCAAATATTTTCTCAGGTCCTTTCTCTGTCTCTTCTCCTTTGGGACCACTATAATGCAAATGTTGTTGTGTTTAATGTTGTCCCAGAGGTCTCTTAGGCTGTCTTCATTTCTTTTCATTCTTTTTTCTTTATTCTGTTCCACAGCAGTGAATTCCACCATTCTGTCTTCCAGGTCACTTATCTGTTCTTCTGCCTCAGTTATTCTGCTATTGATTCCTTCTAGTGTAGTTTTCATTTCAGTTATTGTATTGTTCATCTCTGTTTGTTTGTTGTTTAATTCTTCTAGGTCTTTGTTAAACATCTGTTGCATCTTCTCGATCTTTGCCTCCATTCTTTTCCCGAGTTCCTGGATCATCGTCACTATCATTATTCTGAATTCTTTTTCTGGAAGGTT
Source organism: Mesoplodon mirus (assembly GCF_964341445.2). Taxonomy (NCBI): domain Eukaryota; kingdom Metazoa; phylum Chordata; class Mammalia; order Artiodactyla; family Ziphiidae; genus Mesoplodon; species Mesoplodon mirus. The sequence continues at coordinate 80,774,665 of NC_138987.1, forward strand.
GCCTATCTCCACTTCATTTAGTTGTTTTTCTGCAGTTTTATCTGGTTCCTTCATCTGGTACATAGTCGTCTGCCTTTTCATCTTGTCTATCTTTCTGTGAATGTGGTTTTTGTTCCACAGGTTGCAGGATTGTAGTTCTTCCTGCTTTTGCTGTCTGCCCTCTGGTGGATGAGACTATCTAAGAGGCTTGTGCAAGTTTCTTGATGAGAGGGACTGGTGGTGGGTAGAGCTGGCTGTTTCTCTGGTGGGCAGATCTCAGTAAAACTTTAATCCACTTGTCTGCTGATGGGTTGGGCTGAGTTCCTTCCCTGTTGGTTGTTTGGTCTGAGGCGACCCAACACTGGAGCCTACCCGGGCTCTTTGGTGGGGCTAATGGTGGATCCTGGGAGGGCTCACGCCAAGGAGTACTTCCCAGAACTTCTATTGCCGGTGTCCTTGTCATCATCGTGAGACACAGCCACCCCTGTCTCTGTAGGAGACCCTCCAACACTAACAGGTAGGTCTGGTTCAGTCTCCTATGGGGTCACTGCTCCTTCCCCTGGGTCCCGATGTGCACACTGCTTTGTGTGTGCCCTCCAAGGGTGGAGTCTCTGTGTCCCCCAGTCCTTTTGAAGTCCTGCAATCAAATCCCGCTAGCCTTCAAAGTCGGATTCTCTAGGAATTCCTCCTCCCATTGCCGGACCCCCAAGTTGTGAAGCTTGATGTGGGGCTCAGAACCTTCACTCCAGTGGGTGGACTTCTGTGGTATAAGTGCTCTCCAGTTTGTGAGTCACCCACCCAGCAGTTATGGGATTTGATTTTATTGTGATTGAGCCCCTCCTACCGTCTCATTATGGCTTCTCCTTTGTCTTTGGATGTGGGGTATCTTTTTTGGTGAATTCCAGTGTCTTCCTGTGGATGACTGTTCAGCAGTTAGTTGTGATTCTGGTGCTCTCGCAACAGGGAGTGAGAGCACGTCCTTCTAGTTCGCCATCTTGAACCAATCTCAACATGAATAAATCTTACGTTTCATAGTGCCACACTGAGCTCACATAGTAGATCCTGAAACAAGAGCTTGCACACAGTGATGCTGTTTTAGTCAGTGATCCTATAGGGAGCAGGTGTGGGAATGTGCCAGAGTGAAACTGGGTGGAAGGAAAGTGAAATCAAGGGTGTGATGTGGTATAAAGCTGATCACCACTGTGGGAAACTGAGGTGTTCTCTCTAGAACTCTCTCTAAAGAGTCAGATGGAATGGACCTCCCCACTGTCTGCCTGAGGGACATAAGACAGGAGGACTTCTCTGTGGTCCCTTCCCCACTGGTCAAGGGTGTTCAGCCCCTCCTGTTTCCAGGTTGGCACATTTGACAGAAAAGCTAAGAAGGTTGCTGCAGGTGACCCACTGCAGAGCAGAGACACCTCTGGACAGAAAGCCAGAGCTATGAAGGGCAGCTAAAGTGAGGGGCCAGAGTGTAACTGAGGCAAACGAGATGAAATGAGAGAATGAGCATTGGGACATGAGAGGTCCACCATATGTATAGCTTTGTGAAGGTTTAGGGATTGAAATGCCTTGTTCTTCCAGTCATGACTCTCTTCTTAATTAGAATGTGATGAGATGCATGTCTTATCTTGTTTTTCTTTTAGAGTAAGAGACTCATTGTAGAAGAAAAAGTCAAGTGGGATCCTCTGAAACTACCCACCTCCCCATCCAGCCAAGACAGTAAATTAAAAAACCAAGTCACATCCCAGAGGAGCATGGAAGAGATTAGAGCCATCCTCAAAGCTTTAAAGGATGCAGGGGTGGTAGCTCCCATTTACTTATTCTGGCATCTGTGAAAACCAGATGGTGGATGATCATGCATTACTTAACTGTAACAAAGGAGTAGCCCCAATTGCAGCTGCTGGGCTGGATGTGGGACCTTTACTAAGGAAGATTAACAGAGCCTCAAGTATGTAGTGTTCATTTGATCTGGTGAGCATATTATTTTCCATATCATTCAAAAAGGAGGACCGAAAGCAGTTTTCATTGGCATGGAATGACAACAGTATATATTCACAGGATTGCCCAGGCACTATGTTAATTCTCCCATTTTCTCTTATAAGGATCCATACTATTTGGACATTTCACAAAAATTACATTGGCCCATCATTTTGAGGAAACGTGTTAATGAGCAGAATGTGCCATGTACCCTTAATGCCTTGATGAGACATACAGAATTCCAGAGGGTGAGAAGTCAACCCTAGAAAGATCCAGAAGCCTGCCAGATTAGCATAGGTCATACAGGGCTATCCCCTCCCAAGTACAAGGTAGGTTACTGCATCTTTCACTTCCAATCTATAAAAAAGAAGGACACCACTTGTCAGGTCTCTTTTTTTTTAATTTATTTTTTTATTCTGGCTGCTCCGGGTCTTAGTTGTGGCATGTGGGGTATTTTAGTTATGGCATGCATGTGGGATCTAGTTCCCCAACCAGGGATTGAACCTGGGCCCCTGCATTGGGAGCGCAGAGTCTCACCCACTGGACCACCAGGGAAGTCCCTTGTCAGGCCTGTTTATCATTTGTTTGCAGGCTATTCCACACTGAGATACACTCCTTCAATCCATTTATAGGAAGGTTGCTAGCTTTGAAGTGGAGCCCAGAGCAAGACAAGGCTTTGTAGCAGGTCCAGTAATAAAAGCAACCTTGCGGCTTGGGTCATATACCCCGCAGATCCCATGGTAGCAGGAGTACCAGTGGAAGAAAAGATGCTGTGTGAGTTCTTTGGCAAGTCCCAGTAGGAGGATCGCAACGCAGACCTCTAGGGTTCTCAAATGATGCCATGCCATTTGATGCAGAGAACTATGCCTCATTCAAAATGCAGCTCCTGGAAGACTATCAGGCCCTGATACATAGTCTGAGTACCTCACCATGGGACATCATGTGACTCTGTGTCCAGAATTGCTCATCATGAGCTGGATGCTCTCAGATCCCCAAGTTCTAAGTTAGGCAGACCCAGCAGCAATGTGCTGCTGAAAGAGATAAGTGGTACCCTGGAGACAGTGCTTGAACAGGCACAAACGCCCAAATAAACTGCATGGAAAATGACCCCAACCCCTGGGATCACCCTGCCGTTGCCCTGACTGACATCTCTTCCTCAGTTCACGCCTATGGCCTCATGGTAGTTTCCCAATGACCAGCCAGCAGAGGAAGAAAAACCCAAGCTTGGTTCACAGACGGATGAGCTGGGTGAAGTTAGTTCGGGTTGATAACGGACTGATAATTCCCATTCAGGGGTGGCCTTGAAAGACAGAGGTGCAAGTAAATCCTCTCAAAGGTCAGGCCACATAAAAAAAATCATTAAATTGTCTTTGTATACATTCACATGTTAACTTTTAAATGTATATTACCTCTACCACAAGCTTTATATAGTGCTTAAAAATAATATTTGTATTAAGTGTTTGCTTAAATGTCCTAGATTTAAATTACTCCATCAATAATGAAAATTATTTCGCTATTACCATTAACATTGTTAGTAAGAGAGAATCAAAGGGAAAGACTTCCAAGACCATATAGAGAACATGCATGGGAAGTAATAGGCTCTTGAGAATTTTGTTATGTTGCCTCCGCAGTGGGAGATTTGGTAAGCCTTAGCAAAAGAACAAGAAGGCAAATCGAAGTAGCAGAAGGCTTTCAGAACCAGATAAATGTGGCTCCGAGTCAAGGCTCTGCCACTTACTAAGTGTATGACTTTGGGAAAGCTATTTAATTTCTCGTAACCTCAGTGTCCTTCTTTGTGAAACAAGGTTGATGATACTTTAACTAGCTTCTTGAGAGGCCTGCCAAGTACAGCTGTGCAGCCTGTGAACTGCACAAACGTACCTAGTGGAGGAGATGAGAAGGGGCTGACATCCCACTTGGGCTCAGATCCCTGGGTAGCATCTACCATGCAGCAGTACCTATTTCTAATTTGCACAAGGCCCCCTATAGGCTACTTCAGACCTGCCTGTTGTCAGGATTTAAATGAGGTCACATATGTAAGGCACCTAGTAAGTAGTAATAAATGGTAGCTGCTACTGTATTCTGTTGACTCCAAGTCCAGTTATTGAAAGCCTAAGTTAAAAATAGAAGTCAGGGGCTTCCCTGGTGGTGCAGTGGTTGAGAGTCTGCCTGCCGATGCAGGGGACATGGGTTCGTGCCCCGGTCCGGGAGGATCCCACATGCCGTGGCGCGGCTGGGTCCGTGAGCCATGGTCTCTGAGCCTGCGCGTCCGGAGCCTGTGCTCTGCAACGGGAGAGCCAGACCACAAGGCTGGGACCTGCCTCACTCACCTCTGGATGCTCCTGGCACCTAGTACCGCTTAATAAGTACTTGCTGAATGATTGGTTGAATGAATGAATGGATGGAAGGATACTTTTACTTTTTCTGAAACAAAGTCACAGCATCTTTGAAAATATTTGCTTGGAGCTGTTCTTGAGTATCTTCCCATACCTTGATTTCAGTTTGCCAGTTCCCAGAGTTTCCTGTAGTTTTGAGGCCACTTATAGAATAAATCTAGGTCAATGTTCAAGATAGGTTGCTTCAACTGTCTTAAATTTAGCGAGAGAATCCTCCAATAGTGCAACCAAGCAATAACAATCCCACAGTTTCTCCAAGCTCGGATCTTTGTCATGTTTACCATGTAATCAAACTATGTCTTTTGGCCCCTTTAGGCTACACTGATCAAGCTTAAGTCTGATTTATTTAGAGTTATTTTTGTTGTCACTTTTAGACTTTTAGACTATGTAGAAAGAGTCTGATTCCTTACATTAAGCTTCCTAAACCACGTGGCTGGCGGGGTGACTACTACAAGAGGGAGAAATTGTCTTTGGAGACAAGTTTCTGTGGTAGAACTTTCTCTGGTTCGACCACAGACTCCTCCCCTTCTCAGCTGTGCAGTGGAGAATCAGACCTCCCTGGGGCACTGTTAGCAGCATGGTGAAGTTCCAGAACAATACTCTTGGGTGATAAAGAAGGGTTGCTGTGAGATATTATGGAAACCAAGTCTTTCCAAAGGAATAAAACTTGCACTGGAATCCAGCAAAATAATGTTTTCAGTTCAGTAAATTTAGTTTTCCTGTAGTTACCTCTGATTTAGCGTAAGTGGTCTGAACTAGCTCTAAAATATGATACGATGTGATGATGAAATGCGGATAAACCTTACTCCCGTGGGTCATCTGTTCCGTTTGCACTCCCTCCCTTTTGTTCCATTGCCTGGTTACATTCCTCTCTTCCTCTTACCTCACCACTGGCTGGGCTTATTACCTGGGTCAGAATTAAATTTTACACGTTGCACCAACAGTTTTAAACATTATTGAGAACTCCAGGCCCTGTAACTGTAACAGTGAAAAGGAGCTGCACAAACCTCCCCAAAAGGACAGCCTCAGTGAGGATCGGAAGGGCCTTTGTTCATCTCCAGAACAACTAATCTCTCTTGCTAAATTTGCCTTCCATGCAATTCCAGAGACTTCTGAATAATTCTGTTCTTGGAGCATTTCCTTACTTGCTCCTAATATGTTTCATTGTCACAGTAAGCCAGGTCTTTGGCTGGTTTTAGTTGCCTGTTTAGAGGTTGCTTTTAGGATAGTCTGCTTTTAAATTAATCTTTATATTCACTAAGTTTGATGGTAAACTAGCAGTATTATGTTGTCATTTCTTTTTTTTTTTTTTTTTTTTTTTTTTTTGCTGTACGTGGGCCTCTCACTGCTGTGGCCTCTCCCGTTACGGAGCACAGGCTCCGGACACACAGGCTCCGCAGCCATGGCTCGCGGGCCCAGCCGCTCCGCGGCATGTGGGATCTTCCGGGATCGGGGCACGAACCCGTGTCCCCTGCATCGGCAGGCGGACTCTCAACCACTGCGCCACCAGGGAAGCCCCTATGTTGTCATTTCTTTATGAGAACAGGATTTCCCAAATTTAATTATATTAAAGCCAAGATAACAAGTTTTGGGGCATTTAAGAGAGCCTGTATCTGTAAATGCAGTTTAAAAATCTTTTCTCATTAAGTAAATTATATTAATTCAATTTACTTCACAGCAAAATGATGCAAGGAAGAGGAAAAAAAATTACGTTCTGCATAATAATTATGTTTTGGAAAGCCGCATTATAAAATCACAAATTTGAAGAGAGGGTGATACAGATTTCTTCAGATAAGGTTTTCCATTTTTGGTCTTAACAAAATAATTGATGCCTGGCCTTCTGTTCCTGATCTAAGAAGTTCTAGGTTCCCTTAATTTCAAAATGATTATGCAAGACCCTCTCCATTCCCAGAACCTTCTCATGCTCACCAAATTCTCTTTCCGGGATACTCCTGTGCTGTCCCATTAACATCTCAAATCCCATTTCTCAGATACCCCAGGAAAACAACAACAGAGAGAAGCCTTGTAAGGGAATGGCTAAGAGTAAGGACCCTCATGCTAGACTAGCTCTACCACCTACTACCTGTATGACATTGGGCAAGTTGGCTAAGCTCTCTCTGTTTCATTTTCCCATCTGTAAAATGGGGATAGTAACAGTATGTACCTCATAGAGTTATTAGGAAGATTAAGTGATTTAATCTTTCTAAAATACTTAGAATAGTAGGAGTAGGTATTATATGGGTGTTGTTAAATAAAATTTTATCTAATAAAGTTTAATCCTGATTTTTACTTTTTCTCTCCAAAATCAGAAGTATTTTTATCCCATAAATCCAGTAGAAGAAGTTGTTAGTAATTTTTAATGCCTTTTATATAAATAACATATCTAATAAATATCTTTGTCACAGATTATAAACAAACTAGATGTCCAACATATACAAATTGCTAAAACTTCAGATATTTATGTGACATAATCTATTTTCAATATGTTTAAGTGAAAAAAAGTAGGTTACATAAAAGTAATATGAATTATGATTCCATTTTTTAATTAAAAACAATATGTATCATATATGAAGGCCAAAAAGAGTCTGAACAGATAGACAACAAAATGTTCGTACTGGTTATTTTTTGGTGATGAAATGATGGATTTTTAAAATTTTCTTCTTTTTCAAAATCTGGATCTTCTAAATTATCTCCAAGAATATTAATTACTTATTAATAAAGGGAAACTAAAAATTAATAATAAAAATATAGTTTATGATTGTGGAAATTTATTTTCTCTCCATGGGAATCTCTAAGGAAAATGGAGAAATACATTAAATTCCTCTAATCTAATTCAATCACAACTTCCATAAACCAGACATTTATTTATTTATTTATTTATTTATTTATTTATTTTTTAATTTTATTTTATTTTATTTTTTGGCAGCACAACACAGCTTGCAGGATCTTAGTTCCCTGACCAGGGGTCAAACCCTGGCCCCAGCAGTGAAAGCACTGAGTCCTAACCACTGGCCCACCAGGGAATTCCCATAAACCTCAAATTTAGTAAGATTTTTTTTTATCCCATTGTTTTTAGATATGCTAAGACACTAAAAGGTATTTTAAACAATCTTGCATTTATTGGTGTGGATATTTTAATCATTTGTTCTCACTTTTATCTTACTTTAGTTGTGGATAATTAATGTTTAATGTTGGTTTATTTTGTGTAAGCAAACCTTTAAAACAACTTATTACACTAAATTTGAGAACTGAAGTAGATATTCTGTGAATACAATAATTTTAGTTGTTTCTCTAGTTTATCAAATAGCAGAAATAAAAAGTTTCTAGCATTACTTATGAGTCAAGATAGATGACTATTTAACTGGATATATTTTCCAAGAATCAGAGAGAAAAATTAAATATACCATCTTATGGAACAGAATAGGGAGCCCAGAGATAAACCCACATACCTACGGTCAATTAATCTTTGACAAAGGAGGAAAGAATATATAAAGGGAAAAAGACAGTCTCTTCAACAAGTGGTGCTGGGAAGGTTGGACAGCCACATGTAAATCAATGATGTTAGAACACACCCTCACACCATACACAAAAATCAAAATGGCTTAAAGACTTAAACATAAGACATGACACCATAAAACTTTTAGAAGAGATCATAGGCAAAACACTCTCTGATATAAATTGTATCAATGTTTTCTTAGGTCAGTATTCCAAGGCAATAGAAATAAAAACAAAAATAAACATTTGGGACCTAATCAAGCTTACAAGCTTTTGCACAGCAAAGAAAACCATAAACAAAATGAAAAGACAACTTACAGAACGGGAGAAAATATTAGCAAATGATGAGACTGATAAGGGCTTAATTCCCAAAATATACAAACAGCTCATACAACTCAACAACAAAGAAACAAACAACCCAATCAAAAAATGAGCAGAAGATCTAAATAGACATTTCTCCAAAGAAGAAATACAGATGGATGATAGACACGTGAAAAGATGCTCAAACACTGCTAATTATTAGAGAAATGCAAATCAAAACTACAATGAGGTAACACTGCACACTGGTTAGAATGGCCATCATTAAAAAGTCTACAAATAACAAATGCTGGAGAGGGTGTGGAGAAAAGGAAACCCTCCTACACTGTTGGTAGGAATGTAAGTTGGTGCAGCCACTATACAAAACAATATGGAGGTAACTCAGAAAACTAAAAATAGAATTACCATACGATCCAGCAATCCCACTTCTGGGCATACATCCAGATGAAACTATAATTCAAAAAGATACATGCACCCCTATGTTCATAGCAGCACCTATTCACAATAGCCAAGACATAGAAACAACCTATTTGTCCATCAACAGATGAATGGATAAAGAGGATGTGGTACATATATACAATGGAATACTACTCAGCCATAAAAAAGAATGAAATGCCATTTGCAGCAACATGGATGCAACTAAAGATTATCATGCTAAGTGAAGTAAGTCAGAAAGAGAAGGACAAATACCATATGATATCACTTATATGTGGAATCTAAAATATGACACAAATGAACCTATCTAAGAAACAGAAACAGAATCACAGACATAGGGACCTCCCTGGTGGTCCAGTGGTTAAGATTCCACGCTTCCACTCCAGGGGGCACAGGATCGATCCCTGGTTGGGGAAGTTCTGCATGCCACACAGCGTGGCAAAAAAAAAACTTTAAAAAGAATCCCAGACATAGAGAACAGAACTGGTGGTTGCCAAGGGGGAGGGGCTTGGGGGGAGGGCTGGAGTGGGAGGTTGAGGTTAACAGATGTAAACTATTGTATATAGAATGGATAAACAACAAGGTCCTACTGTATAGCACAGGGATCTATATTCAATATCCTGTGATAAACCATAAGGAAAAGAATATTCAAAAAAGAATGTACACATATATATGTATAACTGAATCACTTTGCTGTACAGCAGAAACTAACACAACATTGTAAATCAACTATACTTCAATTTTTAAAATGTGTAAATGTATGATCTTAGCATTAGGGAGATTGTACTGCAACACTTCTGATTTTGCCCTTCTTGAAGTGCGACTTTGTTTCTCCTCAAGCTCAGTTGTAATCTTTTTCCACTCATCTGTGACCCTTGTATTTCTTCCTTTAATCAACTTTTAAAGTGTTCAACAGATTCTTAAGTAAAATCCTTGCAAAAAAGCCAACTACAGCTCTTTTTTCTTCTTTAAAAAATAAAAATAAAAAACTACAAAGGGAATTATCTTTCTCTCTCATACTAAGAACCATAAACCTAAAAGCCACAGTGAATCAGTATGTTGGAGAACTGATAAATCAATACATTTAAATTTGAGGGAAGTCGGCTGATCTTTGTTCTCCCACAAAACTGAGAAACCGATTTGTCTCTCATTAAATCAACTGTTAACCCACTAATTCACATACTTTTTTTAGCCACTAGAAATATTTATTTCAATCTTGCTAATTCCATACAACCATCCTCTCTAGCTATTTTACTTCTTTTGTCCCTAAGAGGAATTCCCCACTGGATTGCTGAAAACTTTCCACCTTTGTTTCCCTTGAATATGTTCTCAGATTTAGGAAAAAAAAGTTCTGAAAAGAAGATGACCCTGATTTTTTAGAGTGATTTTTTAGAGTGAATAAAAATTTTCTTCAGTGGAAATCTTATAGTATTTTTCCCCAGAGCTATAAGATGGTGGGAAAGGAGTTTTTTTTTTCTTATTTAGAAGTATTGAATAAAAGGTATAAAAGTTGTCAAAAATCTTACTTAGAAAATCTACTAACAAAGTAGAAAAAGCCCAGAAAACTACAAAGAGGTTTAAAAAAAAAATTAAGGGGTCTTCCCTGGTGGCGCAGTGGTTGAGAGTCCGCCTGCCGATGCAGGGGACACGGGTTCGTGCCCTGGTCCGGGAAGATCCCACACGCCGCGGAGCAACTGGGCCCGAGAGCCATGGCTGCTGAGCCTGCGCGTCCAGAGCCTGTGCTCCGCAACGGGAGAGGCCACAACAGTGAGAGGCCCGTGTACCGCAAAAAAAAAAAAAAAAAAAAAATTAAGGGAAAGCCTCTTTTCTTGTAATCTAATTTCTCTATTAACTTTAAGTTTGAATGAGTCTTTCTATTCCAGATCTTACAGTACAAAGACAGTTTATTAACCAGTGACACTAGGTTAGGAAAATATTTTACTCAAGAAAACAGATAGCCTTTATATGCCATATAAAAAGAGAATGCTGTTTTAGAAAAACACTCAAATATAGCTCAGAGCAGAATGTATTAAACTATATGTATATAGTTTAATATTATATATATATATATATATATAAAGTATTAAAATCTACATAAGGAATTTATCAGATTTTCTGGAAAGCTGAGAGTTTTTCATATTTTTTTCTGATATGCTGTTTCCCTTAAATGTCTTGGCTCCTTATCTCCTGCTGTTACATCTACAAGAAGTATCTTAAAGATATTCTTTTATGGCGCCTAAACCCTTAACTCTAAAAGTTTCTACTGCCACCTCCTCCCTGCTACTCCCAGGAATACGTTCTAATTACTTACATTTAATGTTTTTCCTTCATCCATTTATGTATTTATTCAACAAGTATTAATTGAGCCCTTACTATGTGTCAGTCCCTGGGTTAGGCTCTGGGAACGTCATGGTGAGCACAGACAGACACAGTCCCTGCTCTTATAGAGCTGAACATCTAATGGGGCATTCAGATATTAATCAAGTAATCACACTAATGGAGGTATAATTATGAAATAAGGTTCACTTTCTGAAAAAAAAAAAGAATACAATCTTAGAACCCAAACAGCAGGAACCTCACCAAGACTAGAGGGACAGCCAGGTTTCTCACAGGAAACAAACCAAAACAACATCAAGACCAAACCTGACTGGATCTACAGCACAAGATTTAATTTCTTTTCATAATGGCATTGCTGTAAGCCACACAAACAGCCTATTTATTAATTCTAAAGGTAAGTAGAAGAAAATTTAATCTTGACCCTTTCCCTACCAAAAGTATTCTTTCTCATCTGATAGGAAATACTTACCATCACTCATCTAAGCGATACATTTTACACGGTGCCCCCCACCCTGGCTATTCCCATAAATTATCTAAGTGAGAAAAAAAGAGTTTTAAAACACCTCCAGCAATTTTTCATCATTTTGCCTCTCTGTCAAATGAATTACCCTCTTGAAATATTTTCTGTATATTAAAAAAAGATGCTTCATGGGTTCTTATTTGCAAACCTATTCCTTAGATATTGCTTTAGTAGATTCAAAATGTATTCTTTTTTGCCCCCTTTGGAAATCTGTGACTCTAGATCAAATTACTCCTCAGTTAGGTTTCATTGAATGGAGTATATTAGATAATATTTATTTGCAATCATTGCTTTATTATGCATTTTGAATCATTGTAAAGATATTTCTTACATCAAAATTTTCCTAAAACTCCAAATATATTTGGTTGCTTTTCATTTGGTTGTTCTTTTCTTTCTTTTTTTTTTTTAAGTCAAGGTTTGTCTTCATTTCTGTTATCTTACTCTAATTATCCTTTATCCTTATTTTAAATTCTGCTGGGTTTTTCCTTTATCTCATAGATTTTATCTTTTTGCTATCAACACAGCATTTCAGTCCACAGAAATCACTAGGAATCCTAATTTCATAATCTGTCATTTTAGCTAAACCTCCTACTTTTGTGTGATCAACACATTTGAAAATAATTTCTTCTAAGCCTTCATTTGAAGCATTTATTTAAAATGTCAAACCATTTATAGCATATGGTAAGGATGGCTAAAAAAGAAAGGACAAGAACAAAGTAGCTCACTACACAACTCCAGTGAAAAGACAAATAAGAAAGAGAGAAAAATAAGAAAGAGCCCTATGGATGCAGTAATGACTTGTTCTGGGTGCACAGCTGGAACTCCAGTTTAAAAGAAAGGAAGGGAAAATGTAAAATAGATAGCTAGTGGGAAGCAGCTGCATAGCACAGGAAGATCAACTGGGTGTTTTGTGACCACCTAGAGGGGTGGGATAGGGAGGGTGGGAGGGAGGCGCAAGAGGGAGGAGATATGGGGACATGTGTACACGTATAGCTGATTCACTTTGTTATACAGCAGAACCTAACACACCATTGTAAAGCAAATATACTCCAATAAAGAAGTTAAAAAAAAAAAACTTATACTGAACTTATACTGTCAACCAAAAGCAGTACCCACGGTGAAAAAAGATGTGAGAACAAGGAACTGAATTCAAACAAATCTGCACAAATCTTTGATATTATCCCAGGGAGGGCTATATATCTGTATGACTGCAAAAAGTTGCATGTTGATGCCATTTAAGTATGCCTGGAACATTACAATAAAGATACCTGCTTTTCTGTTTCTGTTTCATAGATTCATTTGCGTCATATTTTAGATTCCACATATAAATGATATCATATGATACTTGTCTTTCTCTTTCTGACTTACTTCACTTAGTATGATAATCTCTAGTTGCATCCATGTTGCTGCAAATGGCATTATTTTGTTCTTTTTTGTGACTGAGTAGTATTCCATTGTATGTATGTACCACACAGAATCACGCACATAGAGAACAGACTGGTGCCAAGAGGAAGGGGATTGGGGGAGGGATGGAGTGGGGCTTTGGGGTTAGTAGATGTAAGCTTTCATATACAGAATGGATAAACAACAAGGTGCTACTTACTGTCTAGCACAGGGAACTATATTCAATATCCTAGGATAAACCATAGTGGAAAAGAAGATTTTAAAAAAGAATGTATATATATGTATAACTGAATCACTTTGCTGTATAGCAGAAATTAACACAACATTGTAAATCAACTATACTTCAATTAAAAAATCAGTTTGGGGCTTCCCTGGTGGCGCAGTGGTTGGGAGTCCGCCTGCTGATGCAGGGGACACGGGTTCGTGCCCCGGTCCAGGAGGATCCCACATGCCGCGGAGCGGCTGGGCCCGTGAGCCATGGCCGCTGAGCCTGCGCGTCCGGAGCCTGTGCTCCGCAACGGGAGAGGCCACAGCAGTGAGAGGCCCGCGTACCGCAAAAAAAAAAAAAAAAAAAAATCAGTTTGGCAAAAACAAAACAAAACAAACAAAAAATACATGCTTTTCACAGCCAATTAGAAGATGGAAGGAAGATTTGACTGCTGTTGCTTGAATCAGCAATGTGTGTACTAGTCGACACGGCACCTGTATGCAAATTAGAAAAAGATGACTCTTCCCCAGGCTGACATAGCTTCACACAAGCGCTTGTCAAGAACAGCACGGGTTGGACTTCTGCCCTCACTCACCCCCTCGGCCAAGAGTCCGGTGCGCTGACCACACATCGCGGCTTTGCTAGTGGGCTCCGTGTTAGGCTCTGACAATAGGGGGCACTAGAGGGAGCCCGAAGGGCTGGAGGAGGAACAAGGGACTTGCTCCTGCCTGTGACCCTCCTGGTGGCTGTGTTCTTGCCAGTGGTACTCCATTAACACTTCTTCCCCGTAGCAGCAGTTAGATCCCGTGTGCAGTTCTCCCAGCACATGAAGGACTAGTTGTCTCGTGCCCCCTCAAGGACACCTGGCACCAGACCCTTCCTCAGAGGTGGGTCCCAGCTCAGTGAGGCACCTCCTCCAAACCCAGAGACACCAGCGCCCCCTGAGCAGCACCCCCTTCCTCAGAAGTCTGAGTTTCAGCTCCACAGGGCCCCTCCTCTAAGTTTCTACATTTTAATAATAATTCTTACCTCTTGACATTGTTTCCTCAATCCTGAAGGTAATTAACAGTTTCCTGTAGTTGCTACCTCGACAATACATTCGATTTCTCTTTATACCTTTATGGTTACCAAGTTGACAGTCGTATACCTAATTGACAGTTCATTATGTTAAATTCTCTTTGGCAAATAACTGTGTAGTTTCTGTCTCTTGAGGAGACCCTGAGGGGTACAAAGAGGAAGATGAAGTAGAACAATAAAGGGTACAATCTACATACATGGTATTTTTCAGACATTACTTGAACTGCCCTAACAGCCAGACTATGCAAAAAGGGGAAACTTTCCATCAGTCTCTTGAGCTGGGGATTATTGCCAGAATCAAAAGACTAGCTGGCTTAGTTGGCAAGCTCTCCTTAAGGAATCCTGGTTGGAGAGCGATAAACCCAACCTACATCTTTCCAAAGGGGTTGTATTAATCACAAACAGGTTATTCTACAACAACAAGCAACTCTCCAGTTAGCACTGACTTAGAACACTTACCTATCTTAGAGGTTTCCTGGCAGCCGAGGATCTGCTGCAGCTCTGTTCCATGGCTCTGCTGCAAATATCTTCTTCATTTGGAGGCCTGGGCCAAAGGTGGGATGCCCCTCTCCTTGCCTCCTGGCAGAAGGAAGAGGCTAAGTTTGGAACCAGACAGTGGCTGCTGGGAGGAGGCCATAAATCACTTCCACTTGTGTCTAAAAGCAAAGTCATGTGGTCAAACCCATTATCAGTGGGGCAGTTTGGATAAAGGGTGAACGAAATCTTTTCCCTGCTGTGTAAGAATTCAACCTTTAAACTCACTAACTCTGTTCCCCCTGGAACCAGATGAGAGTAATATGTTAACAGTGTTCTTCAACAGCTTTGTTTATAATAAAAATGATCTCGGGGCTTCCCTGGTGGCGCAGTGGTTGGGAGTCCGCCTGCCGATGCAGGGGACACGGGTTCGTGCCCCGGTCCGGGAAGATCCCACATGCCGCGGAGCAGCTGGGCCCGTGAGCCACGGCCGCTGAGCCTGCGCATCTGGAGCCTGTGCTCCGCAACGGGAGAGGCCACAACAGTGAGAGGCCCACGTACCACAAAAAAAAAAAAAAAAAAAAAAGATCTCGGATTGGAAGTTGCATCTGTATGGGGAGGAACTATACATGCACAATAGACGCCTGGTGGAGGCTGTGTAGCTTTTAGCTTTCCTGAGTGTGGTGACTGTTTTCACTGGGCGTGTCCTTGTGGCGATGCTAGAAGTTATGGCCCTGAAGCTGTTAAAGGACATATTGGCTCCTGTGGGGTAGGAGTGGTTCCTGCACCTGCCCCAGGTAGATCTCATCTTCTTGCACTTGAGCTGTCCCTAGGCAGTTGTGTGACCTGATGTCCCAACAGAAGAGGAACACCTGATGCTGCCCTGCTGGCAAATTGGGGTTCCTCTCCTGTGTTCTTCTGAGTGACTCTGATGCCAAAGTGGTCGATGGTAGTTTTGTGCGTCTGAATGCTGAGTTTAACCTAAGAATACCGCATGGTGGGCATTGTAGGAGCAAATGTATACTCTTCCACAGGGAAGCACTACAAAGGTGTAGGCCCTTCTTACAGGGAGAGGAGCAAGTAATTAGGTGCAGTAATAAACTCTACGTGGGAGATTCTCCTACAGGACCCTGGTACCTTTCAGTAAATTATAGATTGAGAACTACTGATCAATAGAGGCAAATGGAAAGAGAAATAGGTTTGTGGCTCAGAGAGATCTCAGAAGCTTGGATCTCTCGCTTACTGCTTGTAACTTGACTGATTGAGCATCAGAATCATCACCTATGAATTTATTATCATTCTGGCCTTTTTACTAAAAAGGAAAAAAAAAACAACTGAAACTCAGTTAAGCAAAAGAAGTGGAATTATGTGTTCATGTGATTGAAAAGGGCAGGGATGGAGTTGTAATCTAATGGACTTGAGTCTCCAGGACTCTCTCTTTGTCCCTATCTCCAATTTATTTGGCTTCTTGGCTTCATTCTATCCTACTTCAGGAAGGATATTTTTTACACGACACAGCTGCTAGCAATTTTGGCGCACATTCTTACAATGAGCATATATAAGTCTTTTCAAATTAATGGTTGCATTTTAAAATGTGACTGGGTTCTCTCATTATCTCACCTGTCTTAATTAGATGAACGTCTTTATTTAGGCTAATTGTCCTGATGTTTGTACATTGAAGGCAATCCTTCTTGCTAGAGAAGTTGAAGCAAAGGTAGGAATTGAGTAAACTGATTATCATAAAGCTCTATGTATGGTCGGGACCATGGAGATCACCTAGTCCATGAGTTCTGCCTTCATCTAACCTTATAGCATCCTTCCCAGGTTGCTGGCTTACCCTTCTCTTGTTCTTGTTCAGATCATGCCTTGAAAGTCTTTCCATTTTTATTAAGAATATTCACAAACTTACTTTATTCTGGACTTTAATCTTTGCAACCATCCTATTGTCTTCATATGTTTCTCCTATTTTTTCTCCTTCGGAATTTTTCACATTTATGCAGTCCGATGTTTTTCTTCTTTTTTTTTTTTTGGCTGTGTCGGGTCTTAGTTGTGGCACAGGGGATCTTTGTTGAGACATGCGGGATATTTCTCGTTACAGGGCACGGTCTGCTTGGGTTTCTCTCTAGTCGTGGCGCAGGCTCCAGGACGCCTGGGCTCTGTAGTTTGCTGCACACAGACTCTCTTGTCGAGGCGCACGAGCTCAGTAGTTGTGGTCCAGGGGCTTAGTTGCACTGTGGAATGTGGGATCTTGGTTCACCGACCATGGATCGAACCTGCGTCCCCTGCATTGTAAGCCAGATTCTTTACCACTGGACCACCAGGGAAGTCCAAGTCAGATATTATTTTTTTTAATTAATTAAGTTATTTTTTTTTTGCGGTACGCGGGCCTCTCACTGTTGTGGCCTCTCCCGTTGCGGAGCACAGGCTCCGGACGCGCAAGCTCCGCTCACAGGCCCAGCCGCTCCGTGATGGCATATGGGATCCTCCCGGACCGGGGGCACGAACCCATGTCCCCTGCATTGGCAGGCGGACTCCCAACCACTGCACCACCAGGGAAGCCCCAGATATTATTTTAGAATGTTCTCCTTTTTTCCTATTACATATGGTATTTCTCTGAATTTTTGTAAACCTGCTTTTCTAAACCTATCCATTCTGTTAGGATGTAATTATTTCATAGTAATTTTTCCCCTATAATCAGTCTTTTCTTTCTTATTGGTAGAGAAAAAATTAGAATATTGGGTTTCCCTTTGACTTTCTCTACTTTCTAAGAATGTTTCAGTTAGAGGTCTTGGTTGCAAACAAAGAAAATAAATCTAGTTTGGTTAAGGAGAAAAATGATTTTTGGAGGGGCTGAAAGTTGCTCAATAGGCAAGAAGCCTGGATAAACAGACTTGGGCAGGAACATAGATGGACAAAGCACAGCCAAGATCCTGCTAAAAGAGCCATCTGTGTAGGATGCCCCATTGGCACTGGCCCTGCTTGAGAGTCACAGCTGTGCTGCCGGCATTTGCTCCTTCTGCACCTTTACTCTCATGCCTCCAAACTCACGGTGTCTCTATATATACAGTGACCAGACTGACATTACCAGAATCAACTATTAATTAACCAGAAAGACTATCATTCCCTTTCAGTTTCCATGATGTCAGTCAGAGCTCTTTGTTTCTTATTTCTCCCCTTGTGATTATCCCAAAGAAGGTGTCCATGTACTGGGCTACCAAAACAATAACTGACCATTACAAAAACATCCAAGAAATGTAAGGATTTGTCAGTGTCATTCCTTTTTTTTTTTTTTTTTTTTTTTTTGCAGTACGCAGGCCTCTCACTGCTGTGGCCTTTCCTGTTGCGGAGCACAGGCTCCGGACGCGCAGGCTCG
Organism: Mesoplodon mirus; assembly: GCF_964341445.2. Classification (NCBI taxonomy): domain Eukaryota; kingdom Metazoa; phylum Chordata; class Mammalia; order Artiodactyla; family Ziphiidae; genus Mesoplodon; species Mesoplodon mirus. Next base: position 80,792,658 of record NC_138987.1, read on the forward strand.
GCGGCCATGGCTCACGGGCCCAGCCGCTCGGCGGCATGTGGGATCTTCCCGGACCGGGGCACGAACCCGTGTCTCCTGCATCGGCAGGCAGACTCTCAACCATTGCGCCACCAGGGAAGCCCAGTGTCATTCCTTTAACATAATTAGTTTTCAGGATGTTGGTATATTTGAATTCTTACATTACCACTCTAACCTGTCCCTCTGCAGTTTTTATAATTATGAGGAAAGCATCTTTTATATAATCTACCATCCTATGTCCTCATTATAATCTAACAGCAATAACATTTTTGTTTGTCCCTGTTTTTATCCTAGTCTGAGGTCCTATGAGATGTTAAAACTGTGTTCTATGGGGGGAAACTTACCATATAAAATTGAGAAGCACTACAAACTATAACTCCCTTTTGAAAATTTTCAAAGCACAGTAGCATACTGAAGGTTTTGGGAAATCTCGAAGTAAAGAAATGTGTTTAACTCAGCTTTGACCATTCTTACTAGAGTATTGATCTAGTTATTTGACTATTGGCCTTCAACTTCATATTGGCCTTCAACTCTTTTTTGCATCTCAGGGGCCAGAAGCCTGAAAACTACATCTCCCAGACTCTCTCATCTGCTGGGTCTGATTAGGTTCTGGCACGGGAGGTCCTGGCAAGGGGTTACAAAGCAGGAAGCGCAGAAGAGCCCTTACTTTCCTTCTTCTGCTCTGGCTGGGGCAGCAGCGGTGGCCGGCCATCACAGGCCACACAGATTGCTGTAATAGTGGCACAGGCATAGCAACAGCGCCAGGGGACAATTAGCAGCTCCAGCAGCAGCAACATCTGTCAGCAAAAACGGGACTGTGGCTTCCAGAATCCTGAACCATCACAGGGACCTCTGGCTTCCTGTGAAGCAGCAGCTGCTGTGGTTCCAACAGTGGCAGTGCAGCAGTGGTGCAAAGTCCCAGCAGCCCAGCACTCAGGGGATCTGGGCGGCACCCTTTCCCTTTCTCTCCTCCCGCCTTATAGTTTGGCAGCTTCCTGGACTTACTGATATCTGAGGAGCATCCTTTCACCTTTTGGCCCCTTCAGCCCTTCTAACACTTTTGCAAACAATTCTCTATATCAAAGGCTAAAGGTTAGAAATACCCAAATTGTGGGACTTCTCTGGTGGCTCAGTGGTTAAGAATCTGCCTGCCGGGCCTCCCTGGTGGCGCAGTGGTTGAGAGTCCGCCTGCCGATGCAGGGGACACGGGTTCGTGCCCCGGTCCGGGAGGATCCCATATGCCGCGGAGCGGCTGGGCCCGTGAGCCATGGCCGCTGAGCCTGCGCATCCGGAGCCTGTGCTCCGCAACGGGAGAGGCCACAACAGTGAGAGGCCCGCGTACGGAAAAAAAAAAAAAAAAAAAAGAATCTGCCTGCCAATGCAGGGGACACGGGTTCGAGCCCTAGTCCGGGAAGATCCTATGTGCCGCGGAGCAACTAAGCCCGTGTGCCACAACTACTGAGCCCGTGTGCCTAGAGCTGGTACTCCGCAGCGAGAAACCACCGCAGTGAGAAACCCGAGCACCACAACAAAGAGTAGCCCCTGCTCACTGAAACTAGAGAAAGCCCTCACGCAGCAACAAAGACCCAACACAACCAAAAATGAATAAATAAATAAATAAATTTATTTTCAAAAATACTCAAATTGTTTCTATCATTCTGACTAGACACTGAAAGATACGAACACAGTAATTTCCCCCCGGCAAACATAACATCTTTTATGACTACAGTATTCTGCATGAAATAGTTTAGAAAAGGCAAACAGCCCAAATCCTCTCTACCTTTCTTCTGTTTTCTAGTTGTTTTTCTATAAATAAGTACTTTGATTATTTACAGTGAGTGAGGGAAAAAATGGGAAGAATTAAAAGTGGAGATAGAGTAAGATCTTATATTTTCTTGAGCGTGAACAATCATGTGTGCTTAAAGATCAGATTTATAAATAGGGATACAGAATTCCATGTCCTTGGTGAAGTTTACTAAGAGAAACTAACACCTCACAGATGAACCAATGCTCCTAAGTATAAGTTTTGGTTCTCAAATACCTGCTGAAGAAAAACCATACACATTTCAGAACTGTAATGAGTCAACAAGCTGAAACCAATTTTGCCCTTCGAAGTACTTCAAAGGAAAGGTGTACCTCAGCCACTCTTATATTCTTTTTTCTAGAAGGTAAATGAAGGAGACTAAAGCAATTGGTGATCTGAAGCCTGTATTTTTCTTATATGGACCAAAAAGACGTCATAAGGATTTTGAGTTTCATTATTCATAATGAGTCCTTTCTATCCCTATAACAGGCCAAGCTTGTTCCCCGCCTGAGCCCTGGCTCTTTGCTCAGCTGGTTCTCTTTAATGATCAAAGCCTGAGTTCAAATTGCTGCCCCCCACAGATAGGTCTTCCCAGACAACTTTATCTGAGACTTCTCCACCCTCCTCACCATCTCTTCCCAACAGCCTGTATCCCCTTACCCTGTCTTACTGTCTTCTTAGCTCCTATGTACGCTATCTGAAATTACCATTTTGATGTATTTATATGTTGATTGTTCATCTCCTCCCTCCATTATGTGATCTCTTTAAAGATATCCCTGGGATGAACTTTTTTTTTGTTTTTGGCTGCATTGGGTCTTTGTCGCTATGTGCGGGCTTTCTCTAGTTGCGGCGAGCGGGGGCTACTCTGTTGCGGTGCGCGGGCTTCTCACTGTGGTGGCTTCTCTTGTTGCAGAGCTCGGGCTCTAGGCGCGTGGGCTTCAGTAGTTGTGGCACGCGGGCTCAGTAGATGTGGCTCTCGGGCTCTAGAGAGCAGGCTCAGTAGTTGTGGCACACGGGCTTAGCTGCTCCATGGCATGTGGGATCTTCCCAGATCCCACAGGGATCAAACCCATGTCCCCTGCATTGGCAGGAGGATTCTTAACCACTGCACCACCAGGGAATCCCTGTGATCTCTTTAAGAATAAAGACCTGATTTTTAAAAAAAAACAAAAAAAGAGGAAAGACCTGGTCTGGCTTATTCATTGCTATATCCCAGGGCAGTCCCTGCACACAGTGTGGGTGCAATAACCATTTGCATCATGAATAAGTAACTGACCTCCCCTACTATATTCAATTGTTCAAGACACTGTACTGGACCCTGTACAATGTTAAGATGGTCCCTGCTCTTTTTGAAAAACTACCATGTCAAGTGTGAGCCAATGTTCCTCAAGTTTGGGTCCATGAATATCTACTGAAGAAAGATAGATCTTAGTTTCATGTGAAAGTAATAAAACAATATATAGTCAACAGAAAATTAAATAAATCCAATAATTAATGTATGCTTTGTTCACAAATGTTCAAAGTTCAAGTTTATATACTTATCTGAATTCTATAAATCCTCCAAATTTATTAAATGAGGTCTAAGATTATGTAAGAGATCAAGCTTTTATGATTCTGATTCCTGTACTTACAAGATTTAGGATGGAGTATTGGGAAGTGCCCTGGAGTACTGGAATCAGAGGGCCTGCCACAGGCAGGCTCTGGGTCAATTGACAATTAATTGCTGATCCTCAGTTTACCCTTGGAAATGGTGATATCTACCCCATAATAACCGCAGAGATGTGTGAGGTTCAAGAAATAAAAGAAAACCAGTTATAAATAACATTTATTGGTCACTTCATATCAGACTAAATACTTGACATTTATTGTTCGTATCAAGCACATAATCCAATGAGGTGGGTCATTATACTTTTTATTTTATAGATTCGGTATCTGAGACACAGAGCAGTGATGTGACTTAATCAAGGTCACATGACTTGTAAGTGGTATGGCCAGGGTTCAAACCCAGAGCCTATGTACTAAACCATTATGTCTATGCCTTCTAAATAGTAAAAAGTTGTTCAAAGGTGATGTATCAATTCAATCAAGAAGTTCTTGCAACAATAATCAGGAGACTGCACCGTTCTTTCAGCAGTAATCAAGAGACTGCATAGTAAGATCCTATTTTTCATAAGCTCAACTTACATCTACTGAACCCAAAGCCAATGCTTCTGGTATTCTCAGTAGCTGCATCTAATTTCCAACAAAATCATGGGAGTAAAATTCAATGCTGAGTCACCATATAAGTCCTGGATTCTGCATAGCATGCTTTATTGGCAACTATTCCTTTGTTGTGATTTAGCCAAACCAGAAAAAAAAAAAAAAAGGCTGACATTGAACTTGCATCTCAAATCTGAAAAAGCCTCTCTGAATTCCTATGTATAAACCATTGTTAGAAAGAATAAGTACAAATGGAGGGAATTAAGTTTAATCCCCCTAATAAATAAAGAGAGCCTTAGCCAGGGTTAGGGAGAAATCTCTTCCAGCAGCGCTCTTAGGAAGGATAGGGATTTGCCGTACTGTTTTGCGTTATTTGCTGAAGCATTTAGAATAAGCCGCTGTCTGAGAGAGCAGCCTACATCAGGAAGGAGCTTAACTCTTCTAAAATTAAAGTGTATATTCAATCTCTTATTGACTTTTTTCTTTGAAAAGCACTTGTTTCTAATAAACAATTTCTTCACTGTGGGTTGAGAGCAATAATTTCAAGATCACAGATATGACCCTGGTGTCTAAGGATTTTCTTAAACTTTTAGCTCTGGCAGAAGAAAAGTATAATTTCAGGGGAATCTTTCAACTTTAGCCAATCCTGGGCCTGAGAAATAAATAAGATCAATGTAAACAGTCTGGATAACTGACAAGGAAATGCTTCATTGTCACACTCAGCATGGTTATGTGACTTATGAGCGTCCTCCATAATGTCAGAATTCTTCTTGCCAAAACAAAACAATTAAGATAAAATACCAAGCTATAACAGACCTCAGCCAAAGAGGAAAGAGTAAGAAGAAAAAAATAAAACCGCTAATTGTTACATCTGCTGCATCACTATTTCATGTAAGCGTCTTCTCCTCTCACCCACACCTTTAAACAATCTTAGCAAAGTAAAGGTACCATGCTGTCTTATTTTATTTTGAGGTAGCAGTTCTCAAACTTTTTAGTCTCAAGACCCCTTTATACTCTTAAAAATTATCAAGAACTCCAAAGAATTTTGGGTTGGATGATATCTAATAAATGGGAAATTGTTAACGTTCAGGCATACCTCAGAGATACTGTGGCTTCTGTTCTATCACCGTAAAGTGAATCTTGCAATAGAGCAAGTCACATGAATTTTCTGATTTCCCACTGCATATAAAAGTTATGCTTACACCACACTGTAGTCACATTTTGTCTAAAAAAATAGTACATACCTTTATTTAAAAATATGTTATTCAAAAACAGAAAGATACATCAATGGAACAGGATAGAAAGCCCAGAGATAAACCCACGCACATATGGTCACCTTATCTTTGATAAAGGAGGCAGGAATGTACAGTGGAGAAAGGACAGCCTCTTCAATAACTAGTGCTGGGAAAACTGGACAGGGACATGTAAAAGTATGAGATTAGATCACTCCCTAACACCATACACAAAAATAAGCTCAAAATGGATTAAAGACCTAAATGTAAGGCCAGAAACTATCAAACTTTTAGAGGAAAACATAGGAAGAACACTCTATGACATAAATCACAGCAAGATCCTTTTTGACCCACCTCCTAGAGAAATGGAAATAAAAACAAAAATAAACAAATGGGACCTAATGAAACTTAAAAGCTTTTGCACAGCAAAGGAAACCATAAAAAAGACTAAAAGACAACCCTCAGAATGGGAGACAATATTTGCAAATGAAGCAACTGACAAGGGATTAATCTCCAAAATTTATAAGCAGCTCATGCAGCACAATAGCAAAAAAACAAACAACCCGATCCAAAAATGGGCAGAAGACCTAAACAGACATTTCTCCAAAGAAGATATACAGACTGCCAACAAACACATGAAAGAATGCTCAACATCATTAATCATTAGAGAAATGCAAATGAAAACTACAATGAGATATCATCTCACACCAGTCAGAATGGCTATCATAAAAAAATCTAGAAACAATAAATGCTGGAGAGGGTGTGGAGAAAAGGGAACACTCTTGCCCTGCTGGTGGGAATGTGAATTGGTACAGCCACTATGGAGAACAGTATGGAGGTTCCTTAAAAAACTACAAATAGAACTATCATATGACCCAGCAATCCCACTACTGGACATATACCCGGAGAAAACCATAATTCAAAAAGAGTCATGTACCAAAATGTTCATTGCAGTTCTATTTACAATAGCTAGGACATGGAAGCAACCTAAGTGTCCACTGACAGATGAATGGATAAAGAAGATGTGGCACATATATACAATGGAATATTACTCAGCCATAAAAAGAAACGAAATTGAGCTATTTGTAATGAGGTGGATAGACCTAGAGTCTGTCATACAGAGTGAAGTAAGTCAGAAAGAGAAAGACAAATACCGTATGCTAACACATATATATGGAATTTAAGAAAAAAAATGTCATGAAGAACCTAGGGGTAAAACAGGAATAAAGACACAGACCTACTTGAGAATGGACTTGAGGATATGGGGTGGGGGAAGGGTAAGCTGTGACAAAGTGAGAGAGAGGCATGGACATATATACACTACCAAACGTAAGGTAGATAGCTATTGGGAAGCAGCCGCATAGCACAGGGAGATCAGCTCAGTGCTTTGTGACCATATGGAGGGGTGGGATAGGGAGGGTGGGAGGGAGGGAGACACAAGAGGGAAGGGATATGGGAACAGATGTATATGTATAGCTGATTCACTTTGTTATAAAGCAGAAACTAATACACTATTGTGAAGCAATTATACTCCAATAAAGTTGTAAAAAAAAAAGAAGGTATAATGACAATGCCATATCACAAAGAGAATATCAATAAAGAGATGGAAATAGAAGGCCAAGAGCAGACAACTTTCTGAAGAAGGACAACATGGTGGACTTATACCAGAAGCTAAAGCCTATTATAAAATTAGAGTAATTCAGGTAGTATGGTATTGGGGGCAGTGTGTGTGGTGGAGGATGGTAGGAAGGAGTAAGATATGATTTTAAATTGAGCCATAATCCCGAATGGCACAGATTCACTCCAGATCATCTTGCATCTCTGCTACTAGCTGGCTCTGTAAATGCATCCACATTTTCCTTTTCTACTCTTTTATTTTCCTACCTCTCCCAGTCATCTTCAAGACCCTTGTGATAAATGTGATTATACTTTTAAAGTTTCTTTGAAACCGTGAATCTAATTAGATACTTGATAGTCACCTGAAAAATAAAATTCCTTAAAACAGAAAATTCTATAGGGGAGCACAGCTTGAAGGCAAAAGCTTGTCAGTCTATTCAGTAGCAAGCATAGACATGTTGTATTTATTAGGATTTGGACTTGGCTATTGATTCAGTCTGATTTCAGCCAGATTTCTAAATAATATATGCAAGTCTTTCTTACTGACTTACTCCCACATTGTAATAGAATTATACTGAAGAATGGGACAGCATGCTGTGTATATGTGTTTATATACTTTTTTCTCTGTTATAGAAGTGGAAGTATAAGAATTTGATCTCATCTTCCATATCAGAAATCAATTGATATTACCTACAATTACAATCAGTAAAGAGAAAAGAATATGTTATTTAGGAATATGGTAATAAGTAAGAATTAACAATTAAAAGAGCTTACATGTTACCTCTAACTGGAATGCAGAGGTGATAGGATATAGAGCAATGGATTACTTTAAACTGTTATATATATGCAGGAATATTTTCCTATTGTATTATGTATATGCTTTATTTGCTAAAAATAAAAATTAAATATAAAAAAAATACGTTATTGCTCGGGTTTCCCTGGTGGCGCAGTGGCTGAGAGTCTGCCTGCCGATGCAGGGGACACGGGTTCATGCCCTGGTCCGGGAAGATCCCACGTGCCGCGGAGCGGCTGGGCCAGTGAGCCATGGCCGCTGAGCCTGCGTGTCCAGAGCCTGTGCTCCACAAAGGGAGAGGCCACAACAGTGAGAGGCCTGCGTACCGCAAACAAACAAACAAACAAACAAAAACGTTATTGCTAAAAAATGCTAACCATCATCTGAGCCTTCAGTGAGTCATAATCTTTTTGCTGGTGGAGATTCTTGCCTCAGTGTTGATGGCTGCAGACTGATCAGGACGGTGGTTGCTGAAGGTTAGGATGGCTGTGGCAGTTTCTTAAAATGAGACAATGAAGTTTCCTTTCACAAACGTAGCATACAATGCTGTTTGACAGCATTTTAGAACTCTTCAAAATTGGAGTCAATCCTCTCAAACCCTGCTGCTGCTTTATATAATAGTCCTTTGTTATCATTTCAGTAATTTTCACAACATCTTCAACAGGAGATTTCATCTCAAGTAACTACTTTTTGGATCATCCATAAGAAGCAACCCCTCATCCATTCAAGTTTTATCATGAAGTTGCAGCAATTCAGTCACCTCTTCGGGCTCCACTTCTAATTCTAGTTCTCTTGCTATTTCTACCACGTCTGCAGTTATTTCCTCCACTGAAGTCTTGAACTCCTCAACGTTATCCATGAGGTTGGAATCAACTTCTTCCAAACTCTTGCGAATGTCGATATTTTGACCTCTTCCCATGAATCTCAAGTGTTATTGGCATCTAGAATGGTGAGTTATTTCCCGATCTCAATTTACTTTGCCCAAATCCATCAGAGAAATCACTATCTATGGCAGCTATTGCCTTACAAAATTTATTTCTTAAAGAATAAGACTTGAAATTCAAAATTACTCCTTAATCCATGGGCTGCAGAATAGATGTTGTATTAGCATGCATGAAAACAACATTAATCTCTTTGTACACCTGCATCAGACATCTTGGGTGACCAGGTGCACTGTCAATGAGCAGTAATAGTTTGAAAGGAATCTTTTTTTTCTGAGCAGTATGTCTCAACAGTGGGTTGAAATTCCTCAGTAAACCATGCTGTAAACAGATATGCTGTGTGTCATCCAGGCTGTGTTGTTCTATTTATAAAGCACAGGCAGAGTTGATTTAGCATAATTTTGAAGGGCCTTAGGATTTTCAGGATGGTAAATAACATTAGCTTCCACTTAAACTCGCCAGCTGCATTTGCCCCTAACAACAGAGTCAGCCTGTCCTTTGAGGCATTGAAGCCAGGCATTGACTTCTCCTCTTTAGCTATGAAAGTCCTAGATGGCATCTTCTTCCAATAGAAGGCTGTTTCACCTACAAATTGTTTGACAATCTGTTGTTTAGTGTAGCCACCTTCATGAATTATCTGAGCTAGATCTTCTAGATAACTTGCTGCAGCTTCTACATCAGCACTTGCTGCTTCTCCTTGCACTTTTATGTTATGGAAAAGGCTTCTTTCCTTAAACTTCATGAACCAACCTCTGCTAGCTTCAAACTTTTCTTCTGCAGTTTCCTCACCTCTCTCAGGCTTAGCAGAATTAAAGAGAGTTAGGGCCTTGCTGTGGATGAGGCTTTGGCTTAAGGGAATGTTGTGGCTGGTTTGATCTTCTATCCAGACCACTACAACTTTCACCATATCAGCAATAAGGCTGTTTCTCTCTCTTATGCGTTCACTGGAGTAGCATTTTTAATCTTCTTCAAGAACTTTTCCTTTGTATTCAAAACTTGGCTGTTTGGCTCAAGAGGCCTAGTTTTCAGCCTATCTTGTCTTTCAACATGCCTTCCTCACTATGCTTAATTATTTCTAGCTTTTGATTTAAAGTGAGAGACATGCAACTCTTCCTTTCATGTGAACACTCAGAAGCCATTGTAAGGTTACTAACTGGCCTGATTTCAATACTATTATTGTGACTCAGGGAATAGGGAGGCCCGAGAAGAGGGGGAGAGACAGGGAACGGCTGGCTGCTCAGTGGAGCAGTCAGAACACACACAACTTTTATAGATTAACTTTGCTGTCTTGGGTGTGCACAGTTTGTGATGCCCCAAAACAATCAACAGTAGTAGCACCAAAGATCACTGATCATAGATCACCTTAATAAATATATTACTGACAAAATTTTTTTTGAAATATTGCGAGAGTTACCAAAATGTGACACAGAAAGGAAGTGAGCAAATCCTATTGGAAAAATGGTGCTGATAGACTTACTAGATGCAGGGTTGCCACAAACCTTCAATTTGTTAAAAAAAAAAAAAAAGTGTCTGAAGTGCAATAAAGCGAAGCACAATAAAATGAGGTATGCCTGTATTAATATATTCTACAATACAATAATGAGCCCAATATACGTAAATATAAATAATGTAGATTTTTATGGAATTTAATTATATTTTCCGAAACAAAAAACTAGTGAGAAGGATTTTGCAAATAATGGATTGTCATATCTGCTTCTGTGTTCAATCTATTATGATACTGTTTTGATTGAAGTATGTGAAAAAAGTCTGGATGTGCAATTTGAACAGGGAAGCGTATTTTAATAGTCTTTTTCAGATCATTGTGAATATTCTTCTTTGACCCAGCCCTGAGAATCAAGTCACAGTTTACTAAAAGTCAGTTGCAACTTGGAATCCAAAATCATTATCAGTGAGCTTTCTTATTGCGTTACAGTAAAATCCATTGCATTTAAATGGATATTTTACTGGTGAATTGTTTTATAACATCAAGTAATGGCCATTTGGGGGAAAATGGTTTGCTGAGCTATTTAGATCTTCCCTATATCGACACATATTATTAAACAATACTTTAAAAATCACAATTGGTAACCTCATCACTGATTTCATCAGAAAGATCTCAGAAAAATCTTTAAGTATTGGGAAGCTGTTGAACTCATGAGGAGGATACAAGTTTTCCAAAATTCTAATTTTTGCTTGAAAACTCATATTTTATCATTGGCAACAAATACTGTCAGTTGTGCTCCTTGAAGTGACAAGATTACTTGATTTATAATATTTTTGAGACAATTATCTTCCAAGTTACCCGAGTCTGAATAGTTTGTCTCTCAGTCATTAGTAAATGATGTTCCCTGAAAACAAGCAGCTAGTGTAGCTCACAGGTCAAAAAACTGTCTAAGTTCTTTCTCCTTCATACAACCGTTATACACGGATATGCAGCAGAAGTGCTATATGTATTCGTCATAGTTTGTCACACAGAATAATAAAAAGATGTACACTCAAGGGTCAAGATTTAATAAAATTAATTTTTACTGTTTCATCAGGGGCATTCTTAAATGAATAGGCTTTTCCCCCCATGTGAGTGTATGACAGTAAAGAACGACAGTTTATGATGAGTTTGTTTCCAGTGCCTTGACTCATGGCAAGGCTCCAGAAGTTTTACCCACCATGGCTTTTGTCCCATCAGTACAATGCCAACACAGCAGAAAAGGCCAGTAATATCTCAGCATTATTATGAAAATACTTTTGACTTCACAGACCTGGGTATCCATGAGCCATACTTTAAGAACTGTTTTCTATAGCATAGCACATCAATACCTGGATTTAAATGTGGATATTCTAAAACCACTTTCTAGGGTTTTCTTCTTGAAAGACTGCCCTAGGAAAATATTCTGACTAAATGTTGCTATTGAGATGACCTGGTATCTAATTGAGTATATGGGTTGCTTCGTTATCATAGAGGCCTATGATCCCCCAATTTTTTATTGCACACCCCATCCCAACAAACGTTGGGTTGACATCCCTGATATATGTGTATTTATTTCTTTACAAACTATGCATAGTGCTGTACTAATATATTTGTTATTATAAGTCATACTTCCAAAGACAGAAATTTTGAAAAGATAAAAATTTAAAACTATTCTTCAATATAGTATTTTATTTTATGTTTTATAAAACATTTCTTTGCCTTCGCCAAAGAAATTTTAGTGAGAGAAACGTAATTAAAGAGTTTTGTTTCTATAAAATTTGGCTTGGTACTATGGGATAAAATGATATGAAGTTCTGGTTACAAGTTTAGTTTATTCCAATATTTGGTGTTAATGGCTCTCACAGCCAAAAAAGATCCTGCAAAGAATTATGGATTCAAATCGAAAGGTTAGCTGCATTTACTAAATCAGTTCATCCACCTGTTATAAAAAGCTTTTTTTTTTTAACATCTAAGTAGTAAATTTCCATCTTCCCAGATGTCAATAAATTGTTCTTCCAAACAGTGAAACTTTTTGCATTTCCATATTTTAAACAAATTGGTTCAAAACTAACTTTTTGGAAATTTTTAAAATAGATCAGATAGTTTTGTTTTAGAGATATTTTAAGTGTTTAGATAGGAGAACTTCACAGAGGATGAATATCACTTTTGGCCAAAAAAAATCCTATAATAATGGGAGTATTTCCAAACATCTGTTGTCAAAATGTCTTTTACATTAGAAGAGTTTCTTTCAAACTGAAGATACATATTCTCACTCAGTGTTAAATATTCCCCTTCTCTTGAAATGACATATTAAATGTGTTTTATCTGTATGTGCTTTGTTTTGTTTCTCATTCTTATTTCCATACAACCACTTTGAAAACAGTTTTGCAGATGCTTAAAAAATGTTAAATATACACCTATCATATGATCCAATCATTCTATTCCTAGGTATTTACCCAAGAGAAATGAAAGCATATGTCCATATAAACACTTATACCTAAATGTTTATAAGCAACTTTGTGTTGGACAAAAATTGGAAACAATCTAAATGGCCATCAATAGGTGTATTGATAAACTGTGGTACATCCATACAATGGAGTAAGACTCAGCAGTAAAAAGGAATGAACTATTCATACATACTGCAACATGGATGAATCTCAAAATCATTATGCTGAGCGAAAGAAACTACACAAAGTACATACTGTATGATTCCATTTATATAAAATTCTAGAAAATACAAACTAATCCACAGTGACAAAAAGCAGGTTAGTGGTTGCCTGGGGTCAGAAAGCAGGAGCAGGGAGGGGACGGAGGAAGGAATTTCAAAGGGACATGAGGAAAACTTTGGGGAGTTACCCCTACACACATCCTGGAGTCGCTAAAGTTAACAGACTGTTACAAGTGTTGGTGAAGGTTTGGAACAACTGGAACTCTCATCCACTGCCAATAAGAAAGTAAAATGGTAAACTTTGGAGAAGAGTTTGGCAGTTTCTTAAAAAGTTAAATATATAACTAATAAATACCCCAGATGTTCCACGCCTAGATATTTATTTATTTATTTATTTATTTATTTCCCTTTTTTGCTGTAGGCGGGCCTCTCACTGTTGTGGCCTCTCCCATCGCAGAGCAAGGCTCCGGACGCGCAGGCTCAGCGGCCATGGCTCATGGGCCCAGCCGCTCCGCGGCATGTGGGATCTTCCCCGACCAGGGCACAAACCCGTGTCCCCTGCATCGGCAGGCGGACTCAACCACTGCACCACCAGGGAAGCCCTAGGTATTTATTAAAGAAAAATTAAAACAAGTTCACAAAAAGACTTGTATAGAATAGCTGTATTCATAATATCCCAAACCTGGAAACAGCCCAACTATCCATAAACAGGTGAAAGGATAAACATATTTGGCACATCCATTAAATGGAATACTCTTCAACAATAAAAAGGAATAAATGACTGATAAACTCAATAACATGTGTAAATCTCAAAATCATTATCCTTAGTGAAAGAAGCCTAACAAAAAAAGAGTACACACTGTATGATTGCATTTATATAAAATTCTAGAAAATACAAACTAATCTATAGTGACAAAAAGCAGATCAGAATTTCCCTGAGGATGGGGGTGGATGGAGGGATAAATTAAGAAGGGGCAGGAGGAAACCTAGGGGTTCTTGGAAATGTTTGTTATCTTGGCCTTGATAATGGTTTCATGAGTGTATGTGTACAACAAATTTATCAAATTGTACACTACACCCCCCAACACACATGCAGTTTATTGTTATCAACTGTACCTGAAGAAATTTGTAAAAACAAAGGACTGGGATATGATGGTTATTGTTAGGTGCTACAATCAATGCATTGGGGCGGGGGGCGGGGAATGAGAGGCTAGAGGTATTAATCACCAATTTAAGGCAAAGGTGTGAAAGCCAGAAGGTGTCCTTGACAGCAGACACTCAGCTCTTATAGCCTGAAGGCAGGAAAAGCTGAAGATCACATTCAGTCTTTAATTATAAGAGAAGTGAGCCTCCAGAAATATTTGATTCTCAACCCAGGCAAGTCAGCTTCAGCAAAGTCAGGGCATTGATTGGGAAGGAGTGTGACGCTCCGACTTAGAATGGGGCCTTCTTGGTGACAGCACTCTAACATCTTGAATCCCCAGATTCATCTGGGACTGAACAAGGCTAGCTCCTCCCCATTAAAGGCTAGCTCTACTCACTTCCTTGAACATGACGCAGAATCCTCTGCTTTGCAAGACAAATGCCATCCCCACACACCTCTGGCCAGGATATACTGTCACCTCATAGCCTGGCTACCAGATAAGAAACTAGGGTCAGTCACAGTCTAACACAGCTGAGGAGGTTCTGGGCCTGCTGAGAAGGATAAGGTGCTGCAGGACCTAGCTAAGGTGTATGGGAGGAGCTGAGAAAATATATGCAAGACCAGGACGTGACACCAGTGTACAGAACCAAGGGGACAAAAAATAAAGCTGGACAAGGGAGAGTTTACTGACATCAGACCACTCTCTTTGTCATATAACATTTAACATCTTGTGTTTAACAACTAGTTCATAAAATTCCTAAAAATGTCACAACTGGGTCTTGTAAGAACTGATAAGAGCCATCCTGCCCTAGGACACCACTGGCTAAGGCAGATGGCAGAAGATGCTGGCACTAAATTGGGCTACCTGATAGCAGTAGAAATGATAGGATCCCAAATCGGGGTCAGGTGGTAATGCTTATCAGAGGCACAAGATGGGCTCAATCATAGTAATAAATAGCAAAGTCAGAGTGGCTAGCAATGGGGACCCTGACTTCAGAGAACTATGGAGTGTGTTAAGAGAACACAAGTCCCCAAGGGCAGGAGAGATGGGCAGTACTGCTCAATCAATACAATCCAATGAAACCAAGGGTGGATGGTTAAACACCAGAGAGCCGCTGCCCCAATTAAAAGTCACAATCTCTTCCCTATTTCCAATCCTGAGCCCCTTGTCAGATTCAGAACCCAGTGTTCTCATGAGGATCCCCACAAGAAAGATTCTACAATACCATAGCAAGTGTTTATAATTCTCCCAGGCCTACTCCCAAGGGACCCATGGCCATTTACCCAGGTAACTGTATACAAGGAAAAGAGAAATATCAAGGCATTTTGAGGAGTGTTAGCTAAAGGGTCTGATTTGACATTAACACATGAGAATCCAAAGCATTATCATGGCCCCTTTGTTGGGGAAGGTAATAATAAACAATAAATGGTGCCCTGGCCAAGATCCCACACATAATAGGTCCACTGGTTCCATGACTTATCCAGTGACCATTTCCCCAGCCCCTAAACTTCACAGTTAGCAACCACTCCACATGAGTTACTTAACCCCTGGCATAAGAGGTATGGAAGTGGACAAAGCCAAGTGGAAGCTCTGAAACTGTCCCTCCCACTCTGCCTTGGTCAAAATAGTAAATAAAAAACAATATTGCATCGGCAATATTGGAAATAAAAGACAAATATTGCAAATATTTGTAAATGCTGTAAAAATTCAAAACAAATTTATAAAATTTTATTATAAATACTGTAAAGAAAAAAATATTGCCTGGAACTATGGCAGAGATTGAAGCCACGCTTAAAGACCTGAAAGATTCAGGCACTGTGATCACCATCACATCCCTACTTAATTCAATAGTCTAGCCCCTACAAAAACACATGTCCAGCATATGAACCTACCTATGAAACAGAAACAGAATCACAGACATAGAGAACAGACTTGTGGTTGCCAAGGGGGAGGGGGTTGGGGGGAGGGCTGGAGTGGGAGGTTGGGGTTAGCAGATGTAAGCTTTTATATATAGAATGGATAAACAACAAGGTCCTACTGTCTAGCACAGAGAACTATATTCAATATCCTATGATAAACCATAATGGAAAAGAATATTTTGTAAAAAGGAATGTATATATATGTATAACTGACTCACTTTGTTGTACCACAGTAATGAACACAACATTGTAAATCAACTATAGTTCAATAAAAAACAAAACACATGTCTAGGAGAATGATGCTAGACTACTGCACACGTATGCTCATTTACCCTTCATAACAACCCCATGAGGAAATTAGTCATATTTCTGCTATTTTTCAGTTGTGTTGAGACATAGGTAACCTGTCCAAGGTCATACAGCTAATTAGTGGCAGTGCAGGCAGGGTGGCACGTGCGCCTATACTATTAATCACTTTTTTCATTGCCTCTCCATGTAGGGCAGGCAGGTTTCTGATGTGCGGCTTGTTCAACACACACCCACATGCATGAAGGTGGACGTAAAAGATAATTCACCATCCAGAGAAAGTGCTCATTGAGCTTCCGCTGTGGCCCATGCCAGGACTTAACAACCTCTGTATGAAGAGCCATGAAGGTGTGTCCCTGTCCTTTTATTTTCAGATGAGAGTGGACATTTGGTCTCAAACTCAAGTTACTGGCTCCAGGAGAACACTAGTTCAAATCAGAATCTTAACACTAGCTTTGAGTGGATTCCAGGGGAATCGTAACCTGGCATGACAGCTAGTCCCCATGTACCCCTCTAGGTCACAGAACAGCCACTTCCTGAATGGAACCAAAGTTCAGGGTCAAACGGCCCTCTCGTGGTGAAAGATGGATACTTGTTTGGTCTCAGAAGCCCCAACCTGCAGCATCAGTGCCTTAATGGAGCTTTTGCTCCATCTGAGGCCTTTCTCAGGCAACTGGGAGAAAAAAAAAATGCAACCCTCAATAGGCAGGGACAAGGATGCAGAGCAAGGACACGGTGGCAGGCAGTTCATCTTCCTAAATTCTACTCACTGTTGAACTTTTGAGGAGTTCGGGAGACAGCGGGAGTCAGTCCTGTGGAGGAAGATCGAAAGGCCCCTTCCACCAATATCTATAGCTGGCTAACAGCAAACCAGTTCTGCCGAAATCAAACAAGATATTATGCTGCTTAAAAATGTGTTGCCTCACTATTTACAATAGCCAAGACATGGAAGCAACCTAAATGTCCATTGACAGATAAACATAAAGCAGTTGTGGTATATATTTAAGATGTTATAGAAAAACCCAAACGGACTTTTCGGCCAACCCTATAAATATAAATATAAATATAAATATATACATATATATAAAATGGAATGTTAGCCATAAAAAGAACGAAATAATGCCATTTGTGGATGGACCTAGAGATTATCATACTAAGTGAAGTAAGTCAGAGAGAGGCAAATATTGTGTGACATCACTTATATGTGGAATTAAAAAAAAAATGATACAGAGACTTCCCTGGTGGCGCAGTGGTTAAGAATCTGCCTGCCAACGCAGGGGACACGGGTTCAATCCCTGGTCCGGGAAGATCCCACATGCCGCAGAGGAACTAAGCCCGTGTGCCACAACTACTGAGCCTGTGCTCTAGAGTCCACGAGCCACAACTACTGAGCAGCCCACGTGCCTAGAGCCCATGCTCCACCGCAATAAGCCCGAGCACTGCAACGAGGAGCAGCCCCCGCTCGCCGCAACTAGAGAAAGCCCACATGCAGCAACGAAGACCCAATGCAGCCAAAAATAAATAAATAAATTTTTTAAAATGATGCAAATGAATCTATATACAAAACAAAAATAGACCCACATACATACAAAATAAGCTTACAGTTACCAGGGGAAAAGGGGAGAGGGATAAATTGGGAGATTGGGATTGACATATACACACTACTATATATAAAACAGATAACCAGCAAGGACCTACTGTATAGCACAGGGAACTCTACTCAGTACTCTGTAATGACCTATATGGGAAAAGAATCTGAAAAAGAGTGGATATATGTATATGTATAACTGATTCACTTTGCTGCACACCTGAAACTAACACAACATTGTAAATCAACTATACTCCAACAAAAAATTCTTTTAAATGTGCTGCCTTAAACCTTATCATTGAAAACATGGCCCTTAAGTATAGTTTACATGAACTATTGAGTTTTATTAAATACATTCCTTCCTGTTCAAGAAAAAGAATATTATTACACTTACCTTTAAAGACCCTCTTCCCAATAGCATCCCCTTCTGTCCACCAAAGAGGTAATCAGTGCCCTGAATTTTGTCTTTGGAATCTCCTTGTTTTTCTTTAAGTTATATAAACATGCATGTATAGGCCTGCCCTGAACATACATAGCCCTGGCCAAGAATACTTGGAAGCCTAGGGACTATATATCCAAATTATAAAATTTATAAATCAAGCTAGCAAAGTGTTAATTAAAAAAATAAGTAAGTTTTGCCCTCCTGCCTGGAAAAGTGAACCTTCTTGAACACCTAGAAAGCCAGATTCAAATTTCTCAGATTACCAATGAGGCTGAGCATTTTTGCACCTTTATTGGCCATTCCTCTGCTGTGAAATGATTATTTTGTGATTTTCCTAATGGGTTGTTTTTTTCTTTTTTTTTTTTTTTGATTCATAGAAGGGTTTTACATATTCTAGATACTAACCCTTTGTCCAGTTCCAAGTATTGTAAATACCTGCTGCAAGGCTGAGCTTGCATTTTTACTCTTTTTGGAGTATTTTCATGAACAGAAGATCTAAATTTTAATGCATTTAAATTTATTAACCTTTTCTAAATTAGTTAACATATGTAAGTTTGAAGCAGTGTGTGACATATTGTTTATCGTAATTTTTGTATTCTTTTCCTTTATGATGTGAAATTTTTATATCTAGTTTAAAAAAGCCTTTCCTATCCTGAAGCTATGCATATTTTCCTAAAAGGTCTTCTAAAAATTTTAGATATTTGCCCTTCACCTGGCATGAAAATTTTTCTTTTTCCTTTTTTATAACAGCTTTATTGGGAAATAATTAGCATACCACAAGTCACCCTTTTAAAGTATGTATTTCAGTGTTTTTCAGTAAACTCGGTTGTGCAACAACGTCCACTAATTCCAGAACATTTTCATCACCCCAAAAGGAAACCCCACAGGCACTGACTTTAATATATAGCATATATATAACCAATATCCAGCACAATTTCTATTCTTTCCGCAGTGATTCACAACATCACCTCCGTCACAAATCAAGTTTTCCTATCTGCGTGGATTTTTGTAGATCTCTCTATTCTCTTCCATTGGCCTATTTATCTATCCCTGCACTAACACATGCTGTCTTATTAAAGCAAGCTGTCATTCTATTATTTTCTCTTAAGAATACTGATTTTTATTGACACTTCGTACTTCCATATAAATTTTAGAAATAACTTGTCAATTTCCACAGAAATCCCAGTTGGAAACTTAGTTAAAAATCTGTTACATCGTGAGGAAAATTGATATATTTACAATATTGACTCTTCTGTTTCATTAAGATATTACTCTCCATTTTATTCCACTTTTGAAGAATATTTTATAATGAAGTTTTATAATTCTTTCAATTTTTATTCTATTTCTTCCTAAATGTTTTACATTCTTATTGTAAACTTGAAAGTTTTTTTTTGCTACTGAAAATTTTTTTTCGAAAATATTTTTTTCTACAATTTGTTGCCAGTGTGGTGCACGTTGTTTTCATGTCTAACACTCGACCCTTCCAAAATCTATCTATGGAATCTTCCTGATTTTCTCTTCGGGTAATTACTTCATCTTTAAATAATAAGAATTTTGTTTCCATTTATAATTTTTATTTCTTTTTAATGCTTAAATGTATTGGTTACTACTGTTGGCACAAAACGAATAGATGTGGTTATAGCAGGCATCCTTGTCTTAGAGAATGCATTTGATCTTTCAATATGTTTGCAGTATTTTGTAAGCTACTCGTCACATTTAAAATTTGTTGTTTCTCCTTTGCCAAGAGTTTTTCATAAATGATGTTGAATTTTATCAAATGCTTTTCCTGCATCGTTAGATGATCCTGATTTTGATTTTAACCTGCTAATGTGACAAATTACATTACTATTTTTTATCAAAGATCCCATCAATTCTAAAACATACCATGATTTTATGCTCCATTAAGGAAAGAAAAAACAGCTGCCCACTGAATATTCCAATTTAAGATACAGTTAAGTAAAAATACAGGCATTTTAGAATTGATAAAAATACAAAGTAACTTACAAAGAAAAACTGCCATGCATTCTTGGGGTTAAACACATATTGTGATGTATTCAATACTGTATTACCCTCTGGCTTTAATTTGCTATTATTTTTTTTTGCATGTTCATGAGTGATATTGTAATTTTTATTTTTGTACTGTCCCTGTTAAGATTTTGGGAATGAGATTTATCTATTTTGTATAATACTGGAAATTTTTTCTCTGAATGTTTAGTAAAACTCACTAATAAAACTCTCAAGTCTTGGAGATTTGTGGGGTAGAGTTTTGACGACTGAATTTCTTTATAACGTTTAAAGGATCATGATTTATACATCTTCTTGAGCCTATTTGCTAAATTGTCTTTTCTTGTAGGAATATATCCTTTTCATCAAAATTTTCAAATTTATTGGCATGAAGATACTCAGATTTTCTCAAATATTGAAAAATCAATGCATATGATTTTTTCTTTAATTCTTCATATTGTTTATTTATGCCATCTCTTTTTTCCTTGATCAAACTTGCCTAACTTGTCCATTTTATTACTCTTTTTGAATCCCAGCTTTTCTTATTCTCTCATGGTATGGTTGCTTTCTTAGTTTCTTCTGTTATGATTCATTATGTCCTTCTTTCTTTCAGCTGGAAGCTTAACTCATTAATTTCTGTTCCCCTTTTTCTAATATAAGGAACGTAATATTGCATCTCCTAAATGCTCTTAGTGGAATGCCACAAGTTTCTATATGTAGTTTGTTTTTATTAAGTTCTGAATTATGTCCTAATCTCCATTATCATTTCCTCTTTGATCGCCAAGTTGTGTCTTAGTGTTAGGCTTTTGTTTTTTTTTAAATTTATTTATTTATTTATTTATTTATTTTTGGCTGCATTGGGTCACAGGCTTTCTCTAGTTGCTGCGATCGGGGCTACTCTTTGTTGCAGTGCATGGGCTTCTCACTGTGGTGGTTTCTCTTGTTGCGGTGTGCGGGCTCTAGGCACGCAGGCTTCAGTAGTAGTGGCTCGCGGGCTCCAGAGCGCAGGCTCAGTAGTTGTGGCACATGGGCTTAGTTGCTCCGTGGCATGTGGGATCTTCCCGGACCAGGGCTTGAACCTGTATTCGAGCATTGGCAGGCAGACTCTCAGCCACTGCGCCACCAGGGAAGCCCCAGTGTTAGGTTTTTAACATTCATCTCTACTAATTTTATCCTGAATGTGCACACAAGATGTTCTGAATCAGAGATAGATTTCTTATTACCTTAAGGTAAGTAAGTGCCTCCGCCCCCTTTACCCCAGACTTAGCCCTGGGGCTGTGCAGTAAGAGTCATGGGATTTTTTTCCCCACACAGTGAGTGGTGTTAAGTAAAAACAAACCCAGACTTAGGTATGACAAGACTTTATTTGAAATACGAGAGGAACTATAGGGAGGCTACAGCAATAGAGAGGATGCTCTGACCATAAGAGCTGCAAGCAGCTCAAAGACAGATCAGATGGGTATGAGGGAGTGAGGGGAGCAGATGACAGAATGGGACAGTTGATCAGGGAATGTCTTTTTTTGTGGTCAATTGTCAGGAGGGGTTGTTGAGGAAAGACTATTCCACATTCCAGTGCTGGCTCAGGCTGAGGGTGGATTCAAGTTCAGAAGCCTACCGGTGAGCAGCCTAAAGTTTGATCAAGTCAAGTTAGAGGGCATTTTGTCTAGACTGGTCTTTGGGAACAACCAGTTCAACTAATTAGTGATGAGATAAAAAACAGGAATCTGGAGGGTCTAGGTCTGGCTGTGTCATAGGTAGTCAAAGGAGTCATCTACACATCTTACCTTAGTCATCTTGGGAAAGGAGGCTCTTCGCAGTAAGCCATTTCCTGGAATACAACAGAGTAAAGGGATTTCTTAACTGCTCGGTCCATACACCTATTTCAGCTCTGAGGATCTCCTGATCCAACAGCCACGTCCACAAAATGATGCCTAAGAGAAGTTGCTGCAAACAGTCTTGATGAATTATGTTATACAATCTTTATGCATATTTCAGAATATGTACTGTCCTTTTTCTATAATACCTTAAACTGGAAAAAAAAGGCAATTTCAAATATAAGAAGTTTCTTTCAGGTAAGAGTAATATTTTAACGGTAGTCTACCAGCTTAAGGCTGTAATTTTTATTTCTCTCTTGGGGCTAATTGTATTGAATAGGGTTCAGTAATTTGAAGGTTACTTTCTTTTGTGAGCTCCTCATCTTCTACTTGATTCCAGTGTTTAAAAATAAAATGAATTTTAAGTGATGTCAGAGAAAATAAGCCTAACATTTAAATTATCTATTAGTGTGAATAACATTTAACAATTTTAAAAGTTAATGATTTTATGGACTTCCCTGGTGGCGCAGTGGTTAAGAATCCGCCTGCCAATGCAGGGGACACGGGTTCGGGCCCTGGTCCAGGAAGATCCAACATGTCGTGGAGCAACTAAGCCCGTGTGCCACAGCTACTGAGCCTGTGCTCTAGACCCCGCGAGCCACAACTACTGAGCCCGTGTGCCTAGAGCCCGTGCTCCGCAACAAAGAGAAGCCACCGCAATGAGAAGCCCGCACATCGCAACAAAGAGTAGCCCCCGCTCGCCACAACTAGAGAAAGCTCACACACAGCAACGAAGACCCAAGGCAGCCAAATAAAAAATTAATTAATTAAGTTAATGATTCTATAAATCGTCTTATTGTAGTTAAAATGTACCCCTAAGCAGTATTTTTCAAGAACTGTAGAAGAGCTTATTATTCAAGGAGATCCAAGAGTTGAATGCATAAGCATACTTGATAAAGCTAACACAAATGTCAACAATAACAAAGTAAGCAATGGCAATGGAGACAATGATGCTGAAGTAACCGATGTAGCGGAAGCATGTTCTGGTCAATTAGAACGCAGCAATAAAGGCTGAGAGGTTTACAAGATCAGAAGACAGAACCTTTGGATAAATAAAAAGAATGAGAAGGAATCAATGACTCAGGAAACATACTTCACTGTGCAAATTAAGGAGAAAAATGGAAAGAAGCAGGTGAAGAGATATGGAGAAAAAAAGTTGAGAATGAAGAAAATTTTTCTCACAACAGCATGGGAATTCCACAGAGGATTTCTTATTAGAAACAAATGTGGAGATGAACTAGAATGGGTATGAGGTTCTAGAAAAAGAGGAAAAAACTTCCATAAAAGTGACCTAATATCTTATCCAGCCACACTAACTCTGTTTCTTAAAAAGCAACATGGTTTCAGAATTGTTCCTTGCTCAAGCTCCAAATTTATACCATGTCATCATTAAAGAGGCAGAAGGGGGCTTCCCTGGTGGGGCAGTGGTTGAGAGTCCGCCTGCCGATGCAGGGGACACGGGTTCGTGCCCCGGTCCGTGAAGATCCCACATGCCACGGAGCAGCTGGGCCCGTGAGCCACGGCTGCTGAGCCTGCGCGTCTGGAGCCTGTGCTCCACGAAGGGAGAGGCCACAGCAATGAGAGGCCCGCGTACCACAAAAAAAAAAAAAAAGAGGCAGAAGGATATCCACCTAAATCCAGAAGTCCACTGTCTCTGCATTTACCACCTCTCCTCTGCCTTGAGGGATGTTTTGATTTGTAAAGACTGTAGAAATATGACAAAAATAAAGACAGAAATTACATCACAGTAGAATTTTATAGTACATCTGTTTAATTATATTATGACCATTAATGCAATATCTGCCTCAATCATTTAACCCAGATAATAAAAAAAATGGCATAATGACAGTTTAAAGCTGGTTCAATCACAATTTTACAAGCTTATTATTAAGAATGAAAACAGAAGACTATTTAAAATAGGTAAAACGATAACGTGTCATAGTGCTTAATGTTTCTGTAACTGTTGGTAAGGCTTACATCTAAATCTGATGCAGAATTCTCAATGGCACTGAAACAGTTCTTTTCTCAGCCGCACGCACGGTATATATATGCTGTGCTATGAGTCTGGAAGAGACTGGCTATGGGTGCCACTTCTTGTCTTCAGCTGGGACTGTGCAATATCAGCAAGTGCGCTCTGTATCTTTTCCAGAAGCATGTCCCCTCGATAAACAACATCCTCCAGACATGTAGCAGCTTCATGATTTTCTTCTTCCAGCTTATACAAGCTTGCAGCCTTTATAAGACACAAATTTAAGAGTGTTCTGAGAAATGAAAAACTTGGAGATTAATGAAAGTTGAGGCGGAAAGAACCTGCAGTAAAAGTATTTACTTTTAAATCAGATGACTACGCAACCATTGTGATAGATATTTCAGTTGCAGAAATCCTAAGATCAGATAAAACTTTCAGCGGCAGAAATCCTAAGATCAGAGTCTTCCCTGTATGAATTAACTTAAAAGATGACTTTTCGATTGGAGATCTCTGTATGGCTACATGAGACTCCCTTCCACACTGCTTTCAGACACTACTATTCTACTCCACACCCAGAATGTGCCCCTCTCACTCTTTGCAAGGAAAAGAAGCAAACTGAGGAAAATGGTAAGTTTTCTTTAAGCTCAAAATTGGACAATTATATACATTCAGCTCGGTCTTTAACAGACTACAGTAGTTCACAGTAAAATTCCCACTTTAAAATTTAGATTAACTTTGAAAATTGTAACAAAAG
The DNA here is from genome assembly GCF_964341445.2 of Mesoplodon mirus. Lineage (NCBI taxonomy): Eukaryota > Metazoa > Chordata > Mammalia > Artiodactyla > Ziphiidae > Mesoplodon > Mesoplodon mirus. The sequence goes on from NC_138987.1 coordinate 80,817,396, forward strand.
GCACTAAATCTATCTCTTTAATTCAAAATTCTCTACTCACAAAATTCTCAAAGGAAAAGATATTTTTACCTGCAAAGCAGCTGTAGATTCTTCACTGGGTAAGGAATCTATCAAAACATCAATGTCTTTTGCTGTTCGTGCAATCAACGCTGCAAAAAGCTGGGCATATTCTAGAGAAAGATGGTACTCACTTAGGATATTAGAGAATCTCAAGTTTTCAGAAAGAGAAATTAAACTTTATGAAAACAGAAAACTTCATAACTTTTTCTGTAGCAGGCTTCTAATGATTAAAGTGTAATTTTAACACATCAATTCTGTTACGTTTGAGAATTAGCTTTAATATTAACTCAAATTGGAATGTAAGCACAATGTATATCATTTCATTTATTAGGACAATACAGTGGTCACTTGAATAGAGGAATCTATAAATGGGATGCCTTTCTTATTAAGGTCCCTCAAGTAAAATTCAGCTAAATTCATACAATTCTCCTCTAAACAAGTGAAACGTCTGTTATTTGACAAGAAAAGAATTATGAGGTGTTATGTAAATTGACTGTAACAAATTCATTTCTTTTATGACAAACTTGTAGTAATATTCTCAAACAATAACATTTTTAGAAAGCTATAAATAAGCTGAATTTTTCAATAAATCTAATTTTAAGGGATTACAGGTAATGTGAGAGTCAAACTAAGAGAAGCCAAGAAAATCTATTTACCTTCTGTAGGATTAGCTGGCTGATCTTTGTTAATGGCTGTCTGAATATTACTAAAAGAGGCAGGAGGACCACACTGCTGCAACACTCCAATGGCATTACAAAACTGATCTGCAAGCTTGAGGCCAAAGGAAACGTGGCAAAGTTAGAAAGGATTTATCTGTTTTACCGATTTTATTGGTCACAGCAGCAACAATGTTTCTATTATGGTCTCTGAGCAAGAAAATAAAACAGAAAGGAGTAATTCTGGATAACATAAACCTGTTACTAACAATGATTAAATGTTTTAATCGTGCAAAGAAACTACATTTGGTTTTAATCATGCAAAGAAACTACGTTTGGTATCAATCAAAGAAATACAAAATCATCTTTCTTTTCTTCCCAAGGTAACAGAATGACAAGAGAAATATATGCCAATACTTACTGCAAGCACAAGTAAAGACTTCTGGGGAAGTAGTGGTGGAAAAGAGCAAATGTGATAGGCAAATATCTAAGAATGGCCCCAGGGTAAATTTTAAAATGTGACTCGTGTACAAAGTATACAACCCCTTTTCTGAAACTAGAGTAGTTACAAGAATAAAAGTGGGGAAAAGACTGCACCTTAAGTATTCTGAAATGTTTTTCTCCAGGACTCAAGCTGTAAACTCCCAGGGCTCTAAAAGTATTCCTTATGCAGTTTTGAAGATTGAGAATACCAAGTCCTTACTGAAACCGTGTCCCATGGGGTTAATGGAAGCTGTCACGCTAACAAACATACTGGAGTATGTCTTACAGAACAGCAGATAAGGGAACAGCTTGTTAGAAACCCCTCTGCTTGTAACCTGCCTTTAATGATTAAGACTGCTTTAGTTCTTTTTTCTTTCCCTAATTGCACACCCTCCAAGCTTCACGCAGCCCATGTAATACCACACCAGACTTCTTACCACCCCTACAGATAACGCTGCTGATGCGTGCATCACTGTAGTAACAGGGGCTTAAGTTGTTTTCCAGAAATTTGGAAGATTTGGAGTGGGCCCCTGCCCAGTTCAGACCAGTTAAGAAGAGTTGGGACCACCAACCGTAAAACTGGTCCCGTGCACAACACTGATTACCTCACCTTTTCCCTACCTCCACCCACCCCTCCCCAGGCCTGAGAACACCCTGCTTCTTTATCCCATAAAATCTCAAGGCTCTTGCCTTCTGGGAAGCAATCTGAGATTTGTTCTCCTGTCTCCTCACTCCGCTGCCTCCTGAATAAATAAACCCCTTCTCTGCTGCGAAACTCGGTGTCTCAGTGTCTGACCTGCTCCAAGTACAGCAAACAAACCTGGCTCCATAACATTATCATCCCCAAACCTAAGATTCCTAGTCTCCCCACCAACTATAGTCCCGACCTCTCAAACCTCAATTCCTTATCTCCAATCAGTGAATCAGCATTTCCACTAAGTTTCACTGCCATTATTTGAATGACAGAACTCAAAGTCAACTGTTTCCTTTGTTTAACATCTAATTTGTATTGAGAATCTCCTAGTCAACCAGTCTAACTTCAGACTCAACTTTCCTTTCATCTTCAAATCCTGCTAATACTACTACAAATCTTTCCCTTTTCCTTCTACCATCACTGCTGCTGTTAGTTCAACTTCACACAAGAATTGTTTACAACAGACTCCTTATTAATTTCTAGTTCTTATTTTCTTTTTTAAAATTATTTATTTATTTATTTTTGGCTGCTTTGGGTCTTTGTTGCTGCAAGCCGTCTTTCTCTAGTTGTGGCGAGCAGGGGCTACTCTTTGTTGCAGTGCGCAGGCTTCTCACTGCGGTGGCTTCTCTTGTTGTGGAGCACAGGCTCTAGGTGCAGGGGCTTCAGTAGTTGTGGCTCACGGGCTCAGCAGTTGTGGCTCGCCAGCTCTAGAGCACAGGCTCAGTGGTTGTGACGCACAGGCTTAGTTGCTCCGCAGCATGTGGGATCTTCCCAGACCAGGGATCGAACCCGTGTCCCCTGCATTGGCAGGCAAATTCTTAACCACTGTGCCACCAGGGAAGTCCCTAGTTCTTATTATTTTCTATGTTATTTTACTCTGCTCAAAAATTTTGAGTTTGCCCCAGCATGGTCTTCAAGATAAATCTCCAAGTCTTCAGGCTATTTCAAAGCTTTCAATAATCTAAGTCAACCCTACTTGTTCATTATCTACTCCTCCTTCACATATGCCTGACTGGTGATAAATTCATTCCTGACTACACTGCTTTTGCTCACATTTTGCAAAGGTAATAGAGTGGCAGTTAGTCCTCTGAAGCTGTACAAACATGGATTCTAATTCTGGTTCTGGTAACTCGAGTTTCTTTTAATTTTTAAATTGGGAACATTCTCACATTATAGCATTGTTATGAAGAATACACAAAGCACACACAAATATTTAACACACTGGTTATTTGCTCTGTCCTTATGAAGCTCTCAAAATCCATTTATTCAACAAATATTTATCAAAAATCAACTCTATGACAAGCATTGTATGTAACTGTATAAACACAGTGATACAGTGAACAAGACAGTTTCTGCTCTCATGGAGTTCTCAGTGGGTAAAATAAATTTTAATAATCTCACAAATAATTACAATTCAGATAAATGCTAATAAGAGTCCCTCTATTTTAGTTAATATCACTCAACAGTTCACTTTACTTCAGCACTTACAGCTGAAAACACTCAATCCATTACAACTCCTAACCACATACTGCCTTTGCATTATTTAAATGTCTTGAGTATATGACATCTTTCTAATCAGACTGTAAACTCCTCAAGGAGTATTTCTCTGTAACCATGATGGTGCACCCATCATGGATACCAGGCACCCATACCAGTTAACCTAGAAGTTTTTCTCCAAAATCCAATGATCAGCCTGCCTACCATAGAGTTAAGGGCCATATTCACTTTTCCTTACTATCCTTCTGGCTATGAGACACGTATGAATACACAACATTTCCCCTAAAATAACATTTGTATCCAGCAGCATCATTACAATTTGATTTTGTAAAGCCTCAAAGGAGTATCTCCCTGAGGGAGACTGGTTGGCAGCCTAGGCAAGTCACCAAAGGTAGAATTTACCTTGGTGAATTCATCAACATTTAGGGCCTGGCCCTCACACATAAAGTAGATCAGTTTCTAGTGAGCAGATTCACACTCTTCAAGTGCACAAAGACTAATAACAAGAATACCAACTTATTAGCTTCTGATGAGAAAAAACTGGCAAGAGACCAGGTACTTGGATTTTCCAGTCAACATCTCACCTGGGACATCAAATTATAAATTGAATGACAGAAATGTAAACAATTTAGCTCTTAATGGTAATAAGTATATGAATTCTTTGGTTTGCATATACTTTCTACGTAGACATAGGAAAAATAATCAGAAGGATCAAAGTAAGGGGTTCTACTCACAACACCTGACTTTTCATAGGGAGTAGACCTATTGGCAGGCATTTTAAAAGCCTTAAATAAAGATATACGAAGGTCAGAATATTCACTATCATAAAGACGTCGGTTTTCCCTAAACTGACATGCTGGGGGCGTGGCCAAGAGATGGAACCCTTGGTCTATAGAAACCAACTAAGATGAAACAAAACTTTTCACTTTACTATCACTCCCGCCCCAACCTGAAAATTTTGGCGAATGAATATTCTCGGCTAACATCTAATGACAAAGATCCAATCATTAAGAACACGGACTGCCCTCCGTGGGTTAAAACTGATAAGGGGAAAAAAGCTTCCGCTTCCTCTCCCCTACCGGCCAAAGAGGAGCAATCCCATAAGCACCACTGACAAGAAAATAAAACCTTTCCGAGAGAACATGATAACGCCGTGAAGCCTGACAGTCCACGCAGTCCTGTCACGGAGTGGAGTGAGATCCTCCACTTCGCAGGCTAAGAGGCCGCTGGCTCCCGCACCGCCCCGCCGCCGGCCTAAGACCTTCCAGGCCGCGGCACCGCCTCCCTCCAACCCCAGCGCTTGAGGCGGAAGCCCGGCCTCAGTCCACTCCCCACTTCCGAGTTTTGTCCCTCGGACCTCTTTTTCTGCCTTGCTTTCCCTCGGGAAAGAAGACGACGGAGATTAATCGCGCGCAATTACTCACCGAGTTCACGGCGTCCTGCAACTGCGTGAGCCGATCCGCCATGTTTCTCCCGGAAACAAAGAGAGGCGAAAGCAGCTGCTCGTACTCAATAGGGCAGCTCTAGGATGCGTCATGACCAATCACAGGGCTGCGTTCTTGGAGGGGGTGGAGTCAAGCCTTACTCCACCCCCGGCGCGGAGGGGGCGGGACTTAACGGAGGCCTACTTTCTATAGACTACCGCCACCTGGGGCGACTCAGCAGGGCGCACGTTCAGTAATGCGGGCACTGTACAGGGCCCACTCTGTTTGAGGGACCAACATACTTTCTCGTGGCTTTTAGGTGTTAAACACTTTACAGAGATTGTTGGATTATGCGGTTTTTAAAAGTAATTTCCCCTCTCCTCCCTTGTATCCGTTTATAAACATCGCCTTGAATACTTGCATGGACCACAAAACATACACTAAAGCAACTAAAGCAACTAAAGAATACTTGGGAGTCACGGTACCGACTTGAGTGTCAAGAAATCCAAATTAAAATTCATCAAGCAATCAGGACGGGCTGTGTTCGGGTGCCCCTCCGTTGCTTTTGGGTGCGGAGCGCCTGGATGCGTGTTTAAATGTGGGTGTGCTGGGGGAGCTGACACACGTGAGATGGAGAGCGTCCAAAACTAGTACTAAACTGAGCTGTAATGGTCGTGTTGGAAGAGTATGGAAAACAGAGGTCTTGTGGGCAAAAGTGAGAGGAGGAAGACGGTAAGGTAAGGTGTAATCAGCATCTCTTGTTTGTGTGACTGCGAGAAACTCGGTAAAGAACAGAGCAGGGTTGGTGGAGAAGAGAATGGAAGTTTCACAGTGAGAAAGAGGAGGAGGTAGTGGGAAGAGAGGAGGTTCCTGGAAAATAAGCCAGGTGCGTAGGTGCGGCAAGTTCAGTTTGAAAAAAGATAAGCTGTGCAATTTAGGCTTAGACTTGGGACCTATTGAGGGTTTCAGTGTGAAGAGTGATGGTCGAAACTTGGTATTAAGGAAAGTTAGAGCCTGGAAAGAAATGAGGCTGGAATCAGCTAATGACTGCTTTGTGGACTTCAGACAAACTCACAGGCCCTCTTCCTCAGGCTGATTATCCCTGATTACCCTCCTGGGGTAAGTGGGGTTGGGGGAGGGTGGAGAAAACTCTCCATTGGGAACTTGGCTTGTGGCGTCTACTCCAGCCCTAGCTGGGAAGCTCCACTTCTGCTTCACCACCACCCGACCCCACCTGCAAACAATCGACAAAACTGCTGAGACCTAATTAGGAACCTCTACAGGTGAGGCACCTCCCCCCTTAATGGGATTATTGAGAGAATTCTAATTTGTTTTAACTGTAATATGGGGTAAGCTTGTGACCCTCTCTTCTCACCCCCAGCTGAGAGTGTTCCTTACTGAATGTCTGCCACGTGCCAGAAAGTTATGTGGGTGCTGGGTTTGCAAAGATGAATAGGCCAGGGGCTCACAAGGAGGAGGGGTCTGCAGTTATTCAAGAATGAGGTGGGGGCTTCCCTGGTGGCGCAGTGGTTGAGAGTCCGCCTGCCGATGCAGGGGACACGGGTTCGTGCCCAGGTCCGGGAAGATCCCACATGCCGCGGAGCGGCTGGGCCCGTGAGCCATGGCCGCTGAGCCTGCGCGTCCGGAGCCTGTGCTCCGCAACGGGAGAGGCCACAACAGTGAGAGGCCCGCGTACCAAAAAAATAAAAATAAAAATAATAATAATAATAATGAGGTGGGCTTCCGTGGTGGCGCAGGGGTTGAGAGTCCGCCTGCCGATGCAGGGGACACGGGTTTGTGCCCCGGTCCGGGAAGATCCCACATGCCGCAGAGCGGCTAGGCCCGTGAGCCATGGCCGCTGAGCCTGCGCGTCCAGAGCCTGTGCTCCGCAACGGGAGAGGCCACAACAATGAGAGGCCCGTGTACCGCAAAAAAAAAAAAAAAAAAGAATGAGGTGAGTTGGGCCTAGACTAGGGTGTTGAGCCTGAGAAGAGAAGACAAGGCTAGTTTTGAAGGAAAAATTCACACGGATTGGTGCCTGGTTGGATACAGAGGAATGAATGACAGCACCCATGAAGGGAGAATGCTAAGTTTTGTAGCCTGATTGAAGAGAATTTGGGCACTTGGGGTAGAACCACTCTGAAGCAACTCCTATTACAACCCAACTTCCATCCTGTCATCCTGTCGTTACGTTCCTTACAGTTTTCAGTAGCTCCACAGAGACTTCAGGTTGATGTTCAGCCATTTCTGCTTGGGTTTCAAGGTTGACCATAATCTGGCTCTAGGAAACAGATCCCGCCTCCTCGTGCAATAGTTTTTTGAGTGAAATAATCACTTCATATTATTCAGCCACAGACCCTGAAAACTTTTGTTTTTCCTGTGCTTCTTAAGCTTCTTCTGTCCATGGACCCCTAAAGAATCAGATGAAAACTGTGGACCTTTTGCCAGACCAGGCTCTCAAAATTTTGCATACATTTTCAGGGGTTTATGAACCTCTTGAAGCTGTGGACTTCAGGTAATAATCCACCTGCAAAATACAGTCTTATATGTGTAGCTCAGGATGCCTCAACAGTGGCTCTATTGATATTTGAGGCTGATTATTCTCTGTTCTGAGGTGCTGTCCTGTGCATTGTAGGATGTTTGCCAGCATCCCTGTCCTCTACTCACGAGATGAGAGTAGCAATGCCCCCACCAACCCAGTCGTGACAACACGAAATATCTCCAGATATTCCCAGATGTCTCCTAGCAAGTGTGGGGCAAAATTGTCTCCAATTGATAACCACTCAATTCTTTACCTTTATCAAAACAATTTCTTTGCTGCTATTTAATTCACACTCGATCTTTTAAAGTTTTACTTTTTACTTTTAATGTAAATTTTATGAATTACTAGATTCCACATGGACCCCTTCTCTCTCATGATTTTGACATTTTTTTCATATGCTTTTTCATTTGCTTTTCTTGAATCCCCTACTGGATTATATGGTTTTAAGAGGAGGAACTCAGTATTATGTATCTCTTATCTTTGAAACACAATTTTGGTAAGTATGTCCTTTTAAACTTTATATTATTAAAAGTTTCATTTTTTTTAATTTAAAAATTATTTATTTATTTATTTTTGGCTGCGTTGGGTCTTCATTTCTGCACGAGGGCTTTCTCTAGTTGCGGCAAGTGGGGGCCACTCCTCATCGCTGTGCACGGGCCTCTCACTGTCGCGGCCTCTCTTGTTGTGGAGCACATGCTCCAGACATGCAGGCTCAGTAATTGTGGCTCACGGGGCCAGCCGCTCTGCATTGGCAGGCAGATTCTCAACCACTGGGACACCAGGGAAGCCCATACACAAAAGTAGAGAGAATACTATGGTGAACACTCATGTACCCATCACCCAGCTTCGATTTTTTATCAACTCATAGCCAATCTTGTAGTAAGTACTTTGATTTTTTTAATCTGTAGTGACTCTCTATTTTTTCAGGAAAAAAAATCTTTAACAGTTCTTTAACTTGACATTCTAGACCCTTAACTACCTTTATTACCTACTCAGTCACAATTTATTAAACATCTAAACTGTTCCAAGCACTGTGCTGAAATAACTGTAAATAAGCATTTGCTACATTAGATTCTTTGCAATTCCCTACAGATGCTCTGCTGTTTCGTACTCCTATGCACATCATATAAGATGCATTAATTCTCTCTTCCTTGTATGAAAAGCCCACACTTCCATCCCTACCTCGATTTTGTTCCCCTGTTGATCATCCACTCAGCTTTAAACCTCATTTTAAACGTTTCTTTATTGATAAAACCTTTCCTGAAACCCTGGAGTAAGTTAGTTGCTCCCAATCTTCAGAATTGTTCCTTGTACTTGTTATTACACTTAATGCATTGAGGTTTAATTATCCATACATGACTCTAATTCACTCACCACCATGAGCTACTTGTGGGCAGGAAACATATTTTAACTGTTTCCATATTTCCAATGCCTAGCACCTAGCATTTAGCCTGACACTTAGAAGACTCTGAATGCATATTTATGGACTAAATGAATGAATTTCCTAGCATAATGATTTCCATATGTTACTAAATAAACATTTATTGAATTTAATTTAATGAACACAGTCCAAAGAATGTAACCCACAGGAAGAACAAGAGTTAAAAAATACAGAGCAATAAAATGGATAACTAACAAGAACCTGCTGTATAAAAAAATAACTAAAATTCTAAAATTCAAAAAAAAAATACAGAGCAAAGGTGAGGTTAGAATGAGATAGAATAAATGGGCAAGCTTCACAGAGCACCTTTCCTGCCTCTCCCCTGGAGCTCTATTCCCATCTCCATCCAAGGTGTCTTGGGCTTTGTCAAAAATCTAGGATAGGTTGCCTGCCTTCTTTTTCTAGACTTGAAGCAGTCCTTAAGGCTCTAGTTATCTATATCTTGGATTTGGGAATCTTGTCAGTTTTTGTGTTTCCTTTCAATTCTTAGGAATAAAAACTCATCTGCAAAGCTGCTGGGCCCATTTGCTTCACAGGTTGCCAGTGTAACTCTGACATGAGCAAGGAACCCCAGCCAATATTCTTCCCAAGCTGTTACAGTATTTTGGAGCCAAGGTAATGAGGCCCTCTTCTGCTTACTGACACATCTGTCATCAGCTGTCCACTGCAGGCACAGGGAACTGCAATGCTAAAGTGTGGAAGAGAGGGAATGGGGTTAATTCAGGGAAGTGAAATTAATTCAGCATGGCCAGCATAGAGGAGTTGAGTTGCAGCAAGAACCTGGAGAGCTGGACAGGTGCTACATTATGAAAAACATTATGTGTCATACTCAGGAAGATGGACTGTTATCCTGAATGCTTTTAGCAGAAAACCTTTAGAAGTATATCTTTAAAAAAATTTTATTTTCTTATTCAAAAGCCATATACATTCAATGTAGAAATTTTACAAAGAGCAGAAATGTGCAGAGAAAACCATTCTTAATCCAATCACCTGGAGATAAACTATTTTGATAATGTTTTTTTCAACCTTTCTATGCATATAAACATGAATGCATATTTAAAAAAAAACAAAATAGGGCTTCCCTGGTGGCGCAGTGGTTGAGAGTCCGCCTGCCGATGCAGGGGACACGGGTTCGTGCCAGGGTCCGGGAAGATCCCACATGCCGTGGAGCGGCTGGGCCCGTGAGCCATGGCCGCTGAGCCTGCGCGTCCAGAGCCTGTGCTCTGCAACGGGAGAGGCCACAGCGGTGAGAGTCCTGCGTACCGCAAAAAAAAAATAAAGCTTATACTATATACATATATACATATATTGCTTTTTAACTTGCCTTTTCGTAAACACTTCCTGATCAATCAGTTGCCTTTTAAAAAATGATTTTTGAAGGGCTACAAGGTATTCTATTATATGGCTGCATTACAGGTTATTTAATTAACTTCTTATTGTTGGGCATTTAGGTTGTTTTAGTTTTTTTGCTATTGGAAATAACACCTTGAACAGTTTTGTGCACTTATATATATATATATAATTTTTATACATATTTACATACTTAAATCCAAAAGTGCAATTATCACACCAAAGCTGAGTATTTTTAAGATTTCTGATGCAGCTAATGCCATAAAAAGTTGTATGAACTTACACTCTCACTAGTTACATCTTAGAATGTCTTCTCAGCTCTTTCATCCACACTCGAAGTTCTTGTTCTTTTAAAATATTTACAGCTTAGTTTCTTAATTTGATTTTGTGTGTTACTAGTGAATTTGAACTTTTTTTTCATGTGTTTACTGGCCATTTGTGTTTCTTTTCTTCTATTTTTTTTTTAATTCCCTATTCATGTCGTTTGCTAACTTTTACTTTTGGTCATCAACTTGACTTTCCATATGGTTTATTGTTTATGGTGTTTTTTGACTTTAATAAAATTAAAAATTTTAAGTAGCCAAATCTACCAATCTTTTCCTTTATGGTTTCCTCCTTTGCTTTTTTGCTTAGAAAGTTCCTCCACTGAATACTTCTTTGTACGCGGGCCTCTCACTGTTGTGGCCTCTCCCGTTGCGGAGCACAGGCTCCGGACGCGCAGGCTCAGCGGCCATGGCTCACGGGCCTAGCCGCTCCGCGGCACGTGGGGTCTTCCCAGACCGGGGCACGAACCCGTGTCCCCTACATCGGCAGGCGGACTCTCAACCACCGCGCCACCAGGGAAGCCCCTCTACTGGATACTTCTGATCACTTCTGGTTTGGCGCTGCCCAGATTCCAATAGATTTTTGCTCAAATAAACTCTTAAAAGAAAAGTTCCATCATTCTGCGATCTTTTTTTTTTAAACGTGTATTTCTTTTAGCTCTTTTAAGATTTTAATTTTATTTATTACTTTGGGATTTCATTGTGACAATGTGAGGTAGAGTTGTAATCCTTTCTCCCCTATACAGTGCAACTAATCAGCTATCAGACACAATTTACTGAATAATCCATCCACGGATCCACATGCTACCCTTATAATCGCTGCTATCATCGTCCCGGGGTTTCATCTATTGAGAGTTACTGGAAAGAGGGCAGTGAATAAACACCATAGGAATAAATAGTACTACCGTAGGTGTGAACATTTGGACCAGGCAGAGGATGGACAGGAAAAGAGTTGTGCCTATTAATATTACGGTGATTGCTATAGGTTTTTAGTTTAGTAGTGGATTAACCAAATATGGAATTTTCAACATAGTTGCTTATTAAAATAGATAACTGAAAAAGTTAAAGAGCAGTAAAAATAAAGCAGGGCAATCTTCCCCAAATAAATTTGAGTCTATAAACCTAATTCCACAGTCGTCTCACGAGACATCTGTCACATGGACTACTGTCCTTTAAACAGCCCTCACGTATAAAATTTGAGAGAGGAAGTTCAGATGAAGGTCTTGAGTCTTCGAGGATAATTTCACTTAGAGAAAACGAAACTTTATTTTTAATTGTGGTGCTCATCACCAGCGCAATAACCACTACAGAAACAGCACTGCCCCCGTATTTTCATACCATCATCTTCCTGAGGAGCTAAGGCAATTGCGACAGGGAGAAACGATCAACTCTAGCGTTTTGAGCACCAGATTCCTCTTTTTTTTCCGTTTGCAAAGGAAACGCGGGAAACGGGAGCCTGGAGACGTTAGGCCGCAACAGAAAGGGTTATTTTATACTCGAACGGTAGTTTTCGTAAGTGCGAAAGATACCAAAGTGAGAAGTACAGGTTACACCCCAGAACTTCCTGGGGTCGTCGCAGCCCCCGGCGCAAGGGTGCCCGCAGCGCCGCGGGCAGGGAGGAGGCGAGCGCCGCCCGGGCACGCCCCTCCGCTCCCGTCCCCGCCCCCGCCCCGGGGGGCGCCGTCGCCGTGACGTGAGGGCGGGAGGAGGCGTGGGGCCGCGCTGCTGGGCTGAGTGCCGGAACTGGAGACCTCTGCCGGGGCGGGGGGCGCGCGGGCTCAGCGGGGCTGGCAGGTGTGCTGCGCGTGCACCTGGCGAGCGATGGCGCCGGACGCGGGCGCCCCGGGATAGCGCGGGCTAGGTGGCGGCGCCCGGCTGGGGCAGCAATGGAGCTCCTTCGGCTGCTGCTCCTGGCTGTGTTGGCGTCGGAACCGGCGGCGGTCGGCGGAGCCGAGACCGTCGGGAACTCCAGCGGGGGTAAGGTCGGGGGCGCCTGACTGCTGCAACCCAAACTTGGTCTTGCATTTCTTGCAAGGTCAGAGTCCACGCCGGGCTCTGTCCGCGCAGCAGGGGAGGCGCTGAGTTCAGAACCGGCAGGAATGGATCGAGGTCCTTTCCTGCAGAAGGCAAGTCCCATTGCTAAGGAGGCCTTATTGTCAACCTCTTAATTTAGGTTGGGGGAATGGGAAGAGATAGGAAACTCTCTTGTTCAGACACATTATTCTCTCCCTTAGGGTGCAGCCATGTTTGTAGGTTTAATTTAATACATTAAAACACCTCTTTGCTCCCAAGTGGCTGGTCTGAGCGTCTGGACTGCGAGTCTTGATGCAGCCAAGGTGCAGCGGGTTTTTGTACTCCAAAATCTAGGTGCTTTTCAAACTGGTTATGCTCTACGGAGTTTCGGAGGAAAAGTGAACCCAGAATGGGACTTTAGACCATAGGTCATGTGCTTGGTGAATGGATTTTAGCAACAGTTGGTGGTTTGTTAATATAAACGGTAAAAAGCGCTAATTGTATGAAGCTGATAATCATGTGCTTTTCCATGGGGTCAAGAACATTGTTGGTTTTGTTTCGAGCTTAAGAGACTAGTTGTAGTTCTGAAACATAATATTTTCTGAATAATGTGATTCTGTTTCTGAATGCTTATCTGTGAAAAGCACTTGTGCAAACTGAATCCTAGAATTTTTGCCTAGAATTTAAGGCCAAAGCTGAAAAGGGCGGTTATAGTTTTGCAGAAAAAATAGCCTTATTTATAACAGGGCGCTAACATTCACTGCGTGCAGTATGTGCCAGGTGCTTTTCGTGGCAGTGTTATTTAATCCTTACAACCTTGTTAGATAATTATTGTCCTCACTGGTGGAGGATGAACCTGAGGCCTGAGGCCCAAGACGATGCTCACTACACAAGTAAACAGCTAAGAGGGGCACAGACAGCAGATGAACCCAAGTGTGTCTTGCTGTAAATTTCATGGTCTTCCACTTCTACAAAGCTGCCCTCCAGTGAGAATGTTTTACTTAGTGTGGTGCTTTACACTTAATTCTTCTCTGAATTCTCATTCCTCATATGGCTATTTCCATTCTTCCAAGGTGAAGAATCTGAGAGATTGAGTTCACAGACGATCAGACGAGAGAAGTAATTTGAGAAATTAATGTTTTCCAGACACTTTCTCACCTCTTTTCTGTGATTACAGCACTGTTATTTCTTCAGCCACATTCTTCTTCTGGCCTTGCATCAGTATTGCTGTTCTGTGCAGGAGAGGGACAGCAGGTGGGAACTTGACTGCTGAGGGTTAATGAAAGCTCATATTCTCCACATCTGTCAGATGAAGATCAGAGTGGAAATTAAGGAAGATTTAGTTCCAGACTTGCATGATCCTCCTGGAAAATGTCTGGATTTCTATTTGATGATTCTGATGACTATACAAACTCGAAATTGAGTAGCTGCTGTAAGTTAGGAGGATTTACCCATCTTTAGCAGGAAGAGCTAAACACCTTGAGTAGTGGCTTAGAAGCTAAGTGAATCTTTAAACGTGGCAGATCGAGTTCTAGAATGTCTGAGGATGGTGCTTTCTGTGACCAGCAGGAGATGAACCATACATCTAAACAGTTTTCCCTTCTCTTGGAGTCCCGGTTCCCCGCTACCCTGAACACCTTTCATTATTGATTCAGGTTCATATCTGGTAACTCACAGGAACTTACCTAGTGATAGGAGTTGAGCAGAGTGCTATTTGAACCTTCTCAAGTTTGTGCTGTCCATAATGCTTAAGGAAGGTAGCAGGCCACTTGTGTAGTTAGTTGCAAGTGTTCTCTTTCTCTCAAAAGTGTGTGCATTTTTGTGTTTCCTTTCACCTTTTAGGGCTAATGAAAATTCATAAGAAAGTATCAATGAGAAATTGGGTGGGGCAGTTGAATGCTGGCTAGCTCAAGTAGCTGAACGGTTTTTGTTTTTAATACTCCATCTGAAGAGAATTATGAAGATTAAGCGTTGACAAATCTGTCCAGAATTTTTCTGTTGAGTTAAAGCAGAAACAATGGAGGTACATTTCAGTAAATAGTAAAAAGGAAGAGGTGGAAAATTTTAAGGTTGCAAGTTTAGGATCTGATTGAGAAAGAAAAGGAACATATTGGGATTGGGCAGCTCTTATTTATTTATTTATTTATTTATTTTATTAGTTTCTGCTTTATAACAAAGTGAATCAGTTATACATATACATCTGTTCCCATATCCCTTCCCTCTTGCGTCTCCCTCCGTCCCACCCTCCTTATCCCACCCCTCCAGGCGGTCACAAAGCACCGAGATGATCTCCCTGTGCTATGCGGCTGCTTCCCACTAGCTATCTACCTTACGTTTGGTAGTGTATATATGTCCATGCCTCTCTCTTGCTTTGTCACAGCTTCCCCTTCCCCCTCCCCATATCCTCAAGTCCATTCTCAAGTAGATCTGTGTCTTTATTCCTGTTTTACCCCTAGGTTCTTCATGACATGTTTTTTTCTTAAATTCCATATATATGTGTTAGCATACGGTATTTGTTTTTTCTCTTTCTGACTTACTTCACTCTGTATGACAGACTCTAGGTCTATCCACCTCATTACAAATAGCTCAATTTCGTTTCTTTTTATGGCTGAGTAATATTCCATTGTATATATGTGCCACATCTTCTTTATGGGCAGCTCTTTTTAGAGTGGAATTATTGGAAAGGAAGAATGACTCTGGGTAGGAATGGAGGAAGGGTATGAAAAATAGAAAAGGGTCCCCTGCTGTAGGTTAGATGGGAAGAAACATTTTTGCCAGAAAAAGCAGAGCCACTGCTTTTTAGAGGAGAGCTACAGCGTAAGTGCTCAGTCTCGTGTTAGCCATTTGCCCTGTAATATCCTTCTTTTTTTTTTTGTAAAGCATTGGGCCTTCGTTGCTGCGCATGGGTTTCTCTCTAGTTGCAGAGAGCGAGGGTTACTCTTCGTTGTGGTGCGCGGGCTTCTCATTGCGGTGGCTTCTCTTGTTGCAGAGCACGGGCTCCAGGTGCGTGGGCTTCAGTAGTTGTGGCACGCGGGCTCAGTAGTTGTGGCGCACGGGCTTAGTTGCTCCACGGCATGTGGGATCTTCCCGGACCAGGGCTCGAACCCGTGTCCCCTGCATTGGCAGGAGGATTCTTAACCACTGCACCACCAGGGAAGCCCTGCCCTGTAATATCCTTGATGTGCTGTCTTTCCTGTTCACTCCTCAAGTCATAAGATCTAATTATCCCTCAAAAAATGTTTCTGATTCATCCTTTTCCAGATGACTTAGGAGTGCAGTTAAGTTCCTGTTAACCTCTTCAGGATATATTTTTGTATTTGTGTCTTCCTTTGCCATGTCTGTTTTTATGAGTAGAAATGAAATGCAGTTTCTGCCAGGCTGGACTGTTAAAGTTGTCTTGACTTTGAGTATATTTCCTTGTCACTCTGTGGAGGTCACTTTCTCAACTCGCTGTTCGATGTGCTGGGCGTTTTATACCTGTTAGACCTCGTCTTCCCACTAGTTTATTTGTAGGGGGACCATACTGACTGCCTGCATTTTTTTTTTTTTTTGATAAGGACATGAGCCTCTGAAACATTGGAAAGCTAATAGAAACTAATAATGATATTTTATTGTGTAGTATTGGACAGTTTACACATTTTTTCCCATTTGATACTTTCAGCAGCCACATGATGTGTGCACCACAGTTACCTGCATTTTACCATGAGGGAACTGAGGCCCATAGGAAATAATTACTTGTCTGAGGTCACAAAATTCAACTATCATTTACCAAACATTTACTGTGTGCCAACCAGGTGCCTGGCACTGTGTGAGACTCCGGAACATCAAATATGACAGAGCCCTGCAAGTCAGGACTCAAACCATAACTGGTTTGTTTAATATACAGTAGTCTATAAAAATTGTGAAATGGCTCTTGGATTGCCAGAGGATTTTCACACAAAAGTTAGATAAAGATAACTAAGAATAGGAAAAAATATAGCTTTCCTTCCCTAATTCATCAAATGTTGTGTTAGGAGTTCTCACACCTGGCTGGACATTAGAATCACCTGGAGAGCCTTGAAAAAAAGGCATGTTGGTGAAGAGACAGCTAGAAATTGAAATAGAAAATAAAAAGTAAATTTATAATACCATCAAGAAATATTAAATATTTAGGGATAATTATAATGGGATATGTTACAATCTCTATAGAGAAAACGATCCAACATTCTTGAGATAAATTAAGAAAATAAATAGAGGGATATCTCAAATTCGTAGATTAGAAAAATTCTGTGTTATAAAGGTATCATTTCTCCCTAAATTAATACATTCAGTGCCATCTCAGTCAAATCCCAGCAGAGTTTTTTTTGTGGAAATTGACAAGCTGCTTTCTAAAATTTATATGGAAATGAAAAAGGGCCAAAAATACTCAAGACAGTCTTGAAGAGGAAGAACAATTTGGGGCAGAAATTAATATGCCCCAAACATAACACCAATAGTGTAATATTGGTGTTAGGATAGGCAAATAGACCAGTGGTACACAGTTAAGAGTCCAGAAATAAACCCTCACATATGTCACTTGACTTATGTGAAAGGTGGAATTGCTGAGCAGTAGGGAAACTACTTTCGATAAAGTTTGCTATGTCAACAGGATATTCATATGGGAAAATGAACCTTGACCATCCCGCCTCACACCATACATAAAAATCAGTTTCAGGTTGATTTTAGACTCAAATGTGAAAGGTAGAACAAAGTTCTAGAAGTTAACATGAGGAATGTATCTTCCTGATCTTGGAATATGTTGGCAAAGAATTCTTTAAAATCATAAAGGAAAAACTTGAGAAATTGGACCACATTAAAATTAAAACTTCTGTTAATCTAAAGGTAACGAGAGTGAAAAGACAAGCTATAAGAGTGGGAGAAGATATCTGTAACACATATCTGACAGAATACTCGTATCCGTGATGCCTAAAGAGTTCCTAAAATTCAATAAGGACAGATAATCCAGTTTTTAAAATGGGCAAAAGGCTTAACAGACCCTTTCACAAAGAGGATATTTAAATAACCAATAGGTAAAACAAAATGTTCTTACCAAGCGTTGGTGAGAGTACTGTGTAACTGGAATACCTTCTCACAAGCTGATAGAGGTCTAGATTGGCAAAACCATGTTGGATAACTGTTCAGGAGTATCTACTAAAATTGAACATAAGTATACCCTGTTACCTGATAATTCTACTCATAGGTTCTACCCAATAGAAATGTGTACATGTGCACCAAAAGACACATACAAAAAATTGTCTGAATGGAGTTATTTATAATTACTCCAAACTAGAAATAGTCCAAATGTGCGTTAACAGTAGAATAGATAAATAAATTGTGGTATATTTATTTCATGAAGCATACAACAATGAAAGTGAATGAATAACAGTTACGGTAGCAGCTGGGATGCATCTCACAAATAAAATGTTGATTTTTAAAAAGCTAGACACAAAAGAATTCATGCTGTATGATTCCATTTAATTAAATTTCAAAAAAGAAGTCCATCTGTGGTGTTAAAAGTTAGGATCATGGTTACCTCTGGGGAGGAGGGAAGAGGTAGTGATTGGAAGAGGCCACCAGGAGACCTCTAAGAGGTCAGAGTGCTGTTTCTTGATCTGGCAGTGTAAACTTTGTGCACTTCTTTGTAGGCATGTGGGTTTTTTTAAATTTAATTAATTAATTTATTTAGGCTGCGACTGGTCTTAGTTGCAGCCTGCAGGATCTTCTTTGCGGCATGCGGGATTTTTTTTTTCCTTTTAAATTGCGGCATGCAAACTCTTAGTTGCGGCATGCATGTGGGATCTAGTTCCCTGACCAGGGATAGAACCTGGGCCCCCTGCACTAGGAGCACCAGGCAAGTCCCTGAATGTTATTTTAATGAGTATTTGTTTTGTAATTGATACTTGAACCCTAACCCCAGGAATTTTGATTTAACTGGTTGGAGAGGGGCCCAGGCAACAATATCTTTTAGAAAGCACCTTCAGATAATTGTAACATACAACCAAGGTGGATAACCACTGTATTAGAATTCCTTTCTAAGAAGGACACCTCATGAGCACTACAGAAAATATGAAAAATAGGAAATGTGTAAAGAAAACATTATTTAAAATACACCCCATAGGTACCTGTTTTTTTTTTTTTTTTTTTTTTTTTCGGTACGCGGGCCTCTCACTGTTGTGGCCTCTCCCGTTGCGGAGCACAGGCTCCGGACGTGCAGGCTCAGTGGCCATGGCTCACGGGCCCAGCCGCTCAGCGGCATGTGGGATCTTCCCGGACCGGGGCACGAACCCGTGTCCCCTGCATCGGCAGGCGGACTCCCAACCACTGCGCCACCAGGGAAGCCCGGTACTTGTTTTTAATAGCCCTACTTACTTTGTCAAGTGACCAGTTTTTAAAAAATAATGTATACAGTGTCTCTCCCCTTTGTTATCTGGCTTCTTTCTGGTTCTTGTCACAGGCAATTGACTGGGGAAGGAGGGTTAGTAGGCATCATCTTCCTTTTGGAAGCTTTCGGAAATCTGTTTCTGGAATGGCAGGTGTTCTTCTTGAAGAAGTCGGAAGCAGAGACTGTCACTTACTGTTTTGGTCATGATCATTTTATATTCTCACAGAAGCTGTTTGTTTTCATTTCTGATTTTCTTAATGAGAACAAGACTTCTTAGTTATTTTAACCATTTAAAATCAAAGGTGATCTGCTACACCGTCACAGCAAAAACCTTCTCAAATAGGTTTATTGCCTGGCATATATATGTACAGACACACACACATATGTATATTTTTTTTCTAGAGTATTCTTTCACAAAATAGAACTGTCTTATTTCTTATTTCTTATTCATGCTGGAATGGTAACAGCTTATATGTTCATTAGTAAGGGATTGGTTGAATAATCATGTTTACCTATAATGGAATATTATATAGCTTTTAAAATGATAAAGCTAGAATTATCTGTTGATGTGGAAAGATATCTAAGATCTATGAAATGGCTATACCAAACATATTTGTGTCCTTCTTTTTCCATCTACATAGAGATGCTCATGCTGATATCTGCCTAAATCCTGAAAGATGTATACCAAACTGTTAATAGTGATTATTTCTGTACAGTGTACTTGCTGGAGGAGTTAACTTTCTCTACAGATCTTGCCTTTTAAAATATGGCTTATGTATGATCTGGAACAATATTACCATTTTAAGGGAAAAACAAAACAGGTGACACCCGTTGAGTGTTGAGAGTGTCACCATTTTGTCTAAATTGTGTCCCTGTTTTATAAATTTCACATGAAGAGTTGAGGTAGAACCTGTGTTTTGAGTGCCATCAAGGAAGGAGGTTTTTTTCAAACTGTGCATTTCCTTTCTGGTAAGAACGCCTCATTATCGCTATAGAAATCTGATAAACAGTGAAATGTGTAAAGAAAAGGCACTTAGGGCTTCCCTGGTGGCACAGTGGTTAAGAATCCGCCTGCCAATGCAGAGGACACGGGTTCGAGCCCTGGTCCGGGAAGATCCCACATGCCGTGGAGCAACTAAGCCCGTGCGCCACAACTACTGAGCCCGCGTGCCACAACTACTGAAGCCCACGCACCTGGAGCCCGTGCTCTGCAACAAGAGAAGCCACCGCAATGAGAAGCCCGTGCACCACAACGAAGAGTAACCCTCGCTCTCTGCAACTAGAGAGAAACCCATGCGCAGCAACGAAGACCCAATGCAGCCAAAAATAAATAAAATAAAAATAAATTTAAAAAAAGAGAAAGAAAAGGCACTTAACATACATTCCCAGGAATACCTACTTTTATTACCCCTACTTATTTTGTTAAGTTACCAGTTGTTTAGTAGTATATTTTAATTTCTGTCTTTCCTTACTGTCTTTTAAATCACTGAAAGTTTTGGTTCTCCAAGTATTTCTGAGTTGTGATTTATCTTCACCCTTGTGTGATAGATTAAGGAAACGTTAAGAAAACAAACACTTCACTAACTGATAGCTTCAGTCTCTTCCAGGGCTTATAAATGTTCTGGGTAGTATTTTGATTCAAGGCCCATGTAATGGGAGACAGACGTAAAGATCATCGAAAATTTCTAAAATAGGCTTAAGGGCAAATTTAAGTGTCAGTTAAGTGATTATAACCTTTACGAATTTACTTACATCAGTTCTGGTCACAGTATTCAATAGGCAGAGCGACTAGTCCATAAGTACTAAAATAAGTATTTGTCAAATAGAGAAAATGGGATGGGGAGGGACTGAAAAAACAGAAAAACTGAAAATGTAACTCGAAAAGGCAGGCCGGTAAATGAGCTGAGTGCTTTGGACAGTTAAAGGATGGAAATCCAATTAATTCCTAGGAAAAGAAACAGACTGCTCTTAGACTGGAATTTGTGGATAGTTTTAAGAGTTGGAAGGTGGGGAATGGATGGGACCAAAGTTAAAGTGCAATACATGAAAAGTTTTTAGGGCCATTTACCGAGGTCCACTTAATTTTATGTAGAATTTGGTTTCCTAATAAAGTAATCCTGATGCTAGGAAGACCTGGAATATTAAAATGTTCCTTGTTCCCCTTTAAAAAAAAAAACAAACCCAGAAATCTCCCCACGTTTTCCAGACTTCCGTAGATTCTGTTAGCCACTTCCTAATATTTTTACCTCTATTCAGGCTGGAGTTTTGTTCCACATAAAAGGTGAAATGTCTTTCCAGTTACATAAATAGAAAATACACCACCTTCATTTGTCATTGTTACAACTATTAAAATTTTCTCTGGATTTTTAGAAATTAAATTAGAACCACAAATAACCTTTTTTTCTACAATCAATTAAAAAATTAAGTTATGAAAATAATATAATAATATCATGGAGTTTGGGGAAATTTTATAGAGAGTAACCTTTATTCTAGTTCTAGCAATGTTTGTATGTTCTGTTTGGCTTTCTTGGTTAGCCTTTCTTGATAGTCTTTTTTTTAATCATCCAAATGGAGTACTTGTGTTAACTACAAGAACAACAAAAAGTGCTGAAAAAATTAGCGTTCTTAGGAAACAGTACAGAAGAATGAGTTAGTGTCTGGGGTGTTTTCTTTTAGCTCCCACTGACCCAAATTTCCTTCTAAAATAAAACATGATCCTTCCACTGTGGGACTCTGGTGAATATAATCTTTACCGCATCAACTACTTTTCATCTCTATTAAATTGAAATCTTTTTTCCTATTTTTAGGTTCCAGCCCCCAAGACTGCTTATGTAATGCTTGCAGGCTCCTCTGCTGTTTACGCAAAGACACACTGACTCTAGGGCAGGGGGTGAGATGGGAACCCAGAACCACACAGAAGTCAAAGCAGCTTATTTAGTGGATTCCTTGAGAATTAGGTTGGAAAAGGAAAGAACTGGTGAGCAGCTGGGAGATAAGACACAGTGAGTGAGTGAAACACAAGCAGACAGTGGAGGCAAGTGGACAAATGGGAAAGCCTAGGTGAGGTGTTGGAGAATTTGGTATAGCCTATCTTTTATGTGGACTCTGAACTTGATCCTTAAACAAACAAACGAAAAGCTCCTTCTCCCAGAAGCCCTATGATTCATGAAGTTCCTGGTGTGGACACTCAATAGACATTTTTGCCTGTGATGATGACATCTTCCTTTGCAAGCTGAGTACTTCAGTCCCATTGGACAGATGAAGAAATTGAGGTTTAAGGGAATTAAGTAACTTGCCTGAGATCACACAGCTAGTAAATGGTGGGGTAAAATTGAAGCCAGATGTGTCTTTCTAGCTGGGCTGACTTCAGAATTCACTAGATTGTAATAATCTTTAGTACCCGTGCATTCACGATTGTTAGTAACTCATCAGCGTTGTTAATCCTTAAATTCAGGGACTCTGTTCTGAATAGAGTTGTTATTGCTGCTACCAGAAGGGGGATTTTCCTGGGCTCTGGGAGCCAGGCACCTTGAACAGCCTATTTTTCACATCTCTTGAAATACCTTTCTTCCCCTTAGGTTCTCAGTTCCACCCTTCCTAGCGGAGTCGGGCAGTTTCACCCCTTTGAGCTTCATTGTCCTCATCAGTGAAATAGGAACAGTAATAATAATATTTATCTCAACGGGTTTTTCTGAGGATTAAATTAGCCATGCATTTGTGTTTAAGTATGCAGTTTGTACAAATCATTGTTAGAGATATAAGTGTTACAATGAAACGTTTCTCTCATTGTAGGTCTTCTTGAATTTTCTGTGGGGAAATTTACATACTTGGAGCTCAAGAAGCCCTTTCCAGAGGAAGCTATTTTGCGTCATATTTCCAGCAATGTTACTTTTCTTATTTTCCAAATACATTCACAGTATCAGAATACAACAGTTTCTTTTTCTGAGGTAAGTACAAAGAGTTACTTCCATAAAAGCCATTTCCACATTTTGGGGTCTTGTATTTAGCATGAGCGTTAGAAATTTTTTTTTTTTTTTTATAGACACTTTTTTTTTTTTTTTTTGGCTGCGTTGGGTCTTTGTTGCTGCGTGCGGGCTTCTCATTGCAGTGGCTTCTCTTATTGTGGAGCACAGGCTCTAGGCGCACGGGCTTCAGTAGCTGCAGCGTGCGGGTCAGTAGTTGTGGCTCACGGGCTCTAGAGCGCAGGCTCAATAGTTGTGGCGCACGGGCTTAGTTGCCCCATGGTACGTGGGATCTTCCCCATGTCCCCTGCATTGGCAGGCGGGTTCTTAACCACTGAGCTACCAGGGAAGTCCCGAGCATTAGAATTTGATGCCACTTTATGTCTTAAATTTTTTTTCTTTTTTTAACAGGAAGGGAAAAAAAGAGTTTATTTACATGTACAATGTGCGTATATGTGGGAGAACGCAGTAATGCGTAATTCCAAGAGGTGGTTAGAATTTGGGGCCCCTATACCATCTTAACAAAGGGTGATAAATTTGTGGAGAAGTGTATGTTTTAAATTTTTTTTTTAAAAAATCAAGATTGGGTCCTGTCAAGTTAGTGGTTTAGACTGGCTAAGAGGTGAGTATCACAGGCCTTTCTTGAGTGGTGACCTAAAGAGGGGTGATGCTCCTGAGTTTGGGGGAGGGTGGCTTGTACCAAATGTCTCCTGTCTGCGGTTAAGCTTCCCTCATACTTCCCACCTTTTCTTTTTCTTACCCTACTGTGTCCTTGGTGATTTTTACCTGAGAGTACATTTTAATGGGTTTGCTTTGTCGTTCAGCCATTTAGTGTTGAAGTTTATTAAGACTCCTGTAGGATCAGCTTTCTTCTTTGGAGTCTCATGGAAACAAAAGAATCCTAACACTCAGTTTTAACCAGTGCAGTGCTTTGCTTCCAGCGGCATTGAGGACCCTGTTACAGAGGTCATCCCTACACCCCTGAACCTCAACCTCAGCTCTGGGAAGGTTTTCAAATGTCCTGGGTCAGCTTAAGCTATTAAGGCTCTGCCATTTATGTTAACCTTTTACAAATCTATTTCTATTTAGTCTATATGACCCCCTAGACAAATAAATGAATTTCACTCTGTATAAAGTTGTGCTGCATTTTTATTTGTCCTAAGCCTACCTTCTAATATTCTGGTATTTGCTAAACAGAGCTGTCTTAGTCCAATTCCTATATATCTTATGGGCATGGGTCACAGTATCTTTCAAACTAAGTGTTTGGTATTTTTTGTTCCTGCTTTCCTGTCTCTGCCACGAAGGTTTTGAAGTTGTGTGTGGTGATCTGATAGACTAGAAACGGAAAGGTTTGTTCAAGGAAAAGAGGAAGGAGTAAGTTATGTTAATTGAAGAGATAACAGTGTCTATGACCCATATATATATATGTGTTTTTTTATGACCCATATATTGATTTTGGCTGAGTTCTTTGCAGCCAGAGCAGAAATCAAAGCATGTTAAATTTCATAACTTTCTTACATGCCAGTTCTTGAGGGGAAGTGAAGTTTTTTTCTGGGACTAAATTCAAATGGAAACTTTCTATTCAGGCCCTTACATAGGATGCATAGTAAAATGGCACAGAGATAATTTCCTTCTTAATAATATCATAGCAGAGACAACATTTGAAGGAAGAGAAAGGATGGAGAAAAAAGGCATTTATATTTATTGCATGCCCACTGTGTGCTAGGCCAGCGATCCTTAAGCTCCTGGGGCCATAGACTTGGAATTTGCTGAAATCTCAGGACTCTCTACCTGGCAAAATGTATCACTTCATCTGTATTATTTCATGGGGACCTCTGGAAACTCACTGGGCCTTTGGGGCTCCTAGTTAGGAACTCTTGCATTTGGTTTTCCACGTAGTTAATTTAATTCTCGTAACAGTTCAACCAAGTAGTTCTAATGCCTATTTTTACATTTGAGGAAACTGAGGTTAGATAAAGGGAGGCCAGCATTACTAATGTGACAAAAATGGCCTAGATGAATAGCATCTTGGTCCTCGATTTTCATGCAGAAAGGATCTTAGTTAACCTGAATTATAATTGTGTTCCTTTCTTGGACTGCCTTTAGTTCTCACTGTATTTATACTGCTGAGAAGATGATAACCAGAACTGCACATAGCTCTAGAAGTGAGTCTGTGAAGAGAACTTTCTGTTGTAACTTCCTGATGAAGTGTGGCACTTTGGAGTTTTTGGGTCATCTTAGCAGTTACTTCTTCGAAACTGCTGACCCTGTAGTTCCTCACTCAGTATTTGGGTCATTCTCTTTTACGCTTGTCAAATTGAAACCCATCTGGCACTTTTTTCTATTTCCTTAGCTTTAAGAAAACACTCTGAATCTACTACCTCTTAACTTAATACTTTGTTATTCAAAAAGCTTTCCCAGCATATGGGAGCAGGGGATAGGAGAGTGGCCAGGGTGTGAGGAAGGGTTAGAACGGGGCACAAAGAAGGTGATCTGTGTGTTCACTGTCTTGGTTGTGGTGATGGTGTCACAGGTGCCTACATTTACCAAAACCTACCATTAGTATACTTTATGTGTAATTTATAATATGTTACTTACAACTCAGTTTTTTTAAAAAGCTTTTCAAGAACTGAACTCTTTGGGGGCAGAGCTTATATTTTTGTCTTGGTAGTGGTCAAGTTAATTTGTATATCGGGACCACAAATGGGGGCTGCCCCAATGGCTTGGTCCACGTCACAAATCTAAACCTAAGTCAGCCTGCACTTACAGGGAACCCCTGTCAAGGAAACCTAACTTATACTGACCACAATCTTCCCGCTCAGCTTAGCCTAGAAAACAGGACCTGCTCGACTTCTAAGGAAATGCTGACCTAGCCAAGCATGCCCTTCTAATGCTCTAAAAAACTAGTTCATGCCCCATATCCCTTGGGAATAGGACTCCACAGCTAGTGAGGCACTTCCTCCCCCAATCCGTGGGTTGTCCTCCCTTGAATAAAGGACATCAGACTCATCACTAAATTGTTTGTCATTCACCCAGTAGTCCTTACCCAGTAGTCTTAGTACTTGACATAATAGATCCTGAGGGAATTGAAAAGCTTGGGGATTTTTCTGTGTATCTGTTATTCCTGATCAAAGACGTATATTTTATTTTATTATTATTCTTATTTTTTTAATTTATTATTTTTTTTGCGGTACGTGGGCCTCTCACTGTTGTGGCCTCTCCCGTTGCGGAGCACAGGCTCCGGACGCGCAGGCTTAGCGGCCATGGCTCATGGGCCCAGCCGCTCCGTGGCATGTGGGATCTTCCCGGACCGGGGCACGAACCCCTGTCCCCTGCATCCGCAGGCGGACTCTCAACCACTGTGCCACCAGGGGAGCCCAAAGACGTATATTTTAAATAGTTCCTCCATGTGTATGTGTGGGCACGTGCACATAGTGGTGAAAAGAATTCTTTAACCATCTAAGGAAGGTCTGTGTTTATTCCTTTTTGCTTTGAGAAGCTTTGGAGTAGGGCATGCACACTAGATCCACCCCAAAATTTAAGCTCTCTGCTCGACTCCCGATTCATGATGACTCTTCTTTCCTTATTGCAGACTCTCCTTCCCAATGCCTCGGGAACAGGCACTGACAAAGGACTGGTTTTCATTCTTAGACCAGAGCAGAGTATATGCACTTGGCACTTGGAGACTTCAGACCCTGAGCCTGTCCAAAATGTGGCCATTCCACTCTCCTACTCGGAAAGCGGTAACCTTTCTATTGTCAACTCCCCATTACTCTCCAGAATGCGGGACTTGTGTGTGAAAATTTAGGGAAAACTATAATCCTATTAAAAGTGTTTATTATAAGTACAACACCTTGAGTCAGAAAGGTATTAACAGCAGGGGAGTCAGAGAATTAGCATGATGACTGAAAGCCCAGGTAGGGAGTAGGAGAACACATTTATTCATTTGGAAAACATTTAAGGAGCCCTTGGAGAAGCTGTAACAGAAAGACAAGACATGGTCCTTCACACATTAGTTGGTTATCGGAGGCCGAGGAAGACGTGGAAGAAGAATGGGGTGTTTGGAGGATGGTGAACAGTGGGTGTGGCTGGAGCCAGGGTGTGAAGGGCCTGGTGTACAACGTGAGGTTTGCACTCTATGCTGAGGAACATAGCGAGTTTTTTTTTTTTTTTTGCGATACGCGGGCCTCTCACTGCTGTGGCCTTTCCCGTTGGGGAGCACAGGCTCCGGACCCACAGGCTCAGTGGCCATGGCTCACGGGCCCAGCCACTCCGCAGCATGTGGGATCTCCCCGGACCAGGGCACAAACCCACGTCCCCTGCATCGGCAGGCGGACCCCCAACCACTGCACCACCAGGGAAGCCCCATAGTGAGTTTTTAAGCAGAGGAATGATCTGATGCATTTCATCTCTTAGAAAGTTAACTCTAGAAGCAGTGTGAGGAGTGGGTTGGAGAGGGCATAGCAGAGTCAAGACAGCACAGCTTTCAGGACTCATAGTGAGACATGAAGATGCGAACAAAGGCCCCTAGAGGGGGATGGAGAGGCGGAGCTGGGTTTGAGATATTCAGAAGGTGGAATTGACAAGATGCAATGACCAGTGGTTATGGATTGTACAAGTGGGGAGCATGGGCTTCCCATTTGGGCAGCTGGGAGGTGGTTTTGCAAAATAGGCATGGAGATAGGGTTTTTGTGGTACTGGATGTTTTAGGGGGTTGGGATGAGGTAGATGGTGACTTCAGTTTGGGACACATTGAATCTGAGACCCTTATAGGACACCTGGATGGAAATGTATAGTAGGCAGTTTAAAATAAGGGCCTGGAGTGGAGGTGTGAGGTTAGATATCCAACTGAATAGTTGTTAGTAAAAGCCATGGAAGTGAGTGAGATTGTCCAGGCATGAACTTAGAGATTTAGGGGGGGAAAATAATAGCAGATAACTTCCTAGTGCCTACCACGTGCCAGACTGTTTCTGGGGGATGCTAACTGCTGAAGAATAATTGTAAGACTAAGGAGTAGACAGGAAGGTAAGAGGAGAGCCTGGACATCCTGCATTAAGTAAGGAGTGGTAAATAGTACTTTGCAGAGAGATCAAGAGAGTGACTGAAAGTGTCCATAGGATAGCACAACCCAGAGTCAGTGGTGGCCTTTAATGAGAGTCATTTTAGTGGCACAATGAGGGTGAAAACTAGATTATAGTGATTGAGGAGTGAAGGTGAGGTAAGGAAATTTACATTCTTTTAAAGTTTGGTAGTAAAGGGAAGGAGAGGTTGCAATAACTAGTAAAGGAGGTAGAAGCCAAAAAGTGATTGGAGTTGAAGAAAGACAGTGTTACGTAGCAAAAGGGTAATTACCTGATTGAAAAATGATAGATTTCAAGCTTCCCTCAGGGTCAGTGCACAAGAAAATTTATGGACAGTGGAGTGTCAATTATAGTACACATGCTTTTCTCAGGTGTGGTAAATACTTGTAAATGCAGGGAAAGGAGAGTGTGAAAGAAGAGCATAGAATTCTGAGGAAGGTTCCACAGAATATTGAAACAGTGCACACTGGGTATCTCCATTGCAAATCTGCAGAGTTCCAGCAGTTTATGGAAACTAAGAACCAGCTGTGGGAATGATTGGATGAGTGTATGAAGTTGAGATCTTAAAAGCCTTTAAATGGGTTTACCTTGTTCTTAGCTTCTCCACTTGAGTCCGCTGTATACAGTTCTTTGCATGGAATTGAAGTAATGTCAAGTGACTTCTTTAAGTGTTGTCTTGCTTGAAGTTTATGAATAGGATTCCTAATAAGAAAAGAAGAACTGTTTTAACCACATTACTAATGTAACTTAAATACCCCCAATTTATTTTCTGTTTAATTATACATATGCTATTCTAATACGTGGTCTTGGGGTTCTTGAGATTTTCAAATTTTTACTCTTTTATATATACACATTTACTCTTTTATATATACTTCCAGCAGTGAGGATGACACCATCTTCCTCCCTGCTGAAAGAGTCATGTGAAAAGTGGACACCCTTATTCTGCATACTAAAATCTAATAAAAACTTCTCTATGTAGGAAAGGCACACATTCAACATTTGGCATACAATTTCAAGGTGTTCATAGAGCCCCTGAAACCCACTCTTGGACCCCAGCTTAAGAATCTCTGCCTCTTCTGACCTTTTTAACTCTAGTGCAGAGGTTGGCAAACTCCAAAGCGCAAGACAAATCCAGCTCATTGCCTGTTTTGTACATAAAGTCTTATTAGAACATAGCCCAGGGACTTCCCTGGTGGTCCAGTGGTTAAGACTCTATGCTCCCAATGCAGGGAGCCCAGGTTCTATCCCTGGTCAGGGAACTAGATCCTGCACGCTGCAACTAATGTCCCGTGTGCTGCAACTAAGACTTGGCATAGCCAAATAAATAAATAAATATTTTTTAAAAAAAGAAAAGCAACTAAAAATCCGATACTTAAAAAAAAACCAAAAGAACACAGCCCATTCGCTTACATATCATCTATGGCTGCTTTCCTGCCACAAGAGCAGGGTTGAGTAGTTGCCACAGAGACCATCAAGTCTGAAAAGCCTCTAAAATATTTACTATCTGGCCCTTTACAGAAAAGGTCTTCTAATCCCTGTTCCACAGCCCGTAACCTCAGTGAACTTTACCCTTAGCCCATGAGGTAGTGCAAAACTAGAAGCTGTCTATTTAACTTCTATATTGGGAGTTCTTATAAGGGGTGGGGGGGTCTGTTTTTCCGAGTGTGGTTTGAATATATATGAATTCTATGTTAAGTAACTTCCTTGTTTTCCATCCAGATCCTATCCCTGGTGGTTGTAATTTGGAGTTTGATTTAGATATCGATTCCAACATTTACCTGGAGTATAATTTCTTTGAAACAACTATCAAATTTGCTCCAGCAAACCTAGGTCATGCGAGGTATGTCTGTCTCCCGACTCCTAAAACTCCTTTTAGGACGTGCATGGCTCGCTGTTGTGTAAATTGAGTAAATTCTCTCAAAATCCATAGTGTCTCTTTAGCAAAATGGAATTGCTTAATTTTTGGGGGGGAATGGAAGTAATTTAAGCTTTGTTACTAATACTCGAGCTGTCATTTACAGTTAATATTGTTTCCCTTCATTCTTAGGAAGAGCCAGATGTTGAGCCTTTATTAGGAGCTTAAGCGTACATCTTAGTTTTTGTAAGGAGTTTTAAATATAGAAAACATTCTGGAGGCATGAAACACTCATATGTTTTGTAAGGATTTTATTATTTTAATTAACATTCTGCCCTAGTTTCTACTTTTATAGTAATGTAACTATTGTAATGTAATGTAACTATAATATAGTATATATTAACTTATTGTGTATATTGTAATGTAACTATAATATAGTATATATTAATTTATTGTAATATATTGTAATGTAATATAACTATAATATAGTAATGTAACTATAATAGTAACATTTGAGTAACATTTGAAATGCTCCCTGTGTATCATCCATGGTGCTGCTAAGTGCTGTGTGTTGTCATTTAATCCTAACAATTTTATGAAGAAGGGGCTGCTGTTCTTATTTTACAGAAAGGCCCCCTAAGGGCTGTTGAGATGAAGTGACTTGCCCACATACACACAGCCAGCAAGCAGCAAAGAGGGCAGTTGACTCAACCTGACTGATACTCACATCTGGTTATGTAACCATACATACTGCCTCTCCTTTCTTGGTGGTGCTAAACTTGGAATCGTTGTTGCAGAAGTTTGAAGTTCCAGCTTTTGGTTCCTTCTTATAGATGAGACTTGCAGCACAAGACATTGATGTTCAGTTTTGTTGGTTGACTTTAGAGGCGCAGATGCTCCGCCGTGTGACGTCAAGACGGGCCAGGACTCCCGGTGGAGGTTACAGTATGACGTCTATCAGTATTTTTTGCCGGAGAACGACCTCACTGAAGAGGCATTGCTAAGGCACCTGCAGAGGATGGCCGAAGTGCCTCAGGTGCAGGCCAATGCTGTCAAGGTAAATCTGACTCTCAGTAAATCTGACTCTCATAATTTGTGGCCAGACTGTGATGCCTTTGTAAGAGTTGAGAAGGGGAGAAGCTACCAGGAGCTTTTTTTTTTTCTTTTAAACTGTTTTCTTGGTTTTTCTGGGATTCTCACTTTTTCTCTTTTATTTCATTATCACCTTGGGAGTCATTGCTAGTGATATCCCTAAGTAACATTGGCTTTTGAGGAGATGCGTGTAAATTTTGTTATGTTTTAGTTGCAGCCACATCTATGACTGGTAATCTTGAGCTATGGATGGAAGTGGGTGGTAATTTTCTATGTACTCCCATAACTATTAGATTAAAAAAATTTGGCAAGTCTAAAGGTTATAGTGTTTTGAGAAAAAGTAATGTGAAACTGTGTAACGATATACACGTTATCTTTAATATTTAAACCCAAATGCAAAGTTTCTAACTTGAAGCGAAAATTTTCTTCGAACTTTTGAAACCCCTGAAAACTCTTGCGACTCCAAGGGTGGGGACAGGCCAGCAGCCTTGGCATCATCTGGGAGTTTGTTAGAGTTGCAGACTCTTAGGCTCCACCCCAGAGCTATGGAATCAGCCTCTGTATTTATGATCCCCAGGTGATGCCTGTGCAAATTAAAACTTGACACTCATGCTCTAGATCATTTTTGTGGAGGGCAGGATTTTATCTTTATGTCTTAAAGGGTGCCTGATATCGGTCTAATAAACAAAGTCATCTGTCAGTCTAGTGGTTGGTGGGTAAAGTTTTTCTAGACTGCTAAGATCTTCCTAGAAGGTTGTAGATTATCAGATTACATAGAAAGAAGCGATTGAAACTGGGTGTCTGTGATTAGCCTAGGGGTTCAGCCTGTTGCAGAGTAGGATCTGATTTTGTTGCTATGTCACCTAGCATGTCATTGCCCCATGCTAAAAGGGAGCCTTGTTCTTATTCACAAATTAGGAAGCTCTATTGGCAAAGTTTGCCTTTGTACATAGGAAATTTTGAAGACCATTTTTATTCTTATGAAGAATGTAAGAATTCTTATAACAGAGTCTTTTTAGTTTACTTCTTAACTTTTGGTTAAGAGCTAGAATATCGTGTGCCAGAATTCAAGGAAACCCTCAACGACTAAGGGGGGCGTGTCAAGAAGACTCTGGAGCCTGCTTTTTCTGATTGTTTTTTGTTTTCTTTAGATTTTTTTTGATGTGGACCATTTTTAAAGTCTTTATTGAATTTGTTACAATATTGCTTCTGTTTTATGTTTTGGTTTTATGGCCGCGAGGCATGTGGGATCTTAGCTCCCTCACCAGGGATCGAACCCGCATCCCCTGCATTGGAAGGCAAAGTCTTAGCCACTGGACCACCACAGAAGTCCCTGGAGCCTGTTTGAAGAGGCTCACACTGGCCATCTCTGGGACAATTCAGTCATCAAAGAGAATGTGATTGATTATGCCTTGATTAAACAAAAACACGTCCATACTGATACTAAAAAAAGAAAAAGGAAAAATGCTCAGTTGCTACCGTTGGAGCAACGTACACAAACTTATACTCTGAAAATTAATAAAGGGAAGGAATTTACCCTGCCTTCTTAAAAGGATCTGTAATTCACTCCCAGTTGATAAGAGAAAGCTCTGCTTTACAGAAGTATGCCAGCTAGTAAATGTAGAAGGAATAATAGAATTAGAAAATCTCCATTTTCTGACCCTCAGTGAAATAATTCAGGCAAGGATCACCAGGTGAAAGAGTGTTGGGGGGAAGGATATTCCCAGGATACCTAAATAGCACCCTCAGATTAATTCTAATTGCAAAGGGAAAACTACTTTCAGAGTGGAGTGATCTGATGGTCTCTACCTTATCCATGTGGTCAGAGTTAGCTTTGCTGATAGTAGGTGAACCTGCATTATGTGCTCATGTGAATGTAGGCTGACTTTATTGCCATAACCTATGGAATATTCTAGCAAAACAGGTTTAACTTGACTTCCTGTTTATAGGAGTTCCTGTTTACAAGAAATGCATAGGATCAAAGTACAAGTTAGACATCTTGAGCACAATCTGATAAATTCAGATTGTGGAGTAATCTGTAAAATAACTTCCTTAATCTTTCAAAGGTGATTCTGGATTACAGAAATTGGAGATAAACATCATACGTGAAACTTGGTTGGATCTTGGTTAAGGGGGAGAAAAGCTATAAAAGACATTTGGGAAAATTTGAATGTGGACTGTGTATTAGATAATAAGAAATTATTAATTTTCTTAGGTGAGCTAAGGTATTGTGAGCACATATCCTTGTACTTAGTACCTTGCTATTCAAAGTGTGGTAGATGAATGCATAGCGCTGCATCACCTGAGAGATTCTTAGAAAAGCAGAATCTCAGGTACCTCCTCTGACCAGCAGAATCAGAATCTGAATTTTAACAAGCTCCCAGTGATTCATAGGCTATTAAGTCTGAGAAACACTGTGTTAGGACATGCATGCTGAAGTATTTAGAAGTGAAATGATTCCTGTAACTTACTTTAAAACAGTTCAGCCAAAAACTGTATATATATGTGGGGTGGGGAGGAGCAGGAGGGAGGGACAGAGAAGCAAATACGCTAAATCTAAGTGGGGTATATAACGTTTTCATTGTATTCTTCTTTGAACATTTCTCTAAGGTTTAATGTCTCATAATAAAAACTTGGGAGAGTAGGAGGTAATGTTAACATTCTGTTGGACTTGACCAATCCTTTGCCCAGAAAACATATTTATTTATTTATTTATTTATTTTGTGGTACGCGGGCCTCTCACTGCTGTGGCCTCTCCCGTTGAGGAGCACAGGATCCGGACGTGCAGGCTCAGCGGCCATGGCTCACGGGCCCAGCCGCTCCGCGGCATGTGGGATCTTCCCGGACCGGGACACGAACCCGGGTCCCCTGCATCAGCAGGTGGACTCTCAACCACTGCGCCACCAGGGAAGCCCCAGAAAACATAGTTTTGAAGGCTAAGCACTATATTTAAACAGTA
Source organism: Mesoplodon mirus (assembly GCF_964341445.2). Classification (NCBI taxonomy): domain Eukaryota; kingdom Metazoa; phylum Chordata; class Mammalia; order Artiodactyla; family Ziphiidae; genus Mesoplodon; species Mesoplodon mirus. Next base: position 80,851,228 of record NC_138987.1, read on the forward strand.
GAAGTTTTCTAAGAGGCTCCTAATTATTTACTTCTGAAACCCTAACATTTCGTTTTCTCACTTCTGTTAGTAGGAACATATCTGTGTATTAGGGCTACATGGGGCTTTTGTTTCTCCTATTATATTTTTCCCCTATTTAAAAAACAACCTTTAAAAGGGAATTTTTTTTTTTTTTTTTTTTTTTTGCGGTACATGGGCCTCTCACTGTTGTGGCCTCTCCCGTTGTGGAGCACAGGCTCCGGACGCACAGGCTCAGCAGCCATGGCTCACGGGCCCAGCCGCTCCGCGGCATGTGGGATCCTCCTGGACTGGGGCACGAACCCATGTCCCCTGCATCGGCAGGTGGACTCTCAACCACTGCGCCACCAGGGAAGCCCTAAAAGGGAATTTTTGAAGTGAAGGACTACAGGATAACACAGCTATATGTGATTTTTCTTATTTCAGAGCCTGTTAGACAAAAGTAAGTGGGTGCTCTCTGTGAGATGTTAACCCACACGGCCTACGTCAGCTCTGTAGCTCGTAGTGACCGCTCATGTTTGTTGCACACTTACTCTGTGCTAATTACTGAGGGGAGACTAGTGAGCAGAATAAATAAGGTTCCTGCCCTTATGTCATTTACAGTCTAGCAGACGAGACAAAAATTCTTTTCTTTGTCCTAACTAGCACATTTTACTTAAATCATTTATTTATATCACATTCTACTTAAATTATTAACATATACAAGATCTTTAGATGCATTTTGTGTAAGAGCTTGTTCATATCAACATGTACAGAGTGTGCAGGACAATCTCTTGACAAAGTCCAATGGGTTGGCAAACTGTTATATGTAGGATGGATAGCACAGGGAACTATATTCAATATCCTGTGATAAACCATAGTGGAAAAGAATGTGAAAAAGAATAGATATATATGTATGTTTAACTGAATCACTTTGCTGTACAGCAGAAATTAACACAACTTTGTAAATCGACTATACTTTAATAAATTGTTTTTAAAAAGCCAAATGGGCTAGTGTATATTTTAAACAAGAATTGTACTTTCATATTAGAATTTAATAGCACATGTAGGTGGGGTTATAATAGAAAAGCTTGTGGGGTTTTTTTAAAATTAATTTTTATTGGAGTATAGTTGCTTTACAATGTTGTATTGGTTTCCACTTTACAGCAAAGTGAATCAGCTATACATATACATATATCCCCCCGTTTTTGGATTTCCTTCTCATTTAGGTCACCACAGACCATAGAGTAGAGTTCCCTGTGCTATACAGTAGGTTCTCATTAGTTATCTATTTTATACACAGTATCAATAGTGTATATATGTCAATCCCGATCTCCCAATTCATCCCCCCCCTTCCCCCTTGGTATCCATACGTTTGTATTCTACATCTGTGTCTCTATTTCTGCTTTACAAATAAGATCATCTATACCATTTTTCTAGATTCCGCATATATGCATTAATATGAGATATTTGTTTTTTTCTCTTTCTGACTTACTTCACTCTGTATGACAGACTCTAAGTCCATCCACATCTCTACAAATGACCCAATTTCCTTCCTTTTTATGGCTGAGTAATATTCCATTGTATATATATGTACCACATCTTCTTTATCCATTCATCTGTTGATGGACATTTAGGTTGCCTCCATGTCCTGGCTATTTTTTTTTTTGCGGTACACGGGCCTCTCACTGTAGTGGCCTCTCCCGTTGCTGAGCACAGGCTCCGGACGTGCAGGCTCAGTGGCCATGGCTCACGGGCCCAGCTGCTCCGCAGCATGTGGGATCTTCCTGGACCGGGGCACGAACCCGTGTCCCCTGCATCGGCAGGCGGACTCTCAATCACTGCGCCACCAGGGAAGCCCATGTCCTGGCTATTGTAAATAGTGCTGCAGTGAATATTGGGGTGCATGAGTCTTTTGAATTATGGTTTTCTCTGGGTATATGTCCAGTAGTAGGATTGCTGGGTCATATGGTAGTTCTGTTTTTAGTTTTTTAAGGAACCTCCATACTGTCCTCCATAGTAGCTGTATCGATTTACTTTCCCACCAACAGTGCAAGAAGACATGCCGATGGCCAAGAGGCACATGAAAAGATGCTCAACATCACTAATTATTAGAGAAATGCAGATCAGAGCTGCAATGAGATACCATCTCACACTGGTCAGAATGGCCACCATCAAAAAACCTACAAACAATAAATGCTGGAGAGGGTGTGGAGAAATAGGGTTTGCCTTTTTTAATCTAAACACTAATCGTGCATTATTTTTGGCTTCAGGTGGTTACCCTAACAGCTGATGATAAGACAAGTGTTTCTTTCTCCTCCCTCCGGGGACAAGGTGTCATTTACAACGTCATCGTTAGAGATCCATTTCTAAATACGTCTGCAGCTTACGTCCCTGCTCACACGTACGCTTGCAGCTTTGAGGCAAGGGAGGATAATTGTTCTTCCCTTGGTGAGTATGTGGATTTCAACTGTGAAAATTCTTCTTTGGCTTTGCCGACCTGTATCAACTAGTACAGAACTGAAGGATATTTAAAACTGCTTTTGTCTCATTCATTCATGCATTCAGCACATGCCTCCTGAGCCCCTCCGTTACTCCACTCTCTGTTCTAGGCGCTGGGATAGAGCAGTGGACAAAACAGACAAAATACTAGCCCTCCTGGAGCCTGCATCTTAGTGGGGGAGACGAGACAGACAAGATACATTTGTGAACTATATCGTATGTGAGATACATGACGAGGGTTAAGAAGCAAGAATTAAGTAGGAAAGGGAGATAACCAGTGAGGGCAAGAGAATTTGAGAAAGCATGGCTCGGGAAGTCCATGCTGAACAGGTAGCATTAGGGGAAAGACCCAGGGCGAGGCAGGGAGCCATGGACGTGTCACCGGCGGGGCAGTGGCAGGGGGTGCCAGGCCGAGGGGACAGCCAGCGCAGAGGCCCTCAGCTGCGAGCCTGCCTCATGTGGCTGCTGGAGCAGGCGGCCTCGCAGGTCCCAGTTTGGACTATAGCTTTTATTCTGAGAGCAATGACAAGGCATTGGAGAGCTTGAGCAGATGGTGCTGATTCATGTTTCAATGGGATCACTCTGGCTGCTTTGTTTCATTTTGTTTTGTTTGAGAAAAATCAGGGGCAAGAGCAGAAATAGGGAGATTGATCAGTAGACCATCACAGTGTCCAGGAGAGAGAGGATGCCGGCAGTGGGGCTGTTGTAAGATCTTGCTGTTTATGTGTATTTAGCATCTTATTTTGAAACAGTTTCACAGAAAAGATGCAGAAATGGTTCAGAGAATTCTGCATAGTCTTCACCAATGGTCCTCAGATGTTAGTTACCACGTTATGCTGTTTGCTTTTTATTCTTTATTTCTATGTACACATATATATACATTTTTTTCCTGAAGCTTTTGAGAGCAAGTTGCAGACATAGAGACCCTTTTGCCCTTAAATGTTTCTATTTATTTCCTTATGTAACTAGTAAAACTATCAAAGCACAAAATTAACATTGATACAGTACTGTTATTTAACCTACAGATGTTATCAAATTTCACTAGTTATTCCACCAATGTCCCTTATAACCAGAAGAAAAATTTCTTTTCTGGTCTAGGGTCCACTTCATGATCACATGTTGCATTAAACTGTCTCTTTTATCTTCCTACATCTGGCACAATTTCTTAGTCTGTTTTTGTCTTTCAAAACCTTTACCTTTTTGAGGAGTACAGGTTATTTATTCTTGTAGAACATCCTCAGTTTGGGTTTATCTGATGTTTCCTTGTGTTCAGATTATGAATTTTTGGTAGGAATACAAAAGAAGTGATGAAGTGTCCTTCTCTAGAGGCACCTGATATCTATGTTTTCCATTACTGGTGGTAGTAACCCTGATTACTTGGTTAGGGGTGTTGGCCAGGTTTCTCCACTGTGTAGTAACTATTTTCCCCTTTAAGTATCTTTTGGGGAGATACTTTGAGTACAGGTCAATAGTCGTTTCTCAAACTCTTCACTTGCTGGCTTTAGCATCTGGTGAGCTTTGCCTGAAACATTTATTACCAGCCGGTTGCCAAATGGCAGTTTTCCATGTTTATCATTCCTTTTATGTTTATAGCTGTAGGAGAGGGAGGGGGTCTAAGGACTGAGCCCTGGGTGCTCCAATGATTAGAGGTCAGGAAATTGAAGAAGATCCCACCAAGGAGACCGAGAAGGAGCAACCAGGTTGGTGAAAGGAAAGTGTTTTTTGTAGCTAAGAGAAGAAAGTGTTTAGAGGAAGAGAGAGTGATCACCTGGGTCAGATGCTGCTGACAGGGCAGCTGAGAAAGAGACTGGAAAATGACCATTGGATTTAGCAATATGGAGGCCACAGGTGCCAGTGAGAGCATTTCAGGGTAGCCTGACTCGAGTATGTTCAAGAACAAATAGGAGGAAAGAAATTGGAAAGAGTTCAGAGACCTCTTTCAAGGAGTTTTGCTCTAAAGAATGAAGTATGTCGGTTGGGTTCAAGCCAGGGTTTAATGTTTTCTCTCCTCTGCATCCTGCCCAGTCTTCCACTGACACACGCAAGATCCTTGAGAGATAAAATGCAAGAGACCAGGCAGATATAAGTTCTGCATTTTTTTGTTTTTGTTTTTGTTTTTTTTTTCGGTACGCGGGCCTCTCACTGCTGTGGCCTCTCCCATTGCGGAGCACAGGCTCTGGACGCGCAGGCTCAGCGGCCATGGCTCACGGGCCCAGCCGCTCCGTGGCATGTGGGATCTTCCCGGACCGGGGCACGAACCCGTGTCCCCTACATCGGCAGGCGGACTCTCAACCACTGCACCACCAGGGAAGCCCTAAGTTCTGCGTTTCTGACTGATGGGCTGTATCTTGTCTGGGTTCCTCCGTTTCCTTTCCCTCAAACTCTTTGCACCAGGGCCCCTCCTAATGAGGGTGAGCTCTGGGACCTGTCTTTCCACGTTAGGCGGAGGGGAGGGAAAGGTCCGATCCTACTGTTCCTCCAGCTCAGAGTTGGGTTCTGTGGCTTTTGTCTTCAAGCTCGATGCACACTAGGATGCCTTTCCTGAGCTTGGAGTAGGGCGGATGGACCCACATTGCCTTTTAATTAAAACCTTGGCCTCTGTCATAGCTATAGTGATTCCGTCATGATTAAAAACACTAAACACTGGCTTCCCTCCCACTCACCCCTTTGTCTTCATTTTCCCCAGAATTCGTACCTTGTGTTGTCTCTAGATTCTACTTACGAAATCTCTCCTCTCGGGCTTTACTTGTATGTTTAACTTTTTCTCTCCTTCCTTCCTGGTACTGTGATCAGAGATTCTACTTAGTTCCTCTCTGCTGTCTAATGTCCTGGAGGAACATATCTAACTGCGTGTGCCAGTTTTTCTTGGGTTGCTGTCTTTGGTGACTGCACCACTTGCTGGAAACTTCCGCTAGATTTTCACTTGAAAAAAATTATCCCGCTGAACTGCATGTTTTTGCTCTAAGGATTGAATCGTGGAACTGCTGTCAGCCGCAGGTCTGAAATAAGCAGGATGTTGCAGTAACTCTCAATTCATCTTTTTTTGAGCTGTTCATTCTCAGAGAAACTGATATGTAGGTATATTTTATGCCCTGCAAATTGTGGTCTTCTGTCTGTGTTCCTTATCTAAATGTAGGTCTTCATGGTATCCATCTGAACACTCAAGTATTTTATGTGTTTTGACGTGTGGTCAGTTTGTAACACTTCACATGAGTTTGCGTAGGTGCTTTGTTTTTGTTTTTAGTTCGGGGATGATTTGCTTGTGTTTATCTCAAAGGTGTCATGATGGTGGTGATTTTAGTGGACCTGTTTCTCCCTTCAATAGGGCTTATCTTTCGAATCCTGTTTTTTCTATTTAAGTTTGTGCCGATTGAGGATCACAGGATTTGGATTCTTCGGCATCAGGGAGCATATTGTGCTTCATCATTAGTTATTACACTACATTTTTTTCCAAAGCAACATGTATAATTGAGAAGATTGGTAGTAATTTGTTCATGTGTTCCTTATAGAATAATACATCTTCTTTAATTTAATGTGAGTTTTGGTTAAAATCTTTTGTTATGGAAAATTTCAGTGAACCTCCATATATCATAATCTCACCTTAGCAATTTTGATTCATGGCCGTTATCTTGTTGCAGTTATACACCCACCTGTGTCCCTGTGGACCCCACGCCTTATCACTGGATTCTTTTAGAGTGGGTCTCTAATGGTCATTTTGCTTACAAAATTTTCGTACAATATGTATATCTTAAAGATAAGTGCTGTTTTTAAAAAATATATATAGCCACAGTATCATTAACACAAGTCTCAATGAAAAATGTTGAAGATAATTCCTTAATAGCGTCAGATTAACAGCCAGTGTTTACATTGTCCCAGGCTTAATTGTTTTTCATGGTTTTGTTTGTTTGAATCAGGTTTCAGATGAGGTCTGCACATTGGTTTTAGTTGATGTGTCTTAACTCCCCTTTAAGCCATCGGTCTCCCTCCCCCGACCCTCCTTTTCTTCTTGTAGTTTACTTGTGAAGAAACAGTTATTTGTTTTAGGCACGCTCTCTCTCCTCCTCCTTTCCCACTTCTCCCCCATCCCCTCCCCCAAATGTGTCATGGGTAGTATTGCAGACCTTCATCAGGAAGCAGTGTTGTCTGATTTCTCTTTTTGTGACACCAGCAACCATTGGTATTCACCGCCCACATAGAGTAAGTCATTAGGGTTGGCAAAGATGTTTTTAAAATAAGTTATACATGTATGGAATAAACTATTGTCAGTTCACTTTGCTTTTTTTCATGAAGCTTTGTTCTATATTAATTCAATTCAAAGTATCAAATTCTATGTATTATGCACTCAGTTTTCATTTTTTTTAGGAAGGGTATCTACCAAAGTGTTCTTCACTCTTTTTGCCCTGCTTGGTCTCTTCATCTGTTTCTTTGGACACAGATTCTGGAAAACAGGTATTTTGTCTAATATAGTTGCTATTTACATGCCTTGTGGTCTTTTTTCTGAAATGCTGCTGGGGAATTTATGACCTGTAAGGAGAGTAAGCAACTGGCTACCTCCACTATCTTTATAGATTTGTAGCTGGGGTCTTTTAGTAAAGATTCTACTGAATTACAATGCATTTTGATTTTTTCTCTTTTCTCAACAATGGAATGCAACCTTCTCTTATTAAGAGGGGAATAAAATTTGATTTGTGCATCAAAACTTCAATTGCTAGATTGACTAGTTGACCAAAGATTACTAATTAGAAATCAGGACGTCTGTGTAAAAATATATGTGGATTTTGGTGATGGTGATTGACATGGTTTTGTATAAATCAGGCTGCAGTGTACAGTACAGGGAGGTCGAAATGTCTGCACAGCCCTGGGAGGTTCAGACAGCAAATGGGAACTCCATGATCTGCTCAGTGAACCCCAGTGGGGGAAGTAGAATATGAATTATGCTCATTGAATTGATTTGAATTCTTTGGGCTGACTTTTTTTTTTTTTTTTTTTTTTTTGTGGTACGTGGGCCTCTCACTGCTGTGGCCTCGCTGTGGAGCACAGGCTCCGGACGCGCAGGCCCAGCGGCCATGGCTTACGGGCCCAGCCGCTCTGCAGCATGTGGGATCTTCCCGGACCAGGGCACGAACCCATGTCCCCTGCATCGGCAGGCGGACTCTCAACCACTGCGCCACCAGGAAAGCCCTGGGCTGACTTTTATATAACTAATGTTTGCAGTTACTAAAAAAAAAAAAAAAAAATCCTTATATAATTCATTAACAGGCAGTATAATGAGCGTCAAGGGGAGAGTAAACATAATCTTGATCTTATAAAACTCTTTGAACTTGCTTTAATAAGTTGTTTGAAGCAGCAACTCCTTTCCCTCCATTACTATACTTTTTTTCTTGATTGAGAAGAGAATATTGTGAAGATATTTAATTTCTCAAAGTGTAGAATGATTCTATAATACAGAATTTAATTGTTAAGCTGTATGCAAGGTTCCAAAGATATTACTAGGTTTTTTATAGATAAAGACAATGGTTGATGTTCATCCTAAACAGGAAAGGATGACTTAAAAGAAGACATAAAAGTTACATTTTGCTTTGGAATATATTTTTTTTAACCTTTCAAATTGTATTCTTGCTCATGTAATGAATTGAAATCTAGTCTGTAATTTCAGATCAGACACAATGACAAAAGTACTATTTTTGTTTTAAGTAGGAAGTATAAATATATTAAAATGAGCTATGAAATTAACAGTTAACTGACCAATTGAAATTGACCTATATACAAGAAAATGTATCCAATAGTTAATACTTTAATTTGTACCCATTTAATGATAATATTTACTTCCAGTGACTTCTGAATTTTTCCTGCCTTTTAGATAATTATTTCTCTTCTCTGAATGCCCTCATGTGTAAATTCTGGGAACTGAAGCATGTAGTTGTAGATTAGACATTTAATTTGCATTTACTAACTGTCGCTTTTGTTTTTTTTCCTTCCTTGGTCGTTTGCTACTAGAACTATTCTTTATAGGCTTTATCTTCATGGGATTCTTCTTTTATATACTGATTACAAGACTGACACCTATTAAGTATGATGGTAAGTGAAAATAATATAGTTTGATTGAGTGTTCAAAAAGGAAGGCACCGTTTACACCCACCTTTCCTTCTACAGTTTGACCAGTATTGTGTGTGATATCCTCTTATGTGTGTAAAATAACTGGCCACCTGTGCTCTACACATCTTTTCTAAACTACTCCTTCAGACCTTCTCTCCCGGGTTTTTAATCTACGTGGTGAATTCCTTGGTCCTGAGGGAAATGAAGGGCCGTATTGATTATAAACCTGTGTTCCAGCTGTGTGGTGTATTGACCATATGACCTTTACAGCAATCAGAGTGTTAGGATTTTCTTTACCTTAAAACAAACACAACCCCTCCTTCCTTGTCACATTGAACAGAATGCTTGTCACCCCTTCTTCCTCTGCCCCAATTATAGGTTGTACCAAGCCATGCCTGTCACTAGTCCTTGGAGGTTTAGCTCCCCGGCTGGTTTCCAGCCTCAGACTGGGCCCTCCCTAGAGAGGGCCTCCCCATGCTGGTTTCACTGCGCCACTGATGCGCCTTCGGTGCCTGACCCAGAGAAAGGCTAGGCTGGCTCTGGTAATGGTATAGTGTGTCTGAGCGTGTGGTTGGAAAAGCTTCCTCTGATCTAACCGTTCATCCTCTCTCCTTGTGCAGTCCGCCTGGTTCTGACAGCCGTTGCCGGAAGTGTCGGTGGGATTTTCTTGGTAGCTGCTTGGTGGCGATTTGGAATCCTTGTGCTCTGCATGCTGTTTGTTGGACTGGTGCTGGGGTTCCTCGTCTCATCAGTGACTTTCTTCACTCCACTGGGTAGGAGATGTGTAACTAATGTTACGTGTGTTCAGTTCATTGTTTAAAGAGTTCATTTCAGCTCTCTAGTACACATATCCCCTCGTCAAGGATTTGGGGCCTCTCCTTAGAGAGTTCTGGAAATTTGCACTGATAATGTGGCACTTTGGGGAGGGTCAGTACCAGTAAGAATCCCTCTTTCCTCAAAGGCGTTCTTTATAGATAATTCTAGAATGTCTTTGGAGGTAGCTTTGTATCTATTTGTCATGATAAGGGCAGTGTGGGTGTGTGTTTCTGTTAGTTGAAATTAAGGGAGCTAAAGGGAATTCTTTATATATGGCAGAATGGTGGTTTTCGTTTTTTATTTGTTAAACCCTGGAACTCTTTCTTCAAGTGAATTTTAAGCAGAAGCCTGATACACCTCACAGATAAATTTGGTGCTGCTCTGATGGCTGCTGAGCTGAGGAACCGGGTGCTTTGTCCCCCATCTTCTCTTTCCCCCTAACCTCTGTTCCCACCCTTTGCCAAACCCCGAGTATTCCCAAAGTACCTACTTGTAGTCATCCTAGGGCAGTAGCAAAGGGATGGTTCTGGGGATTTTTTGAAGTTATTCAATTTCTATCAGTTTTTAAAATCTAGTTAGCTTGTAAGTTAACTTCCTTTTGTAGGGGAGGAAAACTTTTTCTTCCACCCTTCTAGGTTCTTTGGCTGCTCTAATAATTAAATTGACATAAAACAGATCAATAGGAGAAAAACAGATTTAATTTCGTGCCACTGGAGTCCCATAAAAATATAAGACTCAAAGGCAGTCAAGCAGTTGAGGCTTATCTGCCATCCCGAGCTAAGAAACGGAATGGAGTCTGGGGCTTCAAAGGGGAGGAGGGCAGTTTACAGGAACATAAGAAGAGCAGATGTTTGCCATACAGGTAAGTCTTTCAGATAAAAAGTTATCTCTGGTAATTGCTTTCGTTCTGGGTCAGGCCCCTGATCTAAATTCTTTTAGGCAGTTAAGGGAAAGAAAAGGTTTTCTGAATCTGCTGGGTCTTGATTGCCTTTCAGCTCATGCCAAAGGGGCACATTTTGGGGTGCCCTAATCTGTTTCCCTTCACTTTGCAGTTGTACAATAACAACATTTCTTGTTTGTTGTCAAAAATGCAAAAAAAGGAGTATCTACACACTGCTATATTTAAAATAGATAAACAACAAGGCCCTACTATATACCATGGGAACTATATTCAATATCTTGTAATAACCTATAATGGAAAAGAATCCAAAAAAGAATATATATATGTGTATGTGTGTGTGTATAACTGAATCACTTTTGCTATACACCTGAAACTAACACAACATTGTAAATCAACTATATTTCAATTAGGGAAAAAAAGGGAGTATCTACATTCAAAAGTATTAGGCGGGCCTCCCTGGTGGCGCAGTGGTTGAGAGTCCGCCTGCCGATGCAGGGGATACGGGTTCGTGCCCCGGTCTGGGAGGATCCCATATGCCGCGGAGCGGCTGGGCCCGTGAGCCATGGCCGCTAAGCCTGTGCGTCCGGAGCCTGTGCTCCGCAACGGGAGAGGCCACAACAGTGAGAGGCCCGCGTACTGCAAAAAAAAAAAAAAAAAGTATTAGGCTATTTCCTTCTTGTGACAATGTTCTTATATAATAATATCAGATTAAAGGTGATTAAAATGTTAGATATAAGAATAGCTGTCTCAAAAAAAAAAAGAGTGCCTGTCTCTTGAGGCTGTCAGTTCTTTTTTTTTTTTTTTTTTTTTTTTTGCTGTACGCGGGCCTCTCACTGCTGTGGCCTCTCCCGTTGCAGAGCACAGGCTCCGGACGCGCAGGCTCAGCAGCCATGGCTCACGGGCCCGGCTGCTCCGCGGCATGTGGGATCTTCCTGGACCCGGGCACGAACCCGTGTCCCCTGCGTCGGCAGGCGGACTCTCAACCACTGCGCCACCAGGGAAGCCCTGCAAACTCATATTTTTAAGCATTAAAATTTGAGAAAGATTTGGCTGACCTCTCAGATCTAACTAAATTACTGTTTTCACGTTATTATGTGTCTACCCAAGAGCTTGTACTCTGAAAGGGTCAGTGTTCACATGCCTGGCATCATAACTACTATTTTTTTCAAATTTATTTTACTCAAATAGAGTTGATGTACAAGGTTGTGTTACATAACTCCTCTTTTTAATCCTGCATTCCTTTTTTTAAAACCACATGTGCATTTTGTGAAGGTTAGTGTAGTTGACCTCGAGATCTCATCCATCCATTCACCTCACTGCAGCATGTTGCAGTTTGCTTCCTGAGAATGTGGGGTCTCCAAGTCAGAGTCCCTCACTATGGAACTCCCCCTCTTTCAGGATACATGGGTCTCAAGATATGGGGCCACCTCCAGTTGGACTGAGTGACAGTGCCAGTGTCAATATGAAATAATTGTCAGATTTATATTCTTGCTATTTAAACGTAATTTATAATAGGAGTTCTTATATATCTGTCCTGGGTCACCCCAAGGTGTGCTGGACTTTGGAGAAGGGTTTAGTAGGGCAGATAAGTGGTTGGCTCCCAACTTTCCTGATGCCTGAGGAAATCTTCTCTTCCAGTGTGCAGTGGCTGGGCAGGAAATGCATTGATGGTAAAAACCTATTAAATCGGGCTTCCCTGGTGGCGCAGTGGTTGAGAATCTGCCTGCCAGTGCAGGGGACACGGGTTCGAGCCCTGGTCTGGGAGGATCCCACATGCCGTGGAGCAACTAGGCCCATGAGCCACCACAACTACTCAGCCTGCGCATCTGGAGCCTGTGCTCCGCAACAAGAGAGGCCGTGATAGTGAGAGGCCCGCACACCGCAATGAAGAGTGGCCCCCGCTTGCCACAACTGGAGAAAGCCCTCGCACAGAAACGAAGACCCAACACAGCCAAAAATAAATAAATAAAGAATTATTTTGCCTTCCTTACTGAATTACTTATTTAAAAAAAAAAAGACCAAAACTTTAATATTAAAAAAAAACCCTATTAAATTGATTTTGCTGCTTATATGGGGGTTCATATGGTTAACTCTGAATGCCACTTATATTTTTTACTTTGCAGTACAAAATCATGGAATCATTGAAATTTGTAGCTAGAAGGGATGATTTGAAGCTTGGGGATGAAGTAGTTCAACCTTCTCATCTTATGGGTTAGGAAACTGAGGCCCAGCATCACAGCTGGTAAATGGAAGAGCTTGGACTAGTCCAGCTTCTTCTAAATTATCCTGGTAATAAATGCAGAGCATTTACCTGCTTGATTTTCCTCCCACCCCTCTACCTTCTTAGGACACTCCCTTCAAAGGGGATTGTATTGACTGTTAAGTGAAAAAAGTCAGTTCATATCTAATTGCTGACATATTCCCTGGTTGTTAAATTAAATCTTCGATGTACGTCTATGTTCACACGTTGAGAAAATGAAATTTAACTTGGTGAACCTGTTGTTTACTCTTTATTTCTTTTTGCTTTTCCAGGAAACCTAAAGATTTTCTGTGATGACTCAGTGTTCTGGGTGACCTTCTCTTGTATAGCTATTCTCATTCCAGTGGTTTTCATGGGCTGCCTAAGAATAGTAAGTGTCATCGGGTCAGTTTATTCATCCTCTTGTCCTGGGCCTTCAGTTGTTTTGCATTTTTATTCACCAGAGAGAGCTGTCTGATTATCTGTATCAGATGATTGATTTTTAAATAGCCTTGTTACTGTGAAAGCAAGAGAAGTTCTAGTTACGGTGACCTAGTTACGATGTTTTTTCCATCAAGTGATGCAGGTCATCCCTCTTTTGACAGCAGAAGTAGAGAAGGTAGGGCTTACAGTAATGCAACAATCTGCTGGATTGTTCATTTCAGCCGTCTCTCCAGAAGAATGGTTCTTAATCTACTTAGAATTTATTGTTGAAGTTCTTTCACAGGGAAGATATTTTCTATGATGAGGGAAACTTTTACCAACTGTAGGTGTTGAAGATTGTTTTCAGTTTATATTTTCAGGTAACCTTTATTCAGCTGTAAGACTTGGTCTCTCTTCACATGCTCTGAGGGAGAAGTGATTCCCTGGGATTGAGGCCAGTGACCAGAGTTAAAGACTATTATTGTTCTACCAGAGGTGCCGCCTAAACGCTTCTGCTCTTCCACAGCTGAACATACTGAGTTGTGGATTCATTGGCGCCTATTCGGTGGTCTTGGCTGTTGACAGTTACATGTACACAAGCCTTTCCTACATCACTTTGAACGTACTGAAGAGAGTGCTCCACGTGGATTTCCGCAGAGCTTTCATAAATGTGCCTTTTCAAACGAATGGTAAGACTCTAAATCCGAGAACCAAGTGATAGTCAGATAGGAATATTGGCCCACCTGTGCTAACAAGAACTCTTGGTAACCAGATTGAAAGATTGAAAGAAGATTAACTGGACAATAGGAGGAAATTCACACCATCCCAATGCTGTAAGAGCCCTGTGTTAATAACTTAGGATCATAGGAATGAAGAATTTAAATTTGTAAGGTGGCTGAAAGTCATACTTCTAAAAATCTAGTAAATGAACTTTATTAAGAAATTTCTAAGCCAGGATTACTAAGGTTTACCTGGTCAATTCCCAGTTGTAAGAAAAATGCTGAGAATAAAGCTGTTTGGCACCTTATGAGTTGGGGTGGGGTGAGGGGTGAGAACGACAACCTGATTTTTTTAAGCTATTCCCTTGTTTTCCTCCTATAAAGAAGCACGTCATTTGCTAATCAAAGTGAATTTGGTTTTCAATCAGTAGTTGTATTTTCCCTCAATTATAAGAGTCTACCCGTTAAAGATTTTCCATTAACTTTTTGAAAAAAATGACTACTAAATTAAATGTTCACAAAGATGATAAGCTATGTTGGTTTCAGAAATGTTAGAATAGCAAGGATGGAAAAGCAGGTCTTAGAATTGAAGATACATAAGCACCATTGTGATTGTTATGAATGTTTAAGGGCAAATCTTTCCCTCTGCTATCCTGAGCCTGCCCTCATTATTTAAGAGGTTGATGGTAAAAACCTTGAAATCCACATGTCTTGGAAGTTTGACAGTATCTTGCCAAGCCTTCTGCTAGAAGTTCAGTACAATTTGTTGAATCTTTTCATGCATTTCTGTATCCACTCTATGAGTGGGGTGGGATGGCAAAAAAGAGCATCATGACGTTCCAATGATGTACATTTGTGAGATCACTGCCTTTCTCCCCACCTCTGGAGAAACACAGCAAACAACAAACAGCTGTGTCTGTGGGCACTAGTCATAAAATACTGGAATGCCCAGGATCCAAACAACTGATCCTTTACAACCTGTCTGGACTTTCAAATGCCTGTAATTGGAAACTCCTATTTTAAAATATAAGTCCATAGCTTCCTCACTTATTCCTTGGCTGGTAAGTGAGGATATACATGTATGTTTGGACCAACTTACCAGAAAGTCTAATATTAACTGAGAAAAGATGATACAGATTGAGGCTATGAAATGTTGTCTTCGATCTGTGTTAGGTTTTAAAACACAAGATTCAAACTGTGCTTCTCTACCGTTCTTTAGACTTTATTATCCTGGCGGTATGGGGGATGCTGGCTGTAAGTGGAATTACGTTACAGATTCGAAGAGAAAGAGGGCAACCGTTTTTCCCTCCCCACCCATACAAGTTATGGAAGCGAGAGCGTGAGCGCAGAGTGACGAACATCCTGGACCCCAGCTACCACATCCCTCCACTGAGAGAGAGGCTCTACGGCCGGCTAGCCCAGATCAAAGAGCTCTTTCAGAAGGAACAGCCAGCCGGAGAAAGGACGCCCCTGCTTCTGTAGATGCGGAGGGCTTGGTCAGTGCCATCTTGAAGTACAACCCAGGTACCACCTCAGATTGGGTGTTGCTGCCTTGCTGCTTCAGCAGTCTCTGGGGCAAGTCTGCTAAGAAACCAGCTTCTGTGTCCGTGCTTTGTACAGTGTTGTGGTCTCCTTATTGATACAGGGCAAGGGTATACCAGGGAGATGACAGTAATTCTAAGTGAGAGGGAGAAAGATGGCCAAAAAGTTGGTGGTAGGGAGGTTTTTCCTTATTATGAAATACTTAAGAAATTACCTTTTGGTTTATAAATATATGTCAACTTATTCCATTAAATAGATACGCTTAAAAAAACAAAAAAGGAACTTGAAAACAATGGTTCTCCTGTAAAGCCCTGGTGTGTTTTTTTTTTATAACACCTTAAACAGTTCTATCACCTGAGTCTGTCCAAACTCGGGGGCCAGGGCACGGAGGGTGGTTTAATTTAAGGGTGGGACTGAACTTTTATATGTCACTGTGTTTGGAGCTTTGGGAATTTGAAACTGGGCCTTTGAACTTCAGAGTACAAAACAGGGAAAACTAACTTATTTTCTTACTAATAGCAGTTTGATTACTTAGTTGCATCTTTCTTAGTATCATATATTATCAAAAAGTACCCTTCTTTTGTTTATGGTAAAATACATATTTACCGTATCGATCGTTTTTTAAGTATATAGTTCAGTATGTACCCCTCGTCTTTGCCTTTTGTTGCTTAAAATGGTAATTTAAATAGCTAAATTATTCCAATTATTTGAAAGTAGGTCCATTTATGTAGATAATAGAGCTTTTAAATGGATGATTTATTTATATTCCAGATTAAAAAATGGCCTTTTTTTTTTCTTTCAAGACCTTTTAAAATAGTGTTGATAGCTGATCTCTAATTGAAACTGCATTCGATGACATATGAATTGTTTTATTTTTAGGAGACAAATTGGCTCCTAGCTTCATCCATAATCCCATTAATATGGAAACCTTTAAAAAATTTGCATTTTGTAGTTCTTTCTGCTAAATTAGTTGTTAGAGCATTGGCACAGTTTCAGAAAATCTGTGCATGAAGCCTTTGTTTGTCCTGTCTGTGTTGTAAAGCGCTGAGGAGGGCATCAGAAAGGACTCAGGTGTTTAATAGAGCTGCTTTCAGTGACTTGGACTCTGTAAGGAGAGTCCCTTCAGTTTTGACTTTGTTCCACCACAAGAAAGCGCCCGATGCCCTGGGCTGCATCCCTTCTCCTCACGGCCTTTTAACTGTCAGAGCCTCTGCCGAGGAGGTTCTGCCTTGCATTTGGAGCTGGGGACTCTGACGTGCCTGAGTGGGCTTGAGGTCGGTTGTGGTTGTTGCATTCCCATTTGTAAGTTAACCGCTGTTTAAATGATGCTGCTTTTCAGAGGTTTTCAATGGACAGTAGGTTTCTGAAGTTTCGGGTAACTGGAAAATTTTCAACTCGCTCTTAAAAGTGTTCTGGTAAGGTTGAAACAAAATGAAAAAATGTATGACTAATCATTTCTTGCATTGAAAAATTATACACAGGTGTTTGTTTACTATTTATTTTGTAATCTTCACTGTTTATATAACTTCAAAAACACTTAAACTTGAAGAAAAAAATGTGTTTTTTAAATAATTCACTGTAGGGATTCTGGATTCTGCTGTATTGTTGTAAATTCTAACAAAGTTATATGGAATATGTGTGAATTTTTTCCTATACCATCAAAATGCACTGCCAGTAAAGAGTATAAAGACAAAACACACTTTCTTGGAGGGGGGAGACAAAGTGTTTAAAATTTTTCATGATAATTTGTGAGTAATAAGTCCGTATAATTTTTTAATAATAAATACCTATTTTGAAAAAATGCTAAGAAGTCTCATTATTATAAAATTCCTATAAAATTTTTTACCAACTGTATTTTTGTACCAAAGTAACAAGACATGAGAGGACCGTTTCATAGCTATAAAAACAAAATTATTTAATCTGGACAAACAATTCTTTATTAAAAAAGTCAGTTTAAATGGAATGATAGGAAATGAACAAAATGTGGAATAATGTGTTAAAAGTTATATCCTTTGGGGCTTCCCTGGTGGCACAGTGGTTGAGAGTCCGCCTGCCGATGCAGGGGACATGGGTTCGCGCCCCGGTCCGGGAAGATCCCACATGCCGTGGAGCGGCTGGGCCCGTGAGCCATGGCCGCTGAGCCTGCGCGTCCGGAGCCTGTGCTCCGCAAAGGGAGAGGCCACAACAGTGAGAGGCCCGCGTACCGCGAAAAAAAAAAGTTATATCCTTTGTTAAAAGGAAAGCTGATGTCTTTAATGCATTAGTTTGTGTTGTCTTTAGTACTTCAGTTGTGTCAAACAAGAAAAATAGTGTTGCTGGAAACTTGGTTCTACTATTTAAATGTTTTGGTTCTGATTAACCTATTGTAGATTAGCTACTAGGTTGCCAAACCACAGCAGCTAACCGGTGCTATAGACCAGTTGAGTTCTATGTAAATTGGGATAGAAAACTGGTTCTAACAAAGAAATTGCTAGAATATTAGACCAGGAGTGAACTTCAGAGATAATGTTAACTGATCTTAACATGTTATCATGTTATTTTATACCTGAGGAAATACTTAACCAAGGAGTAAATTATATGAAGTCACAGTTATCAAATAATAGTTCCCAGACCAAAATTTGAGAACTCCCTATCCAAATGTGCTTTATACTCTGTCATAATGAAAATGTAATTCATTGATTATTTTCAGTTTTCTTCTGTTGGTGAATTGGTAGGAAGCTCCTATGCTCCTAATATTGCCATGATCTCTACTTTTGGGGAGTTATTAATTTTACACAGTGAAAACATGTTTTTCCAAGTTAATTCTCTGTGGACCATTTCCTATTCATTACAAAGTACATGATAGATACTTAAAATTTCCAATATCCTTAAGTATTTCTCCACAGCAGCATTTGTAAAGAATTTTTTGGTATAAAGTTCACTCCTTGATGATGTACTTGATACCTGTTATTAACCTTCATTAAAACCCCAGAATTCTTGGCTCATCTCCTGAGAACTGGGTGGAGGCTTTCCCATTGTGCTACAGCCCTTCTTGGGAGGGAGGCTACCTGTGTTTTCCTTTTTGCTATGGGCTGAGTTGTGTTCCCCCCTCCCAATTCATACGTTGAAGCCCTCACCTCCCAGTACTTCAATATGTGACTGTATTTGGAGAGAGGGCTTTATTAAAGAGATAATTAAGTTAAAATGAGGCCGTTAGGGTGAGCCCTCATCTAATCTCACTAGTGTCTTTACAAAAAGATTAGAACATACAGAGACCCTGGGGCAAAGTACATGTGAGGACACAGAGAGAAGGTGGCCGTCTGCCAGCAGAGGAGAGAGGCCTCAGAAGAAACCAGCCTTGATCTTGGACTTGCAGCCTCCAGAACTGTGAGAAAGTTTCTGTTGTTAAGCCACCCAGTCTGTGGTATTTTGTTATGGCGGCCCTAGCAGACTAGTACACTTTACAAGTCCTTTTATCCTGATGGTTGATTGAAAGACATCTGGGCACTCTGGCCACTACGTTTGCAAGGACCACTCTTTATGAAATTGAGGTAGAGAGGGGCTCAAGTTTAGCAGAAACTTGGGCTTACCAGGGACTACCCCATAATCATTACACGGGGGAGGCTGGCAGTTCTGGATGAAGCTACATCAGCACCAGGGGCAACATTTTAGTCTTTTTTTTTTTTTTCTTTTTGCGGTATGCGGGCCTCTCACTGTTGTGGCCTCTCCCATTGCGGAGCACAGGCTCCGGACGCGCAGGCCCAGCGGCCATGGCTCACGGGCCCAGCCGCTCCGCGGCATATGGGATCCTCCCAGACCGGGGCACGAACCCGTATCCCCTGCATCGGCAGGCGGACTCTCAACCACTGCGCCACCAGGGAGGCCCCAGGGGCAACATTTTAATAACTGAAATACAATGAATGGTAATAGTCTGATTTCGATCTCACCTTCACTTATTCACTCAATATTTTGTTGCGTTCCTAAATGCCAGGCATTGCCTTGGGGCCTAGAAGATGACAAACAATACAGGCCTGGTCGCTGCTTCAGGGCTTAGAGTGTGGTAAGTGAGACAGATACTAAAATAGTTACAGAAGAAGTAACAATATGCAATGAAAATCTCCAACGGAATTGGGGGTGGAATCTGAGATGCCAGGGAAGAATTCCTTGAGGAAGTGACATTTAAATGGAGATTTGGAGGAAGAGCAGGACCACAGGAGGCTCAGTGCATTCCATGTAGTGGAGGAAAAGCACCAACAAAAGCCTGGAGGCCTTCCCTTCTCATTTTGGAGGTGACCCAGTGGAGTCTCACTTGTGTGCCCACCAGTCATTATAGCCCTTCATTTTGGTGCTTGGTGAGAATCAGCTCTCCTATTCTCAGCTTTTGACATTTTGAGCAGTTGATCCAGACCAGGATGTTGTCAGGTTTTGTTTTGTTTTCTTTAAAATCGAGTAATAATTGACATATCAACATTGTATAAGTTGAAGGTGTACAATGTGTTGATTTAATACATTTATATATTACAATATGATTATCATCACAGCATTAACTAACATCTCTTATCATGTCACATAATTATTTCTTTTTTTGTGGTGAGAACAGTTAAGATTTAGTTTATTAGCAACTTTTAAGTTTATAATACAATACTGTTGACTATAATCACTATGCTGTATATTAGATCTCCAGAATGTATTAATCTTCTAGTTGTAAGTTCATACCTTTAAACGTCTCCCCAGTTCCCCTACCCCTAGCCCCTGGTAACTACCATTCTGCCCTCTGTTAGTAGGAGTTTGGCATTATTAGATCACACGGATGGGTGATATTGTAGTGTTTGTCTTTCTCTGCTGACTTATCTCACTAAGCATAACGCTCTCCAGGTCCATCCAGGTTGTCACAAATGGCAGAATTTCCTTCTTTCCCATGGCTGAATAATATTCAGTTGTATACAAATGCAACATCTTTATCCATTCATCCGTTGAAGGACACTTAGATTGTTTCCCTATCTTGGCTATTGTGAATAATGCTGCAGCTGAAGTAAACTTGGGAGTACAGATAATTTTTCAATATCCTGTTTTTGGGTTTTTTTGGATATACGGAAGTGGGATTGCTTGATTATATGGTAGTCCCGTTTTTATTGTCATTCTTCTCTTCCTCATTAAATTTTAACTGTACTACAAAACTGCACAGAGCACACCTTACCTCTTTATTTACCTTTCTTTTTCCATTCCTTCCAAGACCTAGAATTTAAGTCATTCCCTGGCAGGTAGGTCAGAACTTGAGTGACCCACAAGCTGTGGCCCTCGGAATCATTCTTTCTATTCCAGAGTCTATACATACGAGGATAATAATATACCTGACTCTACTGCCCCTAAGGGTGAATTCCTTCCCCTGGAAGGAGGTTAAAGAATGGCCACAATTTTTTTCTTCTTGAAGTCCTTAAGGGTGAAAAGGCCTATTCTGTCTCACGTGAGGTTCTCATGGCTCCTCCTGTAATGGATTCTCTCTCCCAGACTAGCTTGAATGTGCTTGCCCTGCCTGCACTCATGGTGCAGGATGGATGATCTGGGAGCTTTGAGGAAAGGGCTAGAGGATAAGAAGATGAATGCAGCTGCAAGAAGCAAGCGAGACACGTTACTAAGCATGCCTTGGCTCCCCCATTCTCCATGGGCTGTGTTTTCAGGAATTGAACCAGTTCTCAACTTTTTAAAGTAAACTAGCTGTCTCATTTGGAGACCATCTGTGTATCAAAATTCCTTAAAATGACTAAAATATATGTATCATTAGGGCCGGGCTTAAGGTTCTAGGGCAGGGGTACCCAACCCCTGGGCCACGGACTGGTACCAGTCCATGGCCTGTTAGGAACCGAGCTGCACAGCAGGAGGTGAGCAGCGGGTAAGCAAGTGCAGCTTCATCTGTATTCACAGCCGCTCCCCATCGCTCGCATTACCGCCTGAGCTCTGCCTCCTGTCGGATCAGCTGCGGCATTAGATTCTCATAGGAGCACGAACCCTACTGTGAACTGCGCATGCGAGGGATCTAGGTTGCGCGCTCCTTATGAGAATCTAAAGCCTGATGACCTGAGGGGCAGCTGAGGTGGTGGTGCTAGCGCTGGGGAGCGGCTGCAAATACAGGTTATCATTAGCAGAGAGGTTTGACTGCACGGAGACCATAATAAATCAATTGTACGCAGACTCGTATCAGAACCTTATCAGTGAGTGGCAAGTGACAATTAAGCTGCATCTGGTGGCAGGCTTTAAGTAAGTCAGAATCCGACACGTATTTTAGTCCTTGCTTGGCCCACCCGTTATTTTATTTACCACTTCCATCTGTGCCTCTTTCCCACACTGCGCACTTGTCTCAGTCACAGTTTTGGTGAGTCCACAAGCGAATCCTAGCCAAAGTGAGTAAAAACCAAACGTCGCTGGAGAGCTTCTTTGAAAAGGGGGAAAGACCCAATGATGAGACAGCGGAAGGCTCTAAGACTGCCAACAAAAAGAAAGCTACATTTAAAAGAAAGTACCAAGAGTCCTACTTAAATTACGGGTTCATTGCAACAGGTGATTCACATTCTCCAAGCCCGCTTTGTGTAATATGTGGCGACCTGCTATCCGATGAAGCCATGAAACATTCAAAACTGCTTCACCACGTGGAGACCAAGCACCCTGCATTAAAAGACAAGCCTTTGGAGTTTCTCAAAAGAAAAAAACACAAACACGAAGAACAGAAGCAATTACTGAAGGCCACCACTTCCTCAAATGTGTCTGCACTGAGAGCATCATTCTTAGTGGCTGACCGCATGGCTAAAGCTGAGAAGCCCTTAGTATTGGTGAAGAGTTGACCCTGCTGCTGCTAAGGACGTTTGTCGTGAACTTTTAGGAGAGGCTGCAGTTCAAAAGGTGGCACGTGTTCCTCTCTCGGCCAGCACCGTAACTAGAGGAATTGATGAAATAGCAGAGGATACTGAGGCACAATTGTTAGAGAGGATTAATGAGTCACTGTGGTACACAGTCCAGGTTGACAAGTCTACTGATGTTGACAACAAGGCAATAATGCTTGTTTTTGTGCGATATATTTTTCAGGAGGACGTGCATGAGGATATGTTATATGTACTTTTGTTGCCAACCAACACCACAGCAGCAGAACTATTCAAATCTTTGAATGATTCATATCAGGAAAACTGAATTGGTCACTTTGTATCGGCATATGCACGGACGGAGCAGCTGCCGTGACTGGATGGCTTTCTGGTTTCACTACTCAGGTCAAAGAGGTCGCTTCCGAATGTGAGTCTATGCACTGTGTCATCCATAGGG
Organism: Mesoplodon mirus; assembly: GCF_964341445.2. Classification (NCBI taxonomy): domain Eukaryota; kingdom Metazoa; phylum Chordata; class Mammalia; order Artiodactyla; family Ziphiidae; genus Mesoplodon; species Mesoplodon mirus. The sequence goes on from NC_138987.1 coordinate 80,873,750, forward strand.
AAACGCTGGCTAGCCGAAAAATGTCACCTGAACTTAACAGTGTTTTGCAGGATGTGATTAAAATGATCAACCACATTAAAGAACATGACCTTAACCCACATCTGTTCACGCAGCTCTGTGAGGAGAAGGACGCAGAGCACACACGTCTTCTCTGATACACAGAAGTGAGATGGCTTTCTAGAGGTAGGTCACTGGCCAGAGTTTTTTACAAGAGCCGCTCCAGAGATTTCTTTTAGAAACAGTCACCACTGGCAGCACATTTCAGTGACACAGAATGGGTCGCAAAACTTGCTTACTTGTGTGACATATTCAACCTGCTCAACGAACTCAATCTGTCACTTCAGGGGAGAACGACAACTGTGTTCAAGTCGGCAGATAAAGAGGCTGCATTCAAAGCCAAACTGGAATTATGGGGGCGATGAGTAAATATTGGGATTTTTGACATGTTTCAAACATTAGCAGGGATTTTGAAAGAGACTGAGCCAGGGCCTTCTTTCTCCCAGCTGGGGCATGATCACCTGTCTCAGCTTTCAAAAGAGTTTGAGCATTACTTCCCAACCACAAAAGACACCCGAACTGGGAAGGAATGGATCCGCGACCCATTTGTGAATAATCGACTTTGTCCGTGCTAGAACAGGATCAACTGCTAGAGATCGCAAATGACGGCGGCCTTAAAGGTATGTGTGAGACAATTTCAAGTCTCCATACGTTCTGGATTGAAGTCAAGGTGGAATATCCTGAGATTGCCACAAAAGCACGGAAAAGCCTGCTTCCATTTCCAACATCCTGTCTTTATGAAGCAGGGTTTTCTGCAGTGACGGCGACCAAAGTGACATCACGGAGTAGACTGAACATAAGCAGCACACTTCGATGTCACTGTCTCCCATCACCCCCAGATGGGACCATCTAGTTGCAGGAAAACAAGCTCAGGGCTCCCACTGATTCTGCATGATGTGAGTTGTATAATTATCTCATTATATACTACAATGTAATAATACTAGAAATAAAGTGCACGATAAATGTAATGCGCTTGAATCATCCTGACACCATCCCCCCACCCGACACCCCCGCCGTCTGTGGAAAAACTGTCTTCCACGAAACCGGTCCCTGGTGCCAAAAAGGTTGGGGACCGCTGTTTTAGGGGACAAATTTCAGGGATGGGATTGAAGGCCTTTCTCTGAAAAAGAAAACAAAAAATGCACTCTCTCATTTTGCTTATTAATGCCGGAAGGCTTTTCCAACAGAGGACAACTTCCCATTCCACAAGTAGAGCTACTCAACCCTTCTTCCAAACCAGCTCTCCCTCCTGAATCCCTTCAATGATAGATACCAGTGATTTTCTTTCTACTGAATAGAGATGGTTTTCACCTCTTGTATTCTATATATGCTAGCGTCTGCATGAGCTAGGAACAAAAACCTTATAATCACGGAGGTAGGTCTTAAAATGAACATATTCTAGGGGAAGTTAGTATCTGAGAAATTCATTCACTTGCTCTCACATCAGCCTTTGGTTTGACAGGCCAGAAGTCTGAAATCAAGCAGGGTTGGTCCCTTCTGGAGGCTCTGAGGGAGCCGAGGTCATTCCGTACATCTCTCCTAGCTTCTGATGGCACCTCATAAACCTTAGGGTTCCTTGATTTGCATAACCCTCTGCCTCTGTCTTCACATGACTTTCTCCTTGTGTTTCAAATCTCCCTCTTTCCTATAAGGACAACAGTCATTGGATTTGGGGCCCATACTAAATCCAGGATGATCTTATCCTGAGATCCTTAAATCTGCAAAGACTCTATCTGCAAATATGCTCTCATCCACACGTACAACAGGTTAGGACCTGGGCATACTTCTGGGGGACACTATTAAACCCACCACAGATGATCAAAAGGTCTGCCGAGTCAGCAATAAGTTGCTGGCCAATTCCTAAGAAATACAGATAGAAGTTGTTGCTAAGTACTAAGTTTCTGGTAAGAAAAAATAAACTTGGAGACCATACCAATTTTAATCGCTCATCTTTATTGATAAAATAGGTTCCTAGTAGTACATATTCTCAGACACAAATTTTAAGGTTCTGCTTAAAAAAAAAAAGTATGGGATAGAACACTGTTGCTATATAATAACATAAATGTCTTTAAACACCAAGTTCTTAAAATAATATCCAAGTAAGAAGACCAAGAATAAATTAACTCAACTTATTTGTTTACAAAAATAATTATTTATCAAGTAATGTTTTATAATAGAGCTGCCCCAATGAATTGCCTCAGACTTACTCTCAATTGTGTAGCTTATTTCAGTTCTGACTTGGGATAAAAACTCTATGAATGAATGTGCCATCAAATTAAAGGATACTTTCCCGAAAACCAATAGAAAAGTTTAAAAATAAAAACTGTCACTTGTTTATCAAATAACAATTAAGGCCTCTGAATGAGAAAAGAAATCTATTTAATGTTTGGGCCATTAGCCCTTTTCTATTCAATCAGTCCCATCAACCCCACTTACCCCAAACTTAAGATAAAAAATTCCAAAGTGAAAAGTAGTTTTGAATTTTACCAATATATGAAATTATACATAAAAGTTACCATGTAAATATTACTTTAACATATATACTCCAAAGTAGAATTTTCTATTGTGCTGTTTTTAATATATATTTAATATGAGTACAGTATATTTAATAATCATATTTGACACTCTTACCTTTTCTTCTATAATCACGACAGAATATGAAAAATTTAGATTTCAACTGATGTTAAAGCACGTTTCTATTTCTAGCAGCTTTTAAAAATTTATATACTGGATATATATTCTGTAAAAAATAAAACGAATACTTATAAATCCAGATTTCCCCCTCACCACCCCCTAGCCCTTTGACTGAAAGGTCACAAGAAACATCTTGTAGGTTATGAGAACCAGATGGAACTTAAGAATAGATCTAGAAAAAAATTTTTTTTTAATTTTAACTTACTGTTTCTATATGTCTTAAGCGTAATTACTTAAGGGGGAAAAAAAGGGTTTTGAGGCAGAGGAATTCCCAATTTACTTTGAAATTACCATACTGATCTTGCTATATCAAACATTTCAACTGTTAGCTAAATGAACTACATAATATCCTTAAAGATCAACCGGAGAAGAAAAAATCTCATCTTCATTACTGATTTAGAACCAAAACTTATTCTTTCAAAGAAGTAGTTTAACCTACTAAATATGTCTCTTATAAGCTCTTCTTTCTTAGAAAGTAGTACTCCTTCTCTTTCATTCCTGAAATATTTCATATACTTAAGCAAATCATGGACAACTGTTAGCTCAGTATTAATTAGGATAAATTAGCGAAAATTAAATTACCTCTTTTATTTATGGTGTATATAAAACATTCCTAAGTCTTTCAAACTGAACTTTCTTTGACAAAAATTTAAATTAAGGAGAAGGTAGATAGGCAATCATTAAAGCTGAAGTCTCATGGTACATAAGCTACTTGTTAACTTTCACCATACAGGGAGGATATGCTTTAGTATGACGATTTTCCATTCACAACACTGTGGCAAAATTTGTATTTTAAAATTGGGATGTTTCTATTAATTCCCAGACATTTGTTGGGGATATTCATGTTTATCCAAGTGTCAACCAGAAAGCCAACAGCACTGCTGAAAGCTCTTGATACATTCAGCAGTCACTGTGAAAATCTTGAACTTGTTCACCAATTAACAAAGGCTTAGTTTCTATTTTTCAATTACAGTTTGGAATAACGTCTATGACCATTAACTATGCATTTTCTTGTTGCTATCTTTTAAAAATGTCATTGCCAGTGCACTGTACATATTATAAAAAAGTAAAACAAAGGGCAGCTTGAGATGGATTTTTCTGTTAATTCATTCACAGACTTAAAAGCTCTTCAGCTCTTCCTCAGACTCAGGTCACTATTGGTCACTAATGCTGACAAAGATGTACTTTCCGACACATCATCTTTTCTAAGATTCAAAAATGATTCTCGAGTTATTTGAAGGATCTCTCTCAAGCCTTTATTTTCTTGCTATAAGAAAGCACAAAAACAAAGAAGCAGTCACCAAGGTGGCTACAAGAGTACAAATGTATCTTAAGAAAAGCCAAACATATGAAGGTATGATAAATAAAAAGCATGTACTGTAATTGGCAGAAATGTATTAAATGATATATGCAGCTGAAGTTGACAACTTGAATCCACAGAACACTTTTTTAAAGAGGTAGGAATCACGTATTCAATGTCTTCCACCACAGAAAAGCCTTTTTAATTTATGCAGCGGTAACTGTAGACAGAACCTCAGAAACAGCCTTATTTTATAATCACAGTATAGAAAATCACAGTAAGAAAATAACACCTAGATTTATGTTTGTGTAAACTCAGAAAGTCTGAATAATACCCTGGGGCTAAAAGCTCTCAGTACTTTAGTAATTTTATTATTTCCATGATAGCATGGAATGCAGGGCAAGCCCTGGTTTGCTTCCCTCACTGGAATTTAACAGCAGCAGGGCTGGCTGAGTAGATTGTGATATTTCTTAAGAAGGAAAGTTAAGTGACCAAATCTAGCACTGGTAAACAACTTTGCCTTTGCCTTTTTCTTCTAGATTAGTTACTGCAAGAAATTTTTAGACATTTAAAAATAACTCTCATAACTTATTCTCTACTGCTTTGTCTTTTGGTCTTACTTTCTAAGTTTCAATGGTATAAATAAAGCAGAGATCAGCAAACTTTGGCCTGGCTTGAGTGAGGCCTGTTATTATAAATTAAACTTTACGGGAACACAGTTGAGTCCAATCTTATTTTTTGTGTGTATAGCTGCTTTTTCATTACAATGCCAGAGGTGAGTAGCTACCACAGAGACTGCCTGTTTGCAAAGCTTAAAAGATTTACTATCTGGCCTTTTACTGAAAAAGTTTGCTTACCTTTGTTATAAAGAATGAGAGAACTTTGTACACTTAGAGAAATCATTTTTGGCCCTCTATAATCAATTTCTCCACCATGATTTCAAAATAAAGGTTTTAAAAGTATAAAGGTCTACTCTACTGATTTCAGTTATTCAACAATGACCTGTGCTTTTGCTACCACAAAATAAAGGACAGATGCGATAAAAGCTTCTATATTCCCCAGAAAAATACAAGTGGCCAAAGAATATGATTTGTGGACTGAAAACATTTCTCCCTGCATCACTGTGATCTCTAATAAAATAAAGATATTAAAAAAATTACTAAGCTGAAGAAGTATATTCACCTAATAACAGAAGAGACACAGGATCAAAAAAAAATCAATTTTCTCAATTACTGGTATAAGTTTACTATTGATCCTAGACTCTTGCATTACTATATAAATGGTCTTGCATTATACACCCATATAACCAGTATCCAGATTAGGAAAAAGAACATTACTAGTATCCCAGAAAGTGTGTGTGTATATATATACATATATATATACATATATTATTTTTTAAGCTTTTTTGGGACCATTTTTAAAGTCTTTATTGAATTTGTTACAATATTGCTTCTGTTTTTTTAATGTTTTGGTTCTTTTGGCCACGAGGCATGTGGGATCTTAGCTCCCTGACCAGGGATCAAACCCGCACCCCCTGCATGGAAGCTGAAGTCTTAACCACTGGACCACCAGAGAAGTCCCCAAAAGGATATATTTTAAAGTGGGATATATTTTCTGATAAATGTTTGTATGGACAGTTTTCACCCACATGTGCAATTTAAAATTTACCTCAAGTTGAAATATTCGTTCCTGTTCCCTGCAACCCTGTTGCTCGTCAATTTCAATGGCTTTCCTCATTACCGCTGCCATTTCAGTTATCTGGTCAACATGTGCTTGTAATTCCTGAAAAAAAAAGAGATGGAAGTTGTGAATCAGTGAAATACTTTAAAAAATTTTTTGGATCCTCCCCTTTTTATAAAATCTGCATTGCCACTTAATATGAATGTAATATCTTTACACTGCCATTTAACATAAATGTAATATATCAAACAGATATTTACAAGAAAGTTGACTGACCATGAATGTGCTTTTGAAGTCAGATTTCTGTTAGGACTAGGATTAAGGATAAGCAGCACAGTATATCTAAACCCACAAACAGGAAAAAGACTCATTTCACATTCCTCTCACCACAAAGGATCAGAAACTTTTTCTTTTCTGCACCTACATACCCCATTGACCAAAGTAATGGGAAAGATAAGCATTCAATCTCTTTTCCTCACTGAAGTCTTCATGATTTAAAAATATTTTCTGTATTTTCCATGCCTAAAAATTCATCTCAATTCAATCCAGAACCTTTTCTAGATTATAATCCTCATTGAGAGCAGGAACTGTATATTGCTTATATTTGCCTATTATTTAATGTTAGGAACATAATAGATAATAAGTATTGAGTAAAATGAACAGAGTTCTGCTTTTAAGTATTGAATATTAAGTGGCCTTCCTTGCAAACTGTTCAAAATATAACTTTAGTACAAAATAGACATCCACATTTGTTTGGCACAGCAAGCAGCATAAATTTCTTCCAATCTCATTCTCTTATTCTTTTTTGCACACCTATGATGAGCCAGGCACTGTGCTAGGTGACAGGAATATGAAGCCTGTTAAGAAATGTTCCCTGATTTCAAGGAGCTTACAGTCAATGAAACAGACAGACAAAAGGTTTATAATCAACAAAAACATGAGAATAATACTTTTTTAAATGAACAACTTCTATAGACCATTGTTCACTAGCAATTGAGGGTCATTTTGTTATACTAAGGACAAAACTTAAATATAAAAGTTAATAGCTCCCCAAATAAACATTGTCTCTTAAATAGTTGTATATACTCTGTTTGTAAAAAGGATTTGAACAAGACCCCCCAAAACCTACAAAACTAGTAAACTATGGAAGGAATATAATAGAGAACAAATAGGAATATCTTTAGCAAACCACATATTTAATATCTTCTTAACCAACAAAAATACAGATCCTTATATTATTTTAACACAATCTATAAAAAGCGAGTACGCAGGAAGAAGTCAAAATAAAAGCTTACGCTGTCCAGTATGGCACTATTTAAATTTAAATTACTTGAAGTCAAATACAATTTTAAGAAATTAACAATTCAGCCCCTCAGTCGCACTAGTCACACATCAAGTACTTAATAGCCACATGTGGCTGGTGGCTTCCATATTGAACAGCATAGATAAAGAACATTTCCATCACTGCAGAAAGTTCTATTGGACAGCTCTGGATTAGATTATGATAGCAAGAATGATATCAAGACAAACATCTGTCGTATTCTGTAGTAGTTTAAACAAAATGATTACAATCCCTCCCACTGTAAAGGGAGCCTAATGTTTAAAAGCAAGTTAAGTATAGGCAACTGCAGCAGCAAACTGAATAAGGGTAATGAGTAAAAATTTTGAATACCAACAGCTTTCTCAGCTTATGATTTGGTGTCTTATGGCACTGACCTAGGTTAAACGACTACAAGGAAGCAGATAATTACTTGCCTTTAAAACGAAAGAAAACAAGAAACTACTAAATTTTTCAGGACAGTCTGTTTTAATAAAATCATCGTAAGAAAAAAACCCCAATACTTCAAACAGAAGTGTATTTTTATAGGTCTGGTTCCTGGATGGTTCACTTATTACAATAAAATCTTCAGGGAAGTGTCATGGATCTCTTAATAGGCCCAAGAAGGCAAGACCTCTGCTTTCAAAACTCTTAAAGGCAAGAAGTGCTAGCAACATAAACCTTGCACTGTCTTGAAATGCCTTTCAAGAAAAAAAGGCAGTTAAAACACAATAACAATGGAGAGGGTACTACTATACTTAATAACACCTAAACAAAGGCAATTTTATTTTATTGTGAACTCAAACTAAAGGACTATAACTATCGAAAATCTGAATTAAAACAGTTCATTTAACAGTTTGATTGAACAAAATTTTTAGAAAATCAGATTAAAATTATTACCAGGAAAACATCTTTGATGTCCAGCAATAGGATGACCGTTTGAAGCCTACTAAAATTTTGCATCTATAGCTAACAAGAACAATAACATGAAAGGCTGGCCCAAAGAACCTTTAAAGCCTGCAATTATCTAACAGGCTATGTATCATACAATACACAGAGAATTGATGACAGACTTAAAGTTTCTATACTGAGTATTTTTGCAAGGCTATGAAAAGCACAGCGTTTTTAAAAGCAGTTTCATTTATTTGCTGATTTAATTTGGGAGGAGAATTCAATGTAAAAGAACTTTTTAAATGGACCCCCCTTCCATCCACACCCCAAAAGCTGACTGTTTTATTTAGTGTACATTCTGATTTGCTTCCAAGTGCCTCCTCTGCAGTCCATGTTGAGGTGCTTCAAGGATGTGTCGAGATGCATCAAGGAAGAATCCTTCGGAGTTGTTACGATGCACCATGTCAATCTGTAGTACAGAGTCATTATAATGTTAATACGGATATTATCCGTAATTTAAAAACTGAATGAGTGTTAGTTCATGCGTGTTAGCCAACTGTTTGAAATGTTTGTTTTTTTAAGATTTCCAAAAAGGTAGCAGTTCAAAAATAATGTAAAAATGAGTATTTGAATGAAAATGAGTTCTCCTCAAACTTTTTATTGGTTTTTAAATGTGTGCTCAAAAACTTCTAGGTGAGGACAAAGTTCTATGTTACAGTAGTCTCAAAAGGGTCTCTTACTCCAAAATGCTGTTACGTGTAACTTTGTTTATTACCCCTAAATGTGTTATAAAATTATTTTTGTGTTTAGGCATATCAGAGCACTAGTACCTAAACATATCTTGGAAGCTCATATTTATCGTACAAGTTTCTCTGCTCACCCACTTCTGCTTGTTGACCCCAATAATTAGTTCAAGGCTAGATTTAGATGGATTTGCTACCTTTCCTTGCCACTTTCCCAGATTCTCCTCATGAGAACTAATCTTGCTTCCTCTAGTATTCCAGTAATAATTCAGATCTCTATTTTAGGATTCATCACATCCTACCTTATATTAGATAATCATGTTTGTGTCTGTATCTCCCAATACACTGAAAGCTTCTATGGTAGAGTAATTAACTTATTCATTCATCTTATTATTAATAATAACTAAGCCAGTGCAAGTGTTAATAAATATCTGTTTGAATCAAAGTGTCTCCTTTTTGTTAATAAATATCTGTTTGAATCAGTGTCTCCTTTTTGGGAAAAATCAAAATCACAAACATTAATATGTATTAGTTAGAATTAATAACAAGTAACTGAACTGTCATTTCATGGAAGGCAAGAATCAGCACTTAGATGAAGAATTCAATTGACATAATTGAAAAAAGATGATTTACAGCCATCTTAAGAAATGTTTAACTTTGCTAATTAATAAAACAGCTGTGATGAGTGGTAAAATCTAATGTGTTTTAGAAACCATTTGCTTCTAACATAGCTGCTACCACAAGAGACTAGCTAGCTTCAGTATCTTATTCTTAAGCACTAGTTTGCCAGAGCATTCTCTTTAGATCTTAAAAGATTTAAGTTGTTAAACATAAGGGCCTTTTGGAATGTCTCAAGATTATACTTATTTTACCAATAATTTTAAGTCAGTTCATATTTGTACCTTAAAAAAACCTCTTAAATTATATATTTAAAATTAAATTTTTTATAATGATCTCATTAACAATAGATACAGTTTATAGTCAAAAGATTGCCATTTAACTATCCAAGGTTTCCTTTTGGATAGGAGATGAATAGCATAATTAGATAATATTAAAGCCACATTTATTTTTACTATTTTACTATTTGACACAAGAGCTGTCTATTACTGACTTCCTTAATATGTAGAGTTGAATCTACATATTAAAGCAATTCACTAGGTATTTAATTTTAATAGAATTAATAATTTAAAAATACCTACAAGCACCAAGATGGAAGAAATATAACATTCTAAGGAATCTAAAAAGTGTTTCAATAATTGAGAAAGATAAAAATGTTATATGAATATTTCTTAAATAATATTAGTTATAACTAATAGTTAGTTCACCATTATCCAATACAGATAATGGCCTAGTAGTCACAATCTATTCTAATATTTTTATTCCACACCAGCAGTTAAAAATCAGTTTAAAATAAAACATAAATGGAAAAGGACTATTCTACCTGTTTTCAACACAGTTGCTAGCAAACACAGGGATCAGAATGAGTATGATGAACAGCAGGAAAAACACTAATTTCTATTAGTTCAGCTCTGTCTCTAGAAATGATATTAAGTGATATGTGATGGAGGAGGGGGTGGGGAGGCAATATATTTTATATATACATAAATATATACATATATTTGATATATATATTTCCTCTCCCCCCCACCATGGCACTTCCATTAATAATCAGGAGTATCTATAGTCTGGATGAATCAACCTCATTCAGAAAATAGTCTTAAGAAAAACAAATCTACCTTTAGCTGTTTTCAGATTTTTTTTTAAGTGTTAAGCATTTAATTTTCATTTTTGCAAGAGATATCAATACACAAATTAAAAGAAGTATTTCTTACAAGCAGATAACCTTATAAAAATAATTTGATCTGAACAGACTTACCTTTATTTCCCAAATAAAGTTTATTTTTTAATATATATTAAAGCTACTAGGGAAGAATGGGAGTTAGAAGAGTAAATCAAACAAAATGACACATAACATGAAAAAATAAGGAGAAGAAAATGTCAAAAAGAGAAGTATTCAGTATCACGTAAGTAAGATTCTTATGATTTTTTAAAAATCTGAACACAAGTTAACCAATTGTCCTTCTTTTCTATTTCAAATTATATTTACAGAAAGGATTACCTTGGTGTGCTGCTCTTTTAACTTCATTATTATCCCTGGATCATCTTTTTTGCTAGCCATTAGCAATCTAAACATTTGCTCTCGATACTTGCTCATTATAAGTTCCAAGGCAGACTGATGTTCTTCCAGGGATGTACGTAATTCTATCAAAAACAACAGTATATTTTATTCAAACTTGAGTTCAGGATGTACAAAGTATTCTCTTCCACATTACACTTATCAAAAAAGCAATTTATAAAGGGGGTATTTTAAAAAGAAAACATGAGGTACAAAAACCTAGCCACATGGAAATAAAGGATACCAAATGGAGTCCTTTATTCTCAAAATGACCATTTTAAACTCATTTTTTGAGAAATCATTTTAACAAATATTTACTGAACAGAAATTAAGTATCAGATCATGCTCTATATTAGGAAGACCAAAAGGCCATAAAGCTCAGAGTCCAGTGGAGAAAACAAAACATAAATAATGAAAATACAATGTGGTAAGTGTAGAGTGGAGCTCTATCCAAATACATACATAAAGTCCGTGAGGAAAAATTGGTGAAAGCTTCACAGAAGTATAGTATTGAAATCAACTTGCATTCCTTGAAATGAAAAATAAATGACAGGGCATTCTAAGCAGGGAGGCATGAAACTGGATGGTGTGTCCGGGAAATCGTTCAGGGTGACAAGAGCAAAGGTTTCAGGAGAAGAGAAGTATGGGAAGAATACAAAAAAGAAGGCTTGGAGTCGACTTTGAAGACCTCTGGATAAGGAGATAGTACACAATGAAGGTTCTTAAGCAAAAGAATAACATGATCAGATATATTTTTGAAAAATCAATCTGATGCCTGTGTTGAAGATGGATTGGAGGGAAAAGACACTGAAATCAGGGAGACCAATGAGGACAGTTCAGGCAAGAGACTATGAACACCTAAGCTGTAGGCCAAAGTGGTGGGACTGCCGAGAATGAAACTGAGTTATTTCATAGGTAATGACAATGGTGCAAACTGGATACTGAGGGTGAGAGCCTAGATCCAAGTAACGTAGACATTCATATGTAGGACAGGATAAAGAGCAATAAATATCCTCTCTATCTGGGGAGCTACCTTGATCACACGCCTCTTAATCACCACATCACAGCCTTTTGCCCTCAGCTATCTATGGTTCTGGTTCTGCATGGGTTCCAACTGACTTCACATTGTAGCAATCTGACTTCAGGCTTCTGCCTGGCTTCCGGCTAGCACCGTGCACCTCTGCCTTCCACCCTTGAGTTACATAGCACAAATGAAATTGCCTTTCATAGCTAAGCTAAAAAAGTTTTATTACTCAGTACTGAGAGTACTGGCTGACACAAGGGAGGAGATGTAGAGTGTCAGGTCCATTAAAAATATGCTATCTTAATCCTCATCCAAATCTGCGATGAGGATATTATCCATTCCATCATCTGGATGGAGAAACTGAGACTGTGCAAAGGATAAAATATTTCTCCAATTTAATAAAATTCAACTGTAAAAAGAGTGACGAGTGACCCAGCAGAAACAAAAAATAGATGTGTGATAGCAGCAAGAATGGAGAAAAACTGAAGATGGAGTGAGTCAGGAAAGGTGTAGGTATGGCTGCTAATCCCTGGGTGCCTCAACATTCCTTGCTGTTTCCTTCCACACTCCTGAAATAGTGTCTTCATTGCTTTTTCCTCAAAGTCCCAGCTAAGCACGCTGTTTCCTAGTGGAACCCTAAATAATACAGCAGCCGTGTGGTTGACAGGGTCTTGGTGCTCGGGCCTGGTGTCAGCTGGGAGAGCTGAGTTCAGGACATTGGACCACCAGAGACCTCCCAGCCGCACGTAATATCAACTGGCGAGAGCTCTCCCAGAGATCTCCCATCTCAACGCCAAGACCCAGCTCCACCCAACAGCCAGCAAGCTCCAGTGCTGCACGCCCCATGCCAAACAACTACCAACACAGGAACACAACCCCACCACTAGTAGAGAGCCTGCCTAAAATCATACTAAGTTCACAGACATCCCAAAACACACCACCGGATGCGGCCCTGCCCACCAGAAAGATAAGATCCAGCCCCACCCATCAGAACACAGGCACTAGTCCCCTCGACCAGGAAGCCTACACAACCCACTGAACCAACCTCACCCACAGGGGGCAGACACCAGAAACAACGGGAACTATGAACATGCAGCCTGCTAAAAGGAGACCCCAAACACAGTAAGTAAAGCAAAATGAGAAGACAGAGAAATATGCAGCAGATGAAGGAGCAAGGTAAAAACCCACCAGACCAAACAAATGAAGAGGAAATAGGCAGTCTACCTGGAAAAGAATTCAGAGTAATGATAGTAAAGATGATCCCAAATCTTGGAAACAGAATGGAGAAAATACAAGAAACATTTAACAAGGACTAGAAGAACTAAAGAGCAAACAAACAATGATGAACAACACAATAAATGAAATTAAAAATTCTCTAGAAGGGATCAATAGCAGAATAACTGAGGCAGAAGAACGGATAAGTGACCTGGAAGATAAAATAGTGGAAATAACTACTGCAGAGCAGAATAAAGAAAAAAGAATGAAAAGAACGGAGGACAATCTCAGAGACCTCTGGGACAATATTAAACACACCAACATTCAAATTATAGGGGTCCCAGAAGAAAAAGAGAAAAAGAAAGGGTCTGAGAAAAGATTTGAAGAGATTATAGCTGAAAACTTTCCTAACATAGGAAAGGAAATAGTCAATCAAGACCTGGAAGTGCAGAGTCCCATACAGGATAAATCCAAGAAGAAACATGCCAAGACACATATTAATCAAACTATCAAAAATTAAATACAAAGAAAAAATATTAAAAGCAGCAAGGGAAAAGCAACAAATAACATACAAGGGAATCTGCATAAGGTTAACAGCTGATCCTTCAGCAGAAACCCTGCAAGCCAGAAGGGAGTGGCAGGACATATTTAAACTGATGAAAGGGAAAAACCTACAACCAAGATTACTCTACCCAGCAAGGATCTCATTCAGATTCGACGGAGAACTTAAAACCTTTACAGACAAGCAAAACCTAAGAGAATTCAGTACCACCAAACCAGCTTTACAACAAATGCTAAAGGAACTTTTCTAGGCACGAAACACAAGAGAAGGAAAAGACCTCCAATAACAAACACCAAACAATTAAGAATATGGGAATTGGGCTACCCTGGTGGCACAGTGGTTGGGAGTCCGCCTGCCGATGCAGGGGACATGGGTTCATGCCCCGGTCTGGGAAGATCCCACATGCCGCGGAGCGGCTGGGCCCGTGAGCCATGGCCGCTGAGCCTGCGTGTCTGGAACCTGTGCTCCGGAGAGGCCACAACAGTGAGAGGCCCGCGTACCACAAAAAAAAAAAAAAAAAAAAAAAGAATATGGGAATAGGAACATACATATTGATAATTACCTTAAATGTAAATGAATTAAGTGCTTCAACCAAAAGACATACACTGGCTGAATGTATACAAAAACAAGACCCATATATATGCTGTCTACAAGAGACCCACTTCAGACCTAGGGAGACATACAGACTGAAAGTGAGGGGATGGAAAAAGATAGCCCATGCAAATAGAAACCAAAAGAAAGTTGGAGTAGCAATTCTCATATCAGACAAAATATACTTTAAAATAAAGACTATTACAAGAGCCAAAGAAGGACGCCACATAATGATCAAGGGACCAATCCAAGAAGAAGATGTAACAACTGTAAATATTTATGCACCCAACATAGGAGCACCTCAATACATCAGGCAAATGCTAATAGCCATAAAACGGGAAATCGACAGTAACACAATAATAGAAGGGGACTTTAACACCCCACTTTCACCAATGGACAGATCATCCAAAATGAAAATAAGGAAACACAAGCTTTAAATGACACCTTAAACAAGATGGACTTAATTGATATTTATAGGACATTCCATCCAAAATCAACAGAATACATGTTCTTCTCAAGTGTCCATGGAACATTCTCCAGTACAGGCCATATCTAGGGTCCCAAATGAAGCCTTGGTAAATTTAAGAAAATTGAAGTCATATCAAGTATCTTTTCAGACCATAACACTATGAGACTACATATTGATTACAGGAAAAAAACTGTAAAAAATACAAACACATGGGCAAAACAATACGCTATAATAACCAAGAGATCCCTAAAGAAATCAAAGAGGAAATTAAAAATTACCTAGAAACAAATGACAATGAAAATATGATGACCAAAATCCTATGGAATGCAGCAAAACCAGTTCTAAGAGGGAAGTTTAGAGCAATACAATCCTACCTCAAGAAACAAGAAAAATCTCAAATAAACAACCTAAGCTTACAACGAAAGCAATTAGAGAAAGAAGAACAAAAAACCCCCCAAAGTTAGCAGAAGGAAAGAAATCATACGGATCATATCAGAAATAAATGAAAAAGAAATGAAGGAAACAATAGCAAGATCAATACAACTAAAAGCTGGTTCATAAAGAAGATAAATAAAATTGATAAACCATTAGCCAGACTCATCAAGAAAAAAAGGGAGAAGACTCAAAACAACAAAATTAGAAATGAAAACAGAGAAGTAACAACTGACACTGCAGAAATACAAAGGATCATGAGAGATTACTACAAGCAACTCTATGCCAATAAAATGGACAACCTGGAAGAAATGGACAAATTCTTAAAAAAGCACAACCTTCTGCGACTGAACCAGGAAGAAACAGAAAATATAAACAGACTGATCACAAGCACTGAAATTGAAACTCTGATTAAAAATCTTCCAACAAACAAAAGCTCAGGACCAGATGGCTTCACAGGCGAATTCTATCCAACATTTAGAGAAGAGCTAACACCTATCCTTCCCAAACTCTTCCAAATATAGCAGAGGGAGGAACGCTCCTAAACTTATTCTACGAGGCCATCATCACCCTAATACCAAAACCAGACAAAGATGTCACAAAAAAAGAAAACTATAGGCCAATATCACTGATGAACATAGATGCAAAAATCCTCAACAAATACTAGCAAACAGAATCCAAGAGCACATTAAAAGGATCATACACCATGATCAAGTGGGGTTTATCCCAGGAATGTAAGGTTTCTTCAATATACTCAAATCAATGTGATATACTATACTAACAAATTGAAGGAGAAAAACCATACGATCATCTCAATAGATGCAGAAAAAGCTTTTGACAAAATTCAACACCGATTTATGATAAAAACCCTCCAGAAAGTAGGCATAGAGGGAACCTACCTCAACATAATGAAGGCTATATATGACAAACCCACAGCCAAGATCATTCTCAGTGGTGAAAACTGAAACCATTTCCACTAAGATCAGGAACAAGACAAGGTTGCCGACTCTCACCACTCTTATTCAACATAGTTTTGCAAGTTTTAGCCACAGCAATCAGACAAGAAAAAGGAATCCAAATGGGAAAAGAAGTAAAACTGTCACTGTTTGCATATGACATGATACTATACATAGAGAATCATAAAGATGCTACCAGAAAACTACTAGAGCTAATCAATGAATGTGATAAAGTAGGATACAAAATTAAGGCACAGAAATCTCTTATATTCCTATACACTAACGATGAAAAATCTGAAACAGAAATTAAGGAAACACTCCCATTCACCACTGCAACAAAAAGAATAAAATACCTAGGACTAAACCTACCTAAGGAGACAAAAGACCTGTATGCAGAAACTATAAGACACTGATGAAAGAAATTAAAGACGATACAAACAGATGGAAAGATATACCATGGATTGGAAGAATCAACATAGTGAAAATGACCATACTACCCAAAGCTATCTACAGATTCAAAGCAATCCTTACCAAACTACCAAAGGCATTTTTCACAGAAATAGAACAAAAACTTTCACAATTTGTATGGAAACACAAAAGACCCCAAATAGCCAAAGCAATCTTGAGAAAGAAAAACAGAGCTGGAGGAATCAGGCTCCCGGACTTCAGACTATACTACAAAGCTACAGTAATCAAGACAGTATGGTACTGGCACGAAAACAGAAATACAGATCAATGGAACAGGATAGAAAGCCAAGAGGTAAACCCACGCACATATGGTCACCTTATCTTTGAAAAAGGAGTCAAGAATATACAATGGAGAAAAGACAGTCTCTTCAATAAGTGTTGCTGGGAAAACGGGACAGCTACATGTAAAAGAATGAAATTAGAACACTCCCTAACACCACATACAAAAATAAACTCAAAATGGATTAAAGACCTAAATGTAAGGCCAGAAACTATCAAACTCTTAGAGGAAAACATAGGCAGAACACTCTATGACATAAATCACAGCAAGATCCTTTTGGACCCACCTCCTAGAGAAATGGAAATAAAGACAAAAATAAACAAATGGGACCTAATGAAACTTCAAAGCTTTTGCACAGCAAAGGAAACCATAAACAAGATGAAAAGACAACCCTCAGAATGGGAGAAAATATTTGCACATGAAGCAACTGACAAAGGATTAATCTCCAAAACGTACAAGCAGTTCACACAACTCAATATTAAAAAAACAAACAACCCAATCCAGAAATGGGCAGAAGACCTAAACAGACATTTCTCCAAAGAAGATATACAGATTGCCAACAAACACATGAAAGGATGCTCAACATCACTAATCATTAGAGAAATGCAAATCAAAACTACCATGAGGTATCACCTCACACCAGTTAGAATGGGCATCATCAAAACAGCTACAAACAATAAATGCTGGTGAGGGTTTGGAGAAAAGGGAACCCTCTTGCACTGTTGGTAGGAATGTAAATTGATACAGCCACTATGGAGAACAGTATGGAGGTTCCTTAAAAAACTAAAAATAGAACTATCATATGACCCAGCAATCCCACTACTAGGCATATATCCAGAAAAAACCATAATTCAAAAAAACACATGCACCCCAATGTTCACTGCAGCACTGTTTACAATAGCCAGGCAATGGAAGCAGCCTAGATGTCCATCAACAGAGGAATGGATAAAGAAGATGTGGCATGTATATACAATGTAATATTACTCAGCCATAAAAAGAAACGATACTGAGCTATTTGTAGTGAGGTGGATGGACCTAGAGTCTGTCATACAGAGTGAAGTAAGTCAGAAAGAAAAAAACAAATACCGTATGCTAACAGATATGTATGGAATCTAAAAAAAACAAACAAACAATGGTTCCGACGAACCTAGGGGCAGGACAGGAATAAAGACGCAGACGAAGAGGATGGACTTGAGGACGTGGGGAGGGTGAAGGGTAAGCTGGGATGAAGTGAGAGTGGCAATGACATATATACACTACCAAATGTAAAATAGATAGCTAGTAGGAAGCAGCTGCATAGCACAGGGAGATCAGCCCGGTGCTTTGTGACCACCTAGAAGGGTGGGATAGGGAGGGTGAGAGTGAGATGCAAGAGGGACGGGATATTGGGTTATATGTATACGTATAGCTGATTCACTTTGTTATACAGTGGAAACTAACACAACACTGCAAAGCAATTATACTCCAATGAAGATGTTTAAAAAAAAAAGAGCAATAACTACGATTTAGGCATAATGGACTAGAAATGTCAAAAAGTAACTTTAACTGGCTATTTTCCCATTTTATTTATTTATTTATTTATTTATTTATTGACCATGCCACACAGCTTGTGGAATCTTAGTTCCCCAAGCAAGTACTGAACCTGGGCCCATGGCAATGAAAGTGCGGAGTCATAACTGCTAGACCACCAGGGAATTCCCTATTTTCCCATTTTCAAAAATAGTAATTGGTCCCAAGTTGATAGTACAATTGCAGATTAAAGTTCTCTTTTGATTTGCTATACACAGTGATAATATAGCTTGCCTTTGTTCTCCTGCTGCAATTCTCTGATTTGTCTGTTTTCTTGCTGGATTCCCATAACTAATGTGGACCGTGGCCGATGTCTTGCAACTTCATTAAGTTCTTGAATTTCTTCTTGATACTAATGAAAAGATTTTTATTAAAATGTAAGAGAAAATATTTGAAAATATGTATCTGATATATATATACACACACACACACACATATATATGTATATTTGATAAAGAACCCTTACAACTCAACAATAAAAGGAAAAATAACTCAATTTAAAAATGGGCAAACAAGTAAGTTCTGAGGATGTAATGTACATCATGGTGTCTAGAGTTAACAATATTGTATTATATACTTGGATGGTGCCAAGAGAATACATCTGAAATGTATACGCACACACACACGAACAGTAATTATGTGAGGTGATGGAGGTATTAACTAACCTCATTGTGGTAGGTAATCTTTTCACAAAATATACATATATCAATATATATTGTACACCTTAAAGTTACACAATGTTGTATGTCAAGTATATCTCAGTAAAGCTGGAAAAAATGGGTAAAGGATTTGAAGAGACATTTCTCTAAAGAAAATACACAAATGGCCAATAAACACATGAAAGATGCTTAACATCATCAGTCATTCAGGAAATACAATTCAGTGTAACAAGGAGATACCACTTCACAAAGACTAGAATGAGCTTAATCAAAAAGCAAGTAATAACAAGTGTTGGTGAGGATGTGGAGAAATCGCTCTCATATACTGTTCATGGGAATGTAAAATGATGTGCCTGCTTTGGAAAACAGTCAGGCAGATGCTCTAAAAGTTAAACATAGAGTTATAAGACCCATCCATTCTAATTGAACTAGGTATATACCCAAGAAAATTGAAAACATATATCCACATAGAAACTTACACACAAGTATTCACAGCAGTATTATACATAATAGCCAAAAAATAGAAACAATTCAAATGTCCATCAACCCATGAACAGATAAACACAATGTGCTGTATCCTTATAATGAATATTATTTAGCAATAAAAAGGAATCAAGTACTGATACATGCTACAACATGGATGAAACCTGAAAACATTACGTTAAAAAAAGTCACAAAAAGCCACATATTGTATGATTCCATTCATATGAAATGTCTAAAATAGGCAAATCCATAGAGATAGACAGATCTGTGGTTTCCAGGGGCCAGGGAAAGGGAGACCTAGGGAGTAGCTACTAATGGATATGGGCTTTTGGGGTAATGAAGTGTTCTCAAACTAGATAGTAATTATGGTTGCACAGCATGTGAATATACTAAAATCCAATGAACTGCACTCTTCAAAAGGGTAAACTTTATGGTATGGTTCTTAACTCTGGTTGTCAACCCCCCTTCTTTACAACTCAATACCAGATATATATGTTCACTGGAATGCATGAATCAAGGTAGACAGGGATGTATGTAATGTGTTTAGGGCAACAGAGTTGCAAAACAAAATAAGTAAACTTCCTTCACTATTTTCAGCAGCTTTGTTAAAAGCAGTAACCCTGGGTTGCTTCCTTTACAAAAGGGATGATGCATTTCTAGAGAGTAAGCTATGAATATATATTTTCCTCCCGTGATTTCCATCATAATATCAGAGATTTTATAATTCTCTTAGAGTTGAAACTCTTTATCAAAAGAGGGCCTAAAATAGTAGCTCACTGTAAAGTTCTTATATACAACAGTAAGGATAACAAGAAGTGAAGCCCTTTTTATTTCTTCTTTAACTGGCAGCATTAAATGAAAAATAAGGTAGCAAGTACAAATGCAGTAACTGCAAAAGGTGGAAACCAGTTATTGCTTTGCATCATTTTCAAAAACGATTTTATTGTTAAATAGTGTCACCTAAATACTTTTATAAAGAAAAATATTTCTACGTTATAAAAGTAGGAGACAGAGGAAAATGTGTGTCAATTATATAGTAAAAGATATTATCTGGTCTTTGTCAAATGTATCTAGACCTAAAAAATTCACACATTTTCCAAACTCAAATGTGCATCACTGTCAGAAAAGTGATCAAGTCTATATGTTTTAGAATATATACTGAATATATACATATATACATGCCAGTTGAACTTGACAAAATTACATTTCAATCTAAAGTAAACTGAAACACACAAGTCAAGCTACTTTTAAATTTTAGAGAATATTAAAGAATAATAAAATACTAATTAAGCAGAAGTTTACAATTCAAGCAACACATAAATGTCAATGACTGCTTTTTTAAAATGGAATCAGCAAGGAAAAACATCAGACCTGCTTCATAGCTTCTACTCGCTTGTTGAGAGCTGTGGCTTGCTCAATCAGAGATTCTGCTGCATCGTCGTGATCTCTCAGTCTTTCAACAAGGGCTTTAGCATCAGCAAGTGCCTTCTCAATTGTGCAACTCATTTCTAAAGGAATATGTATAATTAAAAATGAAAATCAAGATTCAAAACAAAGCTGGCATAGCATCTTAGTTTCACGTTAACACAGATATGCTTAAGCTACATCTGTTACTGGATTGCTCACTGTCTCGGAAGAAAAAACATCTAAGAACACCTGTGGTTTTGATTCTGTTAAGGTAGAAGAAACTCAAAAGTGAATTTAAAATATTCAAAAAATACAATGCATATAAATATATATAATTATGTAATTACATATATATATACACACATATATGTGTGTGTGATCATACATGTATTATTTGCAGACATAATCAGAATGTATTTAAAACACCCTGAATTTACAGTGGGGAAAAAAAGTACACATCCAATGGATACATTTTATGTTTTATAGAAATTGTGCTCTTCATAAGGGCAAACCCTATCAAGTCATTTGTCATTTGTGAAAAAGGTCACTTTATTAGTCTTTATTCTGCAGTCAATGACTGTCAGGTCTCTGACCATAGACCCTTCCTAGCCTCTGCTTGGTCAGGTGACCTGAGACACCATTCACAAATGCACACTACTGACCAGCCAAAGTGGCCTCTATGTGTCATGCTATGCTCAAGTGTCAACCTCCTTCTGGAGGAACTCTGGCTTCTTATATAAAATTGCATTATAATCCTAACTCTTGCACTTTCCTTAGTGAATGGCAAAGAAAGTTTTAACTTAGAACAAAACTGGCCATTATGGGAAACTTCTGAGTGTTAAAATCAATAATTAATATGCATAAAAGGAGCTCAAAAAATTAGGAGGCAAAACATGAAGCAGCCAATAGTTATTGTAGTTTCTTCAACTGGTATGCTGAGACCTCAAAACAAAATTTTAATCTTAAAATAATGTCTCTCAAAAACTTTAACCTTCTGAAACTTATCATTCTTGAATTTTTCTCTTTCTACTAAGTGTCACCTTACTTTCTATATAAGCTACCCTTTCTTCAAGATTTTCCCAAAAAATAAAATTACACTGTAAAATTACTAGGCCAGAAGCCAGGTCTATAGATATTAAATTAAAACTCAGGTATAGAACCAAGTTAAGGGCTATAATGAAGGATTTTCATCAAGTTTAGGAAGACAGAAATTTGCTACAGAATGTAGGACTTATTTAGATCCTACTGCACTGGACTATAGTTCAGTTAATTATTAGCCCCTCAGATAGAGAAAAATGCAGTAAGTACAAAAGAGATTTAAATAACCCAACTGTGTAACATTTTAAAAGAAGGAAAGAAAACACATCAGGCCATTTTAGCAAGCTTTCATTTAAGGTTATATAGCAAAGATTCAAAATTGTAAACTAAATAAAGATGAAAAAACGTTCAAACAGTATTCTTGGTTGTACCCAACAGCTGAAGCAAAGGGTATACTGTGCTGTTATTATAAATAGGTTGAAAGCTGAATAAAAAGATTTAATCAAAATAAATTAAAATGTAAAACTGCCAATCTAGAAAATATTCATGACTAGACATTTCCAGAGAGCTTTAAGAATTAAGCTGGAAACTAATATGATTTCTGTCTCTCTAGATAAAACAACCAAAAGATTTGTCCTCTAATATCTAGGAGATTTAGATAAGCGTACTTCAAAATACTACAAGCAAAAGGGCAATTAAAGGAACCAATGCCTCCTACTGGCTAAAACACAAAAGGACAGCCATTCAAAATCTATCTAAGATGCTGCTCCAAGGGAGACATTAGCCTCCAATAATGCCTTGCCCTTCCTCTCAACTTCCAAGGGGAATAATCTAAAATTATAGATAGGTAATAGTATGGCTTTCCTATTTATGTGGGAGTTACTATATCTCCATATCTCCCATCAATCCCACTACTATAGAACACCAGATTCTTCAGAGTAAAATTTTAAAGTTATTTGTGGAAAAAAAAATTAAAAAGAGAAAAAAATATTTGTCTTACAGTAAAAATAACTGGTTGTAATAGATGGTGAGGGAAAATAAAAGAAACAAAGTCTAGAGAAAGTTATGAAAGATCTGAGAGAAGTAAAGTTTACCTTGATTTAACAGAACAAGTCAAGTATGAGGAACCTCTTGACAGTCCTAGGTTCCAACCTAGGATACTGTTAAATGATACTGTTGGGACTACTATGAGAAGAACACCTCTTTATGGTTTGTAACAACATGACACCTACAAACAATAGATAGGATGCGTTTCCAAATAAAATGCACTAAAGTTCCTATATATGATCAGATGATAGGTGATCTAGACATGAGAATACCTATATTGTGTGTAATTCAGTAAGTTGCCCTCTGCCCAAAAGCCATGCTCCCAGAATTCTCTGGGCAAAGGATCTACAGAGCCCTGAATCTAGATGGCATCTTTCCAGATAATCATAAATCTTTCTTTTTGAAATACGAAAAAGTTGGGACTTCCCTGGTGGTCCAGTGGTTAAGACTCCGTGCTCCCAATGCAGGGGGCCCAGGTTCAATCCCTGGTCAGGGAACTAGATCCTGCAAGGCCACAACTAAAGATCCCGCATGATGCAACAAAGACCCTGTGTGCCGCAACAAAGACCCCGCATAGCCAAATAAATAAAAAATAAATAAAATATTTTTTTTTTTAGAAAAAAGGAATATGAAAAAGTTAAGCTGTGTTCTGGGGTTATCAACATGACAACGTGGCACCAAAGACCCACTGCCTATTAAATCCTATGCTTTGATTCAGTAGCTAAGGCTCACCCTCCTTGCCTCAGAGCAATCACAGGCCTCAACTAAATTAGTCAAAGCATCTTCAGAGTTTATACTAGGTCTTTATACCTAATGTTCCCATATGTAGTAAATCCCAACTGCTAAATGAAAGCACCCTAAATCATCTACTAGTGGAATAATTATGAAATGTACTTTCTCCGCTTCATATTACCATCTTCTGGTACAAAACTCTTACTTCAACAATCATACCTGCTGGAAGAAAATCTCGTGACTGTGTTCCCATGATTCAAGGAGTGTCCAAGCCCAAAGCAAAACCTTTGAACTCTCTAGTACCAAATCCCGACTTTACTGTTTGTTAACGGGTTTCACATCAAACATGGAAAGTGACGTGCATCAGGCTTGATACATAACAGGCACTTCGGTCATACTGATAAAATTCAATTTCTTACCAGAAGCCAAACTGATCAAATGACTTAACTGTGACCTTCTAAGATAGAGCAACTCGTTAAAATGAAGAGTAAATACATACACTAATAGCTGAATTGTTTTTGGAATAATTCACTTCTTTAAATGCTGCAAGGAAGTTCCTCAGATATCCTTTAAAAAACAACAAATACATTAACTACTTGATGGCTTGATGCTACCTAAAATAATAAGGTAGAGATGCACAGTAAAAAAAAAGATTCTAAAGCTAGTATCGTATATTACAGATACTATTGAACTACTTTAAAGTACATAGTTATAAAAACATTACTTTTACTAAAAGTCCTATGCAAAGGTTTCACGTAAAACAATAAAATCATAAGAAATCCATGGAGAAGTCAAAGATTCCATCACAGACACACAAAATCTGGCCTGCCAAATTCCAGAAAGAAACATGGGATGATCAGGTTATAAAATCCATGAGTATAAGAGCTGACATAATCAGGATGGCTACCTGATAGCACCAGACAAAACCTCGAATGAACACTAACTCATTCCAGTAGAAAAAGATTAGCCACAATATTAAACACTGATGGGAAAATTGCTTGGATGGCAGAGGATATGGCCCAGTACACACCTTATTTGTAAATAAATGTATCCGGAAAAACTGTAAAGGTGAAGCGAGGACTAAAACCATTCCTAAAGGACGTTTTGAACATCTCCAAGTGGATTTTATAGGGTTGCCCCTCTCTATGGTTTAGGACTACATAACATTCCTAAATACACGAGCAATGTATTAATAATAGTATATTTATTTATGTTATGGATGGATTTTAAAAGTCCCCTACTGAAAAGCCATAATACTCACGATGGTTAATATACTACTATATTTTGTGTCCTTCCAAGAATATTCTAACTTGTCAATCAGGTAAAATAGAAACATTTAACTGGATCAGTTATTCATGAATTTAAATTATGCAACACTTTGCCTCTTTCTCAGAAATCTTTCTGCTTGTATCGTTCTCAGTCCTCAGCAAACCCAAAACAGGATAAATCCAAGGAGGTCCAAGCTCAGACACATCATAATCAAATTTCTGAAAATGAAAGACAAAGAAAAAATCCTGAAAGCAGCCAGAGAAAAATAACATATTACTTACAGAGAACCAACATTTTGAATGACTATAGATTGTTCATCAGAAATCAGGAAGGCCAGTTAAAAGCACTAAAGAATGGAACTCTCAACCCCTAATTCTATATCCAGTGAAAATACCCTTCATATATGAAGGTAAAATAAAAATCATTCTCAGATGAAGAAAAAGAGAATCCATTTCTAGTAGATTTGTTCTAAAGGAAATTCTTCAGAGGGAAGCAAAATGACAGCAGAAGGAAACTTAAGAGTATCAGGAATAAAGGAAGAGCAAGAGAAATCATAAGTATCTTGATAAAAATAATAGACTATTCTCTTTTTGAGTGCTTTAAAATGTTTGATATTTGAAAACAAAAGCTATAACTTTTGTGATGAAATTTTCTATTTATGTAGCTGTAATATATAACTACAACATAAACGGGGAGGGTAAATGGACCTATACTATAATGTTTCAACATCTCCCTTGAAATGATAAAATGTCAATTGTAAACAAACATATATATTGTAATACTAGAGAAATCCCTAAAAAAAGCAGTATGGAGAAAAGAGTTAAAATCATAACAGATGAATTAAAATGAATAAAAAGTTTTAATAACCCAAAAGAAGGAGAAAAGGGGAAAGGAACAAAACACTGAGGGTACAAACAGAAAACAAATAAGATGGTGGATCTAAATACAAACATATTAATAACTACACTAAATATAAATGTTCTAAACACATTAGAACATGCAGTCTGATAATCTAATTCTTTAATTAGGATTTAAAACAGGACCCAATTAGATGTTGTCTACACGAAACTCACTTCAAATATGATATAGGTAGGTTAAAAGTAAAAGGATGGAAAGAGACACACTATATAAACACCAATCAAAAGAAAGCCAGTGTACTAATAATAAGTACACAAAAAGGTGCTCAACATGATTAGCCATCAGGGAACTGAAGATCAAAATAACAAGATTCGACTTCATATCTACTAGGCTGGCTATATAATAAAAAAGATAGTAAGTGTTGGCTAGGATGTAGAGAATTTGGAGCTTTCATGGACTGCTGGTTGGAATGTAAAATGGTGCAGCCACTTTGGAAACCAGACTGGCAGTTCCTCAAAAGGTTAAACACATGATCTAGCAATTCTCCTCCTAGGTACACACCAAGAAAATGAAAACATGTCCTTGCAGAAAACTGTACATGAATGTTCATAGCAACACTATTCATAATAGCTCCAAAGTAGAAATAGCCCAAATGTCCAACAACTGAAAAATGAATAAATAAAATGTAATACAGTGAATATTTCTTGACCCAAAAAAAAGAGGAATGATGTACTGACATAAGCTACAAAATGGATGAAACTTGAAAAATTACGCTAAGTGAAAGAAGCCGGTCACAAAGGAGCACATATTTTGATCCCATTTACATGAAATGTCCACAGCATGCACATTCACATAGGCAGAAAGTATATTAGTGACTTGTCTAGGGTCAAAGGGAGAGGGGGAAGATAAGGGGACTGCGTAGTGACTTAATGGGCATAGCTTTCTGGAGTGAAGAAAATATTCTAAAATTGATTGTGGTGATGGTTGCACAACTCTGTGAATATACAAAAAAACCATCAAATTGTACACATAAATGATGGAATATTATGGTATGCGAAACTGTATCTCAATAAAGGCATTATACTTAAAAAAGAGAGCTGGTGGCTATATTAATACTAGATGAGGGACTTCCCTGGTGGTGCAATGGTTAAGAATCCACCTGCCAATGCAGGGGACATGGGTTCAAGCCCTGGTCCAGGAAGATCCCACATGCTGCGGAGCAACTAAGCCCATGCGCCACAACTACTGAGCCTGTGCTCTAGAGCCCGCCAGCCACAACTACTGAGCCTGCATGCCACAACTACTGAAGCCCGCACACCTAGAGCTCATGCTACACAACAAGAGAAGCCCGCACACCACAACGAAAAGTAGCCCCCGCTCGCTGCAGCTAGAGAAAACCCGCGCACAGCAACAAAGACCCAACGCAGCCAAAAATAAATAAATAAATAAATAAATTTATTTTAAAAAATATATTAGATGAATTAGACTTCAGAGAAAAGAAAATTACCAGGGATAAAAGAGGGGCAATACATAGTTGATAAAAGGGCCAACTCACCAAGAACACATAAGAATCCTAAACGTATATGTACCCAACTAGAGAGCTTCAAAATCAAATAAAAACTGAAAAAAATAAATAGACATATCCTCACTTACTGTTGAAATCTTCAACACTTCTTTCTCAGTAACTGATGGAACCAGTACACAGAAAATCAGCAACGATATAGAAGAAATGAACAAACTCCATCAACTAAGTAGACTGAATTGATATTTATAAAACACTATAACCAACAACAGCAGAATACACATGATTTTTAAGTACACATGGGACATTCACTAGGATAGAGTATATCCTGGATCAAAAACCAAACCTTAACAAATTTAAAAGAACTGCAGTCATACAAATTATGTTCTCTGAACATAATGGAATTAAACTAAAATAAATAACAAAGAGACAAAAAGAAAATCTCTAAATATTTGGAAATTAAATAACACACATAAGTAATCCATGAGACAAAAAGAAAGTCTTTTTGGAAATTAGAAAATATTTTGATCTAAATACAAGATATCAAAATTTTGGCATGCATGTAAAGCAGGAAATTTATACACTAAATACTTATATATGAAAACTAGAAAGATATCAAATCAATTATCTAAGCCTCAACCTTATGAAATAAGGAAAAGAAAAGCAAAATAAACACAAAGTAAACAGAAAGAAGGAAATAATACAAGAGCAGAAATTAATGAAACTGAAAACAGGAAAACAACAGAAAAAAAAACAATGAAACCAAAAACTAGTTCTTTGAAAAAGCAAAAAAAGTTGATAAACCTCTAGTGTAACTGACCAAGAAAAAAAAGAGAGAAGACATAAATTACCAATGTCAGGAATGAAAGAAGGGATATCACTGCAGACTCCTAATTCATTAATAGGATAAGTGAATACAATAATAAATTTCATACACATGAATTGGATGAAATGGACAAATTCTTTAAAAACCACAAACTACATAAAGTCATACAAGATGCAACTATTAGTAATAATTATTATAGCTATAACTATTAAATACCTGTAACTATTCTATAGTCCTACAACTATTAAAAACATTGTATTCGTAGTTAAAAATCTTCTGCCAAAAATCTCTAGACTCAAGTGGTTTCAATGGCAAATTCAACTAAATGGCCAAAATAATTTTGAAAACAAAATTGGAGAAATCACACTTCCAAATTTTAAGACTTACTATAAAGCTATAGCAGTCAAGATGGCATGGTATTGGCAGAGCCAGTCAGATAAAACAGAACAGAGTCCAGAAATAAGCCCACAGAAACACGACCAACTGATTTTTGAAGAAGGTGTAAAGGCAAGTTAAAGGAGAAAGGATAGCCTTTTCAGCAAATGGTGCTGGGAGACTGGACATCTGCATGCCAACAAGTTAACCCTGAAGTAATTCTTACAATTTTCACAAAAATTAACTCCAAATGGACCATAGATCTAAATGTAAAATGAAAAATGGTAACACTTCTAGAAGAAAAAACAGGAGAAAATCTTTGTGACCTGGGGTTAAGCAAACACTTTTTAGACATGATACCAAAAGCTTGATTCAAAAAAGGAAAATTCAATAAACTGGATGTCATCAAAATTAGAAACTTTTGCTCTGGGAAACACTGTTAAGACAGTCTGAAAAGACAAGCTATAGACTAGAAGAAGATACAAATCACATATCTGACACAGGACTTGTATTCAGAATACATAAAAACCTCTCAAAACTAACAATAAGGTAATAATCTAATTTTTAAAAATGAGCAAAAGATTTTATCACTTAACCAAAAAAATATATGGATGGCAAAAAAAGCACATGAAAAGATATTCAACATCATTAGCCATTAAAGAAAAGCAATTAAATCCATGATGAGCTCCACTACACCCCTTTTAAAATGGATAAAATAGAAAGCACTGACATACCAAGTGCTGGCACGGAACTCTCACACAATGCTGGTGAGAATGCAAAATAACATGGTTATTTTGGAAAATGGTTTAGCAGTTTCTGAAAAGTTGAATGTATTCTACCATATGACCCAGGAATACCAATTCTGGGTATTTACTGTAGAGAAATGAGTCGATAAACAAACTGCAGTACATACCATCCATACAATGAAATACTACTCAGCAATAATATGGAATGAAGCACTGATACAGGCAACAACATAGGTGAATCTCAAAAATATTATGCTGACTAAGTGAAAGAAGACAATCTCAGAAGGTTACATACTGCTTCCATTTACCTGGCACTGCCCAAAGGACAAAACCACAGCGGTAGATAAGAGGGTACATAAGAGATCAGTGGTTGTCAGGAGCTGGGAGTGGCAGTGGGCACGGGGTCGGGGGGAGAAGGGTATGGCACATGAGAGTATTCTGAAATAATGGATAGTTCTGTATCCTGATTGTGGTGGAATCTGTACACATGTTAAAATGAATAGAACTATATTGCAAAAAAGGGCATAATACGTTAATTTTAAAACTTAAAAAAAAATCATTATCTGTCCCCAAGGTTTTACCTTTGTCTTTAATTCATCGGCTGTTTATTTGCATGCGTGGTATAAGGAAGATATCTAATTATATTTTCCTTTTCTCACGTGGACAACTAGTTGCACCAGTTCCCATTTACTGGATAGTACGTTCTTCCCCCACTGAACTGTAATGCCACACCTGTTATATGTTTTTTCAGTAAATGTATGGGTACGTTTCTGAGCTCTCTATTCTACCTCTGGATCTGTTATCTATCTTTACATCAATACGCTGCCTCAACTGTTACAGTTGTAAAGTAACTCTTGCTATCTGATATGGCAAGTCATCTTTTCCTTCTTCAAAAGTGTGTTAGCCTTTTCTCCAACCTAATTCAATCTAAATGGACCTCTAGAGCACTCCAGGGTAAAATCAAACCGCTAGGTAATCATTTTAATTAATTCCAACTGTTGGTAGCTTTCTGAGCCTGAGTAATACAACCTTATACTGAATCTTGTTCATTGGGGTAACTGTTATTTCCATTTTATCAATGAGGAAATAGACTCAGGATTTCAAAGGTAAGGAGCTGACTGACAGCACCATGTAGCAAGGAAGGAGCCAAGCTAGTACCAGAAATAGAACTTCTGACCCCCAGTCTAGTGGATATTCATGAGCCAAGATGGCTCTCCAGGGCCCTGTTTGCTTTTACCTATATAAAGACTATCCTGGTCTCCTGGGTGGAAAAACAAAGCAAATTCCTTGACCCTACTCCACCAATGAGACTTCCAAAGTATTATATAAATTGCATTTCAAACCAGCAATAGAAAATAAATGGAAGTGTAAATGAAGATGAAAAAATAACAAATATTTAATATTTTTCTGCATAACCAATAAAAGCTTAGTACCTATTTTAACCAGCCATCACAGTTAATTATAAGACTGTTAAAAACAAGAAAACAGGCCCCCAAATGCCATGTCACTTATGCTAAGCCCCAAACATCACCAAACCAAGACTTAACTTACAGTTTTGGCCTCTTCCAGAAATGGAACCTTAAATGTGTCAATCAGGAACCACTGTGAGGTAATTTGTCTGACAGATCCCTGCCGTCCCCTAAAGGAAAGTGACCTTGTTCCAACCAATCTGCTTTTTGTTAGTATAACTTCCTTGTCCCTTCTCCTATAAAAGTCTTTCATTTTGTACAGCTCCTTGGAACTCCTTTCTGCTAGATGGGATGCAGCCTGATTCATGAGTCGTTGAACAAAGCCAATAAGATTTTTAAAGTTTACTCAGTTGAATTTTGTTTTTTAAGGTGACCAATTAGGCTTTCTGAAACTAGAATTAACATCCACTTTAAAAAATTCTCTAGATTGCATAATGAAATACTACTATCAAAACGAACTACATTTGAAATTTCTTTTGTAACTATAAAAACATACCTGTTCAGGGAAAGGAATTATAAATAGCAGGTAATTAAAGGCATACCTTTATTAGCATTTCAGAAAAACAGTGACACAAAGTTTCTATGACTCTGCATGTTCATTTCCTGTATGTAAAGCCACAGAAAAGTTTAAAATATTTTATAATATGCATTTACTTTGCCACCTTTTTTGAAAACCATTGTACTTTTCCCCCCGCACTGTTTGGCTGGTAACTGGAGTGGGAGGAAGATTGTTTTCCACATTCTCTAACAAGTTTTAAATTTTAAAAGACTCCAGTTTAAAAAAAAAGATATTCTCAATTTATCTATTTTTAGAGAGCATGTCTTAACTAGTCACACTTAACTAGTGTACTTACTTACATTATCTTCTATAGGTAGGTTCCTATTATAGGTAAAGTTTTTTAAAGCAGTTCCCCGCCCTCCACATTAGCCACATTCTCACCCACTTTACCACCCAAAGACATTCACAGTCAGACTCCTGGCAGAGGGCTCAGAACACTGTGCTGCTGATAAAAGAGAAACCACCCACCCGAGACAGAAACTGCCAGCTGTTAGTTTTAGATTTTGGTTAAGAAAAATTTAAAGAAATTCAAACCACTCTTCTTTCTCCTTTATGCACAGATCTATTACCCTATAGCTGGAACTACACAGAAATACTGTGACCGCTGACATACCACAGAAGTGTCTATCAATGTCAACAATCTAGTTTAAAATTTTTTATTGTTCAGGCAGGTGCCTCTAAAGTTAATTAGTAGATAATATTAACTGACACATATGGAAATATAAAAAGTCCTAGTTTAAAAAGTCCTAGTTATGGCTTTCTTAGAAATTTATAAAGAGATCAAGAAAGAAAACATGTAAATGATAAATTACATTTTTTTTTTTTGCGGTACGCGGGCCCCTCATTGTTGTGGCCTCTCCCGTGCCGGAGCACAGGCTCTGGACGCGCAGGCTCAGCGGCCATGGCTCACGGGCCCAGCCGCTCCGCGGCATGTGGTATTTTCCCGGACCGGGGCACGAACCCGTGTCCCCTGCATCGGCAGGCGCACTCTCAACCACTGCGCCACCAGGGAAGCCCAAATTACATACTTTGTGAAAGCATCTTATACAGACACAGCACTGTATCTGAAAGCACAAAAAATTTTCACTGTCCTTGAAAATGATGTAATGAACACATGTTTGGAGTTTTATGAAGCTGCTTTATGAAGAAAATGAATTTTTAAAGTCAGAAGAAACAATTTGAAAGTAAGGACACAGGAGAATTTTTTTTTTTAATTATACGTTACCTTGGAATTGTAGCTAAATATAAGTTGCATACACCTGTATGTTCAAACAGGTATGACAATTCAAGAAGGACCTAACTTAATCTAAACCAGTTATTTCTAAGCTATGGGCAAGGAATCATTGGAAGGGCTGCATGGATGTACATATACCAAGCATGGTCTGTAGTCTAAATGTTTCTCTCACATATATAGTCCACTATTTTTAATAGAGACTAGTAATAATAAAATACAAAAGCATTTAAAAGCATAATAGTCCTTTTGCCACTATGCACAATCTCAATTAACAGATACTAAAAGTACAATTACTTGTGTATTGGTGGTACAGGGTTCCTCATATTCAAAACAGGTCAGGGTTCTTAAAGCTAATATACAAGGTTCCTCTGGCTCTAAAATTCTACACTTTTAAGGATGCTAAGGACTCCTACTCCTATGGTGAATCTTCAGAACTATAACACCTGCTATGTGCCAAGCATTGGTCTAACTTTTGTTACAAAGATGAATAAGACGTGATCCCAGGCTCAAGCTCAAATTAGCGCAGGAGACAGATACTTGAACAGATAATGTTATACAACCTAAGAAATACTGCACAAGTACCTTCTCAAGTGCTTTGGGAACACCGTGGTACTATCAATATCATCTGTGGGAGCCTGAGAAGACAATGGTCTATGAATTGGATCTTGAAAGTTGGTTTAAAAAAAAAAAAAAGGGAAGAGTAAGCATTCAAGACAGATGGTACAGCACATACAAAGGCACTGAGTTGTGAAAGTGCTTGCATGTTTGGAGAAATATCCAGCAGTCTGGCATGACTGGGTATTGAGGTATTTGGCGGAGAGGCAAAATAAGACGAAAAAGGTAGAATGGATTGGAACAGACAGTATAAGGTCCTAAGTGGTATGCTTAACAATTAGGACTTAATTCTATCAGCAATATGGTTATTCAAAAAGCTTAAAGAAAGTATTGATATGAACAGATTTGTATTTCAGAATGGTAACTCTAGGGAAGGATGATGGTGGGGAAATCATCTGGTGAAAGAAAAAGAAATAGCATCGTGCAGTGCAAGTGGAAATACCCAGTCAAGGATGAGCCTTGGGTTCCTAGTTTGGACAGCAGGATGGACACCGGTACCATTATCTGAGATGCGATACATAAAAAAGGCAGGAAGAAAACCAAGAAAAGAGTAGGATTCTTCAGAGGGCAGTTTCCAGACAGTATGGTTATCCATGAAGAGTACCAGGAAAAGAGTAATATTTCTTGGAGGGCAGTTTCAAGAAAGAGGGAATGGTCCTCCATGTCATATGCAAAGAGGTACACTGAAAACTGAAAAGGACCCCTTTTGCATCCCTGCCGACCACCCCCCAACCCCGTCCCACAAACGGTGAGCTCCCAGGTGGGTTAGGCAGGAAGAAAACAGAGAAGGAAGGTGTGTCCACAGGGTTAGGGCCAAGGCTTTTCATCGAACTTTCCGCACCTCAGTTCCGGAAAGAGGTGCTCAGAGCTGAACAAGGACAGGAAGTACCGCGCCCAGGAACTGGCAGCCGGTAGTTCAAGAGGTGGTGCAAAGCACCATCGGGGAAGGAAGCTTCCGACTCCCTATGCCCGCTCTGGTCCCTGGGCTGATTCCACTTACTCTGGTCTCAATCCCTCGCAGCCGTCAGCTGTGGCGGTTAGGACTCAAAGCCTCGGCCAACGGGAACCTATGCACCCAGGGGAAGAGGCTCCTCTTGCCTGTTCAGCTTCTTCAGCGAGCAGACGCAGAACCAAGCAGAGGCAGTGCAGGGGCGGCCGGGGTTAATCAGAGGGGCTCAGCCCCATCACTGGCCAAGGGAAAACCCCCGTTCACCGCCTCCGACCAGCGCTCTCAGAGCGCTTCAACCTCGCGAGATTTCCTTCCTCGCGTAACCGTGGGGGCAGAGCCCAGCGATTTTTTTGAGGCCTCTAGCTGACATGCGCGAGAGGTAGGGGCGGGCCTCCCCACTAATCCACCCTCAAACTTTCTCTCGGCCTCTCGCAAAGTCTCGCGAATTTTGCTAGGGGAAACGGGCCTGGGTGGAGAGACGGAGAAGGGGAGATCTGGTGGGCGGGCCTTGCGCTTAGGGGATCGTAGCACCGTTAGTCGGTGCTGTTGTTGGTACTTCGCTCTTGGGGAGGCTCTCAGGTCGCCCGGATCAATTTTCCCAATGGGTGACTGGAAAATTAGGGGGTAGAAAATCTTGAGGGTCGGAGGCATTTTTTTCTTGGCTCCGCCCTCTTCCCGTTAGAGACCTGGGCGTCTGGCCCGCAGAGGGGGAAGGGCAGCTTGGCGGGGCTGCCGAAGAGTGCTTTGCGCACGCGCCAGTCCGAGTGTGTGAGTGTTTGTGTTCACGCGCAGGCGCGCGCGCTCCTGCGTTTAGGAAGCCTGGGAAGGACCGGTGTGTTAGGAGATGAGCGGGGAAAGCATAGTCCCCCGTCTTTGGTACCAGACACTCCTGACTGTGCGCTGATCCTCCCCACCCAGCCAGCAGCCTTTTCCAGAGAGGCTGTGGTGCATAGCCTCTGTTCGTTTTCACTGCAGGACCAGGCACGAAAGTAAGCGAACCTCGATCCTGAGGTCTTCCTTATTCACTCACCTTGTACTCCACCCCCTCCCCCCCAGTTTCCAGCAGAGTATGTCTAGGTTTCTCAAAGAAGAGTTTTGCATGAAGGGGAAATGCATTGGAAAGCAGGAGAAGAAAATAGCTGGATTGTAAAAAGTCGGTTCGTTTTAATGAACACTTCTGCTGTGTTTACCCTGTGCTTTTCGAATATGGTTTGTCTATTCAGTATAAGATTTTATTAGCGAAGCAAGGGAGTTCTTATAAGAAAAAGTTTCAAAAGTTCCTCCTTCCCACCATGTGATGGTAGCACCTAAGTTTTTCTGTTCTACATGATGAATTACCGTGGTGTTTCAGAAGCTAAGGCGGCGAGTGTGAATTTGAGGTCCTTATCCTAATGCGAAGACCAGATATGCAGTTATCTTAGGAGATGTTTGTTATGTTTTGAGCTTACCTTTTGTTGTCACTCTTTCCAGTTCATTCTTTCTCCCCAATCCCCACCCTTTTTCAGAAGTCTTGAGATTTTTTGGAGGGAAGCCCCCAAATGCTGACTTATATTACTTTAGGGGTTTATATTTGATTGATGTCAATTAGCAAGGATCATCAAAAGTGTGTTTGAAGAGTGTTTGTCGTTTATTTTGTTTGGTATTATGTAAGGGAAACAAATACGATTCTTTGTAAAAATGTTTTCTTCTGGCAAATTTAAGTTCATTCCAAAAGCAAAAAATATCTGCATGTATTGTAATCTGCCTGTGTCTGGTAGAATGACGGGTGAATATGGTGTAGCTCATCCCTTGAATTGTTACTTTCTGGTCATGACCTCATTAAATCTTGTCCTTTGTTCGGTAAATTTCTTTGACTGCTGATTATTCATGTTCCCT
The DNA here is from genome assembly GCF_964341445.2 of Mesoplodon mirus. NCBI lineage: Eukaryota > Metazoa > Chordata > Mammalia > Artiodactyla > Ziphiidae > Mesoplodon > Mesoplodon mirus. Next base: position 80,909,838 of record NC_138987.1, read on the forward strand.
ATCAAATCTTGAGGAAAAGACGCATTCGTTAGAAATAATTTAAGATATTAAATGTTACATATAAGATGTTTGGCTAATATATTTTATCCCTTACAGGTTAAAACAAAATGAAGATTTTTTCTGAATCTCATAAAACAGTATTTGTTGTGGATCACTGCCCTTACATGGCAGAATCATGCAGACAGCATGTCGAGTTTGATATGCTGGTGAAGAATAGGACCCAAGGAATCATCCCTTTGGCCCCTATATCTAAATCATTGTGGACTTGCTCAGTAGAATCTTCCATGGAATATTGTAGAATAATGTATGATATATTTCCTTTCAAAAAGCTGGTGAGTGTGAAGTACAAGTAAAATCATGATTTGGGGGATGTACTTGACTACTTTTTACACTTTTTATATATGACTTTGCTTTAGATTTGACTTACAACTGTTTATTTACTACTTTAAAAGTGTAGTATGTAGAACTCCCCTTTGGGGTTAATATATGTATTTAATTGGGGCCAACAACAATAATAACAGCTAACGATTATGGAGCACTTACGTGTGCTTCATATTAACTCCTTTAACTCTTACAGCAGTCCTATGAGGTAGCTACTGTAATTACTGGGACAGTATTCAAAGTGTATAAAACCAGAATGGAACAGACACCACTGAGAACTGTTGCCAGCCTAAGCAGAAGGGATGTTGGCTGAAAGCACTTTGTCAGAATGTGTTGGTATGTTCCATCTGAATATCAGCCTTGTTTATTACTGCCTTGTTGGAGAGGCAGAAACTGAGGTAGAGAGAAGCAGTTTGCCCTGAGTCATGTAGCTAGTTAGAGGAAGAACCAGAATTTGAACCTGGCTGCTTACAGTTTTAGTGAAAGTGTCCTAAATTGCTGCAGAATTTGGCCATATTGTAAAGAATGTTCTTAAGAATGCTAAGAGGAAATTGTTTTTATCAGTAAGAAGAGAAATTGAAGATAGATAGAAACTCCAAGTGTGAAAATTATCTTCAGTTTTCAGAATCCCAACTGTTTTATTTTGGGAAAGTCATTTGGTTAAGCCACAAGTGGATGCTTTGCTTTCTGTCTCATTTGGAGCAGCATAGGCTGGGACCTAGCCTGTTCATAGACCGGCACAGGCACAGCAGTAACAGTAAGGTTGAACACAGAGAGGCTAATATATATTATACATTCAGATATGTTCCAAATTAAAATATAAATTGTTTTAGTCCCTCTGTAAATTGTGTATCATGTAAGGTAAAAAAGGATACATGAGAGGAAGCATAATGTAGTGATTTAGCGCACAGGTTTCGGTTCAAGTCCTGGCATCATTAAGCTGCCGGCAGTGTGACCTTGATCTTTTTGCTTCATCTCTCCAAGCCTCAGTTTCCTCCCATGTAAGCATAACACCTCCTTCCTATGATTGTTACAAGATTTCAATGAGGTAATGTGAGTAAAGTGGCCAGTAAAATATGTTCCTGTCAGGTAAGTCTTAGGAGAAAAGGCTGCTTATCAAACTTACTGGGGAAGCAAAATGAGTATTACATGGATAATAGGAAAAAAGATCATGACTTAGATCATATAGTCCAGGGGAAAGAAGTAATCTTACCCTCCTCCCAAAAGGGAACATAGCCATCATTTGATATATTTTCTAACGTATACTTACTGTTATCATCTTACCTGATACTATATTTTGTTTGCATTTTACTTAAAAAAACTTTTTTAAGAAATTTGACAGATACAGTGGAAGAATTAGGATGCTATTTATTTATTTATTTATTTATTTATTTATGGCTGCGTTGGGTCTTTGCTGCGCACGGGCTTTCTCTAGTTGTGGCAAGCAGGGGCTACTCTTTGTTACCGTGCGTGAGCTTCTCATTGCGGTGGCTTCTCTTGTTGTGAAGCATGGGCTCTAGGCACGCAGGCTTCAGTCGTTGTGGCACAAAGGCTCAGTAGTTGTGACACACGGGCTCAGTTGCTCCACAGCATGTGGGGTCTTCCCGGACCAGAGATCGAACCCTTGTCTCCTGCACTGGCAGGCGGATTCTTAACCACTGCACCATCAGGGAAGTCCCTTACTTTAAAATTTAGAATAAAGTGCAAATCCATTCTTTTAGCTTTCAGTGCTCTAGGTTATATGGCCACTGCTTGTTTTTCTGACCTTATCTCCTACCTCTTTGCCCACTCTGATCTTCACCCTTTTGAGGGTGTGCACCTAGAGGTCTTTGCATTTGCTGTTTGCTGTACCTGGAATTCTCTACCTCCAGCTCTTTCCCTGGCTGGTTTCTTTTGGTCATTTTGGATTTCCCTCAGTCGCCACTTCTGTAGAGAGCCCTTCTCTGATCACCCAACCTAAAGAAGCTAAACAACTTCTTTTTCATAGCATTTATCACTCTCTGAAATTATGTTGTTCATTTATTTTTGTTTGTATTCTCCCTGCACTGTCTTACCACACCCCGGAACCCCGGCTTTCCCCACATTGTGAGCAACAGAACTGTTGTATTCATCACTGTATTCCCATATCCCTAGTGCTGAGAATAGCACCTGGCCTGTACTAGGCATTCGGTAACTATAATGAGTGAATGAATCAATCAGCAAACCAAACTAGAGACTACACTCTCTATTTATGTTTATGTTATATATAATATATTAAAAGGTATTTATAATAAAATAAATGTTTTAAATATGATGTGATTGAGAAGACTTGGAGTTGAATACTAATTATTTCTTTGAACTCTATTAGGTGAATTTCATTGTGAGTGACTCTGGAGCACATGTTTTAAATTCTTGGACTCAAGAAGACCAAAATTTGCAGGAGGTATGCTTAGATTTTGAGCTGTGGCCATTTTTGAAAATTATCTGGACCTGGTAATACTTCCTTAAAATATAATTAATTTTTTAAATAGGTATAGTATTTGCACGTAGTTTTAAAACACCAACTAATATTAAAAGAAAAACAGCTGTCTGTCTTCCAGTCTCTCCCCACTTTCTAGAAGCAAGCTTTCAACTCTTTAGCTCATCTAGTATTTACTTCATATTTCTAAATAACATGTTTTTACTGCTGTTTACAGAGTTCTCAATTTAAACCTCATTTATCATTATTGTCCATGAGGATTTACCTTTTATACTTCCTCTCACCCATGCCACTCTCACTGCCTTCTTCCCTTCCCTGATTTTCTCAATATTATATCAGAAGTTTTGGTTAATTCAAAATTTCATGTTTACATTGTAGTGTCTACATAAAGTGTTATCCACTGCTAAGCCAAGTAGTTTATGCGATTATTTCCTTTGTTTTGTGTTTTATTAAGGTTTTATTGCGATGTAGTTGACATACAGCACTGTATAAGTTTAAGTTCTACAGCACAATGATTTGACTTCTGTGTTATTTCCTTTGTTGTACAACTTTTTGGTGTTCCTGGAATTTATCATTTCCTTTTTTTCCCCTTTAATATGCTTAGTTTTCTGAGAATCTATTGCTGCTTTTCCTCATGTCTCTGTATAACTTCTCAATATACTTATCATTAATGTATTAGAATTTTAGTAGTTTGATTTTTTTTTTTTTCCCCTTGGAAAACTTCTTGGAACGCAGTCTTGGGTTGCACTTTGAACGGGTTGCTTTCTAGGCCTGGTGCAGTGCTGTCATCCTCCTTGCTTTGTGTGTGTGTGTGTGTGTGTGTGTGTGTGTGTGTGTGTGTGTGTAATCTCTTGTTTTGGTAAAATATAACCTCCAGAATTCTTGTAACTTACCTTACAGTTTATTGATACTTGAGGTATAAAAATTTCAGATTGGAAATAATTTTCTCCTCAAAATCCTGAGGGCCTTACCCCACTGTTTTATAACTCCCAGTGTTATTGTGAAGTCCAGTATCATTTTTCTTCATAATTTCTCTCTGAAACCTTTTAGAATCTTTTCTTTCCCCCTTTATGTTCTGAAATTTCTCAATGATTGGCCTTGATGTTGGTCTTTTCTCATTCATTGTGCTAGGCTTTATATTCTTCAGGAAATTTTCCCGTGTTGTTTCTTTGATAATGTTCTTGTCTTTGTATTCTGTGTTTTTCTGGAATTCCTATGAATGGGATGTTGGACCTCCTGGATTAAATTCCTTATTCTTTTTCTCACTGATCCTCCCATTGTTGTTCTTTCTGGGCCTCTTACCTATTTCCTTTTAATCCTTATATGGAACTTTTTATTTGATCTTATTTTTAATTTCCAAGAACTTCTACTTACGCTCTAATTTTGTCCATTTTTGTCATATCCTTTTCTTGTTTTATGGGTGTAATTTTTTAATCCAAAGGTATTCATTTATTTGAAGTTTTCTTTTGATCTCCTTGTGTTTTCAGCGTTCTTTTCATGTTGAGGCTTTTCTTAAATGCCTACTGATATTTAGCTATTCAACCTTATTTAAAAGCAGGGCACTAAACAGCAGGTTAGAAGATCTGCATGTTGTGGAGTAGGTATTGCTGACTGGCCGTCATCGTGATTTATTTAATCTAGTTGTTTTCCCTGGGAGGCCTCCAGATGTCAGGATAGACAGATTGTCTCTCTGAGACTTCTCAGGGTCTCCAGAGAAGATCTTCCACTCTTCCACCTGTATGCTATAAACTTGGTTGGCAGCCTTCTGGGAGCCAGGGGAGAGGGTAGGTTCTACCATCCAGTAGGTGAACTTTCACTCAGTCTTTCTGTTTTTGGTCTAGTACTGTGCTGTCCAATATAGTAGCTACTAGCCATATGTAGCTACTATTGGCTATCAAATAGCTACTATTTAAATTTAAATTAATTAAAATTAAATGCAATAAAAAAAATCCAGCTTCTCTTTAGCACTAGCCATGTTTCAAACGCTCAGTAGGCCACACGTGGATAGTGGCTACTGTACAGCACAGTTATAGAACTTTTCCATCATCAGAGAAAGTTCTTTTGGGCAGCACTGGTCTAGTGTCTTCCCCTGACACTCTGCTGTGCTTTGTGGTATCCATGCTTGGTACCTCTCTGGTTCATTTCCTCCAAGGACTGTGATTCTGTATCTGGGGGGTCAGGAAGAGGGAGTCACGTGCATGGGCAGGGTGTGAGTAAGATCGGGAGTCAGGTTGTTCCTTATACTGGCTTCAAGTCATTCAGTTTTCAGTATCTTGCCTCATCCTTGATTTATGTGGTACTCGATGCCTCCAGTTCCTGAACTTCTCCTGGATTCTGAAAGGCATATCATCTTGCCTTTTTCCCCTGTAGGCGCTTAGATTTCAGTTTATTCAGTCTTGCTAAGTCCATTACCATTCCTCCATCCATTTTCATACATTCTTGCTGACATCTCTTGATTGTTCTCTTGTCTCCTCCTCCATTCTCTTCATCTTTGTGGGTTTATGGGGTTATTTTTCCCCCCTTTGGTGTTTCCTTTTTTTGTTTGTTTGTTTGTTTTTTGTTTTTCTTGCTGTAAGCAGGCCTCTCACCGCTGCAGCCTCTCCCGTTGCAGAGCACAGGCTCCGGACGCGCAGGCCCAGCAGCCATGGCCCACGGGCCCAGCTGCTCTGCGGCATGCGGGATCCTCCCGGACCGGGCACGAACCCACGTCCCCTGCATCTGCAGGCGGACTCTCAACCACTGCGCCACCAAGGAAGCCCCTGGTGTTTCCTTTTTTTTAATTAAATTCATTTACTACAGTTTTAGTGGAGTTTTAGGGAGCAGAAATAAACCCATGCTCAATTCATCAAGTTTATGCTTTTTAAACATGTGTCTAAAGCTATTGAATTCGTGGTAGATTACGTTCTTTTGTGTCGTTTAGGTGGATAGAAGGCTTCGGTCTATTAGGTCCTTCACTGATGAATATGAACATGAGAGACAGGCATTAGTGAAATATTTGAATACATTATTTGAACTATTTCATGTTAAATTTTTTCTTTTAATGGATGCCCTTTAGTGGAAATAATCCCATCCAAATGTGTTTTAATGAAAATGTGTTTCTTACGATGTTTGGTCTTAAAATGTTGTGATTAATATTATAACATGTAAACATATATAACCTTTTTTTCTTTTGAGGTAACTCACTGAAGGGGGGCTTTTATTGGCTTGGCTTTGCATTTATATCACTCCAGAATGTTCTTTATTCTTTCATTGCTTGAAAAAATATTAAGGATTCCATACATTCCCCCTGTACTATCTTTTTGAAATAGCATGTATTCTGCTTTGTTCTTTCAAGAGGTACTGTGAAAGAAGCCTGAAGCTTCTCTAGTTGTGTATAAATAAAAATAAGTACAAATTTGAATAGATTTTCATTACTGCACCTCTGCAGTGCAGTAAGAGGTATGCATTTAATAATGGGAGCTATACTGATGATACGAGAATTACTGCTTCCTTCTGCTTTCTGAAGGTGAAGGCATATTATATCACACGCATTGCTTTTAGATTATGAACAGAAGGGGAAACTCCAGGTGTGAAGGCAACTATATAGCAAATCCCTAATGTTTAAGATGATATAAAATAATTGACATTTTGTATAAATTATGTATAATCTTGTCTGTGTAAACACATTTAATGTTTAGCTTTGGTTATCTGTGTCACACCTTTCTCTGGTTATTGTGACTGATCATGAGAAGCAATTGAAGTAGATTGATTGAAGAATGTTTGGGCTGGAAGGATTGTAGACATCTTTTGCTTTGACTCCTTCTTTGTGCAGGTGAAGGAACTGAAGCCCACAGGTGCCAGAGGTAGTTTGACTTGCATACCTGGGTCCAGGGCTCTTTCTGTTACAGCACGTGACTCTATCCTCTACATTGTAGATCTTATTACAAAAAATTTATCAGATTTCAGGAGTTTTGGTCTTGTTTTTGTTGGCTAAATTAAATAAAGTTTGAAAGTATCATACTAATGTGGCACAGGTTCTATTATTAGTTTCATTTTCAGATTAGGAAAAAAGCTAGGAGAGATAAACCAGGGTCACACAATATTAAAAGTCAGAGCCAGAATTTCAGTCCATAGTTATCTGACTCCAGAAGTTAAGCTTTCTGCTGCTTTCCCAGGACCACAACACCCCTGTCCTAAAAAGCAGCTTTTTATTTTTTCTCCTGAGTACCAGGGACTTTTTATAGTCCTATATATACAGTATTTTTTCTTTCATTTTTGATCACTTTTTATGAATAGGTAATACCTATGTAGTTTAAAAATAAATTTTACATATATACTTGCATGTATACATATATGTGTGCATGTGTGTGTGTGTGTGTAAGTAAAAGCTAAGCCTTGAAAAATTTCCCACTCATCCCCTGTTCCAGTTAGTGCTGTGCTAGAGCCTGGTTATACCAACTTGGGAGAGCTGAGTGTGTGCATCTCCTATCAACTTTACATTCAGTGAAAGCTTGAAAGTAGCGATCATGGGAGTACTTAACCATAGATATTGGCAAACACTACAAATTAGGGTTTTTTTTTTCCCTTTGGAGAGCTGGTTTACCAGCACATCACTATTTATCCCCACCACTATTAGTTTTTAATGGGTCCTTCCAGCATATCTTTATGCATATATAAAGCAAAGTCCTCACACTTTGTTCTTTTTTAAGAGTGTTTTAGCTATTCTGTATCCCTTGTAATTCCATATGAATTTTAGAATCAGCTTATCAATTTCTATCAATACAAAGAAGTCAGCTGGGATTCTGACAGGGATTATGTTTAATCTTAGTTCAGTTTGGGTAATGTTGTCATCTTAACAATAATAAGTATTCCAGTCCATGAACATAGGATGTTTTCTATTCATTTAGATCTTTAATTTCTTTCAACAATATTTCATAGTTCTCAGAGTGTAAAATCTGCATTTCCTTTGTTAAATTTATTCCTAAGCATTTTATTCTTTTTGGTGCTATTATAAATGGAATTGTTTTCTTAATTTCATTTTTGGATTGTTCTTTGCAAGTGTACAGCAATACAATTGGTTTTTGTCTGTTGATCATGTATCCTGCAACCTTGCTGAACTTGCTTATTATTTCTAAAAAATTTCTAATGGATTCATGGATTCCTTAGGATTTTCTACATACAGGATCATGTCATCTGCAACATAGAGATAGTTTTACTTCTTCCTTTCCAATCTGAATTCCTTTTATTTCTTTTTCTTTCCTAATGCTTGGGCTAGAAGCTCTAGTATAGTATTGAATTGAAGTGGTGAGAGTGGATATCCTTCTGTTTCTGATCTTAGAGGGAACACATCGAGTTTTCACTATTAAGCATGATATTATGTATAGGTTTTTCATAGATGCCTTTTATCCGCTTGAGGAAGTTCCCTTCTGTTTCTAGTTTGTTGAGTGTTTTTTATCATGAAACGGTTTTAGATTTTTGTCAAATGCTTTTTCTGTATTTATGGGGATGATCATATGATTTTTAAAAATTCCATTGATATCGTTTGCATTAATTAATTTTTAGACGTTAAATCAACTTTGTGTTCCTGGGATAAGTCCAACTTGGTCATGGTGTTTAATTCTTTTTATATGTTGCTGGATTCAGTTTGCTAGTACTTCGTTGAGGATATTTGTATCCATATTTATAAGATAAATTGGTCTGTAGTTTCATTTTCTTGTGATGCCTTTGTCTGACTTGTGCTTATTCTTGTCAACATGTTGTTTTACCTTAGCTGATGGCAGCATTAGCTGCTGTTGGGCCTCCTAATCCACGGGCAGATCCAGAATGCTGCAGTATTCTGCATGGTCTTGTTGCAGCAGTGGAAACCCTCTGTAAAATTACCGAATACCAACATGAGGCTCGTACTCTACTAATGGAGAATGCAGAACGTGTTGGAAATAGAGGACGAATAATTTGCATTACTAATGCAAAAAGGTGAGACATTAATCACAGTAATTCTTTCACTGAGGAAATTTTAATATCCTATTGTAGTTTTTATTAAAAAAAAAGCAGGGGCAACATGTTAGCATTTAAGGATATCACATGTGGCCTTTCTAATGTCGAAACTGTGTTTATCCAGTTCTAAAATATCCAATTCATCTCATTGAAAGCTGTTTAGATTGTTATCACGTAGGTCGATTTGACTTTTTTTCCTCACTAGTTTTTCATTCAATTGGTTGGTTGGTATTGTGAATGAGCACACTACAGACAGTCCTTACTGAAGTAATTTTAAGTGCCTATAACAAGATACTACAGCTGAATAGTGTGTTTAATTCTTTCTCTTACTATTTATTTACTTAAGTTGGTTTATCTTTTTTATGCCATAGTGATAGTCATGTGCGAATGCTTGAGGACTGTGTCCAGGAAACAATTCATGAACATAACAAGCTTGCTGCAAATTCAGATCAGTGAGTATAATCCATAAATGGAATAAATATTCCATGTTATAGTCATATTTATTTCATTATAATTATTCCAATAATTTTACTGGTAATTGGTACCATTCCCTTGAATTCTCTGCTGGCTCTACAAATTAGTCAAAAACGTATGTTCGATCAGAAACTTCTTGTCCCATTTTCCCTTTAAGTTTAAAATTTTACTTTTTGCTCACCGGAAAGGTGAGCAGAAGGATAAAATAATACATGAATTTATAATGCATATTTTTTTGATGACTTGTTCTCATACTCTGTATTACAAATCTATAAAATGAGCAAATCATTGGTGGCATTATTCAGTATGTACCAAATCAAAACATAATTAATTATATTGTCTGAATTTTTTAAAAAGAAAAAAGCCACTAAAGATATGTTTGGGACAATTGCTGCGAGGAGTCTATATTAGATCGAGCTACTATTAATTTTCTAGGTGGAGTACTGTTATTATTGTCAACGAGTAGGATTATTCTCACTAGGAGAAGGAAGCATGCTGAGGTATTTAGGAAAGAAATATCATTTCCTCTGCAACTTACTCCCAAATGACTTAGTAAAAAAATAAAAGAATGTACATCTATTTAGGCATTTATAGTGAAAACAAGTGTAGCTAACAGCTAATTAGCTAATCTATGTTAAGGATATATGGGTGTTCATTGAATAGTACTTTTCTTTCAATTTTTCTGTAGGTTTGGAAATTTTAAAATAAAAAGTTGGCTCACAGATATAGAGAACAAACTAGTAGTTACCAGTGGAGAGAGGGAAGGGGAGAGGGGCAAGATAGGGGTAGGAATTAAAACTACTATGTATAAAATAAATAAGCTATAAGGATATATTGTACAACATGGGGAATATAGCCAGTATTTTTTAGTAACTATAAATGGAGTATAACCTTTAAAAATTGTGAACCGCTGTCATATATCTGAAACTTTTATTATTGTACATCAGCTGTACCTCAATTTAAAAAAAGAAATAAAATGGAGGGGGCAAAAATAAATAAAATAAAAAGTTGGGGGTAACTTTTTAGTATTACAAATTCTGTATTCTTGGAAATAACTGATTATAGGTAATATAATTTGTTCTTGAAAAACACTAGTAAAAGGGGAATTAATACACAATATATTCATTTTCTCTGTGGCAGCTATCTATTGAAAATTATACCAGAGTATAAGAATTTTCCCTTTATTTTATCCTTCGAATACACAAAATGATCATTTTTGCATTTGAATTAAACTCATATAAATTATTCATTAAATGTTCATACAAGTACAGCAGTTATGCAGTCTTTCTGAATATTTAGCTTTTATGTTAATGGTAGTATCTGATTATAGAGACACACTGTTTTAGTATATAAACCTTTTTTATAGTTTACCTGCCTGAATTCTTTACATAGTATGTAGTCTTATATTCTAAGTGAAAAGTTTGTCTTTAAGTCTCATGCAGATTCAGAAGTGTGAGCTAGTCTTGATCCATACCTACCCAGTTGGTGAAGACAGCCTTGTATCTGATCGTCCTAAAAAAGAGGTAAGTGCAGAAGTAATGGAAGAAGAGATCATTGTTAATTATTAATAATAAATGCTGAGAAGGTTTAGCATAAGAATGATCAGGTTGCCACCATTTTCTGATACAAAAATATTTAGAGTTTTGAAAGCAACCTGTATGGCAAAGTACCTAGATTAGTTCTTTAATTGTAGATTTTGAAAGTATTTTGTTATGTTTGCCTGTTGATGTTTATTTTAAATAACTGCGTTCTCAAACCATACACAATTTGTATTGTTCCTCAAATTTCAGTTACTGTAATGGATTTCAATTGCTTTAATGACTTCTTACTCTGTAGAACTGTTTTTCTCCTCATTAGGAAAACAATACACTCTTTAATCAAAATACACTCCTATAACAAAGAAATTAACTTTACCTATCCAGAGGGGTAAAAGACTAATTTCCAACCTTGGTTTTACTTTTCAAATAAATTTGAACAATTTTAAAGGAAGAGATGAGTCTGTTGATTGTTAAATGGATTCACGTCACATAATATTCTCCATTGGCGGTCTGTGTTTAGAAATACAGATATGTGTGTTTGTATAACTATATTAAATGTGTATGTTCTTATTTTTGTTTTTTAGTTAGCATTACTTAATATAAACATGAAGTATTAACTTAGATAATGATTTTTTTTATAGCTGATTTTGTTTTAGGTCATTATCTCTATCATTGTGTTTTATGTGGTTTCCAGTGTGAGCCCAGTTTTTGTTAACTTTTTTCTGACTCTTGGTAACATGACATTATATTGGCTTTACTTTGAGATAAGTAAGTAATTTACTTACAATAAATACTATTACCCTGGAATGAGTAAAATTTTGTTACCTTGTTATAAGTAACTTTTGGCTGCCTTATACATTTCTTGGTGACAAAATATGATGATTGTAGTGATTTTCATTCTTTGTAATAAGTAGTAGTATCTGCAGAGGTTTGTCCTCTCCACAAAATTAATTACTTTTTCTACAGTATTTCTGTGGGGCACTTCAAATCAATTTTGCATATAGATAAATAGAAGTAAAAATGATAAATTAAAATATATATTTAAATCAAAGACTATTCTACGCTAAGTTTCATGAGGACAGGGATTTTGGCTGTTCACTGCTATATCCTCCAGTAGCTCACACAGTTTCTGGCAATTTATACAGTAAGTTCTCTTTAATACCTATCTGTTGAATGAATGAATGTATAAAAATATATTACTAAAATAATGATTATGGTTAATTTATGGACCTTTTCCCCCCTAAATTCTCACAAGTAAAAGTACTTAATTTTCATGGGTTGAAGTAAAATATTTAGCACTAAGTTAAAATGTATTAAAGTTTTGTGGGTTTTTTTTTTTTCATACCTTTCTATAGTTGTCCCCTGTTTTAACCAGTGAAGTTCATAGTGTTCGTGCAGGACGGCATCTTGCTACCAAATTAAATATTTTAGTACAGCAGCATTTCGACTTGGCTTCAACTACTATTACAAATATTCCAATGAAGGTAGGCAGTTCTTTTTGTTGCTATTTTGAAAGCTCTGCTTTGCTTTTTAAATATTTATATGTATTATTTATTTTAATGAACCTTAACTTTTTCTTCCCATATCATATTTTCTGTTTTGCTAGCACACATTCAGTGTCTTTGACCAGGTTAGTAAATAATGAAAAGCAACAAGAAAGGATCACAGAACAAAGTGCTGTATTTTTTTTCCTAATAAGAACATTCTCTATCAGCTTTTTTGTTTTTAATTTTGTTCTCATTACTTTCATCAAAATATAATTTCTATCTGAAGTGATTACTTTTTCTGTGATTCTTTTCCCGACAGTTGTTATTAGATTTTACTCACTTTGTGTGTTCTAGTAGATCTTTTCTTTCTTATATTTTTGTTCTTGCCTACCCAGTATAAAGGTGTTTGTAACTAATAGGTCTAACTAGGGAAAAATAGTTTATAGTTTTAAACAAGTTTATGATTCTAGCTGAAAAACAGATGAGTCTTATGATTTTACTAATGGATTTTCTTAGGAATCTGTTACTGTCTTGTCATTTTCATTATGTTATTTAGTTGCCTAAGATCAGCACAATGCCTGGGCCATAGAAAGCTTCAAATGAATTTTTACTGAGGGGAGTTACATTTAATTGTATTGATTATATTTACAAATATAAAGTAGCCAGTATATCTAAAAATTTAAATTAGCTTTCTCATAAGCCCAGTTTCATTTTTTTGGCCACCACATGATGAAAACTAAATTGCATGAGAAATGTAATCTTTTCATTATTAATTTCCTCCTTATACCACTGGCTGGCTCTTTAATAGAAATTATAGCCTTAACCAATAGAACAGTTTAGGTGAGGCAGCAGTGAACAACTAAACTAGCATGATAGATGTATTTTAATATAATTTCATGAGTTATAAGAAAAATACTCTGAGGGTGACAGATACCTTGCTTTTTAAATTTGACCATAGTTGTGTGCTACTGGTGTGGCTCCTCAGTCTTTGTCTTTTTCTTGTAAATAGATAATGTTGAAGTTTCTATTTACTGTTTAGTGAGGACAAGTTACTAAACTTGTTTATTAGTCTGTATTTGCTATTTTATATAATTGGTGCTTGCTAATGTACTATAGGTATTTAAAGATGCTATTTCCTCCTTCAATCAACTATTTTACATTGAGTAAACTATTTCAATTACATCGTATTTGTGTATAAAAAGTATTGGCAGGACAATGCATTCAGAGTAAAAAAATTTCTAAAATTTCTAGATGAACCATCTATGTTAATTCTGACATAACATAAGAAAAATCACTACTTTATTACTGATATGTAGCCAGTAGTTTTTTAATATCGTTTACATTGCTGTGGAAAATTATTGCATCTTTAAATAGATTAATTACTGAGCAAACTGTCCCCTTATTATAGCTAATTATTGTTGGGTATATTTGATCTCACTTTAAGCAAAATGAATAATTACTTCATTGTTTTAAAAACAAAACCAAGTTATTTTAAATTTTGCTTTAAGGAAGAACAACATGCTAACACATCTGCCAATTACGATGTGGAGCTACTTCATCACAAAGATGCACATGTAGATTTTCTGAAAAGTGGTAAGTAAGAGACGTTGGAAAATACTATTTTGTAAGATCTAACATATGAAAGCATATTAACAGCTTTGAGAAGTTCTTGAGTAAATAAACCTGATTGACTTTAGTTCATCCCGTTCCAAACTTACCTGTCAATATCACCCATTAATGGCCATGGAACTAGTGTTCTATTGAATTTACTTTGGGAAAGACTAGGCTAATGGAACAAATACAGACATACCTCATTTTATCATGCTTTGCTTTATTGTGCTTCACGGATATTGCCTTTTTTTACAAATTGAATGTTTGTGGCAACCTGGGTTGAGCAAATCTTTGGCGAAATTTTTTCAGTAGCATTTGCTCACTTCATGTCTCTGTGTCACATTTTGGTAATTCTCGCAGTATGTCAGACTTTTTCGTCATTATTTTTGTTATGGTGATCTGTGATCGATGATCTTTGATGTTGCTCTTGTAAATTGTTTTGGGGTGCCACAAACTGTACCCATATAAGACAGAGAACTTATTCCATAAATGTTGTGTGTGTTCTCACTGCTCCACTGACTGCCTATTCCCCATCTCTTTCCCTCTCCTTGGGCCTCCCTATTCCCTGAGACACAACAATATTGAAATTAGTCCAGTTAATAACTCTACAGTGGCCTCTAAGAAAGGAAGAGTTGCACATCTCTCACTGTATTTTTTTTCATGGAAAGGCATTTTATTTTAAATATAGCAGTGTGTACATGTCAATCCCAAACTCCCAATCTATCCCTCCCCCTCTCCCTTCCCCCCTGATAACCATAAGTTCATTCTCTAAGTCTTGAGTCTGTTTCTGCTTTGTAAATAAGTTCATTCGTATCATTTTTTTAGATTCCACATATAAGTGATATCATATGATATTCATTTTTCTCTGTCTCACTTCACTTAGTATGGTAATCTCCAGGTCCATCCATGTTGCTGCAAATGGCATTATTTCATTCTTTTTAATGGCTGAGTAATATTCCATGGTATATATGTACCACATCTTCTTTATCCATTCTTCTGTCACTGGACATTTAGGTTGCTTCCATGTCCTGGCTATTATAATTAGAGCTGCAATGAACATTTTGGTACATGACTCTTTTTGAATTATGGTTTTCTCAGGGTATATGCCCAATATGGTGGGCATTGCTGGGTCGTATGGTAGTTCTATTTTTAGTTCTTTAAGGAACCTCCATACTGTTCTCCATAGTGGCTGTATCAATTTACGTTTCTACCAACAGTGCAAGAGGGTTCCCTTTTCTCCACACCCTCTCCAGCATTTATTGTTTGCAAGTTTTTTTGATGATGGCCATTCTGACCAGTGTGAGGTGATATCTCATTGCAGTTTTGATTTGCATTTCTCTAGTAATTAGTGATGTTGAGCATCTTTTCATATGCCTGTTGGCCAGCTGAAGCTATGTCTTCTTTGGAGAAATATCTCTAGGTCTTCTGCCCATTTTTTGATTGGGTTGTTGTTTTTTTTGATACTGAGCTGCATGAGCTGTTTGTAAATTTTGGAGACTAATCCCTTGTTGGGTCGCATTATTTGCAAATATTTTCTCCCATTCTGTTGGTTGTCTTTTCGTTTTGTTTACGGTTTCCTTTGCTGTGAAACGTCTCTCACTTTAAATCAAAAGTTAGAAATGATTAAGCTTAGTGAGGATGGCATGTCGAAAAGCCAGGATAGACTGAAAGCGAGGCCTCTTGCACCAAACAGTTAGCCAAGTTGTGAATGCAAAGGAAAAATTCTTGAAGGAAATTAAAAGTGCTACTTCAGTGAACACACAAATGATAAGAAAGTGAAACAGCCTTATTGCTGATATAGAGGAAGTTATAGTGGTCTGGGTAGAAGATCAAACCAGCCACAACATTCTCTCAAGCCAAAGCCTCGTCCACAGCAAAGCCCTAACTCTCTTCAATTCTCTGAAGGCTGAAAGAGGTGAGGAAGGTACAGAATAAAAGTTTGAAGCCAGCAGAGGATGGTTCATGATGTTTAAGGAAAGAAACTGTCTCCATAACATACAAGTGCAAGGTGAAGCAGCAAGTGCTGATATAGAAGCTGCAGCAAGTTATCCAGAAGATCTAGGTCAGATAATTCATGAAGGTGGCTGCACTAAACAGATTTTCAGTGTGGATGAAACAGCCTTCTATTGGAAGAAGATGTCATCTAGGACTTTGATGGCTAGAGAGGAGAAGTCAGTGCCTGACTTCAAAGCTTCAAAGGACAGGGTGACACTCTTATTAGGGGCTAATGCAGCTGGTAACTTTAAGTTGAAGCCAAAGCTTATTTACCCTTCTGAAATTCCTAGGACCCTTAAGAATTACACTAAATCTACTCCACCTGTGCTCTATCAGTACAACAACAAAGCCTGGATAACAGCACATCTGTTGACAACATGGTTTACTGATTATTTTAAGCCTACGATTTAGCCTACTGCTCAGAAAAAAAGGTTTCTTTCAAAATATTACTGCTCATTGACAGTACACCTGGTCACTCAAGAGCTCTGATGGAGACATACAATGAGATTAATGTTGTTTTCTTGCCTGCTAACACAACATCCTTTCCACAGCACATGGATCAAGGAGTAATTTTGACTTTCAGGTCTTACTATTTAAGAAATAGATTTCATAAAGCTGTAACTGCCATAGGTAGTGATTCCTCTGATGGATCTTGGCAAAGAAAGTTGAAAACCTTCTGGAAAGGATTCACCATTCTGGATACTGTTAAGAACATTTGTTTTTTATGGGAAGAGGTCAAAATATCAACGTTAACATGAGTTTGGAAGAAGTTGATTCCAACCCTCTTGGATGACCTTGAGGGGTTTAAGACTTCAGTGTTCATTATTATTTTAACATCTGTTTACTCTGAACTCCATTAAGGCAAAAAGTGCTCACTGTTACATCTTCTTATATATTTACCTTATAGATTCCTCATTTTATATTTCTTCTAATAAATTTATTGGGATTCAGTACAACGAGTTGTACATTTTAGATTCCTGAAGCTTTCTACATAACCATGTTATTTTATCATTTAATGGTGTCAGAGGGTAGCAGTTGTAGATTCTTAAAATTTTAAAAAATTTGCTGTTGATTTTTAGTGTAGTGACTGAAATGATTAAATTAATTAATGAGAAATTTGGAGGAAAACAAAGTACTTATTTTAATAATAACTCATATCCAAATTCAATTTGGTATTTTTCTAGGAGACTTGCTAAAAAAAGATGTGCTCCCAGAGGTATTTTCTCTTATAGACCTTAAACTCTTGGAAATCTTGTCAAACATTTGAAGTTTGTGATTATTTAGTAATGTTATTATTTCTCTAACTTATTTTTAAAGGTGATAACCACTTAAGTGGAAGCAGTAGAGAAGGCTCATTTAAAGAAACAATAACATTAAAGTGGTGCACACCAAGGACAAATAACATTGGTAGGTATTTAAAAATAATTGAAAGAGAAAAGAATAATCAAAAGATTCTTTAAGTATTGTGTAGTGACTATTTGTTTCTTTTTGAATTTTTGTTTTTCATTGTTTTAGAGGATCAAGGAACAAGCTTTTGTTTTTGCTTGTTTTCCCTCTTTTAATTGTGGAAATATTTCTTTATATTCTTTCAAATGAGTGTTTTCTTCTGTTTCAGAATTACACTATTGCACTGGCGCTTATCGAATTTCACCCGTAGATGTAAATAGTAGACCTTCCTCCTGCCTTACTAATTTTCTTCTAAATGGTAACTTTCATCATTTAATTGTTTTGACTGAGATTATGACAAGTGAAATCATTAGTGAGAATATGTGAAAATGTGAATTCTCGAAAAGCTGTTTTCTTCAATATAGTCTAACCATTTTATTTCCCAAAGCTGTTTTAAATTTATATAATGGTAAATACCCTTTAACAGTTTTACTAATGTTTAAACATAAGTTGACTTTGTCTTTCAGACTATTGTATCTAAGTAAATTTACTTAATATATTTTTTAGAATTTTTATTTTAAAAATTTGACATTTAGAGTCTAAGTTGATTTTTTTTGGAAGATAAAATAATATAGACTTGTTTATCTTGGCCTATTGAATTTTAAATTGCAAAATATATATGGAATTATTTCTCTTTAAACACTATATCCTTTTTTTTTTTTTTTTTTTTTCTTTTTGCGGTATGCGGGCCTCTCACTGTTGCGGCCTCTCCCGTTGCGGAGCACAGGCTCCGGATGCGCAGGCCCAGCGGCCATGGCTCACGGGCCCAGCCGCTCCGCGGCATATGGGATCCTCCCAGACCGGGGCACGAACCCGTATCCCCTGCATCGGCAGGCGGACTCTCAACCACTGCGCCACCAGGGAGGCCCAACACTATATCTTTATTATAAATAAACATCTTATTTTCAGTAATATACCATATTATTCTTACAGGTATGACTTTAAATCTGATGTTTCCTTGTGTAAAAAATTTTTTTAAAAATTATTGAATTCCATTTGCTAAATCTAAATTCTGATGGCTCCTCTGATGATTCTTATAATAACTAGGTTTTGGAACCACAGTTGTAAAGAGTTACTCTGCCTTTAGCATAAGGTTAATTTCATTGTTATATTAAGCACAGTTTGATTATCAGATTATGTAATGTTCAGATTAAATAACATTTGGTCATGTAAAGTAGCAAGTAGTTAAAATAACAGTGCCAATAAGGAGGTATGGTAGAAGTGAATTGAGACTTGCTTTCTCCCCCAAATGGTTTGTAGCTTTGATAACCTAAGGGTTATATAAGAGTTGTCCCACTTTTCTTCTTGATGTCCAGGAGAAAAATTTTGTATGAACTTGTAATTGAATGAATAATATAACCAAACACTGTACTTACTTTGGAAAACTGTGTAACTATGTAAGCTTGGAGAAGCAAAGAGAAAGCTAAGGCTAGAATTCAGATTTTTAGGACTTGATATGCAGATACACTCAATTAGCAATGCTGGTTAAAATATGAAGAGCAATAAATAAAATGAAAAATCTAGACATAAATCTTAAGGGAAGAACTAAGAGCCCTTGGGATTTCATTACTGATAGAGTAATCTTGTTTTTGACAGGTCGTTCTGTTTTATTGGAACAACCACGAAAGTCAGGTTCCAAAGTCATTAGTCATATGCTTAGTAGCCATGGAGGAGAGATTTTTTTGCACGTCCTTAGCAGTTCTCGATCCATTCTAGAAGATCCGCCTTCAATTAGTGAAGGATGTGGAGGAAGAGTTACAGACTACCGGATTACAGTAAGACTCTAATATCTATAAATTTTGAGTCTGTCATTCAGCAAGTACATAGAGTACCTATTATATGCTAAGATCTGTGGCAAAAAGAAGTTTAGAGACGTTGGTTTTTTATTATTGTTTTAATTAGGTGAATTTCCTGCAGTACTTGCTCAAAAGAGCCGTTTATCACTATGTTGTCTTCCTTACATACTCAGTGTATGCTGAGAAGTATCTGAATAGCATTGACACACACTGGAATTATAGGAGAGAATGGAAGTTGATTCGAACTAATATTTTAGGTGGAATTTTATTTCCAGTAACTTAAGTGCCAAGCATAAACATTTGAAAGTTTGGATTCTGCTACTTTGAAATTACACTATAAATTTTTATATTATTGAGAGGTGCATACAAGGAAATTTTATCTATTTTTGGTAGAAATTGAATTGTTCAGATTTGAATTTTTCACTCTTCCACCCCTCTTTGATATTTCATGGCTGTCTACTTTTTAAGGTGGTTTTAAAAATTAAATGTGAATGATGTATATGAATATACTTTGTAAACCACAAAGTGTTTTGTACTGTAATTGTTTTTGATTAGGCTTTCATTTTTATTTTTACATAATTTTTTAAATAAGGAGAAAGCTAGTAAGTATTCATTGTAGAAAATTTAGAAAATGTAGATTCTTTTTATAAAAAAGCAAAAACAAAGACTATCAATTACCTGTAATTCCATCATTCAAAGATAACCACTGTTAACATTTTGATGTTGTATTAAGGTAATTTTT
This sequence comes from Mesoplodon mirus, assembly GCF_964341445.2. NCBI lineage: Eukaryota > Metazoa > Chordata > Mammalia > Artiodactyla > Ziphiidae > Mesoplodon > Mesoplodon mirus. The sequence goes on from NC_138987.1 coordinate 80,929,739, forward strand.
AAGCAAAATGGTATTCTAATGTGATGAACTTATTCCTTTATCTGCATATAATAGAAAAGAGTTAAATTATAGAAGTGAAGAAAAATGAGTGTTTTTTAAAAGTGGAAAGAACCATGAATGTTTTAATGTTTGAAGCTTTCTTCATCTCCGTTGAATAAAGGCTGATAGGTTTCATGTTCAAAAAGAAAGGAAGAAATTAGTGTGTGGAGGGCGGGCTGTTAGAGAAAATGCTTTGTTGCATATCACAGGACAGAAGACCTCAGGGGAACAGACTGTTACATGTAATCCGTACTGAAACATTAGAAAATAGTTTCTAATTTTATCTTATTTGGTTATCATTAGGATTTTGGTGAATTTATGAGGGAAAACAGATTAACTCCTTTTCTAGACCCCAGATATAAAATCGATGGAAGTCTTGAGATTCCTTTGGAACGAGCAAAAGATCAGTTAGAAAAACACACCCGTTACTGGCCTATGATTATTTCACAGACCACCATCTTTAACATGCAAGCGGTAAGTGTTAAATAGTTTCAGTTTTTCTTCTAGATTAGTTATATATTGTTTACAAATAACATTTATCAAGCAAAGAATGAAATATAAGAGTTTGCTACAGTTAAAGAATTAGTAATAGAAAATGGAAGTGATGGTTATAGATTAGCTCTCCATGGTGAGGTTTAAAATCAATTCAAGTACTGTTTAGATGCTTCGATACTTATTTTTCATGACAGATTTTCTTTTTCTTTCTTTTTTTTTTTTTAAATCTAACAGGTAGTTCCATTAGCCAGTGTTATTGTGAAAGAATCTTTGACAGAAGAAGATGTGTTAAACTGTCAAAAAACAATATACAACTTAGTCGATATGGAAAGAAAAAATGATCCTCTACCTATTTCCACAGTTGGTACAAGAGGAAAAGGCCCTAAAAGGTAGGGTTTTTTTCTTTCTTTCTCGTATATCACATTTTCTTGATACTTACTGTTTTTTTGAGCTAACTTTTCCATATGTAAATTATATGTTTGGGGGTGTGTATATACACATACATATGATTAAGATGAAATGACATAAAATAGCAGAATTAGATACATTATCACTTAGAATTGCACCGTTGGAAGAGAAAGGAAACCCATGTTTAATTATTTCTTTTAACTTTATCAGTAACAAGTGACACGGGTATTATTTAAAGAGTATTTTGTAAGAACATTATTTTAAATCTTTACTTTAGAGATGAACAGTACCGTATCATGTGGAATGAGTTAGAAACGCTTGTCAGAGCCCATATCAACAATTCGGAGAAACATCAAAGAGTCTTGGAATGTCTAATGGCATGTAGGAGCAAACCCCCAGAAGAAGAAGAACGAAAGAAACGAGGAAGAAAAAGGGAGGACAAAGAGGACAAGTCAGAGAAAGCAGTGAAAGATTATGAACAGGAGAAATCTTGGCAAGATTCAGAGAGGTGATTTCTTAATTAAATTAACATAGCACTATGGTGCCTTTTGGCATATCCCATTCTACATGTACCGCATTTGAACATTCAGACCTTATTTATTAGTACTTCATTTAATATGTGTTTATTGTATTTTATAACTATTATTTTATCATTCTTCAAGTCTGGAAGGTCTTTCTTGGGCTTAAAGAGGTATGATTTTTTTTTTTACTATTGGGGCAAAGATAGTGTTTAATTTTTTTCCTAATTAACTTCTGAAAGTCATAATACATGATTTTTGGTATCAGTAGTTGTTTTTATGTGTTATGAACATCAAAGGCATAGTTTTATTTCTTTATTCAATGAATACTTATTAAAAGCCCATGATGTGCCGGTCATTTGGCATACGATCCCTGCCCTGGAAGAATGTACAGTGTTGTGTAGAGGTAGGCAAGTAAATGAGCGATTTACAGCAAAGTGTGGAAGATGCTATTATAAAAATAGGTATAGGAAACCCTTGAAAGCATGAAAGATCATAGTCCTATTCTGAAAACCTTCCTCAATAGTACACTCTTTTCCTCAGTTCATGATTTATATAGTGATGTCAGGGTTAAATTTGGAAAAAAACATAAAAAGTAATAAAGGTCTATAAATAAAAATATCATGACATATTATCAGTAGTTGGCTCTATCTTCTACCTCCTTGCCAGAAATGAGGCAGAGAACCAGGTAACTATTACAATGGCAATGTAGTCAGTCCTTAAAAACAGAACTTACTATGGAAAATTTGAAACTTAATCCAAGAGTAGAATAAAGAGTTACCTATTATCTACTTTTAAAAGTTAATCAATTCATGGCAGATCTCATTTCATATATATTCACATCCATTCCCCTCACCACTACCACCCTCCACCTCCCCCACCTGAATATTTTGAAGCTAATTCTGGAAAGTGTATTATTTCATTCATAAATAAGTAGGACACTTTTATTCCATTTGGCCTAGAGGTTCACTTCTGCCTTAGTGCTGCTGAGTTTCTGAAACAGAATTGTCTTGCTTTAAGAAGAGGGGGGAAAGAATATTCTCATTCAGATCCCACTGATCTTCAAGTATATGAAATTCAAAATAAGCTTGGAGTTAAGTTCCTACCTTAAGGAACATAAGTACATTTCCACATACATAAACCAGGGAACAAATGCTAGTAGATTTCTTAATCTTATTTGTAATTTGAAATAGTATTTTGTCTATATCTTCAGAAATTAAAATTGTGAAGTATCTTCCAAAGATCACATTATTTGGTTTTTTTTAAATTTTATTTTATTTTTTATACAGCAGGTTCTTATTAGTTACCTATTTTATACGTATTAGTGTATATATGTCAATCCCAATCTCCCAATTCATCACATCACCAACACCCCCCTGCCACTTTCCCACTTGGTGTCCATACATTTGTTCTCAGCATCAGTGTTTCAATTTCTGCCCTGCAAACTGGTTCATCTGTACCATTTTTCTAGGTTCCACATATATGCATTAATATACGATACTTGTTTTTCTCTTTCTGACTTACTTCACTCTGTATGAAAGTCTCTAGATCCATCCACATCTCTACAAATGACCCAGTTTCGTTCCTTTTATGGCTGAGTAATGTTCCATTGTATATATGTACCACATCTTTATCCATTCCTCTGTCATTGGGCACTTAGGTTGCTTCCATGACCTGGCTATTGTAAATAGTGCTCTAATGAACATTGGGGTGCATGTGTCTTTTTGAATTATGGTTTTCTCTGGATATATGCCCAGTAGTGGGATTTCTGGGTCGTATGGTAGTTCTATTTTTAGTTTTTTAAGGAACCTCCATACTGTTCTCCACAGTGGCTGTATCAATTTACATTCCCACCAACAGTGCAAGAGGGTTCCCTTATCTCCACACCCTCTCCAGCATTTGTTGTTTGTAGATTTTCTGATGATGCCCATTCTAACTGGTGTTAGGTGATACCTCATTGTGGTTTTGATTTGCATTTCTCTAATAATTGGTGATGTTGAGCAGCTTTTCATGTGCCTCTTGGCCATCTGTATATCTTCTTTGGAGAAATGTCTATTTAGGCCTTCTGCCCATTTTTGGATTGGGTTGTTTGTTTTTTTAATATTGAGCTGCATGAGCTGTTTATATATTTCGGAGATTAATCCTTTGTTCGTTGATTCATTTGCAAACATTTTCTCCCGTTCTGAGGGTTGTCTTTTTGTCTTGTTTGTAGTTTCCTTTGCTTTGCAAAAGCTTTTAAGTTTCATTAGGTCCCATTTGTTTATTTTTGTTTTTATTTCCATTACTCTAGGAGGTGGATCAAAAAAGATTGCTGTGATTTATGGCAAAGAGTGTTCTTCCTATGTTTTCCTTTGAGAGTTTTATACTGTCCGGTCTTACATTTAGGTTTCTAATCCATTTTGAGTTTATTTTTGTGTACAGTGTTAGGGAGTGTTCTAATTTCATTCTTTTACATTAGCTGTCCAGTTTTCCCAGCACCACTTATTGAAGAGACTGTCTTTTCTCCATTGTATATCCTTGCCTCCTTTGTCATAGATTAGTTGACCATAGGTGCGTGGGTTTATCTATGGGCTTTCTATCCTGTTCCAATGATCTATATTTCTGTTTTTGTGCCAGTACCTTATTGTCTTGATTACTGTAGCTTTGTTATAGTCTGAAGTCAGGGAGTCTGATTCCTCCAGATCTGTTTTTTTTCCATCAATACTGCTTTGACTATCCAGGGTCTTTTGTGTCTCCATACAAATTTTAAGATTTTTTTGTTCTAGTTCTGTAAAAATGCCATTGGTAATTTGATAGGGATTGTATTGAATCTATAGATTGCTTTGGGTAGTATAGTCATTTTCACAATATTGATTCTTCCAATCCAAGAACATGGTATATCTCTCCATCTGTTTGTATCATCTTTAATTTCTTTCATCAGTGTCTTACATTTTCTGCATACAGGTCTTTTGTCTCCGTAGGTAGGTTTATTCCTAGGTATTTTATTCTTTTTGTTGCAACAGAGATCACATTATTTCTGACCTTTAAAATTTCACCTTTATAAATTCTTCTTCATTTTCTTTTATAATTTTAGCCCCATTTTACAGCTGACTATGTTACTGAATTACTGCATTATAAGGAGGAAAAGGGAAACTTGTGTTTAAATTCGTTAAGTTCTCTTACCTGATTTTAATTTGAGGTATAGCTTCTGATTTGTTCCTAGGCTTATGTTGTGAGAGCCAGGTATCTTTTATTGATTGGTATGTAAAGTCTAGTTAAATTATTGAACCATTCAGATTTCTGAGAATTTAAACTTTTAAGTTTTTATTATTTGTCCCTCTGAAAGATTAAAAGGAATCTTAGAACGTGGAAAAGAAGAGTTGGCTGAAGCTGAGATTATCAAAGATTCACCTGATTCCCCAGAACCTCCAAATAAAAAGCCTCTTGTTGAGATGGATGAAACTCCACCAGTAGAAAAATCAAAAGGTAAGGTAGAACTGCGGTAACTATGTTTGTAAAAAGTTTTCCAGTTTAGTTCTGTTGTACAGTGTCCTTTTATGTTGTGTGTGAGGAAGAGCTACTCACTGCTCCTCATGTTGTTTAGGAGACCCTTTGTTCACAGCCTTGGAAAATATAGGCAGTAAATATATTTGTCAACTTTTTTTTTTAATTTTAGTTTATTTTTGGCTGCGTTGGGTCTTCATTGCTGTGCATGGGCTTTCTCTAGTTGCAGTGAGCGGGGGCCACCCTTCGTTGAAGTGCGCAGGCTTCCCATTGCGGTGGCTTCTCTTGTTGCGGAGCATGGGCCCTAGGTGCGTGGACCTCAGCAGTTGTGGCACACAGGCTCAGTAGTTGTTGCTCCCGGGCTTTAGAGCGCAGGCTCAGTAGTTGTGGCACATGGGCTTAGTTGCTCCGCGGCATGTGGGATCTTCCCAGACCAGGGCTCGAACCCCTGTCCCCTTCATTGGCAGGCGGATTTTTAACCACTGTGCCACCAGGGAAGTCCCATTTGTCAGCTTTAAAGGAAACATAGTGTCATAGCTTTATTAATGAAGCCTTTGGAAGATAAACACTTTTACTATAAAGTCTGTGGTTTAAGAAATTTTAATTACATAACCTTGAATCTGTGTATGTTCCTAACACTATACTAAGTGCTAGGCTATTGAGGACAGACTCTTTAAGCTGTTACTGAACTTAGGGAAGGATGTAATATCCCCATTTACTGATAAATTAAAATGTCTTATGAATGGGTTTCAGTAAAGGTATTACAAACAATATTTTTATTGTAATGCCTTTTATGTCTTAGTTATAGGCTGAAAAACTGAATTTCCTCTTGAGGAATTCTAGCAGTCAAAGATAGGATTTGGGTTTGGGAGTGCCTGAAATCACTTGAGGCTTTAGTTATCTTGAAGGTAAACTAAATTCAGTTCTTTCAGGGTAAATGGGAAATGGTATGACAAAGGACTGAGTTCTTACCACTGTGCCTTTACATAAGACCTCAGAGCTAGTTACAGTTATTGGCAGCTCATCCTAGGGAGAAGGTCGGATTGTTTGTTTTTTTTATATACTGTTGTTGTAATATATATTGTAATACATGTTAATATTGTCCAGTTCACTGATTTCTTTGAAATTGGAGGTAAGAGCGATCTTATCATATTTGTCTTTCAGGCATTTGCCCAGGGTACCTGGAAAATAATGGGATTTAAATAAATGTCTATTGGTAAATTATTCTATTACTCACATGCCACTGCTGATTAGGATGAGGTTAATTTAGGTTTAATCTAAACAGTGCTTCAACACTGTTTGGAAAATAGAACTCTAAAAATTATTATTTATAGTAGCAAAAAGTTGCAAGCAACTGAAACATGAATTAGCAAGAGAATGACTTAAATGATGGTGTGTCCGTAGGGTGGAATTTATAAAGCCCCAGAATAACTATTTTCACAAATACCCACTCTTTCCTCTTGCTAATGTATGTCATTCAGATTTTAACTTAAGTAACTACTTTTTCAGCAAAGACTTCCCTGAGGACCTCCTTTCACAATTAAGTCAGGTACTTCTCTGTGTTTCTATTGCATCCCATGATTAACACTATGGTAGCACTTAGAGTACTGCATTGACATTGCTGATTGATATGTTGCCTCTACTATTCGGCTGAAACATTTCAAAGGCAGGGGCTTTTAAAAATTTACTGTTGTAGGGCTTCCCTGGTGGCGCAGTGGTTGAGAGTCCGCCTGCCAAGGCAGGGGACACAGGTTCGTGCCCCGGTCCGGGAAGATCCCACATGCCGCAGAGCGGCTGAGCCCGTGAGCCATGGCCGCTGAGCCTGTGCGTCCAGAGCCTGTGCTCCGCAACGGGAGAGGCCACAACAGTGAGAGACCTGCGTACCGCAAAAAAACCCGACAAATTTACTCTCGTAAATTTTCACTACCACCCACTACAGTCCCTGGTTTATAGTAGAAGTTCAATTATTATTTGTTAAATGAAAAAATTAATGAATTAATGTATAATAAGTTAAATTTAAAATGCAGGTTACACAGCCATATATACCATGATGTTCACTTTATTTTAAAAGAAATTTTTATACACATATGCACTAGAGCATGTCACTTAGATGAAATATCAGCTATAATTCAATTAAATAGATCCCTGAAGCTTTTCACCCTAGAAACACTATATAGAGTGGCCCATAGGAGAAGCAACTTGATTGCAAATCACTGCCTGCCCTTGTAACTTTCCATTCAAGACTGGTACTTGCAACTTGTTTGTTTCTTTTTTCATTCTATTTTACAACCTAAGTCATATGTCTCTTCTGATCAGCAATTTGATATGAGTCTTTTGTTGTACCTCAGTTTCATCTGCTTTGGAAAATAACTTCCTAGGGCTCTCCAAAGTGAATTTTGTGCTTGCTGTGTAGTCTGCATGGAAGGTTAGGCTATTCCAAACATGCCCTATAGATTTGGTGAAAATCTGTTCACCTCTCTTTGTGTAATGCAATAATAGAAAAACCCAAATGTAATTTTATTGCTATAGATTGGCATTAAAAAAAATATGTATGGTTGTTAGAGCAGTAGTATTATCGGTGATTTATCCCCTCTTTATGTTTTGCTTTTTTCTACACTTTATCTAATGAATATGTATTAGTTTTATAGTAAGAAAAAATGTTTCTAATTTTGTTATTATGGAAAATTTATATGCAGTAATATAAACTCTTTCTGGTGCACAGTCTATGAGTTTAGACCTTGTATACAGTTGTGTAACAGCCACTACCACAGTCGGATATAGAACAGTTGTGCTCGTCTTACACTGCCCTACCCCCAATCCCTCATAACCATGGATGTGTCTTTTTCCCCCTATGATTGTGCCTTTCTCAGAATGTCATATAAATAAAATCATAGAGTGTGCTGCCTTTTGAGGTTGGCTTATTTCATAGAACATAATGCATTTGTGATTCATCTGTGTTGTGTGTTTATCATTGGTTTTTTTTATTCCATTGTATATGACTGACTTTATTAGAAAGTGCCACCTCATTTTTCCAAGTGGCTGTACATGTGCATTCCCACCAGCAGTTAGTGAGAGTTCTGGTTGTTCTGCACCCTTGGTAGCACTTGGTATTGTCACGATTTTTTTTTTCTCTCCTAATAAGTATGTAGTAGTATTTCCTTGTGGTTTTAATTTATATTTTCTCTCATGACTAATGATGGCGAGTGTCATTTCATTTGCTTATTTGCCAGCTGTGTATCTTCTTTGATGAAGGTCCATTCAGATATTTTGCTCATTTTTAAATTGGGTTGTTTGGGGGGGGGTGTTATTGTTGAATTTTGAGAATTTTTAATTTATTCTGGGTACAAATCTTATGTTGGATATGTGATTTGCAAATGTTTTCTCCAAGTCTGTGGATTGTCCCTCTCCTGAGAGCGACTTTTGCAGGGCAGAAGTTTCTAATTTTGATGAAGTTCAATATATAAATTTTTTTCTTTTATGATGTGCTTTTGGTGTTATGTATGAGAAATCTTTGCTAATCCAAAGTCACAAAGATTTATTTCTATGTTTTCTTTTAGGAGTGCTATAATTTTATTTATCTATCTATTTATTTATTTATTTTTATTAAAGTATAGTTGATGTACAATATTATATGTTACAGATGTACAGTATAGTGGTTCACAATTTTTAAATGTTATCCTCCATTTATAGTTATTATAAAATATTAGCTGTATTCCCAGTGTTGTACAATATATCCTTATAGCTAATTTTATGCATAATAGTTTATACCTCTTAACCCCCTCACCCCTTCCCTCCTCCCACTTATAGCCCTTCCCCCTTTCTTCTCCCCACTGGTAATTACTAGTTTGTTTTCTATATCTGTGAGTCTGCTTCTTTTTTGTTATATTCACTAGTTTGTTGTATTTTTGAGATTCCACATATAAGTGATATCATACAGTATTTGTCTTTCTCCATCTGACTTCTTTCACTTAGCATAATACCCTCCAAGTTCATCTGTGTTGTTGCATATGGCAAAATTTCATTCCTTTTTGTGGCTGAGTAGTCTCCCATTGTATGTATGTGTATAGATGTATACATACATATACACACACACACACACACACACACCCCACATCTTTACTCATCTGTTGATGAACACTTAGGTTGCTTCCATATTTTGACAATTGTAAATAATGTTGCTATGAACATTGGGGTGCATGTATCTTTTTGAATTAGTGTTTTTGGGTTTTTTTGGATATATACCCAGGAGTGGAATTGCTGGGTCATATGGTAGTTCTATTTTTAGTTTTTTGAGAAACCTCCATACTGTTTTCCACAGTGGATGCACCAATTTACATTCCCACCAACAGTGCACAAGGGTTCCCTTTTCTGCATATCCTTGCCAGCGTTTGTTATCTGTGTTCTTTTTGACAGTAGCCATTCTCACAGGTGTGAGGTGATATCTCACTGTGGTTTTGATTTTCATTTCCCTGATTATTACTGATTTGAGCATCTTTTCACGTGCCTGTTGGCCATCTGCATTTCCTCTTTGGAAAAATGCCTATTCGGGTCTTTTGCCCATTTTTAAATCAAGTTGTTTGTTTGTTTTGATGTTGAGTTGTAAGGGCTGTTTTTATATTTTGGATGTTAACCCCTTATCAGTCATATCATTTGCAAATATTTTATCCCATTTGGTAGCTTGTGTTTTTGTTTTGTTGATGGTTTCCTTTGCTGTGCAAAAGCTTCTAAGTTTAATTAGGTTCCATTTGTTTATTTTTGCTTTAGGAAACAGATCAGAAAAAAATAATTGCTATGATTTATGTCAGAGTATTCTACCTATGTTTTCCTTTAGGAGTTTTATGGTTAATGGTCTTACATTTAGGTCTTTAATCCATTTTGAGTTTATTTTTGTATATGATGTTAGAGAATATTTTTTGCCTTTTCTATTGTGCAGAAAATAGTTAACTATAGCAAGCCTGAGGCTATTATCATTAGAAAAGCCTGCTTTCAAGTTTGGCCCTTGGCTGACATCTGGGAATATGGCTTTTGAAACATTCCCCAAATGATGAAGTTATTTTGCCTTATATCTGAACTGAACACCTGCTTTCCTTCTGGGAGTCTGGAATTTTGGTAGTTGTAGTTAGGCAGGGAATGCCTACGTGACCAGCCCCCAGAAAAACCTTGAACTCTGGAATCTTAAATGTGCTTTTCTGGCAGAAATATTGTACACACATCGCTGCATTTTTGCTGCTGGAGGGAGTATGCACTCTTGTGTGAACCCTCATGGGAGGGAGAGAGCATGGAAAGCCTGCAAATGGATTCCTCTAGTCTTTGACTACTGTGCCTTTTCCCCACACTGGTTTGGCTATGTGTCCTTACTGTGCTGTTGTAACGATTCCTAGCTGTGACTGTAACTTTATGTTTAGTCATTTGAGTCCTTCCAGCAAATCACTGAACCTCTAGTAGGTGGTCTTGGGGACCCCTAAACACATACAAATTTTAGAATAAAGGGAAGATGATATTGCTTAAATTATATAAAGTGAACAATAGACTAAGGGATAAATTTGTTAAGTTTGTAAATTTTGAAGTAATGAATTATTCTACCTTTGTTCTCTTTCAAATATTACACCAGGACCAGTGTCCTTATTATCCTTATGGAGTAATAGAATCAATACTGCCAATTCCAGAAAACATCAGGAGTTTGCTGGACGTTTGAACTCTGTTAATAACAGAGCTGAGTTATATCAACATCTTAAAGAGGAAAATGGGTTTGTATTCATAATTGTAGAAATTAGCTTTGTTAATTGCCATATAGTAAGTTTAAAAAAATAAACGCTGCTTGTTTGTTGTGTTCAGCAATTTTTTATTACTTATAATAACTTTTATTACTTATAATATTATGGACTCATACATGTTACTTATGAAGAGAAAAAAAATTACCTTCTTTGATTCTTGGTACTTGTAAAAGACCTGATATTATTGACTGTAACCATGAATGTTCATTAAACATCATAGAGGGGAAAATTGTAGAGAAAACGTAGTATGCAGCACTGACTCTCGTGTAAAATAACAGGGAGAAAATATTTCCTCGTAAGTAATACAGTATTAGGAATATTGATTTTAATTGAATAAATCTAAAATCTAAAAATAATTGAAGATTTATTAGAATAAACCTAAAATAACTTAAATGGTTATTTTAATCTTTTTTGGAAGGAATTCTCTTAAAAATGTATTGATAAAGGTATTTCTTTAGTGGAAAAGGAAATAAATCCTTGTCAAAATGGAAGAGATTTTTTCCCTTAGTTTTGCTTGGAGCAGTATAGTGGGAAAAAACCAGTGGCCTTGGAAATGAAAGCTTGGGGAAGTCGTGTAATCTCTCTGGGCCTGCCTCAATTTTCACTCATTTGCAAAATGAGGAAGTTTAACCAGGGGGAACCCTAACTTTAGTCACTTTCTAAAGTGCTTACATTCTTCTCTTCTATGACTATATTAAATTTTAATTTCATTTAATAGTTAGATAAGGAGAAAAAATATTGGTAGTTAATGAATGTTTTATTTTACCAACTCATTTTTTTCCTCCTATTTTTCAGAATGGAGACAACAGAAAATGGAAAAGCCAGCCGGCAGTGAAGAGTGACTTGAGCAACTGAATTTAGTATATTGCATAAATATTTTGGATGGAATTTGATATAAGAACTTTTACAGCAAGATTGTATAGTTATGTTGCCTGGACTGGTTTTTACATTTTTAAAAAATTTCAACTAACTTTATCTTTTTTGTATTAATTGTAAAATTGGCACATACGTCAGAAATATACATTTGTCCTCCCAAATTAAACAAATTTATTTTATGGTAAAGGGTGTTCCCTCTGGAAATGTTTTTTAAAAAATTCTTAGGCTTCTCTTTGCCAAATAAAACTCTTAAAATATCTGAAATGCAAAATATCGGAGTATTCCTTTAGGAAAAAGATAATATTCATATAATGGCTGACAATTTTAAGAAATTCTAACAGAATTTGGGTGAGATTTACATTTAATATAAAATATTGCCTACGATCCTGCAGCATATGCAGTGCTTTTCCAAAAAATAATGTTTTTCTGTTTGTTTATTTTAATTTAAGTTGTTTTGTGTGTGTGTTGCCTACTTAAAAGCAGAGTTTTCAGGTAGTTGGGGTAAATTTATGTTTACCCATATTGGATGATGTTATATATACTTTTTATGCTAAAAACTTATTGTTCATTAACTTTTCATGTTGCAAGAGAAGCATGAAGGAGATTGCTTCGCAGACTTGGAAGAAAGAAAAGTTACTGTGTTACTTGTTTTAATCCCAGAAAAGAATCTTGGTCTCCTCATCTCTCAGAAATGTCATGGTTATATGGTGTATATTTGGTGAGTCTTCTTCCTGTGCTGCTTCTGGAAGCTCATAACATGTTGCAAGAAACATGTTATTTCAACGTTAAATGCTAATTCTAGGCTTGTCATTTTTCCTTGAGTATCTATTAGAGAAGGGGAAAAGCTCTTTTTTTAAATATAGAGGTTCAGTATTTTTTATTTTAAAAAAATAACTGGTGGTTTAATAAGGGTTCAGCAGGCTTTCAATCCAGTGAAATATACATTGTTCTCCTTTATCAACTCCTGTATCATTCTTAGCCCTTGCATCTGCCCTCTCCCCTAAGCTAGAGCCATTTTTATTCCTTACCACTGTGTTTAGATATACACCACTCAAAAGCATGACCTAGACTTGCAAGATTTCAGGAGCTGTAACCCAGTACTGAATTATTGGATCATATTTACTTGTGGTTGAGTTCTGACCTTTTGTGTCTTATCCTTGATACCCATTCAGCTTGTACCAAGTTGGAGTCCCTGCTTTAGTTCTTGATTCAAAAATCTTTTCTTTATAACCCATTTCAAAGACCCTTTTTTTACTCTCAATTTGTGCTTCCTCCTTTCCCATGTGCTAAGGCCATGCTACTTGTTGACAGTCTTATCTACATTTCAGTCTCCATTTTTAAGTATTATTTTTGCATATATACTGCTGTTACTGTGTTCTACCAACTGGTAGAATGTTTCTGTGGCTGCATTTTGAACGACTGTACAAGTAGCTTTCTGTATTATTCCATATATTGTTGGTTGTTAAGATTGTCCAGCAGACTCATTCTACCTGCTTAACTAGATGCCTTTTGAGCACCTAAAATTGAGCTCCTTCTCCACCTCCCACAGAGCATCAAGCTATATATTCTTGGTCTTATCTTGAGATACATATTACAGCCTTTTGGTGGAAGTGACTGTTTTAGGACAGAAATAGAAGAATGACTGGTAGTTGTTGGCTCTACTAAAACAGCATCCATATTGAGGATTTACTAGTCAAGAGAAGTGGACAAAATTTAAATTAAATAAAAAGTATTACCCTTCCAGACTTAATGATTGTGGGAATGAAAGTTACCCTAGAGAGAACAAGTGCCCTTTAAGTTATAAAATTCTGATATTAGTATCATGGTAGCAAAAGATGCCCCTCATTTTTGTCCCCTTGCTCCCCAACAACAGCAAAAACTTGACATCCATCCATGGACAAAAGTGCCTTTGAGGGAGCTGTGGCATCCAGCACCCAATGCCAGGTGACCTGGGAAGGGTGTCACCCACCTGTGTGTTTGATAAATAGGCAGACAAACTTTGGTCTCAGCTGTGGACCCTGCAGTAGCCCATGAAGAGGCTCCATACCCTCTCAGCCACAGTCTGGGAACCCCTGGAAAACACTATCTTAGGCACTCATCCATGGACATGAGAGCCTTGTGGAACTCCAGGTTTCTAGGTGAGAGGTTTCAGCACACCATTGGAGTAAAATAAAACATGCATCTGGAAGCACTGGAGTAGATAAGAGAAATAGCTTGACATTACCCGCATTACCCTTCCTCCAAGGTGATGACACAGCTTAGGGCCAAAAGAGAGCTCAGCCCATGATTTCTCCTGTGGGGGAAAGTGAGAATGTGTGAGTGAGCACCCAACTTCTCCAGCTGTGTGGAACGTTGCCAAGGGGGCTCATTTCCTTGTTGCCCCATCCAGAGTACTGAATTGTGAGCTACAAGACAAGGGGGTTGGTGGGAGGGGGTGGGAAGATGCTGGGAGAGTGGCAGATAGGATTCTCAGAGGGCATTATAAAGGGCTGCGGATCTTACTAACTGTGTTGTAGACTCTATCAAAAAGCCCGTCCACCAGCTGCTGGGAACACCTCACCTTGGATCCGCCCAGCTAGCCCATGGACAACCCTCAGTGCTCTGCATGCCTCACCCAGAGACCCCTACCACGCTGTGGCCAGCTCCCTTTGTGCACTGCTGATGGCAGCAGTGAGAGTGAGCTTTGACAGACAGCTAGTGAGCACATGCAGAAAGCTGGATTGAAATCTGCAGGCAAGGGTGAAACTACAAACTTGAGCTTTAGCCACCTTTGGGAAAACAAAGAGACGCTGTCAGCACTTGGCTGGCTGTATTTTAGAATCCAGAGAAGGCAGATAAGCTTAGGAATTTTTCCACAAGAGGGAGAAAGGAGCGTGGAGCAGGTGTATTCACAGGAGGTCTGAGAGAGCCTCTGAACACCTAGCAGGGCTGACAGAAGGTATCTCTCTCCTACAGGCAGTTAGTAAAGACTAGAGGAGGTGACTGCTACTTCAAAAGCAAACAAAGCAATACAAAACTTCAAGAAATACAAAAAATCAAGGTAACATGACACCACCAAAGGATCACAATCTTCCAGTGACAACCCCAAAACATGGAGATCTGCAATTTACTCAATAAAGAATTTAAAATAGCTGTTGACCAGGGAACACAATAAGCTACAAGAAAACAAAGACAATTCAACAAAATCAGGGACAAAAATACATGAACAAAATGAGAAGTTTAATAAAAGGAAGTCATAAACCATACAAATTCCTGAGATAAAGAATACAATGAATGAAATGAAATAGAAAATGTACTAGAGAGCAGCAAAAACAGAATGGATCAATCAGAAGAAAGAATCTGTGAGACAGAAGACATAACTGAAATTATCCAGTCAGAGGAGTACAAAGAAAAAAGAATGAAAAGGAGTGAACAAGTCTATGTGCTCTATGGGCTACCCTCAAAAGAGCCAGTTGGTGAATTACTGGAGTTCCAGAAGAAGAGAGCAGGAAGGGAGCAGAAAACTTAAAGAAATAGTGACAGGGCTTCCCTGGTGGCGCAATGGTTGGGAGTCCGCCTGCCTGTGCGGGGGATGCGGGTTCGATCCCTGGTCCGGGAGGATCCCACATGCTGCAGAGCGGCTGGGCCTGTTCACCACAACTGCTGAGCCTGTGCTCTGGAGCCCATGCTCCACAAGGGGAGGGCCTGCCGCAATGAGAGGCCCGCGCACTGCGGTGAGGGGTGGCCCCCGCTCGCCACAGCTGGAGAGGGCCCGCGCACAGCAACGAAGACCCAACACAGCCAAAAATAACTAAATTTAAAAAAAAAGAAATAATGACAGAACTTCCCAAACCTGGGGGGAGATTCAGATATCCAAGTACATGTAGTTCATATGTCATCAAACAAAATTAACTTAAAAAGCTCCTTTCCAAAATACACTGTAATACAAGTGTCAAAAATCAAAAACAGAGACTCTTAAAAAAAGCAAGAGGGAGGAAAAAGCTAGTAACTTATAAGGGAACCCCCAAAAGATTATCAGTGGATTTCTCAGCAGAGACCTTATAGGCCAAGAGAGAGAGGGATGATATATCCAAATTGCTGAAAGGAAAAAGCTGCCAAACGAGTATTTTACATGGCAAGGCTGTTCTTAAGAAATGAAGGAGAGAGAAAGAACTTTCCCAGACAAACAAAAGCTGAGGGAATTATCACTGCTAGACCTGCCTTATGAGAAATGCTGAAAGAATTCTTCGAGTTGAAATGAAAGGACAGTAATTAGTAACATAGAAACATGAAAATGTAGTGGTAAAGGTAAGTGTATAGTCAAATTTAGAATAATACTATAATATTGTGAAGTATTAACCACTTTAGTGTAAAGGTTAAAGGACAAGAGTGTTAAAAATAACTATAGCTACAATAATTTGTTAATGAATATACAATATAAAAGAGGTAGGGGCTTCCCTGTTGGCGCAGTGGTTGAGAGTCCGCCTGCCGATGCAGGGGACACGGGTTCGTGCCCCGGTCTGGGAAGATCCCACATGCCATGGAGTGGCTGGGCCCGTGAGCCATGGCCACTGAGCCTGCCCATCCGGAGCCTGTGCTCCACAACTGGAGAGGCCACAACAGTGAGAGGCCTGCGTACCGCAAAAAAAAAAAAAGTGTGACATCAAAAGCTTGAAGGGGGTAGTAAACGTGTAGAGTTTTTGTGTGTGATTGAAGTTAAGTTATTAACAGTGTAAAATAGACTGATATATGTATAAGATATTTTATGTAAGCCTCATAGTAACCACAAAGCAAAGATCTACAGTAGATTCACAAAACATAAAGAGCAGGGAATCAAAGCATACCACTTCAGAAAATCATCAGTTCACAAAGGAAGGTAGCAAGAGAAGAAGAAAGGAACGCAAGAAATACAAAACAGCCAGGAAAAGAGATGACATTACTAAGTCCTTACCTATCAATAAGTACTCAAAATGTAAATACATTGAATTCTCCAATTAAAAGACATATAGTGGCTGGATGGATTAAAAAAACAACAAACAACAAGATACAACTATATGCTGCCTACAAGAGACTCACTTCAGCTTTAAGGACACACATTGGCTCAAAATGAAGAGAGGAAAAACATATTCCATGCAAGTGGAAACCGAAAGACAGCAGGGTAGCTATACTTAGATCAGACAACATAGACTTAAAGCCAAAAATGGTAAGAGACAGAGAAGGTCGTTATATAATGGTAAAGGGGTCAATTCATCAAGAAGATATAAGAATCATATATATATATGCATCCATAATTGAGCACCTTAATATATTCAGAAAATGCTAACTGATCTGAAAGGATTAATATTATTGTATTGTAACAATACAGTAATAGTAGGGGACTTCACTACCCTAATTTCAACAATGGATAAATAATCCAGATATAAAACCAAAAAAAAAAAATTGGACTGTAACCAACATTACTTAGACCATATGAACCTAGCAGACATACAAAACATTCCATCCAACAGCAACAGAATAGTTATATTATTTATGCCTTCATACTGAAGGTTGTAATGAGTATCTTGGGTGGCAGTTTACAGCATTTTTTACATTTGGAAATGCTGTTGCCAGTGATGCAATTTCTTTCCATAATGGATGATTCATTACATGATTTGTTTATGGTAGTGGTGGTCTGGGTGACATAAATTTATAGTTGACCATCAGGCTTCTAAGGAGAAATAAGTGATGAGAATTAATTGGTAGTATGTTAATACAGTTAACATGGAGGATGAATTATTTATTGCTTATCTTTTTACAATTTGACTCAGCAATTGTTTATTTTACCTGCTTTCTAGATCAGTTATCCCTGTTTCTCATACAGTTGTTGATACATTTGGATTTCTGATAGTATTACTCACTTCTCCTCTGGCTAGTGAGATCCATTTCATTATGGAATGGGAGTTGACGTTTTGAAGGCTGGAAGATTGACTACTCTTGTGTCTGTGGCAGAGGTCACGTTTTCTCTGTAAGGTTGATGCTGAGAAGACAATGGTGTCCCTCTCCATAATCCAGGTGAGGGTGGAACTTCACACTCCAGGATAGGGGGCTTTCTCGGCCTTAGTACGTACATTTCTTGGTCTGAATTACTTATTAAGGTTCTCCCTTGACACACCAGGGACTGAGGAATAAGAAAAGTCTTATAGTTCCTATAGAAATGGTAAGCTACACTTGCTGCTATTGCCACGATCAGTATACACATACTTGCCAACAAAGCCAAAATAAGATTTCTAATCCAGTGGGTATTTTCTATGTTAGATGAGGCAAGAATGCTGTTTTCAATTAACGACCCATTATCTGGCTCCAGAATAAGGCAGATTCCACCATATGTGATGTTCTCAACTGTGCCAATTTTGTATTCCGGTGACATAGCATATGCAAAATCTGGATGGACATTCCCGTCAGGCCTTCTTAGTTTAAACATCACTTCCTGAATTTTTCTGTGAGGACACCTTTTCAGAGAACTGCCATTGACTTCACATAAGGTTCTGTTATACCAGGATATAATTGTAGACCCTGGTCTCAGGGTGGTTAATACAATTTGTTCAGGGCTACTGAGTTTAGATAGTCAGTGAGTTTAGCAAAAAACAAACTAATCCTCTCTCTCTTCTTGATAAATGAGTAG
Organism: Mesoplodon mirus; assembly: GCF_964341445.2. Lineage (NCBI taxonomy): Eukaryota > Metazoa > Chordata > Mammalia > Artiodactyla > Ziphiidae > Mesoplodon > Mesoplodon mirus. Next base: position 80,947,972 of record NC_138987.1, read on the forward strand.
AAACTGTTTTTAGTGCGCAGAGTGTAAGTGTGGCAGGGTGTACTTCTGGGCAGCTTCAGTTCAATGGTGAAAAGCATCTGAGCAGCCAGGCCCCCAGAATCTGTGGCATGAAGAATAAATTCCTGAGGGGAATACTGAAAATCCAGTTCTAGGGGATATCCATGTAGTATTTGATGAGTCAAGTTAAATTGCAGCCAGCTTTCTGAGCCCGAAGGATATTCATTTACTGATTTTATTGCAAGTGTCAAATGAGTTGAGCTGCCATCTTCCTGATCATAAAATGTGTCAGGATGGATTGGGAAATGGAGTCTGTGCCCGACAGTTGCTGTTATCAGTTGAATTGGATTAACAACTGTTGGAGATGTGTTGGGTTGACCTAGAAGGAGCAAACAAGAAACAAATTTCAACAAAAACCATTCTTACTTAGATGTTTAAGGTTGTCTTGGTGGTTGACTTATTTCCTCCCCCATATTCAGTTTTGGACCTGATTTGCATAGGAATGTGGGAAAGCACAGACATCCTGTATTTGGGTTCCACATAAGTAACTCCAGGAAGGAGTGAAAGAGACTGACTTCTTTCATCTCTGTTTTTAGCCTTTGATTTGGGGACACTTCCTCCGTCTACTCAAGGGTCAGGTTCATCCACCTTAAGCTCTGTCTGCACTTTCTCTTTTGGTTTTCTTTCTCTCACTTCCCTCTCCCTCTCCTCTGACCTTCTTTATCTTCTGTCTTATCATCAACTGGTAGAGTTTGCATTATAGCTTTGATGCTACTTCTTCATATTCACAGAGTTTGTTAGTTTCCAAAGTTCCTAATCCTCTCAGCCTTAAATTATAGTATGGAAGAAGATCTTGAGATTAGCTCATTAGTAGTATCAAGTAACTAAGTCTGGGTTAGAGGGCTTCAGAAAAACAATATTTTGGCAGTGGGCTCAAATTTCTAAACTGATTGTGTGTGTGTGTTTGTGCGTGTGTGTGTCTGTATGTCTATGTTAAAAAGCTCAACAGGGACATTTTATAAAGTTCAGGACATAACAGTTGTATAACTGAACAGAAACATAGTAATGAACTAGTGCTCTAATTTCAAAGAACACATTTAAATCCCAAAGCACCTAGAAAACAATTCAAGCTCTGCACAGAAAAGGTTTGGTGTTGTCTGAGAGAGACGATGAGGTAGGTGACTATCGCAAAAATGGGAATATCCTGCAATATAACAAAGGCAGGTGGCTTTAGATATTGTGAGTCGCACTAAGTTGCAAAGAAGAGTGTCATACTAGGAAAAAGCAATGAATCTAGAAGACAGAATGGGGCAATTACTTGATGAAGGAAAGACTATTTTGAAGGGAGATCTGAGCACTGTTGCATATTTCATGGGATTGACTAACGGTGTATGTTCTAACTACCAGGGAGATAAGTTTCAAACAGGCTCAAGTTCCATCAGCTTTCCCTCCTTGGCGATAGAATTGCTTACCTGGGGGTGACATGTCCTCGGGTTTCTGAGATTCAGGATGGAGAGCACATGTCTTCAGAATCTTTGTTGCATGAAGCAGTTCATATTTAGTGAGAGACAAACTGGTTGTACCTTGTCTAAATGATGTCTCTGGAAACTCTGTAGTGAATCCAGATAAAATGGTGAGCCTCAATTTAAATTAGATGTTTAATTGAAACATAGGAAATCCCCCAGAATTAAAAATCATCCATGCAATTTTCCATGGAAGTTACCATACAAGTATGCTTCAATATGAAACAAGTTCTAAGAGAATCACTCCGATATGGGTTACCTAGTTCAGAAAAGAGAAGCTGGGCAGACATGATAACAGGTTGCATTTAAAGAACATTCACCCAATGCCAGGCACTGCACTAAGTACATATTTCATTTTACCTTCACGACAAACATATTGGGATAATGATCATCCTCAGTTTATAAATGATGAAAATAAAATAATAAAATTAAGTAGCTACTCAAGGTCACACAAATAGTATGTTACAGAGCTAGATTTTGAACCCTTGTCTGACTATAGATACTGAATTCTTAATCACAATACTGCCTGCATTTAGAGTATATGGTGAGAGAGAAGATGGTCTTAATTTTACCAATAGAGATTGAATTTGTTAGCAAGCCTTTTTCTAATTATGATGAGCCATAAGGTTGCAACAGATTATCAGTGTCTTTCTGAGATAATTAAGGAATAATAATAACTAGACAGAGTATGGTCTAAGTGATGGCTTGAAGTTCCTTCCACGTCTGTGAATCTTTGATAAATCTGAATTGTATTTAATGTGTAGAGGGCATAAAATGGGTACTGCATTTTGTTGACTTTTCTTATATAATATTTTTTTAAAATTTTTTCCTCCTGAAAATCACTATGCTCCTTGTAGAAATATTGGAAAATACAGAAAATATAGACAGAAGAAAATCCAGCACTCATAACATCATCACAGTTAACATTAGGCACTGTATTTTAATCTTAACACTATTTTAATCTGAATATTTTAACCAACATTATTTGGTTACTACTTGTTAGTATAAAGATTCACTGAAAAATATAGTAACTAGAAAACTAAGCAACTACCACAATCTTACCTTGTTAACGTCAGAAATAGTCCCATATCTTGTCAATAAGTTTTGGGAGGTATGTGGGTGACTTACCACCATTCCAGTAGGATCCAGGTTAAACATTGTGTCGCCTGGTGAAGTTTGGCTAGTTCTTGAGAATTTGCTAAAAGCTAGATGTTCTATGCCTGAATACCAGTCACTAAGAAAATGCATTATAGTCTTTGAGCCCATGCTTTCAGGTAACTCAAATGCATTTGCAAATTTGGGCAGCTCAGAAAGGGATGAATCCGATAAATCAGGTAAATGAATAAATGATGAGGTCTCCTTAGAATAAGATTGAGTTTTCAAAATCACATCAGATGATGAGTCTTCCTCTGATTGGTTGCTGGGGAACTGAGCAGTTTCCCACAGCAAAAGAGTTGAGTCAAATGTACTATCCCATGCAAATTTGGTATTTACGCTCATGCCAAGAGGTGAAACTGTCTCTGTAGGCGTGGGGAATGAATGAATCCACTGAGAAACTTCAGGAGTCTCAGACACATGACCATGCTCATGAAGATGCTCCTGCCTCAGCCAGCTTGACAGGGGCAACTGGCTGAACTCAAGGGGAAAATGCGAGACTGCCGATATCTCCCTCGCTGAGGCTGCAGGTATCAGGAGACTGTCAGGTGGCTGTGCAAACCTTCCCAGGTAGACTGGGTGAGAGCCACTCCATCTGCAGGGGAATGTTGTCATTGAAGATAGTCCCTCGGAAGGTGTGGCCACATGCTGTATCACCTCCTCAGAGACTGAGGACCCAGGAAAATGAGAGTACTTGGATGAGGCAAGAAAGGCTCGTGAATACGAAGGTTGACTAACTGACTCTGAGACAAGGTCAGATAAAACAGGACGCTTTTGTATTTTTGTTCCGTGGATTGGGGTGTGCCCCCTTATCTCCCACTCTGTCAAGTCTAGTTTTTCTAATAACACTGATGCTGTAGAAGTTCTACTCTGAAGGAAGTCAGAATCTGTGAATGAAGTAGCTGTTAATACCATAGAAGGAAGGACCTCAGGAAAAGCGAAAGGATATTCAAGGTTTGTTGTCAAGGACATTTCCTTGAATGAATTCTGTGATGCTACTGTATGCAGTGGCCTTGTCATCTTTGTATACCTTGGAGTACCTGGAATAAAGTCAGGATGGAGGGTAGGAGTGATCTGTCTTAAGGCAGCAAATAAGCCAGAAATTGAAGAGGCCTCATCTCTAGGGATCCAAGGAGCCACTAAGGTGGGTAATGAAACAGAGAAAGGGTTGTTTGGCTTTCTTGTCATTTCATTTGGCCCTACTGTTGGGCCTGGGATAGCCCTTAACTGCCTGGGTCTTCTTTGAGATTTCTGAAGTAACCTCCAACCTTCAGTCTTATATCCTAAAGTTTGGGCAAGATACTTGGAGGAAGCGCATGCTGTTGAAACACTTGCATCAGCTCTGATAGTGCTGTAGAAACCTCATGTTCCGTAGACCAGTGGAATGGTACAGAGTGACCTTGTAACGGAGTGACTTGCCTAGGATCGTCAGCCAACACTGGAGGTTTCCAGAGGTGCTTGTTTACCTTGCTTCCGAATGCGCTCATAGTCACTAAAGAAGGATCCAGGTGAGGGCTTCCCTGGTGGCGCAGTGGTTGAGAGTCCGCCTGCCGATGCAGGGGACACGGGTTCGTGCCCCGGTCCCGGAAGATCCCACATGCCGCGGAGCGGCTGGGCCCGCGAGCCATGGCCGCGGAGCCTGTGTGTCCGGAGCCTGTGCTCCGCAACGGGAGAGGCCACAGCAGTGAGAGGCCCGCGTACAGCAAAAAAAAAAAAAAAAAAAAGAAGGATCCAGGTGGAAATGGTCTGCCAGTGTGTGTACCAAAAAGAGACGGTCTTGAACACCAAGAGTTTCGGCAGCTGCTTTAAGAGTAATTTCAGCTATGATGGTGGAAGACTCCTTTGAGCCCCCGTGGACCCTAATACTGAAGATTTAAAAGAACAATACAGCATGGATTATTGCTTTATTAGCAATCCCTTATTTTTACGTAGGCCTTCAGGGTATATATAGTATTCTCTCCTACATCGTTTATTGTTACCTCCAGTAACTAGGAGGATAGGGAGGACAATTATTATAATCCCTAATTTATACTTGAAGAAGCTGAGATTCAAAGTGCTAAGAAAAATGTCCAAAGGCACAGAGTAAGTACCTGATCCTAATTCAGGTGTTCTGACTTCAATCAGAAGGTAAGAATTTCAGTGGGAAAGTTGTTCTGGAGTTAGAAAGTTTTGAGTTATTTAACTGATCTGAGCTTCTGTTTCTTCGAATAGAGAACGGGTATAAAAATTTCCCTTGCAGAGCTATTTTGAATATTAATTGATATATGCACTTCGCAAGTTACTACCTGGCACACAATAAGACTTTCACTCTTACTGCGCCTGTCCTGTTCCTTTCTGTCCCTTCTCTTCTCTTCCCTGCGACCTTTCCTATCCTTCCCACCCTTGTGTTCTTCCTTGTGTCCTTCCTTTCATCCTACCTTGTGTCCTTTCCTTCCTTGCATTCTTTTTTTTCTTTCACCCTTCTGTATCCCTCTTTTCCTTGCATCCTCCCTTTTGCTTTGCTCTCTTGTACTTCTTTATCTCACATCTTTTGCATCTAGACCAACAGTGGCCCCCCTCTTAAATGGAAGTACTGGTTAGTAGTCCCTGCAATTACTAAATGCGCTCTTTTAAGTAATAGCCCATGATTTGACTTTAGTCCATAGTTGGGGTTGTGAGGCCAATGTCTCTAGAAGCTCGTGGCTTTGCTGAATGGAAACCCAAGTAATAACTCTCACAGATCTAGAAAGGATGTGAGCATAGGATAGCCCTAGTTTACTGTTGAAATGAGCAGGTATGCCAAACCAAAAAGTATAAAAAGAAAAAAAATTAGTTCTTTTAAGGAAATGAAAACAGGATTAATTTTTAGGGTGAAATGATTAGATTCTGTTTTGAATGCACTGTTAAGGCTTCCATTTCTTCCCTTCATCTCCAAGACTTTCAAATGTGCCACGGAGCCCATAAGGCTTTTCGAGATCCAGCCTCTGCCAACTTCTCCAGCTTCATGTCCCGCCACTACCCAACTCACCCTGTGTTTCAGCAATGCCAGATTTTGTGTGGTTTCCCAAACATAACATTCTGTTTAATGTTTTTGTAGGCATTCAACAGGTCCTTCTTTGAGCCTATAGTGCCCTTCCTCCTGTTTTGGCTAGCTGACTTCAACTTTAAATATCCATCATGGACATTACCTCATCCAAAAGTTTTGCCAACATCCTCCCCCAAGGTGAGTTAATCTACTAATTTAGCCTCTGTATCTTACATATATAAGATATATGTAATGCATTCTTTGCACCATATTACAATTTTTTAAATTACATTTCCACGTACCCTACTGGAGCAAGTTCCTCAGCAGCAATTTATTCATATTATCTCCTACTCCCAGCTCAGGGATCTGGCAAATAGTAGACACTCACTAAATTCTTAATGAATGAATGCGTAAGTAAATGAAAAAAAAATGAAAAAAAATACAATGATACATGGGGAAACACCTTATAAATTGTGAGTTGCTGTGTAAGAGTTGGTTATTATTGGCCTGAACTATAAGTTTCACAGTTTTGCATAAGAATTATTCTAGAAGTTAAAAAGCAACTTTCTAGAGAAAGACTTCAAAATTTTAGATTAAGAGGGATAGTAAACAACACGGTTATTTCCATACTGGAAAATAACTTAACGAAAATAAAAAATACTTAAAATGTGAATTGTTAAACTATATAGAATTACCTTTTAATCGATTTTAAAACAGATAATACATGAACACAATATAAGATTCACAAGGTACAAAAATGAAAATCATGTAAAATACACAGTGTTCCTTTTTTACCCCCTGATCCTTGTTGCCCAGTCTCCCAGTTTTCCTCCCTTACTGTTACCATAATATTCCAATGTATTCTTTGCTTACAAGGTGTATGTGTATTCAGGATGCTGCTTTTTGAAAGAGAAGGACTGTTCTCAGTTAGTGCATGGTCCATGAGTGTAAAATAAAATGGTATGAGAAATAAAAACTTAGTTCCCAAGAGTTCATTTATTTGGGGAGGTTGTTTTCCAATTCAAGGAATTACCATAATAAGCTTTTCTCTAACAGCCTGTTTATTAGCAACACTGTGAAATGTGTCTACTTCTCCCTTTTGTGATGGTCTTCTGTTCCTTACTCTTTCTCTAGTGCAAGGTTTTGTTTCTTCATATCCTGCCCTTGCTCTTTTGACTAAACTCACAGGCTGAGCACCACACCCAGGTGTCCTGGTACTTTTTTAATGCGGACACTTACCCACTTGGAGAAGGAATCAAACTGGCTTCCTTTACTTCATCCCTATCCAGCACATGAAGGGTAAAGGTGATGGAGGCTGTTTGTGTTTGCTGGAAACAGAAATCCCCAGACACTAGCACCATGATTTGGTAATCTCTTCCTTCATCTTCTAAGGGCAGTCCTTGCAAGGTCTTGATAGAAGGATTATATTCCAGCCATCTTGGCAGTTTGACGTTATGAACCCCCGTAACCTGTTCAATTACACATGAAATAAAGTCTGAACTTGCCTTTAGGAAGAGGTTTTACATTTGTTTGCTCTGTCCCTGTGGCAGAGCACTGATAACAAGGGTTAAAGATCTCGGTTGAGGGCTTCCCTGGTGGCGCAGTGGTTGAGAGTCCGCCTGCCGATGCAGGGGACCCGGGTTCGTGCCCCGGCCTGGGAGAATCCCACGTGCCGCAGAGCGGCTGGGCCCGTGAGCCATGGCCGCTGAGCCTGCGTGTCCGGAGCCTGTGCTCCGCAATGGGAGAGGCCACAACAGTGAGAGGCCCGTGTACCGCAAAAAAAAAAAAAAAAAAAAAAAAAAAAATCTCTGTTGAGGTATACATTTCAAGTTTAATCATAAACCAGTTTTTTTTTTAAACCCTAAGAATACACTTCTTTCTTCTCAGGTTCATAAAGTTCTTTTGAAAAACATAAACTCTGAGTAGAAACCACAGAATAATCACTAAACTCATTAAAATACTGGGTCAAGTGTTTCATTAAAAGAAGTTTACAAAACCTAGGAACTATTTAATATGATTGACAATTAAGGCTTGTGTCTAAAAATGCTAAATTCTATTAAATTCATATATTGAATTGCTTTTCCTCTCAGACTAGGTTCCTTACAGTAGCTCATTATTTGTAAGCCTTTAAAGGTACTTTCATTTTCTTGGAGAGTGCCCTGAGACACCTACATATAAACTATTACACGGTTACAGGGACTACTTGGAAAGCTTGAACCCTGTTTATTTTTAATATCTACAAAACACGGTGCTGAACAGAGTGGGTAGAGATACTTAGATGCTTACCTGAAACTGACTTATTTTCCCTTGGAAGGCATATGGAGAAACTGGATAATAGAATAATTTTCCAATGAGAGCAGCTGTGTCTGGCACGCCGTGAAGAACTCGGATCTCTGCACATGAATAGTGAGTTGTCACAGCCAGCCCATGCGTGGAGACAGAGGTCAGCACCAGCGCAAGATATGGTATTGCTGAAACTCTTCGGATCCAGTCCAGGGACTGACGGGTGCCGGCAAGGTCCGCTCCCGTGTGTTTCTTACTGGTATCCATGGCTTCTGTATAGTTAGCTCCACTTGGGTAACTGGATATCACCTTACTGAACCGCAAACTGCTCAACCGATTAGTATTTCTTATCTTCAGAGCAATATTTAGGGTTTAGAATCCTTTTGTTTTCACATATCATTTGCATCAAACGGAGAATTAAAGATTCCCACTATCTCAAAACATCACTGCTCTGTGGTGAAAGTACAAGTGAGAGAGGGAGACCACTGATGCATTTTGACATAGAGTCTGCCTTGCATGGTTTCCTTTAGTGATCTCCATCCAGCTGTACCTAGAGATTATTAATATGGGGCTCATAAAAGGATGAGTTAATGTAATAAGACAGTAAAAACAAATACAGTACAGCAATAAAAGCCTTCCACAGGGCTTCCCTGGTGGCGCAGTGGTTGAGAGTCCGCCTGCCGATGCAGGGGACACGGGTTCGTGCCCCGGTCCGGGAAGAACCCACATGCCTTGGAGCGGCCCTTGGAGCGGCCCTTGGAGCGGCTGGGCCCGTGAGCTGTGTCCGCTGAGCCTGCGCGTCCGGAGCCTGTGCTCCACAACGGGAGAGGCCACAACAGTGAGAGGCCCGCCTACCGCAAAAAAAAAAAAAAAAAAAGCTTTCCGCAAAGATAGCGTTATTCCCATTTTCATCTGTGCCCCCATAATAGACATCAGAGGTTTCTCAGCATCCCTGTCCCTCTTTGGGTCATAAGAACCTCCCTTTGGGAAAATTTCCCTCGCCTACCTCATGACCAAATGAGGTAGCTCCCAGTTGTAGGCACCCATCTCTCTGGCCGGAGAGGTGAGCAAATAACTCGGGGCTGGTAGGTCAAAATCCTCAGCGCCTCTTGCTGTGGGGAAAGCCCGGGTTCGGGGAGGAGACCCAGTCTCGGCTTTTACAGTTTTCTGGGGTTTTACACGAACGTGCTGGGACATAAAATCTCTCCTCTAGGGTTGCGTGTTAACCTGCCGCTTCATCAGTACTCCTCCCCCTCCCCACCCCACCTCAATCCTCTCTCAGCACCCCGCGCCCAGCCTCCTCTCGTTTCTGGAACTTGTTATAGAACAGCCCAGTCATGTACAGGCAGGCACTCCGGAAAATGTGGAATAACCCACGGCCCTAGTTGTAATGTATTCCTTTTCAGCTCCCAATGGACTAGTGTCTGTAGCATTTCTTTTTTTATGGTGAACACGATGTTAAGCTTGGCCAGTAGAGGGCACTGGAGAGACACTGCAGGAAGAAGGAGGCGTCTGGTTTCCGGGCGCTGTTGTGCTTTCGGTAGCTCCTGCTGTAAGGCTCGGCAAGGTTGTGTGTGGAAGCGGACATCCAGTGCACTCTGCACCAGCCTCACACTGTCCCTTGGTGACCTTGCAGTCCAGCCCAGGCCCAGCTGGCCACTAACCAGGACCCTCCTGCCTGGACGCAGGTGTGTTCCAGACCTCGTGTCAGCAGTGGCACCCAGACCCTGTCTGTGCATCCTCCCACCAGCCTCGGTGCATCTGTACCCTGCAAGGTTGTCTCCTGCTGCCTGGTGACTGCGGACCAGCTCTGCATCTGACAACACAGTAAACTTCCCTGCCATCCCGTGGGTGTCAACCATCCTTTTCTCTAAAGAGATCTAAACCCTACTATTGGAGAGTGGGCCTTCCCCCAAGTTTTCTCTTCCTTAGGCACTCCCCAGCAGCCCTAGGTACCCTTAGAGTCTTCTTTACATCTTTGTTTAGCTACTCTCCTACTTTTAATAATTCTTTACATAAAACCTTCCCTGTTCAAACTACTGTGTTTCCAATTTCCTGATTGTCCAGACGGATTCACCCCTTATTCTTAACATTACTTTTAGTTTCTGTGACTGGCTTGGTTCTTTTCTTATCTTTAGGTTGGTAATGTTTTATTATTACTATTCCACCACTGAAGTCTATGCAAAATGGGAGAAGCTATGCCTGTCTTACCTGTTATCATGCATATGGAGGAGTCTGTAAATTATGAAGTGACATTTTATGTTCGTTGTTTTTATTATCTAACAGCCCTTCTCTCTTATTTTCTTTAGTCTCACCCTCTCTCTGAATGTTTCCAGGATGTTGGTTCTTGACTTTTGCCTTCTCTCTATTCCTTAGCTTCTCATACCTATAGCTTCGACTTGATCTCTTGCTGGACCTCTAGGCTTATGTCTCTATGACTCTCTTCAGTTATTCTCCACTGTCTAGATGCTGGAAGATAATGTCCTAAATTTTTAATTTGACAGTCAAGACTTCATTAATTCAACATTCACGAGGGCCTGTTTAACGTGCAAGGTACTATTGTGGGTGCCGGGCATACAGAAGTGAACTGGATAGGCAAAGCCCCTACGTTTATGGAGTTTATATTCCACAGTTTAACCCCAATCTATCTTTCCAGACTTATCTCCCTGCATTAACCTGTGATCCAGGGCAAAGTAAACAACTCCTGGTCATTTTCCTGTCTCTCTACCAATTATCAAACCTGAAATGATCTTGTCCTCTTTGTCTATCCAAACCCTATACTTTAAGACCCAGTTTAAAACCATCCATGAATCTTCAGTAGACAACTTCCAAAGCACTTAGAACAGTGATCCACAGCTTTTCCCAAAGCAACTTAAAATATGCCCTATTGTAACAATGCCTCAATATGCATTATTCTCAATGGGAAAAGGGAGGGTTTTTGCCAGAATTTCAGCACATAGGTATGGGGGACATGTATAATTTGAAAGAGTCTCCCCAGTGATTCTGATATGTCTCCATAGAAGGATATGGCTCCTTCCCTGTTGAGAATCACTGGTCTATACCTTATGTTTCTCAGTGAAATGTGTGCTGCTTTAAAAACATTTTCTATTATTTAAATTCTCATGTCTCATCTCTTTAAATAAATGGAAACACATTAGGAAAAAGTCAGTGGGTCTACTACTTCTTGAGATTCTTCCCTGCCCACAATTCCTGTTTGTGTGTATTACACACAGAATGTTGAGAAATATTGAAATGATTATTGGTTTTATTTGTAAATTGCAAAAACAAAATAAAATACTACTCACTTTAATAACTGTTGCCCATGCTTTCCTTTTTTTTTTTTTTTTTTTTTTTTTTTTGGCCAAAGCATACCTAAGCCCATTCCCTGGCTTGTGCCTTGAACTTAATTTTAGTTTGAAAAATCAAGGTTATATCTAAATATAAGAGTTAAACTTATAAAACTTCTAGAAGAAAACTTGGGGAAAAGCTTTATGACCTTGGATTAGACAAAGAATTTTTAGGATATGAAAAGCACATAATTACCAAAATGATTAATTTTTTTTAAGTTGACAGTCAAGAGCTGGCAATGATGTGGGAAAACTGGAACTCTCATACATTGCTAATATAGTTACAAAATGCCACAGACACTTTGAAAAACACACTGATAGAGCTAATCACATACATATAGAATTTATCAAATATACAGTTTGTTATTATTTCTAGTGGCAATATAACATTTCAGAACCCCGAATTTGAAGTTACCTTAAAGATTAGCACTTTGCTTTTTAATGAGGCAATTCCTCCTTAACGTATTTTTCTGCACTTAACTCGTCACTTAGCTGTCTCTTCTTAGGTAAACATCCCCAGCTCACACGACTCCTGCAAAGAAACCACTTCCTGTCCTTTAGGCTTTTTAGTTACTTATCTTAGACGCTCTTTAATATCTCCATCATTCTTTCACATGAAGAGAGTAAAAGTAAACATCAGGGAAGGGTTTCATCTTGTCTAAATATAAAAAGACAATTTCACTAAAAAATGACTGGGGGAAAATGTGGCAAAGCACTAGCAACGTTTGAAGCTGCCTTTGGGAAATTAGCTGATTGTATGAGCATGACTGCCACCCCTGCAGGTTTCCCACATCTGCTGCGGTCCACCCTTTGAACTCCCTGTGAATAGGATGGTGGTGCCAGGAGGGAATGCCTGTATGTCTCAGAAAGGGCATGTGGACCTGGACACACTGCCAGCTGTTTCACTGTAGAATCTTGGAATCAATGACCCAAGAAAGTTAGAATCCATCATTCTGGTGAGTCCTAAAAACAAAGCTCCCTCCAGTCAACAGTTTGTACTCTGCTTATTAGGCATTTAAGGCTTTATCAACAGAAATGATAAATGGAAAGTGGGGGAGTGAATGGAAAATTCTTTGAATTGGAGGGAGTCAAAGGGTTCTTGTCCCTTTCACAATTAATCAGCTAGTACACTTTGGGAGAATCACTTCCTTTCTCATGGTCTCAGATTTTGCAGTTGTTCAATTAGAGAGGGTCAGACCAGAAGTTCCCTATGGTCTCTTTTGATTCTTACCTTTTATGATTTTGTCATAATAAGCCTCAAGAACTTACTAAAGTGAATCCTTCTCCCTGTGGCAATCATAAGAGAATTAACAGAAGTAACTACTCTTGCTGACTTGGCTGTCTTACCTGGAAGCACTTCAGTGACTCCAGAGGGTCGAAGAGACTGAGCACTTCAAATTCCATTTCGTGACACACACTGTTAAAGAAACCCTGAAACAGATTTACTGGATAGCTTGAGAATATGTGATTGGGTCCGTCAGAAAGCTACTGTTCATTCATTTATTTATTTACTTTAAAATTTATTTATTTATTTATGGCTGTGTTGGGTCTTCGTTGCTGCGTGCGGGCTTTCTCTAGTTGCAGCGAGCAGGGGCTTCTCTTCATTGCTATGGGCGGGCTTCTCATTGCGGTGGCTTCTCTTGTTGTGGAGCATAGGCTCTAGGCGCACGGGCTTCAGTAGCTGTGGCGCACGGGCTCTAGAGCGCAGGCTCAGTAGTCGTGGCGCACGGGCTTAGTTGCTCCACGGCATGTTGGATCTCCCTGAACCGGGGCTCGAATCTGTGTCCCCTCCATTGGCAGGCGGACTCTTAACCACTGTGCCACCAGGGAAGTCCTGTTCATTTAAATAGGTAGGAATTTAATGGACTCTCTATTCTCTGAAACAAGTGATAACAATTAGAATATAAATAATAGAATAACTTTGCCAGCGTTTTAGATTCTGTATTCCTTTTGTTGGTGAACAGGATGATCGAAGAAGTAAACAATAGAGAATGATCTCATTCTTAAAATCTTGATTTTAAGGTACTTTTCCAAAAGAAAAGTATATTTCATGTGCAAGATCTAAAAATCATACAAGTCAAAAAACTATGGCTAGAAAACTCATAAAGTTTTGATCTTAAAAAGATTCGAGGTTGCTTCTTTTTCTTCTCTCAGAACTTCAGCAGCACATAGATATGCTGTGTGCAGCAGTTGCCTAGTAACTGCTTATTTACAGTGACTATGGGGGCCACTTCACTGTAGCCTGATTCTAAAACTAGAAAATTCAAGGAAAACGCAAACACTAAATGATTTATTTCATTGATTATCAATTTGATTTTCAAACGTTCTGTAAGTACCAGCTTTAAACAGTGGGTTTTTAAAAAATCCAGACTGACATTTGCTTTTTTATTTAGTGGGAAAATTTAATACATTTTCCTTTATTGTGGTTATTAAAATATTAGGATTGTAGAAATAAGTCTTATTATGTCCTTTCTCTGTGCTGCCTTTTCTGCCTCCCCTCTTTATTATTGCTGTCTTTCAAATTCATTGAGTTTTCCCTTCCTCCTCTTATTTGAGTCTTTCACATGTACTGACTTGGAAATAATAAGCTCTGTGTCTTTTATTTTGGTGGTTTTTCAGATTATTTTATTTTATTTTATTAATTTATATTATTTTTGGCTGTGTTGGGTCTTTGTTGCTGTGCGCAGGCTTCTCATTGCGGTGGCTTCTCTTTGTTGCGGAGCACAGGCTCTAGGCATGAGGGCTTCAGTAGTTGTGGCACACAGGCTCAGTAGTTGTGACTCACGGGCTCTACAGTGTGGGCTCAGTAGTTGTGGCTCGCAGGCTCTAGAGTGCAGGCTCAGTAGATGTGGCACACGGGCTTAGTTGCTCCACAGCATGAGGGATCTTCCTGGACCAGGGATCAAACCCATTTTCCCTGCATTGGCAGGCGGATTCTTAACCACTGTGCCACCAGGAAGTCCCTCAGATTATTTTAATGTGAATGCTTGTCAGAGTTTATAGTTGTTCAATATTTTCGCCTTCCAAAAATTGCAAAGACCTTAGAGTGTTTTAATTCTGATCACCCCCTCACTATTTATGAGCTACTATAATGGTCTTTTAGGTCAATTATTCCCATTGATTTTTATTAGGTGACAATCAATGTAGCCAATTATTATAAACCATCGATATTGCTTTATTTTACCCATATATTACCAATGTCTTTGGTCACCATTTCTTTAGCAACAGAGTCCTTCCTTTAATATTCCTTTAGTGAGCTCTTTGGTGGTAAAGTCTCTCAGTTTTTATTTGTCTAAAAATTATTTTCTTAAAAGTAATAGATTGTCAATTGTTTTATCTCAGTCTATTGAAGATATTCTACTACCTCTGGCTTGTCTCATTACTGTTGAGAAGTCAGTTGTCAGCCTCACTGTTATTCCATTGTGGGTGCTGTGTCTTCTCCCTGTGGGCTGTTGAAGGCCTTTTGTCTTTTGGTGTTTTGCGGTTGTGGTTAGGTATGGAATTTTTTTCCATCCTGCTTTTTGTTTTTGTTTTCATTTGGTTTGGTTTTCCTGGATCTGTGTCTTTTAACCATTCTGGGAAATTACCAGCCATTATCCTGACAAATATTATTTCTAACCTCTTCTATTACCTCATTTTGCAATGAGAGTTAGACCTCACTCTACACTCCATGTCTTTTAACTTCTATTTCATATTTTTCATTTCTGTCTGGGATATTTCCTGAAAGTCTTTGTGTCCTTCTTCCAATTCTTAAATTCTCTCCTCAGGTGTAGCTAACCAATTATTCCTGTCCACTGATATTTTATTAATTCAATTGTTGACCTCTAGAAATTCTGTTTGGTTCTATTTATTTATTTATTTATTTATCTATTTGTGTTTTGCTCATGCATTTTATTTTATTTAAAACATTTTTATTTCATAATGGAGTATAGTTGATTAACAAGGCTGTGTCAGTTTCGGGTGTACAGCACAGTGATACAGTTATACATACACATGTACCTCTTCTTTTTCAAATCCTTTTCCCATTTAGGTTATTATACAGTATTGAGCAGAATTCTCTGTGCTGTACACTAGGTCCATGTTGGTTATCTATTTTAAATATAGCACTGTGTACATGTCAGTTGTTTGGTTCTCTTTAAAATCTGTTTGTTCATCTTTTGAGTCTGTTGTTCTTTTTTTGTGTGTGTGTAAACATCTTTATTGGAGTCTAATTGCTTTACATTGGTGTGTTAGTTTCTGCTTTATAACAAAGTGAATCACCTATACATATACTTATATCCCCATGTCTCCTCCCTCTTGCATCTCCATCCCACCCACCCTCTCCCACCCGTCTAGGTGGTCACAAAGCACCGAGCTGATCTCCCTGTGCTATGCGGCTACTTCCCACTAGCTATCTATTTTACATTTGGTAGTGTATATATGTCAATGCCACTCTCTCACTTCGTCCCAGCTTACCCTTCCCCCTCCCTGTGTCCTCAAGTCCATTCTCTACGTCTGTGTCTTTATTCCTGTCTTGCCCCTATGTTCTTCAGAAACTTTTTTTTTTTTAAGCTTCCATATATATGTGTTAGCATACGGGATTTGTTTTTCTCTTTCTGACTTACTTCACTCTGTATGACACTCTTTATGTCCATCCACCTCACTGCAAATAACTCAATTTCATGTCTTTTTATGGCTGAGTAATATTCCATTGTATATATGTGCCACATCTTCTTTATCCATTCAGCTGTTGATGGATAGTTAGGTTGCTTCCATGTCCTGGCTATTGTAAATAGAGCTGCAATGAACATTGTGGTTTATGACTCTTTTTGAATTACGGTTTTCTCAGGGTATATGCCCAATAGTGGGATTTCTGGGTCGTATGCTGGTTCTATTTTTAGTTTTTTAAGGAACCTCCATACTGTTCTCCATAGTGGCTGTACCAATTCACATTCCCACCAACAGTGCAAGAGGGTTCCCTTTTCTCCACACCCTCTCCAGCATTTATTGTTTGTAGATTTTTTGATGATGGCCATTCTGACTGGTGTGAGGTGATACCTCATGGTAGTTTTGATTTGCATTTCTCTAATGATTAGTGATGTTGAGCATCCTTTCATGTGTTTGTTGCCAATCTGTATATCTTCTTTGGAGAAATGTCTATTTAGGTCTTCTGCCCATTTTTAGATTGGGTTGTTTGTTTTTTTGATATTGAGCTGTGTGAGCTGCTTGTACATTTTGGAGATTAATCCTTTGTCAGTGTCTTCATTTGCAAATATTTTCTCCCATTCTGAGGGTTGTCTTTTCATCTTGTTTATGATTTCCTTTGCTGGGCAAAAGCTTTTAAGTTTCATTAGGTCCCATTTGTTTATTTTTGTTTTTATTTCCATTTCTCTAGGAGATGGGTCAAAAAGGATCTTGCAGTGATTTATGTCATAGGTGTTCTTCCTGTGTTTTCCTCTAAGAGTTTTATAGTGCCTGGCCTTACATTTAGGTCTTCAATCCATTTTGAGTTTATTTTTGTGTACAGTATTAGGGATTGGTCTAATTTCATTCTTTTATGTGTAGCTGTCCAGTTTTTCCAGCACAACTTACTGAAGAGACTGTCTTTTCTCCACTGTATATTCTTGCCTCCTTTATCAAAGATAAGGTGACCATATGTGCGTGGGTTTTTCTCTGGACTTTCTATGCTGTTCCATTGATCTATATTTCTCTTTTTGTGCCAGTACCATACTGTGTTGATTACTGTAGCTCTGTAGTATAGTCTGAAGTCCAGGAGCCTGATTCCTCCAGCTTCGTTTTTCTTTCACAAGATTGCTTTGGCTATTCGGGGCCTTTTGTGTTTCCATACAAATTGTGAAAGTTTTTGTTCTAGTTCTGTGAAAAATGACTTTGGTAGCTTGATAGGGATTGCACTGAATCTGTAGATTGCTTTGGGTAGTATAGTCATTTTCACAATGTTGATTCTTCCAATCCAAGAACATGGTATATCTCTCCATCTGTTTGTATTATCTTTAATTTCTTTCATCGGTGTCTTATAGTTTTCTACAGGTTTTTTTTCTCCTTAGGTAGGTTTTTCCTAGGTATTTTATTCTTTCTGTTGCAATGGTAAATGGGAGTGTTTGCTTAATTTCTCTTTCAGATTTTTCATCATTTGTGTATAGGAATGAAAGAGATTTCTGTGCATTAATTTAGTGTCCTGCTACTTTACCAAATTCATTGATTAGCTCTAGTAGTTTTCTGGTAGCACCTTTAGGAGACTATGTATAGTATGTCGTCTGCAAACAGTGGCAGCTTTACTTCTTCCTTTCCAACTTGGATTCCTTTTATTTCTTTTTCACACCTGATTGCTGTGGCTAAAACTTCCGAAACTATGTTGAATAATACTAGTGACAGTGGACAACCTTGTCTTGTTCCCAATCTTAGAGGAAATGGTTTCAGTTTTTCACCATTGAGAATGATGTTGGCTTTGGGTTTGTCATATATGGCCTTTATTATGTTGAGATAAATTCCCTCTATGCCTACTTTCTGGAGAGTTTTTATCATAAATGGGTTTTGAATTTTGTTGAAAGCTTTTTGTGCATCTATTGAGATGATCATATGGTTTTTCTCCTTCAGTTTTTAATATGGTTTATCACACTGATTGATTTGCATATATTGAAGAATCCTTGCATTCCTGGGGTAAACCCCACTTGATCATCGTGTATGATCCTTTTAATATGCTGTTGGATTCTGTTTGTTAGTATTTGGTTGAGGATTTTTGCATCTATGTTCATCAGTGATATTGGCCTGTAGTTTTCTTTCTTTGTGACATCTTTTTCTGGTTTTGGTATCAGAGTGATGGTGGCCTCATAGAATGAGTTTGGGAGTGTTCCTCCCTCTGTTTTATTGTGGAAGAGTTTGAGAAGCATAGATATTAGCTCTTCTCTAAATGTTTGATAGAATTGACCTGTGAAGCCATTTGGTCCTGGGCTTTGGTTTGTTGGAAGATTTTTAATCACAGTCTCAATTTTAGTGCTGTGACTGGTCTGTTTATATTTTCTATTTCTTCCTGGTTCAGCCTCAGAAGGTTGTGCCTTTCTAAGAATTTGTCCATTTCTTCCAGGTTGTCCATTTTATTGGCATAGGGTTCCTTGTAGTAATCTCTCATGATCCTTTGTATTTCTGCAGTGTCAGTTGTTACTTCTCCTTTTTCATTTCTAATTCTGTTGATTCGAGCCTTCTCCCTTTTTTTCTTGATGAATCTGGCTAATGGTTTATCAATTTTGTTTACCTTGCCAAAGAACCAGCTTTTAGTTTTATTGATCTTTGCTATTGTGTCCTTTATTTCTTTTTCATTTATTTCTGATCTGATTTTTCTGATTTCTTTCCTTCTGATAACTTTCGTTGTTTTTTTTTTCTTTCTCTAATTCCTTTAGATGTAAGGTTAGGTTGTTTATTTGAGTTGTTTCTTGTTTCTTGAGGTAGGATTGTATTGCTGTAGACTTCTCTCTTAGAACTGCTTTTGCTGCCTCCCATAGGTTTTGGGTCGTCGTGTTTTCACTGTCATTTGTTTCTAGGTATTTTTTGATTTCCTCTTTGATTTCTGCAGTGATCTCTTGGTTATTAAGTAGTGTATTGTTTAGCCTCCAAGTGTTTGTATTTTTTACAGATTTTTTTCCTGTAACTGATATCTAATCTCATAGCATTGTGGTCAGAAAAGATACTTGATACGATTTCAGTTTTCTTAAATTCACCAAGGCCCAATTTGTGACCGAAGATATTATCTATTTTGGAGAATGTTCCAAGAGCACTTGAGAAGAAAGTGTATTCTGTTGTTTTTGGATGGAATGTCCTATAAATATGAATTAAGTCCATCTTGTTTAATATATCATTTAAAGCTTGTGTTTCCTTATTTATTTTCATTTTGGATGATCTGTCCTTCGGTGAAAGTGGGGTGTTAAAGTCCCCTATTATTTTGTTACTGTTGATTTCCCCTTTATGGCTGTTAGTATTTGCCTTATGTCTTGAGGTGCTCCTATGTTGGGTGCATAAATATTTACAATTGTTACATCTTCTTCTTGGATTGATCCCTTGATCATTATGTAGTGTCCTTCTTTGTCTCTTCTAATAGTCTTTATTTTAAAATCTATTTTTTTCTGATATGAAAATTGCTACTCCAGCTTTCTTTTGATTTCCATTTGCATGGAATATCTTTTTCCATCCCTTCACTTTCAGTCTGTATGTGTCCCTAGGTCTGAAGTGGGTCTCTTGTAGGCAGCATATATACGGATCTTGTTTTTGTATCCATTCTGCCAGTCTATGTCTTTTGGTGGGAGCATTTAATGCATTTACATTTAACGTAGTTATCAATATGTATGTTCCTATTACCATTTTCTTAATTGTTTTGGGTTTGTTACTGGAGGTCTTTTCCTTCTCTTTTGTTTACTGCCTAGAGAAATTCCTTTAGCATTCGTTTTAAAGCTGGTTTGGTGGTGCTGAATTCTCTTAGCTTTTGCTTATTTATAAAGGTTTTAATTTCTCCATCAAATCTTAATGAGATCCTTGCTGGGTAGAGTAATATTGGTTGTAGGTTCTTCCCTTTCATCACTTTAAATATGTCTTGCCACTCCCTTCTGGCTTGCAGAGTTTCTGCTGAAAGATCAGCTGTTAACCTGATGGGGATTCCCTTGTATGTTATTTGTTGTTTTTCCCTTGCTGCTTTTAATATTTTTTCTTTGTATTTAATTTTTGATAGTTTGATTAATATGTGTCTTGGTGTGTTTCTACTTGGATTTATCCTGTATGGGACTCTCTGCACTTCCTGGACTTGACTGACTATTTCCTTTCCCATATTAGGGAAGTTTTCAACTATAATCTCTTCAAATAGTTTCTCAGTCCCTTTCTTTTTCTCTTCTTCTTCTGGGACCCCTATAATTCAAATGTTGGTGTGCTTAAAGTTGTCCCAGAGGTCTCTAAGACTGTCCTCAATTTTTTTCATTCTTTTCTCTTTATTCTGCTCTGCGGTAGTTATTTCCACTATTTTATCTTCCAGGTCACTTATCCATTCTTCTGCCTCCGTTTTGCTGCTATTGATTCCTTCTAGAGAATTTTTAATTTCATTTATTGTGTTCTTCATCGTTTGTTTGCTCTTTAGTTCTTCTAGTCCTTGTTAAACGTTTCTTGTATTTTCTCCATTCTATTTCCAAGATTTTGGATCATCTTTACTATTATTACTCTGAATTCTTTTTCAGGTAGACTGCCTATTTCTTCTTCATTTGTTTGGTCTGGTCAGTTTTTACCTTGGTCCTTCATCTGCTGTGTGTTTCTCTGTCTTCTCATTTTGCTTAACTTACTGTGTTTGGGGTTTCCTTTCTGCAGGCTGCAGGTTCGTAGTTCCCGTTGTTTTTGGTGTCTGCCCCTGGTGGCTAAGGTTCGTTCAGTGTGTTGTGTAGGCTTCCTGGTGGAGGAAGTGCCTGTGTTCTGGTGGATGAGGCTGGATCTTGTCTTTCTAGTGGACAGGTCCGTGTCCGGTTGTGTGTTTTGGGGTGTCTGTGACCTTATTATGATTTTAGGCAGCCTTTCTGCTAATGGGTGGGGTTGTGTTCCTGTCTTGCTAGTTGTTTGGCATAGGGTGTCCATCATTGTAGCTTGCTGGTTGTTGAGTGGACCTGGGTCTTGGCGTTGAGATGGAGATTTCTGGGAGATTTTCGCCATTTGATATTACATGGAACTGGGACATCTCTGGTGGACCAATGTACTGAACTCGGCTCTCCCATCTCAGAGGCACAGGCCTGATACTGAGCTGGAGCACCAAGGCCCTGTCAGCCACACAGCTCAGAAGAAAAGGGAGAAAAAAAGAAAGAAAGAAAGAAAGAAAGAAAGAAAGAAAGAAAGAAAGAAAGAAAGAAAAAAAAAGAAAAAGAAAGAAAGTTATTGAAATAAAAAATAAAATAAAAATTTTAAATAAAAAAATTAAAAAGTAATTAAAAAAAGAAAGAACGAAAGAAGAGAGCAACCAAACCAAAAAACGAATCCACCAATTATAACAAGTGCTAAAAATTATATTTAAAAACCCCCAAAATACGGACAGACAGAACCCTATGACAAATGGTAAAAGGAAAGCTTTACAGACAAAATCACACAAAGAAGCATACACACTCACAAAAAGAGAAAAAGGAAAAAAAAATATATATGTATATACAAAAAAAAAAAGAAGAGAGCAACCAAATCAATAAACTAATCTACCAGTGATCATAAACTCTAAATACTAAACTACGATAAACATAAAACCAGAAACCAGTCAGTCGCGTCAGCAAACCCCAAGTCTATAGTTGCTCCCAAAGTTCACTGCCTCTATTTTGGGATGATTCATTGTCTAGTCAGGTATTCCAGAGATGCAGGGTACATCAAGTTGATTGTGGAGATTTAATCCACTGCTCCTGAGGCTGCGGGGAGAGATTTCCCTTTCTCTTCTTCGTTCGCACAGCTCCCGGGTTCAGCTTTGGATTTGGCCCCGCCTCTGCACGTAGGTCACCTGAGGGCGCCTGTTGTTCGCTCAGACAGGACGGAGTTAAAGGAGCCGCTGATTCGGGGGCTCTGGCTCACTCAGGCCTCGGGGAGGGAGGGGTACGGATGCGGGGTGAGCCTGCGACGGCAGAGGCCTGCGTGACATTGCACCAGCCTGAGGCGCGCCGTGCGTTCTCCCGGGGAAGTTGTCCCTGGATCCCGGGACCCTGGCAGTGGCGGGCTGCACAGGCTCCCTGGAAGGGGGGTGTGGAGAGTGACCTGTGCTCGCACACAGGCTTCTTAGTGGCGGCAGCAGCACCCGCCTTAGCGTCTCATGCCCGTCTCAGGGGTCCGTGCTGTTAGCTGCGGCTCGCGCCCGTCCCTGGAGCTCCTTTAAGCGGCGCTCTTAGTCCCCTCTCCTCGCGCACCAGGAAACGAAGAGGCAAGAAAAAGTCTCTTGCCTCTTCGGCAGGTCCAGACTTTATCCCGGACTCCCTCCCATCTAGCTGTGGCGCACTAACCCCTTCAGGCTGTGTTCACGCCGCCAACCCCGTCCTCTCCCTGCTCTCCGACCGAAGCCCGAGCCTCAGCTCCCAGCCCCACCCGCCCCGGTGGGTGAGCAGACAAGCCTCTCGGGCTGGTGAGTGCCGGTTGGCACCGATCCTCTGTGCGGGAATCTCTCCGCTTTGCCCTCCGCACCCCTGTGGCTGCGCTGTCCTCTGCGGCTCCGAAGCTTCCCCCCTCCGCCACCCGCAGTCTCCACCCGCGAAGGGGCTTCCTAGTGTGTGGAAACCTTTCCTCCTTCACGGCTCCCTCCCAGAGATGCAGGTCCCGCCCCTATTCTTTTGTCTCTGTTTATTCTTTTTTCTTTTGCCCTACCCAGGTACGTGGGGAGTTTCTTGCCTTTTGGGAGGTCTGAGGTCTTCTGCCAGCGTTCAGTAGGTGTTCTGTAGGACTTGTTCCACATGTAGATGTATTTCTGATGTATTTGTGGGGAGGACGGTGATCTCCGCGTCTTACTCCTCCGCCCTCTTGAAGGTCTCTCCCGAGTCTGTTGTTCTTTACTCATATTTTGAGTTTTCATTTTTATTTATTTAAACATATTAAATATAGTTATCTTATATTCTGTGTCTAATCATTCCAATATCAGAAGCCTTTGGGGATCTTTTCCCCCTGTTGTTTCTGCTGTCTGTTTTTCATGGTGCCTTGCTTCCTCATGCTTTGTGATATTCAGCTGTGAGTTACTCCTTTTCCTTGGATTTTTCTGTATGGGAGTTTTTGAGTCCTGGATTTTACTCTCTTCTGCCAACCATTTAGGAGACAATATCACCACTTTGAATAAAATTGTCATCTTAAATTTTTTTTTGTTTTTATCACAGTGACAAATTGTAAATCACAATTCAGGCTATAAGTCCCTGTGAAAGTCAGGCTGTTCATTTCTGTCAGAGAGGGGTTTTACTTGGTTAGAAGATCTGAATATTTCTTCCTTCCTTCCTATTTTTATCCATCACTTTGTTTCTATTGCGAGAGTCATTTGGGGCATCTAATCTGCCATACTGCTGGAAATGGAATAATCTTATAAAATTCCAAGTTGAATGCAATTTATTTTCGGCACCAGAATTTCTTTTTTGACACAAAATGCCAGTGACTACAAAGCCACGCAATTTGGATCAAGCTTAGCAGAAAGAGCAAATGAGAATTATTACAATGTAAATGGGGCAGTAGCTCTACTTTTTGTAACATCTATGGCACATAGTACCTGACACTTGCCAACTTTTGGAATTTACTGTACTCAAGACCTGTATTATTGACTTTAAAAAGTGAAATGTGGGCTTCCCTGGTGGCGCAGTGGTTGAAAGTCCGCCTGTCGGTGCAGGGGACACGGGCTCGTGTCCCGGTCCGGGAGGATCCCACATGCCATGGAGTGGCTGGGCCCGTGAGCCATGGCCGCTGAGCCTGCGCGTCCAGAGTCTGTGCTCCGCAGCGGGAGAGGCCACAACAGTGAGAGGCCCGCGTACCGCAAAAAAAAAAAAAAAAAAAAAAAGAAATGTACATTTTAAAAGAGACTTGGATGGAATCCCTCCTAGTAATTTAATATTAATAAACAAATTATACTATTTTAAGTGCAAGATCCACACTGGGAGTGGGTTCATACTTGATACTGGGTCTGAAAGTGTAAATTCCCACGGATGGATATAGCCAGGTGTGTTGTGATGACACCCAGGAAAACATTCCTCCTTGCTTTCTCTTTTTTCTTTTGACTTGCTCAGTTGCCCTGAGGTCAGAAACAGGTATTGCTTTCTGAGAACAATTCTGAAAAATAGTTCACTTTGGAAATTCACATGAACAGACTACTCTTAATGCCAATAGCAAGTTGGTAAACACCATGTTCCTAGAAAAAGGCAAATGGCTGTATCCCTGTTTCTACCTCTACAGGACACAGTGAAACCTGCTGTTGTCTTAAGAGTTCCTCATCCAAATAACAAAAAGAAGGAAACTCCATACTCAGCTACTGCTTCCTGTAGCCCACATAGACCCAAGATTTCTTCCAGCTTAAAAATGCTATCATTTCTTTGATTTACTGCAGACTATTCATAGAAACTTCCACTATCTCTCGGAAAGCAGTTAGCTGAATGTGGCTCTCGCTGTAGGGAGAGTGAGTGGCCAGTGATGAGACCACCCCTGTTCCTCCAAGTCCTGTTCAAGTAGGCAATCTAGAAAGCTGGTCTCAAAGAGACCAGTTAGTAAGCAGTTAGGAATCCCTGAGTCAAAGATCTCACAAAACAGCAGCTTATTCCATAATTTAAAAAAATATTTATTGTGAGTCCACTGTGGTCTCTGGCATTGTTATTAGTACCAGAGATACGATAGTGAGCAAAACAACCCCATTCCTACAGCGCACAGTCCTTGAATGGAGGGCAGATGAGACAAGGGACGATTCCATTACCAAAGTTTAAGTAATGAGGACCGGGATACGGGTGGTAGAAGCTGCTACCTAACCACCTCTGTGTTCACTCTTATGGTTCCACATGGACCTTTTCAATCAAAATTGTACTATGTCACAACACAGCATATGAAATGGTATCTAGAAACTGTGTCCCTAGAATAAAAGAGACATGGAGGGTGGGGTGGGAAAGGGAGCAATGCATAATGAAGAAAATATTATAATTATTTGACCTTTTTTTAACCTTTCAGAGAAGGTTAAACTTTCAAATATATTATATCAAGAAAGGCTGTTTAATAAACAAAACATTGGAACATTTGCCTGGCATGTGTAATTCTTAGACAATAGTGGGAAAAGGAAGTGAAGAAAATTTTTAGTTTGGAACTGAAAAATCAAATTTTAGTATTTTTCTATGTGTACAAAAATAGCTTTATTTTAAAAGTTTAAATCCCTATGTAAAGCAATTTTTTAGGGCAGTGAAAATACTCTGTATGATATTATAATAATGGATGCATGTCATTACACATTTCTCCAAACCCATAGAATATACAACACCAAGAGTGACCCATAACGTAAACCATGGACTTTGGGTGATTATGATGTGTCACTGTTGAGTCATCAATGTAACAAATGTACCCCTTTTGTTGATAACGGGGGAGGCCATGAATCTGTGCCGGCAGGGAGTATATGGGAAATCTCTGTACCTTCCACTCAATTTTGCTGTGAAACTAAAACTGCTCTTAAAAAAAAGTTTTGTTTGGAAAAAAAAATTTTGCATCTTGGTTGGGAGCTCTGAGCACACCCCCTTATAATGCAGCCACATAAGTGAATCAGATATTACAGAATAAAAAGCCCAGTAACACACAAGCTCTTAAATGAACAGGAATGGCTCTAGCACTAGTATGTGTTAGGGTTTTCTCAGGAATAATAGATAAAGCTTAGCACTCCCATTGGAGCATTAAGATCATTTTCTCTCCTTTTTCAGATGTCAAACCTGAGAGCTGGCGTACTCACCAGCGCCCCCTTCTGTATGCGCCTTCTAATTTGGTCGTTGCTACTTGTTAGCACCTGGCTTCTCCCTGTTCTCTCTGCTTGAGCTCTGGGCACAAAAGTGAAGTTGATAGTTAAGTTTTTTTTTTTTTTTAACATCTTTATTGGAGTATAATTGTTTTACAATGGTGTGTTAGTTTCTGCTGCATAACAAAGTGAATCAGCTATATGTAAAGATACATCCCCATATCCCCTCCCTCTGGCGTCTCCCTCCCACCTTCCCTATCCCAACCCTGTAGGTGGTCACAAAGCACCCAGCTGACCTCCCTGTCTCCATGGTGACTGTTGCAAGATATAATTGACCCTTCCTGTATCGTTTGCAGTGAAAGCCTGACTCCAGGTCTCTGAGCTGTCCTCCGCATCTTGCCTGGAAAAGCCAAAACAGCCGTATTTTCCCTTGGGCCCTGGCCATCTGGCCCACTCCCCATGCACTGTTTTCTCTAGATCAGGAGATTGGGGTAACCACCATTCACCCTGCGGGGGAGCAGGTGAAGGGAGTGTTGGAGTGGAAAAGCCTAGTTTTAAATAGGGAATATCGTGGGCACCATGCTTACCAGGATAGCCTGGCGTGATGAGAAATCTTTATTTTTTTCATATCTTCAACAATATTCTTCTGATCGGTATGCCTTTCTCATCACTAGTCCTATCTGAAATTTTTACACTATTCTCTCTTCATGAGAAAAAAAATCTTTATTTAGTTTAAAAACATTACATTATTGAGAAGGCAAATTTAAAGTACTTGACCCTTTGTTGCACATTGTCACAAAGAGTTGTCTTAACAAATGAGACATAAAAGGATGTTTTCAAGAGTCCCAGGAGAGGGTGGAAGGGAGGTTCAAGAGGGAGGGGATATGGGGATGTATGTATACATATAGCTGATTCACTTTGTTGTACAGCAGAAACTAACACAATATTGTAAAGCAATTATACTCCAGTAAAGATATATATATATCTTATATCTTATACCTATATCTATATATAAAGAGTCCCAGGAAAATGCAATGTTATTTCTTAGGATATAGACTTTAGATGGGGTGCTACGTGGGAGCCCTGGATGCTGGTGATAGTCTTGGTGGAAGTGAGTTAGGCATCAAGAGAAAGGAGGGATATAACATAAAAAAGATAACTTGGCTTTCCTCACATTTGCTCAGGGCAAAATTAGCACAGACCACTGAGCATACGTTTACCCAGAGGTACTTTTTCTATTTACCACCAGGGGCCCTAGCTGACTATAATCAGGTGATTGCATTTTTTTTAAACATCTTTATTGGAGTATAATTGCTTTACAATGGTGTGTTAGTTTCTGCTTTATAACAAAGTGAATCAGCTATACATATACATATATCCCCATATCTCCTCCCTCTTGTGTCTCCCACCCAACCTCCCTATCCCACCCCTCTAGGTGGTCACAAAGAGAGGTGATTGCATTTTGAACTCTCCTTATGGAGCAGGAAAACCAGCTGGCTTTCAGTACTAACTTGGGGACTTTGGTTTTGCATATATTGGGTTGGCCAAAAAGTTCATTCGGGTTTTTCAGACGATGTTACAAAAAACCCCGAGCAAACTTTTTTGGCCAACGCAATACCTTTTAAATCAGATGCAACTTCATGCTTTATGTGGATCTTTAATGGTAGTTTAAGTCACTTGATTAGTTGATTAGACGGAGGTTTTTATTGTTGTTGAGTCCATGAAAATTTCACTTTTCACTAAGTTTAAAAAAAAATTCATTCAAGTTTCCTTTTTCTTTTTCCTCTTTGGCTTCTAGTTAGCGAGTTTCAGTTTTTAAACTCACCTTCAGGCACATTTTATCCATTCATGTGAAATTCCAGGTAAGTGTGGCCTGCAGGGGCATCAGACCTGACCCTTTTCTTTACCTCATACCCTACATCCAAATCCTGTCGGTTCTACTTTCAAAATATTGTATATTCCTAAATCAAGTATGTCTCAACATTACATCTTAGTCCAAAACACCATTAACTATTTCCTGGACCGCTGAAATGGAGTTGTAATTGGTTTCTTTACTTCCACTACCTTCTACCACCTTCCCACCCACCCAGCTGTCGGGTTGGGCCACTGAGTCTCCAGAGGTTTAAACGGCAACATTTTTTCAAGGAAATTGGCTTGGTGGTCGCGCCCCTCACGCAGTTTGTTTTTGCCTTATCTGGATGGTCGTTCCTGGCTCATCCCTGACTTATGGGAGACTAGATATTACTACATAAGTAAGAATAAGGAGTTGCTATGGAGTGTAGAGCACACAGAGAAGAGTCATGAAAAGAATATTATAGTTCATGTTGGACAGGAGGATTTTTTGCACCAATAAATGACTCCCATCTTAACAGCTTCTGCTTCAAAATAAACAAGTTCTAGGACAAAAGTTTAACATAATTAGAGACTCCGAGGGCAGTAAGCAGAAGGTCACGTAACTCATGAGGAATAAGGTCCAGGAATTTTCAAGCAAAGATAAACATGGGGCTATACACACAAACTAGGATGACCTCAGTGAATATGATAACATTTAATTTTATTTTTATTTTCTTAAAATTTTTGGCTGTGTTGGCTCTTCGTTGCTGCATGCAGGCTTTCTCTATAGTTGCAGTGAGTGGGGGGCAACTCTTCGTTGTGGTGCGTGGGCTTCTCATTGTGGTGGCTTCTCTTGTTTAGGAGCATGGGCTCTAGGCACGCAGGCTTCAGTAGTTGTGGCACAGGGGCTTAGTTGCTCTGCGGCATGTGGTATCTTCCCTGACCAGGGATCGAACCCATGTCCCCTGAATTGGCAGGCGGATTCTTAACCACTGCGGCACCAGGGAAGTCCTCTGAATATGACAGCATTAAACGCAGGGGCCAAGTTGAAAGGGACAATTTGTCTTTAATGAATTTTTCCCCCTAGATTTCTGTTTGTAAGCTTCAAGTACTGTTCCCTTCTCCACTCCATCTGAAGTATGACTATCTAATACAGATACAACTGCAGCAAAATGAATGCCAGTCAGCAAACTGAACTGTGCAAGAAGTCTGTTTTTCTACAGACCTCTGCTCTGCCAGCTGAGCTATGGAAGGGAGTACAGAAGTCTTCTTTTTTTTTGCAGTACGCGGGCCTCTCACTGTTGTGTCCTCTCCCATTGCAGAGCACAGGCTCCAGACGCGCAGGCCCAGGAGCCATGGCTCGTGGGCCCAGCCACTCCACGGCATGTGGGATCTTCCCAGACCAGGGCACGAACCCGTGTCCCCTGCATTGGCAGGCGGACTCTCAACCACTGCGCCACCAGGGAAGCCCAGTAAATTCTTATTTGTTCATTTATCCATTTATCCACTCATATGGTCACCCTTTCTTTCATCAGTTATGCATGCCTTACTCCTGTATAGCAAGACTATAGACACTGTTAATGAACCTTTTATGATATGTACAAATAGGTCATTGGATGGGTGTGACTGCCCTAGCCATTTATCTAGTCAGCTCTAGACGGAAGCCTTAAGTAAGATCAGTGAAGATAAGCCCTAGAGTCACTATTCCCATGGATCTGATGAACAACGCTCACGACTAGGACCTCCCCATTGCCCTTACCGGTTTCTAGTGAACAAGTAGTTTAGAGCAGAAATAGTGACTTATGGACAACAGTACCTCCTCACCTCTTCTCTAAATAAATGTTATCAATGATACTTTCCAGGCTTCACATAGAGAGTTGGATGAGATAAAATCTTAGATCCAGAGCAAAGTTCATAACTCTCTTTCTTTTTTAAGTGAAGTATAATTTTTATATGGTAAAATGAACAGATCTTAAGCGTTCAATTCAATGAGTTTTTGACAATTCTATACACCCATTTAACTACCAGCCAAACAAGAACTTAACATTTTTATCACCTCCCTCCACAATACTCTCATACCCCCTTCCAGTCAATTCTCCTGCCAATATGGCAGAATTTTTATTGCGAAATCCCCCAAATGTTCTTAGTGATGTCTTCTATTTTATTTAACATTTGAATTCTGACAACTTTCATCTGTTGGAAGCAAACTAGTGAGAGCCAACGTTTGCTGCATCATCTCAATACCCATAACTATTCTATGAGGTAGGAACTATTAGTCCTTTCATTTTACAGATGAGAAGACTGAAGCTTAATGAGATAAAGTGAGTTTCCCAAAGACCAAAAAGCTCTTAAGTGGCAAAGCTGGAATTTGAACTCAGATGGGCCTGATTCTAGAACTTAACTTTTAGTTAATTTTTTTAAAAGACACATTTATTCAGCATCATGATCAGACTATTACATTTAGCAATCAACAGCATGGGTACAAGAACAAAACAAACCCAAAAAACTACATTAAAACCCTTTGTTGGAATGCTTTACGCTTGCCACAGAACAGAAACTGAAATAACGTGTTATACGATTAGTCACAAACACAGTCGTTGAGGGTTTTTTTGCCCATACACATGAGTATTGTCTAAAACATGTCTTCTCTGTAGCAGCTAGGCCCTGCCACCACTGTGCTTGGCTGAGTTCACAAATCTGTTGTAACCTGTAGCTTCCCTGTCACTTCTCTGGCTCTCCTCTCCTACTAAGCTTTGTTTCCTGGCAGTAATCAAAACCTTCTGCCACTGCCATAGCTACTGCTGCTGCTGGAACAGCCATAGCCACCTTGGTTTCGTGGTTTGGCAAAGTGTTGGCCTCCACCACCACCGGGGCCACATCTTCTGCCTCCAAAGTTTCCTCCATTCGTGGGTCCAAAATTTGAAGACTGATTGTTGTAATTGCCAAAATCATTGCAGCTTCTGCCACCTCCAAAATGGCTTCCATCGTTACCAACTCCATTATAGCCATCCCCGCTGCCACCATATCCCCCACCATCGCGGCTGCCACCAAAGACATCTCGACCACTGAAGTTTCCTCCACGACCAAAGCTGTCATTCCCACCAAACCCACCTCCGCGACCACCACCAAAGTTTCCAGAACCACTTCGACCTCTTTGGCTGGATGAGGCACCAGCCATCTCTTGCTTAGATAGGGCTTTCCTTACTTCACAGTCGAGGCCATTCACAGTGTGGTATTTCTGAATGACAGTCTTGTCTGCGGAGTCATGGTCCTCAAAGGTTATGAAAGCAAAGCCTCTCTTTTTGCCACCGCCTCGATCAGTCATGATTTCAATCACTTCAATTTTCCCCTACTGTTCAAAACAATCTCTTAGGTGATGTTCTTCAGTGTCTTCTTTAATGCCACCAATAAAAATCTTTTTCACAGTGAAGTAGGCACCAGGTCTCTGAGAATCTTCTCTTGAGATGGCCCTCTTTGGTTCCACCACTCTTCCATCCACCTCGTGTGGCCTTGCCTTCATGGCCACATCCACCTCCTCCACAGTGGCATACGTGACAAACCGGAAGCCTCTGGAGTGCCTGGTGTTTGGATCCCTCGTTACCACACAGTCTATGAGCACTCCCCACTGCTCACAATGGCTCCCCAGACTCTCTTTCAAAGCTCAAACCTCCGATGAAGAGCTTCCACAGCTGTTCAGGCTCTTTGGGAGACTTTGACTTAGACATGACCTCAGTCGTGGCGGGGTGGGGGGAGACTTTAACAATGCTTACTTGGCGGCGTCCATGGGCAGAAAGGCTAGAACTTGACTTTTATTTTATTTTTTTAATTAAATTTAATTAATTAATTAACTTTTTTGTCTGTGTTGGGTCTTTGTTGCTGTGCGCAGGCTTTCTCTAGTTGCGGCGAGCGGGGACTGCTCTTTGTTGTGGTACGCAGGCTTCTCATTGTGGTGGCTTCTCTTGTTGCAGAGCATGGGTTCTAGGTGGGCGGGCTTCAGTAGCTGCAGCATGCGGGCTCAGTAATTGTGGCACACAGGCTCTAGGGCTGGCAGGCTTCAGTAGTTGTAGTGCATGGGCTCAGTAGTTGTGGCTCGCGGGCTCTAGAGCACAGGCTCAGTAGTTGCAGTGCATGGACCTAGTTGCTCTGCAGCATGTAGGATCTTCCCGGACCAGGGATCATACCCGTGTCCCCTGCACTGGCACGTGGATTCTTAACCAGTACACCACCAGGGAAGTCCCTAGAACTTGACTTTTAAATCACTATGCTAAAGAGCAGGTGCACCCTGAGGTTTGGCTAATGACTGCAATTTTCACATGTCTGGATTTTGTGCATCTGCTATTATGACGAAAGGAGAAAGAGTAACTTGGTTGACTTAATACCATCATACAGTGTAACTTCCATTTCCTTTATAATATCCTCACAAGGCTTGTTACTCTTTCATTAATTTGTGCCTGCAAGATTTTTACCAGATGACTGTTAAGAACCGTGATGGAGATCATGATAATGATGAGAATTACGAAAGCAAACATCTCGGAGCACTTACTACGTCTCAGGAGCTG
This sequence comes from Mesoplodon mirus, assembly GCF_964341445.2. Taxonomy (NCBI): domain Eukaryota; kingdom Metazoa; phylum Chordata; class Mammalia; order Artiodactyla; family Ziphiidae; genus Mesoplodon; species Mesoplodon mirus. The sequence goes on from NC_138987.1 coordinate 80,980,098, forward strand.
TGTGAAGCACTGCACCTGAATTTCCTTATTTAGTTCTCATAAGCACTTTCAGGTAGAATCTGTCATTAACATTTTTACAGACTAAAATTTTGAGACTTTGAGAGCCTGAGTGATTTGCCCAGTGCTGCCCAGTTAAAAAGTTGGTAGAGCTGATTTTCAACCACTGCCATATACAGCCTCTTAATCCTCTATTTATGTCCTCAGTCCTGTTAATAAAGAATGGTCTTCGTTCCTGCCCCAACAAGATTTCACCAGGATAAATGTGTGAATGAGAACTCTGCCAGCTGACACTCTTTTAGGTAAGATCTTATTCGTCCTAAACACTTAAGTCCACCTGGTCTTCAAAAACTTGGAAAATAGCCAGGCTGGGCCTTGGCCAAGTTGTGAAGTCGAGGAAGTTTGTCTTGGGCATTTTATACTCCTCTGCCATACCCTCTAAGTATCCTGTCAACCAAAGACTCCTCTAATTTTCCATTCCTGGAGCCCAAATCTTGCCAGAAGGACTGAGCTCTTCAGCCTCCGCCCATTTATTTGTTGAGACTCCCTGACGCCCCTCCCACTCCCACCTGCCCCAGCTTGTTGATTTCCCATCTGTATCTGAGTCAGTTTCCCGCTAGCTTCGCCATCCAAGCCTGTGCTAATGTCGTCATGGAGGGAGGTTGGCAGGAGGCCCTCCAGACACCCGCGGCTTTCTAGAGGTAGGACCCCTATCTATTTGGCAACCAGAGTGCTGTGTCGTCCAGGACTGATAGGAAGGGAAGAGAGGGCAGTCTTAGTGATAACAATGGCTAATCATATAGTATTTAATCTGTGCCCATACTGTTCTCAGTACTTTATATGTATTAATTTATTTAATCCTTACAACAGTCCTATGAGGTATGTTAGTCAAGGCTGCAGCAAGAAATAGGAGGCACACAGAGATGGAATTCTGAAGAGAATTCAAAGAAGGGACTATTTGCAGATGTGTAGGCAGATTTAAGGGAATCAATCAGGAATATGGAGGCTCACAGGAGACTAGCCGTAGTAGAAAGCCGTTCTTACTCCTAGGCCAAAATGGCAGTTGAGAAAATGGTGTAGTTAGAACCTGATGAGGAGCCATTCGAGGAAGAGCTGCTCTAAGGAGCCAATGGCAGTCATGGAAGGATGAGGCCAGAGCCCCAGTGGTGTGGGGTTGGGGGAAGCAGGGGAAGTGAACATCTTGGGGGTTGGTGAGGTGTTGGGGAAGCTAGGACTCTTCCTCCTTCTGATTTCCTATTGGCTGAAACAACTAGAAGCCTGAGGTCAGGGGCATCTGGGTGATACAGGCTTGACATACCAGTCACCATGGAGCTCAGTACAGGGCACAAGGACAGAGAAAAAGAAGTCCACGAAGAAACTGAAGCACAGAGAGGTTGAACAATGTGCCTAAAGTCACAGAATTAGGAAATGGCAGCACTGGGTTCTGAACTGAGGCTGTCATGTCTGCCGTAGCACTGAGGAGTTCTCCCACACTTAACAGAGCATCTTACGGGTTCCAAAAATGCTCTCGGGCTCCATTCATCTGTTTAAAATGTCCTTGTACACAGTAGACCCAGAACAGAAGTTACTTCCTGACAGGTTTGGGTGACACTGGTAGGCCTTGGCCAATTCAGCAGGTTAATGATAGCTAACGTGGTCAAGTTTATGAAACAGAAAGATCATGAAATATTTAGTAAGTTTGCTGGAAAACTGCTGAGAAGTTGGGGAGAATCATTTTGCCTCAGCTGAGGAGAAACTGAGACTTGTGGTTTCTGGGTGAGAGAAGTCAGTATGTACTCAATGTGGACAACTTCTGCAAAAAAAAAAAAAAAAGACTACCCACCTGGGTTGAACCTGCTGGTGGCAGAACAACTGGTAGAAAATGCATGCATCGTGTGGAGACATTTCCTGTGAAACAAGGTACAGAAAAGCACTCTTTTGTGAAAAAGAGAATTCAAGAGAAATGAAATGATTAGAATAAGTCCTTTTTACATTAAAGCAGTGAAGCTCTAATGATAGCCTTTTAGTGTTTATTTTATTTCTAATTAAGTTTTTGTTTTCTCCTTGGTAAAATTCGGCAGCAAGCTGAAGTGCCCTTTTAATGGAGCCAGACAATGGTTTCTATGAAGAAAAAGGGTGAAGCTGGGAAAGAGGGAAGAGGCCCAGGATGATGCATTTAGAGACACAAAAGTGTAAGAAAAATACTGGCTTTTCTTATGTAATTTAGCAACAAAATTGTGTAGCGTGTAATGAGGTACTGTGGCTTGGCATTATCGCTATAATTTGAGAAAGAAAAGCAGTCTTTACAGACCCAACTGTTCTATGATAGATCTCTGTGAAAAGTAAATCAAATGTACTCAGCTTATAACCAAACAAAATGTTATAGACCCAGAGAATACTCTCTCCTACTAGATATTTTTCTCTCCTACTAGTTGTTCAAAAATTGTTTTTGTAAAATTCTATTAAGCTATTTGAAATGTGGAAGTTGGGCTTTAGGTGAGCAATCTTTATTTATCATAAAGATGGAATATAATTGCCTTAACCGTTATTCTTTCTAGAATTTAGCTATTTCTAAAAGCTGATTATTAATAATATTTATTATACAGCTGGTTTGTTTCAAGCCATAAATACTAGACACATATATAAATAGTCAAATAGACATGAAAAAGGCACTCCCCATCTTTCTTTCCTCTGGACTCTAAGTTTCTTAGGATGCTGTGGCACGGGGCATGGGGCCCTAGGGGTCATGAATCTTGTCAGAGGGGACTCCATCTGAACAATGATTTCAGGAAAGGATAGTCAAAAAGATAGTCTAATGTGTATGCATCCAACCCTTCAAAGGGCTGGGAAATTATACCCCCGCATTTGAAAGTAAAAACTAAAACATCATCCAAATTATAAAATAGAAGATAGGCTTGGGTAATGTCCTTAAGAATCCTAGAAATGGTTCACATTTAAAATACTGCTTAAACCCAAGGACACTTGTTTATAATTGATACATACAGCAAGTGGTCATGATTCTGGTTTGTAACTGGTGTGATCTACATTGTTTTCCAACCAGACGTATCTATGATTTGTCTAATGCACTGGAGAAATATATAAGGTATGCTGTGCATCTATTTTACTCTCATAATTTAGGAGGTAGGGAAAGGAACATCTGTCTGTTGAGCTATGACAATATATCATCACTATCTACCTGTTAACTGTCCTCGACTTACAGCAGAACAGCGGAAAGGCAAAGTTATCCTTAATGGTGGTATAACAGCTAATCTATAGGCTGTAATTTACAATAGCGTTCCCCTGTAGGACTTGTGTACCTGCTAGTAACCGGGCATGCCTAAGGCATGTCCACCCTTTCCATTCACCCAGGCACCCTTCACTGGGATCTGGGAATGATCCTTGGGAACGACATGTCCCCAGGCCCCAACCCATCCTTAACAGATAGCTGTCTTCCCAACCCTGCAGTCACTAATCCTTCCTGCACTCTCCTTGCTCTAATTGTCTGGGCCCTCCCTGCCCTAAATAACCAGTGTCTCTAAGGAGAAGATGACACCCAGCATAGGGGATGGATGTTTCCAATTGTAAGAGACACACCTAAGGGGGCAATTTTAAAGTAGGGACGTTTTAGATTAGATAAAAGACACTAATATTAGAAAATCAACATTTGCATTTCTCAGTTCAGTGCTAAATTTTCATTTATCTCTGCATGTCAGGATTCCAACAAAGGCAAATTCAATGAAGTCAGTGTAATGAGAAACTGACATATTTAGCAGAGAATAAAATGTAAGTGGTTTCAGGACTGTCTTGGTATTGAATCTTATCTATCTAATAAGAATATTGTAATTATATTGTGAAAGTCATTGTATTTTGCTTTATCTAGTCATTTTCTTATTGCTCCTTACTCTCCATTTCATCTCGATAAACCCCTCAAAAAATAAGTTACTTTTGTTGAATCTTTACTGTTTGCCAGAAGCTGTGTAAGTTCTTTACATGTGTTAACATGTTTCATCCTCACAACAACCCTGTGTTAATATCTCCCAGTTTACAGATGATAAAAACAAGCATCAGAGAGGTTAATGTTCCCAAGGACACACAGCTGGTAAGAAGAGAACAGGATTTTTTTTTTTAATTTTTGTTTTATATTGGGGTATGGTTGATTTATGGTGTTGTGTTAGTTTCAGGTGTGCAGCAAAGTGATTCAGTTATACATATACATATATCCATTCTTTTTCATATTCTTTTCCCATTTAGGTTATTATGGAATATTGAGTAGAGTTCCCTGTGCTACATAGTAAGTCCTTGTTGATTATCTACTATAAAATATAGTAGTGTGTATATGTTAATCCCAAGCTCCTAATTTATCCCTCCACCCCGCAACTTTCCCCTTTGATAACCATAAGTTTGTTTTCTATGTCTGTGAGTCTGTTTCTGAGAACAGAATTTAGATTTCAGAGGGTCAGAGGGTCAGTTTCCAGAGTGTAAGCACTCAGCCACTAAGCTGAAGCGTCTCTGCCTACTCTGGTGGTTTACACTATAGAAATGGTTTGACTACTTCTCATCTTTCCTCTTTATGTATGATGACTTACAAATGTAACTAATGGCCTAACAGTCTGTACATGTGTCCTCTTCACTTTCCTGCTCTGTGTCCTGACTCCTGTCTGTGTCCCTTATGTTCTCCCTGAGGTCACACCATCTGATTCCACAGTATTCTGAGCATAGTATGAGGGGAATCTCAGCAAGTTGGTGAGTGCACTGCTGATTACCCCACTCTCCAGGTATTTGAACTTGTAGGAAATCTCATGTCAACCAGAGATACAGCGAAAAAGAAAGACCAGGTGTCCTGGATTCGAGCATTCTCTATAGATATTGGAAAAGGTGCTAGCTCTATAAGTTCCCAGCCCTCTTTAGATTGGCTGTAAAATTGCGGCTTTCAAAGTTCTTGACCACAACTTACTATTAGAAATACATTTCTGTTGCAACTCACAACACATATATTTACATACAAAGAACAGAAACAAAATATCATAAGACAACACTTACCTTTGCTATGTGATATGTGTTCTGAATGTTTCTATTCTATTTTAATTTTTTTTAAAGATGCTGGTTCAGATCCAGTAAATTGATTTCACAACCCATTAATGGGCCATGACTGGTAGATTAAAACACACCACAATAAAGGATTATTTCTAACTCAACATACAATGAATTTTCACTAATAATAGATTCAGACCAAAATATGGTTCATGCCTTGATTATCTGTGAAAAGTTATGCAAATTATTTGTGTTTTCCTATGTTTTATATGCTTACCAGAGGTCAAAATGCCAGTAAGGGGGAGCATCATGTGAGAAAGATTTTAAGATTAGACGTACCTTTAAAATGCAAGGCAATCGGGCTTCCCTGGTGGCGCAGTGGTTGAGAGTCCGCCTGCCGATGCAGGGGACATGGGTTCGTGCCCCGGTCTGGGAAGATCCCACATGCCACGGAGCGGCTGGGCCCGTGAGCCATGGCCGCTGAGCCTGTGCATCTGGAGCCTGTGCTCCACAACGGGAGAGGCCACAACAGTGAGAGGCCCAAGTACGGCGGAAAAAAAAAAAAAAAAAAAAAAAAAAGAACAAAATGCAAGGCAATCTTGAGGAAAAAGAACAAAGCTGGAGGTACCTCATGCCCTGACTTCAGACTATACTACAAAGCTACAGTAATCAAAACAGTATGATACTGGCACAAAAACAGACACATAGATCAGTGGAGCAGAATAGAGAGCCCAGAAATAAACTCTGAACCTATGATCAAAAGGAAGCAAGAATATAGAGTGGAGAAAAGACAGGCTCTTCTATAAGTGGTGCTGGGAAAACCAGACTGCTACATGTAAAAGAATAAAATTAGAACAATTTTTTTAACACCATATATAAAAACAAACTCAAAATGGATTAGAGACCTAAGTGTAAGGCTGGAAACCATAAAACTCCTAGAAGAAAACACAGGCAGAACGTTCTTTAACATAAATCATAGCAATATTTTTTAGATCTGTCTCCGAAGGCAAAAGAAACAAAAGCAAAAATAAATGAGTGGGACATAATTAAACTTAAAACCTTTTGCACAGCAAAGGAAACCACCAACAATATGAAAAGACAATCTATGGAATGGGAGAGAGTATTTGCAAAGGATATGACCAATAAGGGGTTAATATCCAAAATCTATAAACAACACATACAACTTAATATCAAAAAACCAAACAACCTAATTAAAAAATGGGCAGAAGACCTGAATAGACAATTTTTCCAAAGAAGACGTACAGATGGCCAACAGACACATGAAAAGATGCTCAACATTGCTAATTATCAGAGAAATGCAAATCAAAACCATAGTGAGGTACCACCTGACATCTGTCAGAATGGTTGTTATCATCAAAAGCTACAAAAATAACAAATGTTGGCTAGGATGTGAAGAAAAGCATACCCTTGTACACTGTTGGTTGGAATGAAAATTGGTGCAGTCACTATGGAAATCAGTATAGAAGTTCCTCAAGAAACTCAAAATAGAATTATCATATGCTCCATCAATTCCACTTCTGAGAATATATCCAAAGAAAATGAAGACACTAATTCAGAAGGATACATGCAACCCAATGTTCATAGCAGCATTATTTATAGTTGCCAAGGTATAGAAGCAACATAAGTGTCCATCAACAGACGAATGGATAAAGAAGATGTGGTATATATATGCATATGCAGTGGAATATTACTCAGCCAAAAAAAGAATAAAATCCTGCCATTTGCAACAATGTGGATGGACCCAGAGTATATTATGCTTAGTGAAATAAGTCAGAGTGGGAAAGACAAATACTGTATGATGTCATTAATATGTGGAATCTAAAAATAAAACAAAAGAATGAGTATAACAGAACAGAAACAAACATAAAAATAGAGAACAAAGGAAAGGGAGGGGAAAAGGAAAGAGGGAGGGGCAATATAGAGGTGGGGTTTAAGAGATAAAAACTACTACGTATAAAATAAATAAGCAGCAAGGATATATTGTACAGAAGGTGGAAATATAACCACTGTTTTGTAATAACTTTAAGTGGAGTTTAAACTATAAAAATATTGAATCACTATGTTATTCACCTTAAACTAATATAATATTGTAAATCAACTATACTTCAGTTAAAAAAAATGATTGACATATGGGGGTTGTAATTGTGTTTGATTGTACATGAAGGAGATTATGGCCTTTCCTGAATACACGCTAGCTAAGGTTAGCTCTACAGTGTTATTATAATCTTTTAAAATATTAAGATTTGGTCAGTTGCATAGTGGGGACAATTGGAAAAATTTGAATGTGGTCTAGGCCTTAGGGAATTATTGTTAATTTTATTAGGTGTGATGATGGTATTGCAGTTGTGTAGAAAAACGTGTCCTTTATAGATGCTTATATTGAAGCGTTTATGGGTGATATGTCATGATGTCTATAATTTATCTTAAAATAAATGTTAACAACAACAAAAAAGACTGGGGACGGGCAGGTGGAAAAGTAGCCCCATACCTCAGCCAGAGGCAGCTGCAGCAGATGCTACCATTATCCTGCTGCCACTTCTCCAGTCTCCTCTGTAACTAAAACTCCAGTTGCTGGGGATGGGTAAGAAGGAAAAGGAGGGAACAAACTTCCATGGACCCACTGAGAGTTAGATGTTAAAAAAATTGGTGTCGGGCTTCCCTGGTGGCGCAGTGGTTGAGAGCCCGCCTGCCGATGCAGGGGACACGGGTTCGTGCCCTGGTCCGGGAAGATCCCACATGCCGCGGAGTGGCTGGGCCCGTGAGCCATGGCTGCTGAGCCTGCGCGTCCAGAGCCTGTGCTCCGCAATGGGAGAGGCCACAACAGTGACAGGCCCACGTACCACAAAAAAAAAAAAAGAAAAAAAATTGGTGTCATGTTTCTGGCTCCAAGATAGATGGATTAAGCGTGCTACTCCCTGTCTCTCCAACTGTGTGCAGCTATAAAACCTGAAAACCAGGCATGGAGCAGCTATCTGAGGACTCTGAAAAATAACTAGGACAGGCAGATTGGGCAATAAGAACAGAATTTGAAGTAACATGAAAATGGCAGTGAATTTACATATTTAAAAAATTCTAACATTGCCCAGCATGGATTCGAGACCATCTGAAACATGGAAGTGGACATGACTGTGGACAGAGAGAGCCCCAGAAGCCTCTAGTTCAGGCACGAGGAATAGGAAAGGAGACAAAGAGTTTCTAGATATAAAACCCAAAGGCACAATCTTTATTTATTTATTTTTATAAATTTATTTATATTTTATTTGTTTATTTTTGGCTGCGTTGGGTCTTCATTGCTGCACGCGGGCTTTCCTTAGTTGCGGCGAGTAGGGGCTACTTTTTGTTGCTGTGCGCAGGCTTCTCATTGTAGTGGCTTCTCTTGTTGCAGAGCACGGGCTCTAGGCGCGGGAACTTCAGTAGCTGTGGCAAGTGGGCTCAGTAGTTGTGGCACACGGGCTTAGTTGCTCTGCAGCATGTGGGTTCTTCCCGGACCAGGGATCAAACCCGTGTCCCCTGCATTGGCAGGGGATTCTTAATCACTGTGCCACCAGGGAAGTCCCCAAAGGCACAATCTTTAGAAGAAAAACTTTGCCAATTAGACTTCATTAAAATGTAACTTTTGCTCTGTGAAAGATATTAGGAAGAGAATGAAAAGACAAAGTACAAACAGGGAAATTTTTGTAAATCACGTATTCGATAAAGGACTTTTATCCAGAAAATGATAAAGAACTTTCAAAATTAATAATGAGAAAACAAATAGCCCCTCCACCCCAAAAGGATAAAAGATTTGAATAGACACTTCACTTAAGAGGGTGTATGGAAGGCAAATAAGCACATGAGAAATGCTCAACATCTTTAGTCATTAGAGAAGTGAAAATTAAGGCTGCAATGAGAAACCACTAAACACGTATTAGAATGGCTAAAACAAAAGATGCTGATAGTAGAAAGTGCTCTCAAAGATGTGGAGCAACTAGAACTCTAAATTGCTGGTGAGAATTTAACATAGTATCACCACTCTGGAAAACCAGTTGGCAGTTTCTTATAAAGTTAAACGTATGGTTTCTATATGACACAGCAATACCTCTAATGGGCATATACCCTAGAGAAATGAAAACTAACATTCACACAAAACCTGTACATGAATGTTTATATCATAATAATTAAATTGATCAATTAAATAAATAAAATTTAACAAAATATTAATATTATTATATCATAATAGAATATAATTTCATAATTGCCCCAAACTGGAAACAACACAAATGTCCTTCAACAAGTAAATGGATAAACAGACTACTGCATTCATATACTGGAATACTAGTCATGCAACAATCTGGATAAATATAAAAGAAATTATGCTGTGTTACAAGATGCTAGCCTTAATAGGCTAATACTATATAATTGCATTTATATGACATTCTTGAAAAGACAAATTTGTAGTGATAGAGAACAAATTGGTGGTTGCCAGGAGTTACAGGCAGGGGGAGGATATGACTGCAAAGGGATACCATGAGGGAATTTTGGAGAGGGAAATAAAGAATTCTATATCCTGATTGTGGTGGTGATTTTATGACTTGATACATGGGTTAATTTTACTGTATGTTGGTTTAAAAATAGAAATTTAAAAAGCTGAACTGAAAGTGACAAAATTCTAACAACTGTTAATCTATGGAATGTCTCCTCTGTATGTTTGAAAATTTTCAAAATAAAAAGTAAAAGCAAACAGATTTATTCAGTCAAAACACCATTTTACAATGCAGCAGGGCACATTGGTTAAGAAATCAGTTTCTAATTTCAGATTTTTAGTTTTCAGGTCCTAGTTCTACAATCAACTAGTTACGTGACCTGAAGCAAGTTACTAAACTATCTGACACCTCAGTTTCTTCATCTGTAAAAAGGGATAAAATAGTATCTATCCCTTAGAGTTTTTATAAGGACTGAGTCAATAATGTCTGTATTTAGTAAACACCAATAGTTGTTATCTATTACTGTTGTTACTTTACTATCCCAAACTCTTGATGTAAACAAGATGTCCTGAATATTGAATTTTGGACTGATTTAATAAAAGTCTAGGTCTCTAAATCTTTTATTCTAAAACAAATCAAACAAAATACAGAACATTAAGATATTTTTCTACTATTCTATAAATTCTTTTCTTGGTTTCCTTTCATTCTCAGGGGGGTAAACATGTCATTAAGAAGTACCTGGACACCATATTGATTATTGTTATTTTCTAGGTCATAATTGGCATCCTAATATTTTAGAAAATCTGCAAGACAGAGAGTTAAAGTTAGTCATATAATTTTTAAAGGTAAGCCATGTACAGATATTCTGATAGTTCTTAAATATTGTAAAATAATTTATTAAGCATTATACTAATCAGACTGAAGCCTATGAATGCATCGTTGCTCCAAAATTCTAGATTGTATTAGTAAAGTAGGGATTTATGAGCACCTAGAAAAGAAAGCTATGGTCACCAGAAACCAGCACAGATTCACAAGGAGCAAGTTCATTGGATTGACTTCATCTCCTTCTTTGATAGCATTACTATCAGGTAAGTGTGGACCAGTTCAAGGCCTTTGTGAAAGTCTCATTATATTCTTTTGGATACAATAGAAAAACATAGGTTGAATGAAGTACCAGGTCATTGTTAAACAATGGTTTCTAGAATCTGGAGGGAGGTACATCTTTCTTGGTTTTCCCCTTTGTCCTCCGCTATTACACATTTTATCAGTGATTTGATTAATGATACAGAAAGAAATGCTCATAAAAACATCAGTAGATTCCATAAAACTTGGATATCAGAATTAGGTTTTAGTAATTTCTTGATAGTTGAAGGGATGAGATGAAGCAAGCAGAATAAAATTGATGTAGATGGTTGTTAAGGTTCTGTTCTTTCATCCAGAAGATCAAACATATAAATGTGATATGGAGATTTGTTACAATATATATAAGCAAAACCTATATTGCCTAAGCTAAATATGAGTACATTAGCTTCTCTGTTGCTGCTATATAAAAATTATCACAAATTTAGTGGCTTAAAGGAACACAAATTTATTCTCTTAAAGTTGTAGAGGTCAGAAGTCTAAAATGGTTTAGCAATGCTGCATTTCTTCTGGGGGCTCTAGGGAAGAATTTGTTTCATGCCTTTTCCAGCTTCTATAAGCTGCCCACGTTGCTTGGCCTGTGGCCCCGCAACACTTGGATCACTACTTCTGTTGTCACATCTCCTTCTCTGACTCTGGTCCTCCTGCCTCCTTATTGTGATTACATTGGGCCCACCAAGGTAATCCAGGATAATTTCCCCTTTTCAAGATCCTTAACTTAATTGTATCTGCAAAGTCCTTTTTGCCATGTAAGGTAACACATTCACAGGCTCCGGGGTTTAGGATGTGGACATCCCTGGAGAACCATTATTCAGCCTTTTGCAATGATGTTATTGCCACAAGTTATGAGATCATTGGAGGCGTTAATATTTTGAATAAAAGTTTATTTTGATCATACTTAATAAATACATTGATAATATAGCAAACTATAAAAATAATATAATACTTCAAATGAAAGAGGTTATAGTTTTACTCTACTCTTCCTTACCAGAGAATATGTAGAAAATGAAGTTCAGCTCCCGATACCATACATTGAAATACAGTCAGACAGGGGCACAATCAAAGACATATTGTAAAAGGATATAAGAATGAGGAACTAGAATGAGAAATTGGAGATGTCTACTGGAGAAAGAGGGCTGGGGAGTATAGCATAGCTACCTTCCCTCTTTGAAACGATAGCATATGGAATAAGCATTGGAGTTGTTACGAACATGTTTAATGGGACAAACGAAGGAAAGAGCTGGCCACATCAGGGAAACGTTTCAGTTCGATGGAAGGAAGAGCCATTGGATCTGGAACGGGTTCCCTTGAGAGCTATTGAGTTTTCTTTCACTGGAGACTCTCATGTATGGACTCTCTGTGATTTATATAAAAGCAATGCAAACATATGGAGAGTACCAAGCCAGATAAATTTCAATGCCCCTCCCATATTTCCATGTTTTAGTTCCATGATTCCAATGACTAAATATCTGTCCCTTCTTGAGGAAAGGAGAGAGAAATGTAGCCAGAGCACAAGAGCCAGTGAGCAAAGAAAGCCTTTGTAATGGTCTGAATGGGCTGTTTTGATGACTGACAGATTTATGGTGGAATAATTTCCTCTGTTTGTCCTGTAATGAGTGTTTGTACCTTGAGTTTGCAACAAACTTCTTGCCCTGTGAACATTTCCAGCTGGATTTCAAAGAAAGGAAATGGTTTTGCTTAAGTGACAGTTAACAGAATTCCTGCTGATTAATTTTTTTTCTGTATTATTTTCATCACAGGCAAATAGGTAGCTATTTGTTTCAGTTATAAACCTAAAATCTTATCATTTTAAGATAAAAGTTTATATTTACTTTATTTACACAGGATATGATTTCCTTAATGCTTAAACTTTATATGGACCCTTTTCTTCTGAACACAGAAATACAAAATTTATTTCTATCCAGCAGTATCCTAACACCCTTTCACAGCAAGTGTTATTTGTATTAATCTATTCATTTTCTATCTTACAAATAAGAATTTTTCTAATAAGTTTCCCTCTCTCTTTTTGATTATTTAACATGGTTTCCTCTCTATTTTAACCTTCTCACTTTCTCCCACTTCTCTCTCCTCATCCCATTTCATTGAGAAAAAAAGGCATTGAGTCATGCTCTCTGATTATCCCATGAACAGTACTATGAACATACCTATTTCTGCACCCATTTTCTTCCTCTTTCCTTCTGTTTCAATGAAAGAAATGTTCCTCCTTTTTTTAAAAGTTAAAAGCAATTTCTGAGGTAAAAGAAAGGCTGAGTTCTATGTTTGTGAAGAATCAGGGAATGTCATGGTAGAGAAGAACTGACCACTTATGAGCCATAAAGGAGAGCGAGGCTTATTTTTGTTTCCATAAAAAGAGAAAAATAAAATGATTTCAGAATTCCTGCTGAGCCACCTAAAATTTGGTTGCATTCAGCTGGTGACTTTGAGACAATCAATCCACAAGCATTTACTGCCTTTTTCCTTGTCATACACAGTAAACTTTTAAGTTTGGAGGCAGATGTATTAAAAAATGGGCAGAGGACCTGAAAAAACATTTTTCCAAAGAAGACATACAGATGGCCAATGGGCACATGAAAAGATGCTCAACATCATTAATCATCAGGGAAATGCAAATCAAAACCACAATGAGATATCACCTCACAGCTGTCAGAATGGCTATCATCAAAAAGAACGCAAATAACAAGAGATAGCGAGGGTGTGGAGAAAAGGAAACCTTCGTGCACTATTGGTGGGAATGTAAATTGGTGCAGCCACTATAGAAAAAACAGTATGGAGATTTCTCAAAAAACTCAAAATAGAACTACCATATCATCCAGCAATTCCACTTCTGAGTATATATCAGAAGAAAACAAACACTAATCAGAAAAGATATATGGATGCTTATGTTCATTGCAGTATTATTTTCTTTTTTTTTTTTTTTTTTTTTTTTTTTGCTGTACGCGGGCCTCTCACTGCTGTGGCCTCTCCCGTTGCGGAGCACAGGCTCCGGACACACAGGCTCCGCGGCCATGGCTCGCGGGCCCAGCCGCTCCGCGGCATGTGGGATCTTCCGGGATCGGGGCACGAACCCGTGTCCCCTGCATCGGCAGGCGGACTCTCAACCACTGCGCCACCAGGGAAGCCCTGCAGTATTATTTTCAATAGCCAAGATATGGAACCAACATAAGGGGCCATTAAGAAATGAATGGATAAAGAAGTGGTATATATAGATAATGGAATATTACTCAGCCATAAAAAAGAATGTAATATTGCCATTTGCAGCAACATGGATGGACCTAGAGGGTATTAATGCTTAGTGAAATAAGTTAGATCGAGAAAGACAAATACTATATGATTTCACATATATGTGGAACCTAAAAACAAAACAAATGAACAAACAACAAAACAGAAATTGAGCTATAGGTAGTGAGAACAAACAGGTGGTTGCCAGAGGGGAAGGCAGTTGGGAGAGGAAAGAAATAGGTGAGTGAGATTAAGAGGTACAGAGTTCCAGTTGGAAAATAAATGAGTCACAGGTGTGAAATATATAGTGTGGGAATATAGTCAATAACTATGTAATATCTTTGTATAGTGACATACTGTAACTAGACTTATCATGGTGATCATTTTGAAATGTATAGAAATATTGAATCGCTATGTTGTGTACCAGGAATTAACATAGTGTTGTTGGTCAATTATAGTTCAAAAACAGAAAAAAGCAAACAAACAAACAAAACAAATTCACAGAAAAAGAGATCAGATCTGTGGTTACCAGAGGCAGGTGTTGGGGGGAGGGTGAACTGGATGAAGGTGGTCAAAAGGTACAAACTTCCAGTTACAGGTTAAATAAGTACTAGTGATGTAATGTACAACATGACAAAGATAAGTAACACTTCTGTACGTTATAAATGAAAGTTGTTAAGAGTAAATCCTAAGAGTTCTTGTCACAAGGAAAAATTTTTTTTCTCTTTCTTTAATTTTGTATCTATATGAGATCATGGATGTTCACTAAAATTATCGTAATCATCATTTCATGATATATGTAAGTCAAATCACTATGCTGTACACCTTAAACTTATATAGTGCTGTATGTCAATTATAATATCAATAAAACTGGAAGAAAAAAACCAAGAACGGCAAAAAAAGAGATTGTTAAGAAATGACTGGTCTTCAAAAGATAATACCATTCTCCTACCCTTATGACACAACTTCCCACAGGACAATTTGGTTCATTTTTCTGACAGTTTGTGATGACTGTGAACATGAGGAGATAGTGCCTTTTTACAAAATTTTTTTGATTTCTCCCCACCTCCATCCAAACCATCCTCACGTCTTTCGATTCAAACTTTCAGATAATTTTAAATAAGTCTACTTCTCTTCATCTCTACCACCCCCACTAGAGTTTGCATAAATATTATCTTTTACCTGGGCTACTACATTAAACTTTCTCACTAGTGTCCCTGCATCATTTCTTGCTCTCCTTGAATCTTTTCTTCACATAGCAGACAGCTGTCTTGTTTCAAATGCTGCTGACTGGTAGGACTGAAAGTTGTCTATTAGACAAACAAGTATAAATGTCTAGTCAGTTAGATATAGACTTTGGAATTAAAGTTGGAGTGGTAAACTTGTGAGTGAAGGTAGACTCAGAAGAGAAGAGGCCCAATGTCTAAGCACTGAGGCACACCTTTGTTTAAACGCTGGGGATATACTGAAGCACCAGCAAAGAAGAGTGAGAAAGTAGTCAGTGAAGTACAAGGAAAACCAAGAGAAGGTGGTTGGTATCCTCGAAGCCAACTGAAGAAAATGTATCAAAGAGGAGGGAGTCAACCACTGTGTAAAATGCTGATGATAGAACAAGTAAGATGAAGACAGACGACCATTGATTTAGGATCATAGAGGTCACAGGTGTTGTTGACGAGAGTAGTTTCAGTGGATTCATGGGGGCAAAGCCAAAGAGTTCAAAAGAGAATGGGAGGAAACAAATTGGAGACAGCAACTATGCAAAGGAGATTTTCTGTAAGGGGATTAGCTGGAGTCCGGGTGAGTTCATAACAACAGAGTAGAGGGTGCAGGAAATGGCAGAGGTGCCTTGTCAGGTGGTTGTGGAAGTTCTGTTTCATTTGCTTCGACTTCCCCAGTGAACTAGGAAATATGCTATCAGCAGGATGAGAGTCAGAACTGGGGAGTAGCTGTGGTATTTGAGGAGGGAGGAGAAGGTGTGAGCAGTCATCTAGAGGAGTGGGAGAGAGAATGAGTTAAGCGAATGTCTTATGACTGCCGCACTCCCTTGAGGTCCAGTAGAATGGGACCTCATTAGAATGGGACTGATGACTGTAGGTTTACCTTTTTCTCTAGTAATATTAGTTAGCGGTGCAGGTGTGCAGCAAGCTGGATATCGGATTTAGCCAGAATAGGAGTTGTCTAGGTGAATAATACAAAGAGAGAGAGGACAAAGAGAGTTGAAATAGTCGTGCGTGATGATGACGCCGGACTCTAATCCAGCTGAGTAAGGAAGGAAAATAGGGCCTGTGAGAAGCGGCTTCCCATGTGACAGTGGTGGATCAGGGGATTTCAGCAGGCTGAACGATGTTGGAGTTACTGTAGTTAGAAAGACGGGAAGCAGATGGTAGTAAGAAAGTAAGCTGCTTGAGACTGATGTTATGGTTTGTAATTATTGGTAACCATAGGATCGATGACATGCTCATAGAGTGAGCAGCTGAAGCAGAGAGGAAAAATTGGGGTTGATTAAGTTAGAGACCAGGATGCGAGAAAGATCATTTATATAGATATTGAAAGTATTATGAGCTATGATTGAAGTGTTGGCAACAGTAATAGTGAACCAGGATGTATATCTACAAGGAATTGAGAAAGATGACTCAGGGGTCTATAGATCAGCGGTCCCCAACCTTTTTGGCACCAGGGACCGGTTTCGTGGAAGACAGTTTTTCCACAGACGGCGGGGGTGTCGGGTGGGGGGATGGTGTCAGGATGATTCAAGCACATTACATTTATTGTGCACTTTATTTCTATTATTATTACATTGTAATATATAATGAAGTAATTATACAACTCACCATCATGCAGAATCAGTGGGAGCCTTGAGCTTGTTTTCACTTGCCACTCACTGATAGGGTTCTGATATGAGTCTGCAAGCAATTGATTTATTATGGTCTCCGTGCAGTCAAATCTCTCTGCTAATGATAATCTGTATTTGCAGCCGCTCCCCAGCGCTAGCACCACCACCTCAGCTGCCCCTCAGGTCATCAGGCATTAGATTCTCATAAGGAGCGCGCAACCTAGATCCCTCGCATGCGCAGTTCACAGTAGGGTTCGTGCTCCTATGAGAATCTAATGCCGCAGCTGATCCGACAGGAGGCGGAGCTCAGGCGGTAATGCGAGCGATGGGGAGCGGCTGTGAATACAGATGAAGCTTTGTTTGCTCACCGCCACTCACCTCCTGCTGTGCAGCCCAGTTCCTAACAGGGGGTTGGGGACCCCTGCTATAGATGACTGCGACAAGGATGATTAATGTATATTAATGTCCAATGACATAGAATATTCAAACCTGGGCACCAAGAGCTGTAAACCTAAAACAGTAATGCCGGAATGTAATAGATCTCATAAAGGAAGCACAAAGCGTTATGACCGTTGTTTTCAAATTTTATCAAGCATCTGAACACTTGTTAAATGACTTGTTAATATACAGATTGCTGGGCCCCACCCCCTCAGAGTTTCTCATATAGTGGGTCTGGGATGGGGCCCAGTGATTTGCATTTCTAACAAATGCCCAGTGACACTGATGCTGATGGTCTAGCAGCCACATTTCAAGAATGAATGTGCTGTGAAAATTTAGAATGAGGAGGGATTTCTTCTGACTGGAGCCTTCAAGGAAGGTTCGTGGAGAATATTCTTTATTTCTCTGTATACTCTTAGAAACAGCAGAGTTTGACATCATCAAATATCATATATTGAATAATAAGAAGTCATACTTTTTGGGTCACATACTTACTCTGCAAGTCAGAGGAGCAGAGAAGACGTGGTTCCTTCATTTGTCTAAAACTTCACTGTATCAAATCAACACTGTGTGTACCATAAACGTATGCAAAGTTATATGTCAATTATATCTCAATAAAACTAGAAAGAAAACTAAAACTGCATTGTCTAAAATGGATCAGATCCTCATGAAGACCCCACCAGGTGGATGAGCAGAAAAGAACTGACTTCGGTCTGCTCTAAGTGTTGATCTAGTTACATAAATTTAAGCAATCTCTTTAGGTAACTATCTAATCTCTTTGGGGTGAAATGTTTGGTCTTTTGGATTTCACCTGGCGGGATGTGGTTTTGTGACCTTGTGGTCGTGGGGGAATGGTGTCCCTGCCCTGTGCTCTGGCTTCTCTCTTCTCTGTGGCAACGTCTCTGTCTGCCAGGCTGCTGCTCACTCTACTGACATTCTTGGCTGAGTTCTAAGCTTGTGTCACTCATGGTCTGGTCACTGAGATTGATCTGAGCCCAGGAATTCTCTGTCACTGACTTGGCGTTACCTTGCTCGCTATGCTGTCCTCTGAGTCTCTGCCCTGTCTCCTATCTGGCCACTGGCCTGGTTGATTATGGATTATCTAGCCCTTCACCAGAGTGGGGAGGGATGTGCTACAGTGGCCCTGTGGCAGCCCCACTGGGTCTCAGTTCATGTGACTTCACATTCTAACTCTCGGATGAGCACTTTGGTTCCAACCTCTACCACATGGGAGTAAAAGCAAACTTTGGGGATCTGATATCAAACTTCCCTCTCTGCACAATTACACTGACTCACCAGTTTTTCTCTGATGTGGCATTCTGCCTCCCTGGTGAGTGTGGGAATTGCCTGAGAGGCAACCTGCTTTTGGAACTCTAACTAGAAACAGGGCAAGACCCCTTCTCTGCCCTCAGCACTGCCCTGAAACTAGCCTAGGAGCCCTCCATCCTCCTGTCTCTAAAGCCCCAGAGTGAGGAGATCAGAGCATCTCGCCCCCACCTCCCTTGCCTCCTTTCTTGTCTTTTTTTTTTTTTTAACCATACTTCATGCATTCTAAGAAACATTCTCCACCCCCTTCATATGCATCTTTGAAACTGGGTCTTAGAACTCGTATCATGTCATAGTTATACTAGCAGAATTTGGGCTTCCCTGGTGGTGCAGTGGTTGAGAGTCAGCCTGTCGATGCAGGGGACATGGGTTCGTGCCCCGATCCGGGAAGATCCCACATGCTGCGGAGCGGCTGGGCCTGTGAGCCATGGCCACTGAGTCTGCACGTCCGGAGCCTGTGCTCTGCAATGGGAGAAGCCACAACAGTGAGAGGCCTGTGTACCGCAAAAAAAAAAAAAAAAAAAATTAGAATTTTTTCTTTCTTGGTGGTATAATGGTGCATGGTACAATCAATGTTCTCTTAGAGTCTATAAAATACTGCATCTCTCTGTTTCTCCTCTTTCACATTCTCCTACCTTCCTCTATATCCTCACAACTCAGTCCATTAATGGCACCAAAGACATTTTCCCTACTCTGTGGCAGGTGCTCTTTGTTGAAAGGAAGATAAAAAATTTAGCAAATTCCTTCTTCACCAGTCTGAATTTCTAGCTTATTGTCTTGATCAACAAACCCAAAACAGGCCATCCTAGGCCTAGTACCATAAAGCTCCAGGGCTTGGTCTCTGAGATGAAGGCTGCACTGAAACCTGATTTTAGAGGGGGAAATAAAATGTATCTGTTTAATAGTTGCAAAATGAATGTGGTACCTGTTACTCATTTAAAATATCAAAACAAAAAATACTTTTATAAAGGTATTGCTGATAGTGAAGGTAAAAATTTCATGCATATAGTAGTTTTTCAAGAAATTTTAATTGCTAATAATGATAACTAATTTTCTAAAAGTGGAAAGTATTTGTATAGATTGTGCATCTTTAAACTCAATTTTTTTATTAGAGTATAATTTTTTTTAATTAATTTTCATTGGCGTATAGTTGTTTTGCAATGCTGTGTCAGCTTCCACTGCACAGCAGAATGACTGAGCTATACATATACATATATCCCCTCCATTTAGGACACTACAGTGCATTAAGTAGAGTTCCCTGTGGTATACAATATGTTCCCATCAGTTGTCTATTTTATACATAGTATCAATAGTGTATATGTGTTAGTCCCACTCTCCCAATTCCTCCCACCCCACCCCTTTCCCACTTGGTATCCATACTTTTGTCCTTTACGTCTGTGTCTTTATTTCTGCTTGGCAATTAAGGTCATCTATACCATTTTTTCTAGATTCCACATATATGTGTTAATATACAATATTTGTTTTTCCCTTTCTGACTTACTTCACTCTGTATGACAGTCTCCAGGTCCATCCACATCTCTACAAATGACCCAATTACATTCCTTTTCATGGCTGAGCAACATTCCATTGCATATATGTACCACATCTTCTTTATCCATTCCTCTGTTGATGGACATCTAGGCTGCTTCCATATCTTGGCTATTGTAAATAGTGCTGCAATGAACATTGGGGTGCATGTGTCTTTTTGAATTATGGTTTTCTCTGGGTATATGCCTAGTAGTGGGATTGCTGGGTCATATGGTAGTTATTTTTAGTTTTTTGAGGAACCTCCATACTGTTCTCCATAGTGGCTGTATCAATTTACATTCCCACCAACAGTGCAAGAGGGTTCCCTTTTCTCCACATCCTCCCCAGCATTTATTGTTTGTAGATATTTTGATGATGGCCATTCTGATCGGTGTGAGGTGATACCTCAATGTAGTTTTGATTTGCATTTCTCTAATAATTAGTGATGTTGAGCAGCTTTTCATGTGCATTTTGGCCATCTGTATATCTTCTTTGGAGAAATGTCTATTTAGGTCTTCTACCCATTTTTTGATTGGGTTGTTTGTTTTTTTGATGTTGAGCTGCATGAGCTGTTTGTATATTTTAGAGATTAATCCTTTGTCAGTTGCTTTGTTTGCAAATATTTTCTCCCATTCTGAGAGTCGTCTTTTCATCTTGAGTATGGTTTCATTTGCTGTGCAAAAGCTTTTGTTTCATTAGGTCCCATTTGTTTATTTTTGTTTTTATTTTCATTACTCTAGGAGGTGGGTCAAAAAAGAACTTGCTGTGATTTATGTCATAGAGTGTTCTGTCTATGTTTTCCTCTAAGAGTTTTACAGTGTCTGGCCTTACATTTAGGTCTGTAATCCATTTGGAGTTTATTTTTGTGTATGGTGTTAGGGAGTGTTCTAATTTCATTCTTCTACATGTAGCTGTCCAGTTTTCCCAGCACCACTTATTGAAGAGGCTGTCTTTTCTCTATTGTATATTTTTGCCTCTTTTGTCAAAAATTAGGTGACCATAGGTGCGTGGGTTTATCTCTGGGCTTTCTATCCTGTTCCATTGGTCTGTATTTCTGTTTTTGTGCCACCACCATATTGTCTTGATTACTGTAGCTTTGTACTATAGTCTGAAGTCCGGGAGACTGATTCCTCCAGCTCCGTTTTTCTTTCTCAATATAGCTTTGGCTATTTGGGGTCTTTTGTGTTTCCACACAAATTGTAAAATTTTTTGTTCTAGTTCTCTGAAAAATGCCATTGGCAGTTTGATAGGGATTGCATTGAATCTGTTGATTGCTTTGGGTAGTATAGTCATTTTCACAATATTGATTCTTCCAGTCCAAGAACATGATATATCTCGCCATATGGTTTGTGTCATCTTTGATTTGTTTCATCAGTATCTTATAGTTTTCTGCATACAGGTCGTTTGCCTCCTTAGGTAGGTTTATTCCTAAGTATATTATTCTTTTTGTTGCAATAGAAAATGGGACTCTTTCCTTAATTTCTGTTTCTGATATTTTGTTGTTAATGTATAGGAATGCAAGAGATTTCTGTGTATTAATTTTGTATCCTGCAACTTTACTAAATACATTGATTAGCTCTAGTAGTTTTCTAGTGGCATCTTTAGGATTTTCTATGTACAGTATCATGTCATCTGCAAACAGTGACAGTTTTACTTCTTCTTTTCTGATTTGGATTCCTTTTATTTCTTTTTCTCCTCTGATTGCTGTGGCTAGGACTTCCAAAACCATGTTGTATCATAGTGGCGAGAGTGGACAGCCTTGTTTTGTTCCTGATCTTAGAGGAAATTCTTTCAGTTTTTCACCATTAAGAATAATGTTTGCTGTGGGTTTGTAATATATGCCCTTTATTATGTTGGAGTAGTCTCCCTCTATGCCCACTTTCTGGAGAGTTTTTATCATAAATGGGTGTTGAATTTTGTTGATTGTATGATTGATTTAAAATGTTGTGTCAGTTTCTGGTGTATAGCAAAGTGATTCAGTTATACATATTCTTTTTCATATTCTTTTCCATTATGGCTTACTACAGGATATTGAATATAGTTCCCTGTGCTATACAGTAAGGCCTTGTTATTTATCTATTTTATATATAGTGGTTTGTATATGTTAATCCCAAGCTCCTAATTTATCCCTTCCCAACCCCCTTTCCCCTTTGGTAACCATAAGTTTGTTTTCTGTCTATGAGTCTTTCTGTTTTGTAGATAAGTTCATTTGTGCCATATTTTAGATTCCACATATAAGTGACATCATATGGTATTTGTCTTTCTCTTTCTGACTTACTTCACTTAGTATAATAAACTGTAGGTAAATTCAATTTTTTTAATAATTGAAATAAGCATTTGAGAAACAAGGCAAATAAAAATTTACTCCTAATGGAAGTATGATAATGATTTATTGTTTAGTGAGAAACGCTAGTTTCCAAATGGTTTGACTAGGACTATCTTTTTCTATTGTTAATCTTATTTTCTATTTCACTACTATAAGCATGATTTATTTGTATAGCATTTTAAAAATTAGGCATAGTTTCTGTTATTAGGATTAATAAAGAAAAAGATTCTAATATGATACTATAATGAGATGAGAATGAGAAGGTCATGATTTAATTCTTGATTTATGGATGAGTCACCTGATTTATTTAGTCCCTAGCTTTTGTCCCTTGTAAAATGAGAAAAAGATGATATTCATCTAGATGTGGAGATGTTATCAAGTCTGGGAGTGTTCTGTTTGCAAAATCAATAGGAAAACTGAGCTCAAAACAAAACAACAAAACAGAGAGCAAAAACAGACACCTAAGCTTAAACTCAAGTATTTGGCTATTTTATTATAGTGTGAATTATCCAGAGTATTGCTTTAGGTCTCTGCCTCACTTTGCATTGTTAGTAAACATCATCTGAAACACCCACAAATGTTTTAACTCCTTCACCTATAATATCTTAAGAAATTTAAAAATATTAACTGAAAGAGATACATGGAAATAGTCACCTTATTACTGCTATCTTAGGGATATTAAGATTAATTAATATTGATGATTCAGTCATTTCTCATGATCAGATTGCATGATATAAAGTTCGCAGTCACTGATACCTTTCACTTCTCTCAGGTACACCCTCTGTTCCTATAATCCATCTTGGAGTATGAATTATGTTGAAAAAACTGATGAATAAGGAATTTCCTATTCTTCTGGAATATGCAAGTGTTACAGTGATATAAGAGGACTTTCATTTTAAGGTTAATGGTGACTTGTTAAATATATGCCAGGCATATAGATTGAATCCTTACACAATTTCCACAAATTTATATTGTAATTTTCTTCAGATTACATAAAATTTAATAATACAGTCTTTGGGATTATACCACATGGAGAATAGATGCATTTTCTGCTAATAAATCCAATTTGAACATTTCTCTAACTCAGAATAAAAATGAAAAGTCTAAAAGTGGGCAAACGAAGTATTTGCCTGGAAGCTATTTGGTACTTTTCATCACAAATTGAGGGACTAATAAAGAGAAAATGCAACTTATTTTCCCAAAAATGTTACCAAGGAAACAAGTTCTGGTAATCTATTAATATACATCACAGTTTTTTCACATTTACAAATACCTTCCTTATTTTCAGACATAATTTTTAAAAATTTTCTCCTTTTATTCACTGTGTCTATTTGAGTATAGCTCAACTAGATACAGAAGGAATTCTGAAAGTTGTTAAAACTGTTAAAATATATGTTAAGTGATAAAGTTGTTTTAAGCAGTCCTTGTACAAATGGTTAGGCCAAGAGAATTCTGTTGTGAGAATTCATATTAAATATTAATGTTTAGACTATTTTATAAGCAGACCATGTTATTGAGGAGGGATTGTGATGTGGAGGATTTTCCTTCCTGACCTTCAGAGAGATGCTGGTCCAGATTCGTTGAAAATTGCCAGTGAATAATAGGTAGCTGATGGTATGTGATATTTGCTGATTTGTGATTACCACAATTTCCTGCTTTGCTTTGGCTTTGCAAACATGTCTTTATTTTCCACATTAATACATACGAACTTAAAAAAGGCCTAAGTGCAGTCAGCTATGTGCCCTCAACTGCAATTTTTGCAAATGTGACATGAATCCAAAATATATTATAGTTTTGATCAAAATTAATATGCAAATTTTTTTGTTAAAATTAGTTGTTTGGGAACAAGCTATATCCTAGAAGAAATAAAAAGCTTGAGAGCAAAATCAGAAATTCTCAGTATTGGTAAGTGTTTAGCCATTTAATTATTACACATGGGAGGCAATTATTTTCAGTCAAAATGCATCTTTTTATTCTTTGAAAAACATTCAGTGAAAGCATCTGTGGCACTGACATTCTAAAATCCAAACAGAATAGATGCATCCTAATAGGTAAGCTGATCCTAGGAAGGCTGGTTCTTGCTGGCCCAGCCTGGCTACCTTGTTCTGCATTGCATTGCAGGGGTAGGGGGATATTTATCTTTATTGCTCCTTTGCTTCTCCGCCCCTCCTCTGCCCTTCGACCCTCTCCATTCCTTTTCCTTCCATTCCTTTTGCTTTCCTTTCCTTCTCTTTCCATATGTTTTGTGTAACTTAAAAACATTCCTAGTTTTGTCTTCTTTCAAATTGATAAAACACATTTGTAAGTGTCATTATGCTGTTAAAGATACACCACCAAAATAATACTTGATTATAAGAAATTCACACATACAGACAGAAAACATTATGAATCTATTTCAATTTGGGATAAATTATGGAAACAAATAATAGAATGTGTTTGATTTTTATAAGTAGAAAATACTATGGGACAGCTGCATGTAAAAGAATGAAATTAGAACACTCTCTAACACCATACACAAAAATAAACTCAAAATGGATTAAAGACCTAAATGTAAGTCCAGACACTATAAAACTCTTAGAGGAAAACATAGAACACTCTTTGACATAAATCAGAGCAAGATCTTTTCTGATCCACTTCCTAGAGTAATGGAAATAAAAACAAAAATAAACAAATGGGACCTAATGAAACTTAAAAGCTTTTTCACAGCAAAGGAAACCATAAACAAGACAAAAAGACAGCCCTCAGAATGGAAGAAAATATTTGTAAATGAAGCAGCTGACAGGATTAATCTCCAAAATATACAAACAGCTCATGCAGCTCAACATCAAAAAAACAAACAACCCAATCAAAAAATGGGTGGAAGACCTAAATAGACATTTCTCCAAAGAAGACATACAGATGGCCAAAAAGCACATGAAAAGATGCTCAACATCACTACTTATTAGAGAAATGCAAATCAAAACTACAATGAGGTGTCACCTCACACCGATCAGAATGGCCATCATCAAAAAATCTACAAACAATAAATGCTGAGGAGGGTGTGGAGAAAAGGGAACCCTCCTACACCGTTGGTGGGAATGTAAATTGGTACAGCACTATGGAGAACAGTATGGAGGTACCTTAAAAAATGAATAATAGAACTACCATATGACCCAGCAATCGCACTCCTAGGCATATACGCTGGGAAAACCATAATCCGAAAAGATACATGCACCCCAGTGCTCATTGCAGCACTGTTTACAATAGCTAGGACATGGAAGCAACCTAACTGTCCATCAACAGAGGAATGGATAAAGAAGTGATACATATATACAATGGAATATTACTCAGCTATAAAAAAGAACAAAATAATGCCATTTGCAGCAACTTGGATGGACCTAGAGATAGTCATACTGAGTGAAGTAAGTCAGACATAGAAAGACAAATATCATATGATATCACTTATATGTGGAATCTAAAAAAATAGTACAAATGAACTTATTTACAAAACAGAAGTAGAGTCACTGATGTAGAAAACAAACATGCTTGCCAGGGGATGAGGGGGGAGGGATAAATTGGGAGATTGGGATTGACATATACACACCACTATATATAAAATAGATAACTAATAAGGACCTACTGTATAGCACAGGGAACTCTACTCAATACTCTGTAATGGCCTATATGGGAAAAGAATCTTAAAAAAGGAGTGGATATATGTATATGTGTGACTGATTTACTTTGCTGTACACCTGAACCTAACACAACATTGTAAATCAACTATACTCCAGTAAAAATTTTTAAAAATTAATGGAACAGAAAACAAAAAAGAAAATACTATGCACATATGCACACAGAGGATGAACTTCACTGACTTAATATTTTAATATATTCTAATGTGAAAATATTTCACATCATTTGTCACACAGACCACTCAAAACTGCCTTTTTTTTAATCCTTGAGAGTCTCTTTATAATAATTATCTTATAAATATAAAATTTTGGAATTTTTTATATGTATTCTTTGAAGGACATGTGTCATTATATACTTATTGTTCATGGGTGATAGTATACGGTTTCATTTTTTTTTTCCCCTCAGAGGACCAGTTTTCTAAATTCTCATTCCCCACCAGATGCTTTCTTAATAACATACACAACAATACATCCTTATCAGAGGAAAGTGTTAGTCCAAAAATTTCAGGAGCTTAATCTTTTTTTCTTCCAGTTTTATTGAGATATAATTTGTATACAATACTGTACACATTTCAGGTGTACAGCATAATGATTTGATTTACCTTCATCATGAAGTGATTATCACAGTAACTTTAGTGAACATCCATCATCTCATATAGGCACAAAATTAAAGAAATAGAAAAAAATTGGTGGTGGTTGTGTTGAGAATGCTCAGAAATTACTTTCTTAACAACTTTTATATATAACATACGTCAGTGTTAGTTATATTTATCATGTTGTACTTTACATCCCTGGTACTTATTTATCCCATAACTGGAAGTTTGCCTTCATCCAGTCCCCCTACACCTCACTCCCACCTCTGGTAGCCACGACTCTGATCTCTATTTCTATGAATGTGTTTGTTTTTGAAATATAATTGACTTACAAAACTATGTCAGTTTCTGTTACACAACATGGTGATTCTACATTTCTATATACTTCAAACTGATCGCCATGATGAGTCTAGTTACCATATGTCACCATACAAAGATATTACATAGTTATTGAAGGTATTCCCCCATACTGTACACTTCATATTCAGGAGTTTAATCCTTATTGTGATGTTGAAATATAGCCAAATTTAATTTAGACTTTAATATTTTGTTCAGAAAAAAAAGAGGAAAATAATTTTAGTGGTGGAGGAGATTTTGCTGCCTCTCGCTTTGTGTAGCTCCTGGGGATAGCAGGAGAGGGGAACTGTTCTCCTCTGTTTCAGCAGCATCGGACCTTTGGGAGTGTGAACTCATGACAGTTCTTGAAGAGACTCAAATGCTTAAAAGGTAATTTTTTTTTCACTTTATTCAATTTTCAAATTAATTCTGATTTTAGAACTCAATCTTCAAGCAAGATGGAACTGGACTGTATAATTCATAAAATATTTAATATCAATTTTTTCTTTAATGCCTATCCAATTTTACATGACTTACGAAAATAAGTTGGCATTTTCTAAAGGATATTTAGATCAGACTCCTTGAGGGCAGAAACAATTTCTTATCACTCTTGTATAACTACCACGTAGCATAGGTATTGGCACAAAGTAGGTGCTCCATGAATATTTGCTGAATGAGTAAAATGACTGCCAGTATGTCCCATTAACTTTGAATAACCTGTTACATTTAAAGCATTTAAAACGTTTATGTCTATTTGCTTTATAAGAACATTGTTAGGTGAATGACACACAATTAGTTTTATGTTTCCAAAGCCTGTGTGCAAACTGACCTGGCCATGGAGGAAAAGAACACAGGGAGACTCAGTTTGGGGAAAAAAAGAAGGCTGAGACTTCCATCAAGTTAGTGGAAGGAGTAGATAGATATACAGAAGTGGAGCAACCTGAAAGCATCTAACCTGACCCAAACTTTAACACGACTCTTAGGAAAGGTCAAAAGCTGTATCAGGAATAAACATGAATAGTGCCTGATGTATGATGCCATGTGGTTTGTGGGCTGTGTTGCAGCAGTGGTGAGAGCAGAGAGAATGAGCACTCTCCTCTCTTTCCATATCCCTGTCTTTTGGTCCAAGAATATGCCGACAGTAAGAAAATCTGTGAAGAAAAGTTAGACAAACATTGAGCTGGAAGAAAATGCTAATGACTAAATACAATTGATTTCTTTTCCCTTTTTAAAAAAATTATATTATTGGGGTATAGTTGATTTACAATGTTGTGGTAATTTCTGCTGTACAGCAAAGTGATTCCATTATACATATACATTATAACCACTCTTTTTAAGATTCTTTTCCCATATAGGTCATTACAGAGTATTGAGTAGAGTTCCCTGTGCTATACAGTAGGCCCTTATTAGTTATCTATTTTATATATAGTAGTGTGTTTATGTCAATCCCAATCTCCCAATTTATCCCTCCCCCCCATCCCCCCTGGTAACAGTAAGTTTGTTTTCTACATCTGTGACTCTATTTCTGTTTTGAAAACAAATGATTTTTAAACTCTAAGGATGCAAAGTAAAGTTAATGTAGATTTGTAATGTAGCTGCCAAAAAACCAATATCGTGCAACTTTATATGGTGTTGTGTACGCCCATGTTGGGGGAGATGGTATATGTTAAGGAATCTTAATATCAGAGACATGGACCATTATGGAATGACTCTAGGGGAGAGTATTTCAAATGCTGTGGGAATGAAGAAATTGCATGTTCATCAGAAGCAAACAGAACAGATGCTGCTGGCAAGTTTTCTTAAAGGTTCTACCACATTCCCTGCCCATCCTCTAGTTCCACCCACTGCCATTTACATCTTCTCTCAGAAATTCTACTATGAAAAGACAGACTACAAGGAAGTGAGCACGTATTCAAAACCTGGTGTTGTGTTATCTTAGTCCCACACAAACATGGGTAGGAAATGACGTCTGAGGCAGGTGTCCATCCATTCAGGGAAATGAAAGTCTGTGTGAAGCAGCTGTGATGGTTGCAGTATTTGAAGGAAATTTTTTTTTCTAGTGTAAACCTACTTCAATAGGAAAAATACTGGATTCAATTTATACAAGAGCCTTTAGGCATTCTTAAGAGTAGATGCAATCTGATTTGGGAGAGTTTTGGGGAGCTGAGTTTTGGCCCATATATTTGAATATCCATCAAAATCTCTTACTGAAAAGAGTTTAGAATTTTATCTATCAATATTTTTATGTCATTTATTGCAAGGCTTATTCAATATCAAGCCTGCTCCAGTTTGATAAGCAGAGATTGTAATGGTGAGCATGGCCAAATCCTTGCTTAGCCCGAGGCCCAGAGCTAAGGCAAAAATGGTAACAGGTTTAGTTGCAACACTTTCCTGGAACATGGTACCCAGAAATAACCAGACCCCAAACACTGATAAGGTTGTCATGGAGAACTACATTCCAGTCTTAAATCTGTTTTTTGCCAAGAAGTGTGGATTCGAATTCTACAGGCTTCTTGAATTTCCACTTAGCATCTTTGTCTACTGAGATGTTCTGAAAGATGCCAGGAGACACTGGGCCAGCCAAAACTGAATTACTGAAATGCTGTGAAGCTGTATGTCCTCTGCTTGTAATTTCACTGTAAAGACTGTGATAAATACTTTCTTAAAAATATGCATTAATAAGAAAAGTTAATTAAAACACCAGAATCAAAAGGCAGTTTCCTAAGCATGTCTTCTGCATGACTGAATCTGTTGGTTCCAATTTCTCCTGCTCTGTTTTCACTCTACTGTGTCAACTGAGACTTTGAAAAACCTTTCTCATAGTTTCTTCTTTAGAAAGTTTTCCGTTTAAAACCAAATGTCACATATTGCTGTGTTTTTTGTCATTTAAAAATAATATAAACTCTCTAAAACATTAGGAAAGTAGAGAAAATTAGCCATAGTTTTATCATACAAATCTTTTTTTCTAGTATGTTGTTTTCCCCTGATATTTCAGTGACCAAACTCATTACAGAACTTTTATCCTACTTTTAAGTCATGATATAAATCTTTTTATATATTATTACATATTCTTAATAAGAATCATTGGTACATATCATGTTAGCTACTCCTTTCTGCATCATTAATTTGCTATTGTTCAATATTTGCTTTGTTTCCAATTTTTATTATTATTATTAATACTATGACAAACATAATTTTGAGTATTTTTCATATATAGGATTTTTCTTTAGGCTATACTCCATAGATCCATATTGTTGTTTAAAATGGTTGTACAGATATGACATTGGCTGTTTCACTCTTAGCATTGGTTATTATAATAAAACATTTTTTTTGTTAGTCTGATATATGCGAAATGATATTTCACTATTATATTACTTTTATTTCTTGCTTACACCCAACCCTTTGCTTATAACATTTGTTGCACATAGTTTACCCATTTGGTTGTTTCCTTTTAAGTTCTGTTTATTAGAATTCTGACATAGAAATTTATAGCTATAGGAATCAAATCTACTTGATATTTTGCTTTATGTTTTTATATTAATGCATATGTATTTCTAAGCTAAGAAAGTCCTTATTCATAGAATTTTAAATATTAATTCCATTTTTGAGTTTTTATATTGAATAACCACATATTCTCCCGAATTTATTTTCACCCTAAGATATCATGTGATATCCTAGAACTAAACTAAAATTTTCAGCCAACCATGGTATGCCAACATGGTACAACTTTACATGGATGTGTGAGTGCCTGGGTGTTGGTCAAATCCTCAGGTGCAAAGCCCATGGATAGGGAGGGCCGACTGTACCAACCATTTTATATGCTCAGGGGATTTTGGCATCCATGGTGGCTACAGGAACCAATCCCCACAGATACTGAGAGACAACTGTACAACGATGTACACAAATGAGAGGAAACCAAGGCAAATTTGGGGAAGGGTCAAGAGGTCAGAAAAAAGACTTCAGGAAGTTCTCGTTGGGTTTATTCTCCCTGTTTTTGCCCTTTTCTGAGTTATGGTGTTATTTTTTCTTTTCTCCCATGTATCTTACTACTTGGGTGACCTTGGGTAGGTTCCTTAACCTCTCTAAGACTCAAGTTTCTTCAGCTGTTAAATGGGATTGATAATATCAATTACCTCCTGGAGGTTCTCAGATAATATCAATATATGAAAAGTGCTCAGCACAGAGACTCAGATATATGTTATTAGTATATATTACTTTCCTCCATCTCTTACCCCTCTACCAAACTTGTTCTCAGATCTTTCATTCTCATTGACATTTACCAGTTGACGAGTTTGGCCTTAGTAGCCTGTTTCCATTCATTAAGACAAGGTTAAAATTCCTGAAGTAAGCCTTTAAGAGCAGCCCAGAAATCCCTGGGGATCTGGGAAATGGAATTATAAGTTGAGAAATTGCTCTTGGTTTGCATTGTAGGCCCTTAACTGCCCCAGCTGCACTTTTTATGGTACCGGAAGTCTGTAAGAGGTGAAGGATAGTCAAAGTTCTGCATTACGTCTTCCCTGTTATCATGCCAGGGACCGCAAGCATGACAGCTTTCTCTGGTGTTAGATGGCAGTTTTCTCTGTGGGTTTTATCTGCCTCCTTCTGTGAAGAGATAAAAACTGTCAGCTTGTGGAAGGCAGGGTTCCCACGGGGCACTTTGGGGTGGTTTTACAGCACCAGGTTGGGAATTTAGCCACTTTTGTTTCTTTTGTCTCAAAACTTGTTTTCTTTTCTTTATTATGCCTGACATTTCCCTGTTAAAAATTAGATTTCTTTCTTTTACAGAAATTAAAAAAATTCCAATATCCCTGAAAGAGGTTATCAGGTATTTACGACTGTTTACTGAAGGGACTGAAGTGTAAATGAAGGGGCTATGGCTCAGCCTCTGGAGACGGGTCTGGTGCTGGCTCAGTCACTAATGTGTCTTCTTGCACAGGTCACAGCATCTCTGATGCTTGGTTTTCTTATGACCCTTAATGTTGCTTTTCTCTCAAATAATGACAATCATAAAAATAGCTAACATGATTGAGCACTTACTTTGTGCCAGGTACTGTGCCAAACCCTTCAAGTGTATTTTCTAATTTAAATCTCACAAGGCCCTTAGGAGGTAGGTACTATTGTCCTCATTTTACAGATAAGGAAAATGAGGCATCAGAGGTTGAATATTTGCATAAAGATTGGCAGAGGGTAAATTAGTGAGTTAGTCATTTAAACCAGGTCTATGTGATGCTTGTATTAAGTATTCTGGTATAGTTATGATTGATGAATACTGTCCTGATATCCAGCTGAGAATATGAAATTATATTTGGGGAAGAATCGTTGCAAATTGAAGTAAGCAAGAATTGAAATATTTGAGTAATTTAAGAGCAGGTAGTGTAAATAGCTCTAAGATTTGTGACTATCAGATAGATTCGAAGAATATTTTAATAGGATGTTAGACTGTGAGTTTCAGTGGAGGCATTGAATAGATGCAAATCATGAAGGGAAACATTTGAGTTGGGCTGTTGGAGATGAGAGATGATTTTGAAGTGCTTTGGAGTGAGCTGCTGCTGTGTTGTGAGTCTTACCACACCCCCAGTGCATGGGCAAGACCCGTGTGTGTGTGTATGTGTGTGCGCGCGTGTGTGCGTTAGGGGAGAGGGTGTGGAAGGGATGATTGGCTTTCATATCTAGTTTAGTGGGAAGAACTTCGAAGGCACCACTGGGGGAGCTTGGTATTTGTCCCCGGCAGGTAGGGAAACATGGTAGACTGATGTCAAACTCCAGCTTTAGAAACAGAGAGGTTAAAGGTCAGGAGATGGGTTGGACACCATTTTTGGCAGGAAAATCAGACTTGCTGCTGCTTTGAGATTGGCCTACATTTCTGGAGTTTTCTCAAGCTAAGAGAGTGTTTCTTGTGGAACAAACTGAAAAGACAGCTGGTTTGGGATTACTGCTAAACTCTTCTCCACTAGACAACACTTTGACAGTGATCAAAACTAATGGCATAAATGAGGGGGCAGATGGACACTGGGTGCCTGAAATCAAGGTTACCTGTGGAAGTACAGCTCCTCACTTGTGTATTATTCCAGCTGGAAATGCTTAACCTAATCTAATTGTGAAGAAATGCAAGACAAGCCCCAATGGAGGACTATCCTATAAGTAAATGGCTTGATTCTTCAAAAACATCAATGTCATTAAAGACAAAGGATGGCTGAGGAATTGGTACAGATCAAAAGAGACTGAAGAGGGCTTCCCTGGTGGCGCAGTGGTTGGGAGTCCGCCTGCCGATGCAGGGGACGCGGGTTCGTGCCCCGGTCCGGGAGGATCCCACATGCCACGGAGCAGCTGGGCCCGTGAGCCATGGCCGCTGAGCCTGCGCCTCCGGAACCTGTGCTCCGCAACGGGAGAGGCCACAGCAGTGAGAGGCCCGCGTACAGGAAAAAAAAAAAAAAAGAAAAAAAAGAGACTGAAGAGATATGACAACTAATATGGACAGTAGATTAAAGTTTTAGATCAATGTTAAATTTTCTGAGCTGGATAGCTGTACTATGGATATAGAAGAGAATATGTTTGTTCTTAGGAATACACGAAGTATTAGGTAAAGGGGCATGATTATGCAACCTATAGTCAGATGGTTCTAAACATAAATTGTATGTGTGTATGTGTGTGTTTGTAGAGAAAGACAATGATGAAACAAACGTAGTAAATTATAAAAATTGATGAATTTGGGTTAAAGTGATGTACTCTTTGTAAAAAGTTACTCTTTTGTAACTTTTTTGTAAGTTTGAGATTATTTCGAAATAAAGATGAAAAACAAGTCATTTTCTCAGCAAAGCGTTCCCACTAACCAAGGTCTGTTTCACCCCTGACTCCCCCCACCCTTGACCACACAAAACCAGCCCCTTCAAAACTAGTAAGCCCCACTCTAGACCCGATAAGTCAAAAATCTCATGGGAAAGGGCCCAGGGAGCTGTGTTTTAAGATGGTTCTTACACTAAAGTTTGAGAAGCACTGGTTTAGACTAGTGAGGACCCATGCTCGGAGTTGGGGGGTGGATTTAACCCCATTCAGGCTGTTAGACATGGGGGAAAGGTGGACGGCTCTCTGGGATCTACCTCACAACAGCAGTTGAGGATGACTATGAGATTGTCCTTCTACATTCTTCCCTATATCATCATCTACTCTTTTCCTTCCAGCCTGAACCTAGAGGCAAGTCACAGCATTTTTTTTTAGTTCAAAATTTCACAGCAGGCTGTATAAATGACTAAGGTATATTTGCTAGGGAACAAATCCACAGAACTCTCCATCATGAATATGGAGATGGGGATTCAGTAGGAAGGAGAACTTTGCCCTGGCAGTATCTGGGAAGCTTCACTGGGGAAATGGAGCTTGGGCATTTAGAAGCAGGAGAAGGAAAGGAGGAAGGGGAATTTCTGGCAGAGGGACCATCACACTCAAAAGCGTGGAGACTAAAATTGTCAGATTATATGTGGGAAGTCTGGCTTTCCACGAGGATATGAGGAGTGGAAGAATAGAAACTAAGAATATCAAAGGAGGAGACCAGGTCATGGTCAGTGTGGAATGCTAGGACATGGTGGTGGACTGATGTTCACAATATCTAATATTCACACTAGCAGGTTAAAGACTTTGAACTTTCTTCTACAGACAGGAGGGTGTCATTGTAAGTCTGAACAGTTTTGATCAGATCAACTTTGTAAGGAGACTGTTCTGGCTTGCTTTGAGGATGGTGAGTCGGGGAGACTGGAAGGGTGGAGACCAGTGAGTAGGCAACGGTATAGAACAGAGCAAGGATAGTGGAGAAGGTAAAGAGGAGACATTCTTGAGATAAAAGAAAGAAATAGGTAGAGGAAAGAATAAAGAGTGACTCCAAGACTTTGTGCCTGGATTCTTAAGAGGTTGCTGATGCCATATGATGACAAAAGTGATTTTCACTGGAAGATGGGACATTTTTGAGTTTGTGTAGTCAGATGATTAGTGAGGAATTAAGTAATGTGTTTTACCCCACCTACAGCTTCACTGAATTCTTTTTATTTTACACACATGTATTTTTGTTTTTGTTTTTTTGCGGTACACGGGCCTCTCACTGTTGTGGCCTCTCCGTTGCGGAGCACAGGCTCCGGACGCGCTGGCTCAGCGGCCATGGCTCACGGGCCCAGCTGCTCCGCGGCATATGGGATCTTCCCGGACCGGGGCATGAACCCGTGTCCCCTGCATCGGCAGGCGGACTCTCAACCGCTTTGCCACCAGGGAAGTCCTCTTTTTATTTTTAAAAAATTTTATTTATTTATTTTTTAAAGTCTCTCTCTTCTTTTTTTTTTTTGGACCATTTTTAAAGTCTTCATTGAACTTGTTACAATATTGCTTCTGTTTTATGTTTTGGTTTTTTGGCCTAGAGGCATGTGGGATCTTAGTTCCCTGACCAGGGATTGAACCTGCATCCCCTGCATTGAAAGGTGAAGTCTTAACCACTGGACCACCAGGGAAGTCCCTGAATTCTTTTTAGTTGTACCCTAACACACTTTCCCCCTTCTCGGCAGCTAGGTATGAGGTTACCCTTGCTTGAAGTAGGTGTCAGGTGGAACCAAGAACACATAGGTCAAGTTAAAGGGAAATATATGCTGAACAGAGGTGTAAGTTTGAAGAATACTTTCTCATCACCCCAAAAAGAAACCCTGTGTCCTTTACTTACCCACTACAGGCCCTAGGTAACCACTAATTGACTTTTTATCTACATGGATTTGCCTATTCTGGACATTTTATATGAATGGAATCATATAATATGTGATCTTTTGTGACTGGTTTCTTTTACTTAGTATAATGTTTTCAAGGTTCATCTATGCTGCAGCATGAATCAATAGTTCATCCCTTTTTATGACCAAGTAATATTCCACTATGTATTTATCCATTCATCAGTTGATGGACATTGGCTACTATGAATAAAGCTACTATGAACATTTTTGTACAAGTTTTC
Source organism: Mesoplodon mirus (assembly GCF_964341445.2). Taxonomy (NCBI): domain Eukaryota; kingdom Metazoa; phylum Chordata; class Mammalia; order Artiodactyla; family Ziphiidae; genus Mesoplodon; species Mesoplodon mirus. The sequence continues at coordinate 81,016,014 of NC_138987.1, forward strand.
CTGTATACATATGTTTTCATTTCTCTTGGACATATACAAGAGATGGAATTTCTGGGTCAAATGGCGAGTCTACATTCACCTTGTTCAGGGACTGCCAAACTCTTTTCGAAAGTGTTGTACAATTTTACATTTCTACCAGCAGTCGAGGGTTCCAGTTTTCCCATATCTTTGTCAGCACTTGTCATTATCTGTCATTTTTATTGTAGCCATCCCAGTGGATGTGAAATGAAATCTCATTGTTGTATTAATTTGTGTTTCCTTGATGATTAATCATGTTGAGCATCTTTTTGCGTGCTTATTGGCCATTTGTATATCTTCTTTGGAGAAATGACTATTCACATCCTTTACTCATTAAAAAAGTTATTTGTCTTCTTATTGTTGAGTTGTAAGGGTTTTTCAAAAATATTCTAGATACAAGTTCCTTATCAGATACATGATTTGCAAATATTCCCTCCCATTCTGTATATTGTATTTTCACTTTTTTTATAGTGTCCTTTGAAGCACAAAAATTTTTAACTTTGGTGAAGTCAAATTTATCTATCTTTTTTTTGTTGCTTATGGCTTTGGTGTCATATTTAAGAGACCATTGCTAAATTCAATATTATGAACACTTACCTCTATGTTTTCTTATAAAAGTTTTATATTTAGGTCTTCGGTCCATTTTGAGTTAATTGTACATGGTGTGAGGCCAAACTATTTTTTGATAATTTAATCTGTTTTAAGTGCCCATCTCTACTGATGGCAAACTTAACCTGGCCAGTTCTGGATAAATTCAGTAACTTCAGGTTTTCTCAGTCATTGCAGCTTTAGTCTCAGTAAATTCAGGACTCTCCCTTTTCCTTCATTCTCCTTTCGTGGGATTTAGCTAAATCACAGTGGGTTAATGGTACTTATTGACTGGTAGTGTAGAGTGAGTTAGAATTAGGATTAGGTGTAAATGGGGAGGTCTCTGTCCCACGATTAGCTTCAGAGAGAAGATAATGATAGAACATGAAGAAAGTTCAGGGATCTGAGATTAGGGTGAACATGCATCCCAATTGAAGTATGGTTACTCTTGGAGGGAGCAAGCTTCACAGAGGTCCTGAGACTCCATAAAGATGTTGCACTAGGTGATTTTTTCCCCCCACTCACTCAACATATATTTATTAATAGGCACATGATAGTGCCAAGAACTCTTTTATAGAGTGGAATAAAGCAGTGATGAAAACACACAAATTCTCTGCCATCAAGGAACATATATTCTAGTGGGAGGAGACAGGACAAATAAATAAGCAAATAAATGTATAACATGCTATGATAAAAAAAAATCTAAGAAAAATAAATAGAGGGACTTCCCTGGGGGCTCAGTGGTTAAGAATCTGCCTGCCAATGCAGGGAACATGGGTTCGAGCCCTGGTCCGGGCAGATCCTACATGACGAGGAGCAACTAAGCCCGTGCGCCACAACAATTGAGCCTGTGCTCTAGAGCCCGGGAGGCACAACTACTGAGCCCGCGTGCCACAACTACTGGAGCCCGCGTGCCTAGACCCCATGCTCCGCAACTCGCTGCAACTAGAGAAAGCCGCATGCAGCAATGAGGTCCCAACGCAGCCAAACATAAATAAATAAATAAATTTATTAAAAAAAAAAAGAAAAATAGAGTAGGGAGATAGTAAATGGGGCTGACAGTATTTTATACAGCGTTGTCAGGGAAGGCCTCATGACAGGGTGACATCAGAGCAGAGATCTGAAGCAAGGGAGGGACTGAGCCTTGCAGATACACGTGGGAAGAACACGCCAGGCAGAGGGAACAGTAAGTTAAGTGCCCTCAACAGGGAGCAGGCTTGGCATATATGAGGGCGAGCAAGGAGGCCAAGGTGGTTGGAATGAAGAAGGTCAGGTCAGTGGCAGCAGATGAAGTCAGAGGGGCAGTGGGGGGCTCTGAGAACAGTGGTGCAGGTGTGTACTGCTCACTGCCCACTAATGTGTAAGTGCCACTCACACATGCGTACCTGCACAGATGTACTACAATACGTCGGCTCAGGGGGCACATTAAATAGGGCCATATAGGCCATGGAAGTGACTTCAGAGTTCACTCTGAGATGGGAGGTCGTTGCAGTGTTTTGAGCAGAGACTTGATCTAACTTCTATTTTAAGAGCAAATGTCTGGCTTCTTGGTTGAGAATAGATCATAAAGGTGCAAAGGTGGAAGTGGGGAGATCAGTGAGGAGTCTGTTACGACCCAGGAGAGAGATGATGGAGGCACGGACCAGGGTGGTAGGATGTTGTTTATACTTTGAAGGTAGAGCTGACAGGATTTGCTGATGGACTGAGAGAGGAGTCAAAAACGATTCCAAGGTTTCTGAGCTGAGCAAATAAAGGCAGAGTTGCCAGAATAGCTAAGGCTGGGAAGACCCTTTTAAGGAGGCTTGGCTGCCATGGAAGGAAAGCCTAAACCTTTGGTGGTCGGCTGACTATCTTTGCCATGTTAACGCAGCAGTGTGACCAGATCCAGGCCTCAGACTATATAGGACACCTCAATGGGTGGTGGCTGGTGAGGACGGGGTGAGGAGGAAGAAACCCATTGGTCTTGGGTATGTGGCTTGAAGTTTGTACCTGTTCATTAGCATAAACAATCACCCACTTGTTTTGTAATGTCTTGTTCACTGATAGTTTGTACCTACAGGAACTTGGGCCAATAATTGTGGAGCATCCATTTGGATGTATGTTACAGGACTGTGCAACATGGGAAACCATAGAATGTAATCCATAGATCTCTTGGATAAACAGAAACCTCCATTTTCAGGGTCTTCATCTCGCTCCATCTCAAGCTTTTAAATAGCTCGTCCAATGTCTTGGAGGCTCCCAACAGTAATATCATGTATCATGTAGTCAGAAGAGGGCTTCTAACACATAACAGGCATTTCTAAGTTGCTAAGTAACCATTTCCAAAGGAGAACCCAGAGGTAAAGAGAGGTCTGTCAGCTGCATGGTAGGACAATGACTGGGTCCAGTTTATCTCAGTACATTCAGGCTTTGTGCTGGCATCTCCTGGATTCTCGGTCTAACACTTTACTCTCCTCTATCCTGCAGGCTTTCTAAACACAGATGTCTGAACATTAAGCTTAGTCTTTCCTATTCCATTATGTGATTATAAGTCTCAACCCAAACCATCTTCAAACTGTAAGACAGCCTCGAACTGTAAATTTACATTTTGGTCAGTTGCACAATTTGGCACACACCTCTGTGCACGCCCTGGGTTCCTCCACCTTTCAGCAAACCTTGCTCTAGGGGGATTACGTAGGTCACAATTCTTTGGGTGGCTAGTGTCATAACTGCCGTCCAAGTCTGCCTTCTCCAGGTCTTCCGGAAGGGTAGGACAAAAGCCTTGTAAAATGATGAGGGTTAAAAAAGCAACGGAGAAGGTGTGGAAACGTATCCCGCTGTCAGTTTCATTTATGACCGTTGGAGCTTTAAGAGTCAGAAGCTTTAAAAGTAAACAAACCAAGACGGTCAATGAGACCGTGACAGCGGGCTTCCGGAAGTGGAAAGTTAAACCTGGGCTCCGGGTTAAGAGCAGGGGGCGCGGGATTAAGAGAGCAGGAGGCTTAAGAGAAGGTTCACCGCCTATGGTTGGCTAAAAAAATTGCGGGCCCGGCCAAGTGACTTTTACCTCATGTCCACCTGGACATCTGCTGACGGGTCAAGCTTCTCTAACGCCCTATGCTAGAGACAAAACCTAAACTACATAGTCCAAATAGAGACAGACCCTCCCCCCTTCCCTCCCTTCCCCCTCCTTCTCCTTCTTATTTTCTTTCTTTATTGTGTATTTTATTTTATTTATTTATTTTTTTTTTTTCCGTACGCGGGCCTCTCACTGCTGTGGCCTCTCCCGCTGCGGAGCACAGGCTCCGGACGTGCAGGCTCAGCGGCCATGGCTCACGGGCCCAGCCGCTCCGCGGCATATGGGATCCTCCCAGACCGGGGCACGAACCCGTATCCCCTGCATCGGCAGGCGGACTCTCAACCACTGCGCCACCAGGGAGGCCCTTTATTGTGTATTTTAAAAAATGTTCTACTTTTTCCTTTGCTTCAACACCTTCCTTCCTCTCCCTGTGTCAGCAAATTATCCACCCCACGCACCCGCGCCGCTCCGGCTCCTCCTTTTCGTCTCCAGGCGTATCGCCGGCTCACTCCGCTCCGGTCCTGCGCGCGCGCCCCTTCGCCAATTCTCAGTCCTCCCCGCCCCCTTTAAGACAAGGGACTGGGTCTCGGCCCCGCCATCCTTCTCTTTCCCAGGCGGGAACTGTCGCGCCCCAAGTCTAGCCTCTCCAGGGCGGCTCTCCGGCGACCGCTTCCCGGTTCGGGGATCCCGCCGTCCCTCCAGCGCCCCCCCGCGCTCGGTCAGCGCGCGCCACTGCTTCCCGGGTGGCCGGGCCCCACCCCCTATCCTGGTCGCCCCGCCCCGGCCCGGCTCCGCCCCGGGCCGCCGCCGCCTGATTGGCCTCCACCCTCTCGTCCCCTCCCCTTCGCCCAATGGGCACCACCACCTGGTCCAAAAATTCCCCCGAGGGAACTGAGGGGCTCTGCAAGCCCCAGCTCTGGCCGGGCTGCGGGGACCGCTGCGGCGGGGCGCGGAGCGGGGAGCTTAGGCGGAGGAGGGAGCGGAGGAGGGAGGAGGAGGAGCAAAAAGGTGTTGGTGAGAAACTTCTAAAAGGAACAGGAAACTTGCCGGGGAGGCGGCGGCGGCTGCGGCTCTCCGGGCGTCTGGGCGGCGCACGTCGCGGGGTGTCCGGAGCTGCAGCGCCGCTCTTGGCGGCTCTCCCGGCGCGGGGCAGGGCTGAGCCCGACACTCGATCCCTCGGGCCGTGCCCGCCGCCGCCGCTCTGGGCGCTACAGGCGGGCGCTCCGTTCCGCCTCTACCGCGGCGGCTCCCCGAAGAGGGCGGCGAGGGCGCAGAGAAGAGGAGGGACGTCTTCTTCGGAGCATGAAGCAGCATGTCCGATAAAATGTCCAGCTTCCTCTACATAGGGGACATCGTGTCCCTGTACGCGGAGGGCTCGGTCAACGGCTTCATCAACACGCTGGGGTAAGCCGGGCTGCGGGCTGGGGAGCGCTGGCGCTCGGGCCCCTAGGAACCCATCCCAGTCCCTCGTGGCGCCGCCGCGTGCCCCGGCGCCCGCTCCCGCCTGGGGTGGCCGGGAGGCAGGGCAGGCTCTGCGCTCGCGGACAGCGCCGTGCGCTCGGCTCGCTCGCTCGCAGGAAGCTGCCCATAGAGGCAAGACTTTCTCTGCAACTTCGTAATCTCAAACTCAGGGACGCATCTGAAAAGGAGGAAGTGATTCAAAAGCCCGGAGACAGGCCCGGTGAAGAAGTCTTCGTTGGCTTCTCCGTGGGTTGTTTTGATTAAAAAAAATTTTTTTTTCCCTTAGAGGTGAAACAAAATGCCTCTTCTTCCCCATCTTTGCTCGCTACCGCTCTCAAGCCCTTGTCCTTCAGGGCCGGGTTTGTAAGACCAGTCAATAAAAGTCCGTGGCCTTGGACATGAAACTCAGGCGATGTGGCGAGCGGGAGTGTGGCTTTGCCCTGCGGGAGGAGCTCACCGTCCCACTTCGCTGAAGTAATTTCCTTTTGGCCTTGCCAAACGGGGACTCGCCGCACCTCGGGGGCAGCCTGGGGGCTCCGACGGCCTCCTGGGTTCTAGAACTCACACCTGCTTTCTCCCCTCCCCGGGCTTTGGCCCACTGAAATGCTCAACCTCTCCTGGGACTCAGCCAAGTGCAGGGCTCTTGAGATTGGAGTTGATTTACGAATGGGGGAAATAGATACATAAACATAACCGTGTGCTAGATGGTTAAAGAGGACTTCCTTGATTACTAGTATTTTCTGTCTGTCCTGATTGTGAATACCAGCTCGCAGTTTAAACGCACACTGACTGCACTGTATTTTGATGCGTACATTTTTTTGTTGTTGTTACCGTCAGGTCTCAGTAGCTCGACTCCCCAGTCTTAGAGATTTCAGGCTGAGAAACTGGTGTTTCCACTTCGAACTGGTCACTTTTTTCTGCTGTTAGGTTTTAGGGCACATGACTTAACATGCAGTGTCCCTTGTCGGTGATTTTGAGCCATGCCATTAATGGAGTGGTGTCTACCCCACAGGGGACGTGGACGTCACCAGAACTTCCCCAGTTTCTGTTATTTGTGCATCTCCCTTAATGGGTGAAAGAAGGGAGGTAGATTTAACTTAATCCTTTTAAGATCAATGTTAAGTGGAACTGAAGCATGGAAGAAAAAAATAGCCGCGACAGGTGCTTTTGTGCTGGGTTTGTAAGTCATAAGCTGCCATTTGTTTCCCAGAGAGTTCTTAGTACAAGGTCAGTATTTGGGCTTCCCACAACATTTTGCAGATGGACTCTGCTGCACCTCACCCTTCCCCTCTGTAGACTCTCTAGGTGTGTTTAACCTGGTGGTTGATCAGGAAGGGCTTGGGGTCAAATGACCCCGGTCAAGTTACATAATTGCATCTCAGTTTCCTCACTCATGGTTACTACCTCGTAGGATTGTGCTGAGGAAGAAGTGAGTTCACATAAGGTGCTTAGCACAGTAAGTGGCACATGAGCACTTGTATTAAGGGTTAGCTATTGTAATTGTCACTACCTAGGTGGCTGTGAGCGACAGTTACAGTTGTGGACAAAATAATAAAAAGGATTAGGAATAGAGTATAAAACCTAGTGAAATAAAGAGCCATGCTTTTGTAGTGTCTTATTCAGCAAAGGTATGTGTTTCGGTCACTACATACTTTAGCAGTTGCGGAGTCTGTCCTGCTCATTTTGGAGATAGAGAAACCTAGAGGAAGAGAAATGAAGTAACTTACCTATGAAGCAGAGGAAGGACATTAATGCCAAAAGCTGGAACTATAACCCTGTCTCCAGACTCTCAGCCAAGTGTGTGTTTCTTTGGTTACACATTATCTTGAGAAAAAGAAGCTTTAATGTAGCGTATGTTTGTATAAAATATTTATTCGTATTCAACATTTCTTGCTGGTGTTTTGGAAGTTGAGTTGCCTTAGAGTGTGTTTGTGCAGTATTATTTTTCTGTTGACAAACTGATCCTTGTTGTACTTAATATGACAAGACCTCTGTGCAGCTCGATTCTAAGGTGAGGACGGATCGTTGGAAATGCTGCTGCTGGTGAAGCTTGGTGCTCTGATTAGATATTCTTTTTCTTTAACTCATGGAACTACGTTGGCCTGAGAGTTTTAGTAGTTACAAAGCTGGCATGTTCGTGCCACATGAAATGTTATCTAGGCAAAGTAGCATCACCTACTTTGTTAACTTAGATGACAACTGGTAGATACTTTACTTTACAAGTGTGTTTTAGGACCATGAAATCAAAGCAGCGTTATAGTTTTTCATTATACTTTTGTAGGCTCATTATTTATACACCTTTTCTATCAAAGACAGAGTACATACTTCAAGTTGAATTTCCTTGTTCTTCTATAGTTGGAGGTCAGTTGTCCAAGGTCTGTTGCTAATTATGACCTTGTTCATATCATTTATTCTCTTTTCGTGTCAGCATGTCTTTGTGGAGAGTAAGAGAAAGAGTATATGATGCCCCTGCCCCTGGGGTATTATAAAAGTGAATGAAAGAGACAGAAAGGAAAGAGCCCTTTTTTTTAGAGAGTTGCTAGGAATATCCACATTATGCTTATATTTTTGTGGGCCTTAAGTTTCTTCAAAGTTGTGTGAATTGTTAAAGTGAATCAAAGAGCCTCATTGGAGACACTGGCATTGTATCTATTTAGCCAGCATAGTTTGTTCCACTGTAATATTAAAAACTCAACGGAAGAGCTAAAAATGGGGCTGAAAGTTTCTGATTTCTGTCTTTGCTCTTTATCTATTTGACGCTTTTGGTTGCATGATGGTTTTTCAATTTCACCTTAGGAGGTAGTTAGTGAGAATGGAGTTTACAGCATTGCAGGTAATTCATACATATTTATTTGTCTGCAGATAAATTTTGTCTGATTTTAGTATCTCGTGTATAAATTTGTTTGGGAGGATACATGTTATTATTGGCTTTTGGGAATTTTTGTAATAAGGTCATGAATTTTTCACCTGAAAAAAATCACAGTTTCACTCTATTAGAGTTTAGTAGGCCCTTTTAGAGGCCCTTCCAACTGGAAATGTAGGAAGATTTTTGTAGGCTATGTGACCTAGCTTTTAAGTTTGATATCTCAGTCTGAGGAATTAGACTGCTCCGGTTGCAAAGACTTGCAGTTCCCTTTTTTCCCCAGTTATCCTTTAACCAGGATTTACCTGATGTTTCTGAACCCTGAGTTATTGCTAAATGAAGTAGAGTATTGTTCTCCCAGCTTCTATTGGTGCAAAAGGGGCCTGGTTTATGTTTTCTAACTTAACTTTTCATCTAAAGATCTATTTAGGAAACACTTATCTTGACTTAAGGAAAACTACTTTAAATCCTGTTGGATGAAGATGGTGAATATATTTTAAATAAACAATTTTTTTTGTACTGTACATTTTAGCGTTATGGTTTTTATTTTTCTTTTAAAAGAGAAGGGAGGGGGCTTCCCTGGTGGCGCAGTGGATGAGAGTCCACCTGCCGATGCAGGGGACGCGGGTTCGTGCCCCGGTCCGGGAAGATCCCATATGCCACGGAGCGGCTGGGCCCGTGAGCCATGGCCGCTGAGCCTGCGCGTCCGGAGCCTGTGCTCCGCAACGGGAGAGGCCACAACAGTGAGAGGACCGCGTACGGCAAAAAAAAAAGGAAGTAGGACTTTTGGGATATGTTGTACAATTTCAGATGCGATGTTGCTTTTGTTTTTTCTTTTTCTTTTTTTATTTTTATTTTTAAATTGAAGTATAGTTGATTTACAATGTTACATTAATTTCTGCTATACAGTGAAGTGATTCAGTTATACATATATATACATTATTTTTTCAAATATTCTTTTCCATTGTGGTTTATCACAGGATATTGAATATAGTTCTCTGTGCTATACAGTAGGACCTTGTTGTTTATCCATTCTATGTGTAAAAGCTACATCTGCTCACCCCAACCTCCCACTCCATTCCTTCCCCAACTCCCTCCCCCTTGGCAACCACCAGTCTGTTCTCTATGTCTGTGAGTCCATTTCTGTTCATTTCTGTCATATTTTAGATTCCACTTATAAGTGATATCATATGGTATTTGTCTTTCTCTTTCTCATTTACTTTACTTAGTATGATAATCTCTAGTTGCATCCATGTTGCTACAAATGGCATTATTTCATTCTTTTTTTATGGCTGAGTAATATTCCATTGTATATATGTACCACATCTTCTTTATCCATTCATCTATCGATGGACATATAGGTTGTTTCTATGTCTTGGCTATTGTGAAGAATGCTGCTATGAACATAGGGGTGCTTGTATCTTTTTGAACTAGAGTTTTGTCTGGCTATATACCCAGGAGTAGGATTGCTGGATCAGATGGTAGTTCTATTTTTTAGTTTTCTGAGGAAGCCCCATACTGTTATCCATAGCAGCTGCACCAACTTACATTCCCATCTACAGTGTAGGAGGGTTCCCTTTGCTCCACACCCTCTCCAGCGTTTGTTATTTGTAGACTTTTTAATGATGGCCATTCGGACTGGTGTGAGGTGCTACCTCATTGTAGTTTTGATTTGTATCAAATGCAATGTTAATTGTCCTTTCCCCCTTCCTCCATTTCTTTATACTGAGATTTACTTCCTTGGTCATTGACACTTCTGACACTTCATATTTTGGGTATATCAACTTGACCAATGGTCAGGTACCACACAGTGGGAGTGAGCATGGCAGAATTCCCAGGACGGGTGGGACAGTAGAATCAATAAAAAGTATACAGTTGTTTCATTGTCTGTTCTCCATGTGGTTGAGAGGTTAGGGAATGACAAGTGTGCACGTGTGTGTGTGTGTGTGTGTGTGTGTTTATGCACATCTTTATACGTATGTTTAAGTGATTGTTTCCTTTGACTTGAGGTTTCTTTTTGGGATCTACTAAGAATCAGCACCCACTAATTAAGGTCTGAGAAAACACTCAGGTGACCACCCATTGGTGCAGTGACTGCCAAGTATCATGATAGTTTTTTAGAGAGGGAAAAGATCAGGGCCCTTATTTTTAATTACTGCTTGATTTTGGCCAATTCAATGAGCTTTTTAATTCCTTTGTTTCCATGTTCAACAATAGACATCAGGTAGGGGGATGGTGGGTCACACAGTTGATAATTCTGACTTAATTCCTTAGATGGATGAATAAGACTTATGTTTTATTTTTACCAATTATAGTCCTTTGAATTTCCCTTCCTTATCTTTTTTCTGCTTAAAGTTTTAATATTTAAATGGTTGCAGGTTCGATTTATTATTATTTTTCTTATTTAATTTTGCTATTCTTATCATGGTTTGAAAAATCTTTCCCTTAATAGGACTGTTTGATCAGTAGAGAGTCATAGATGAAGCAAGGGATGGTTATAGCCAACTTTTATGTTTGCATAATTTGTAATTTATCTTTAGCCTCTTCTAAACAGAACCCCTCCAAGTAACAGCATTATTTTCTGCTACAACTAGGTATATGAACTTAGCTTTGTTTTGGCTAGGGCATATGTTACTGTGATAAAAGTGTCTTAAAATCTGTTGGATATTTGCATGTGTGTTTAGTGGGGAGGAAGAAGACAGTATAATCTTGAATAGTGAGTTGTTCTGGAAAGTCTAAGCGTTACTAGTGTCATGTTATGGAACTTTAAATCAGCTGGAGTACAAAGACAGTTGCTGAAGTGGTGAACTTAAAGTCTATTTTAAGCTGAAAGGTCCACCATTTCTTAAACTTAAGTCATTCCATAAACAACACTGCAGCTTTTAGACCCGCTCCCGTGGAGAGCTCGGTCAGGTAAACAACCATCCTTCCTTAAGTACCCATGATCCTTGGCTTTGATAGAGAATTCAGAAGCAATTGCTTGGCCTCATTCTAGATTTAACAGAGCTTTTTGGCTTAAAATTTTTTTTTTTTTTGCGTAGGTAGCACTTTTCACAGTCATGTTTCCCCTTTGGAACTGTTCTTGTATAGATACTGTGTATATAACTTAACAGAATATAGACAGATTACTTTAAAACTTTAAAGTTAAATTCAAACTTTAAAACTTAAATTCCAGGCACAAGGTGTATCTTCATATATAAATACAAAGGAAGTAACAGTGGGCTTCTATGACAAATTTCTAGCATAACAATAGATTGAATTTTACTCCTTTTTTTTTTTTTTTTTTTTTGCGGTACGTGGGCCTCTCACTGTTGTGGCCTCTCCCGTTGCGGAGCACAGGCTCCAGACGCACAGGCTCAGCGGCCATGGCTCACGGGCCCAGCTGCTCTGCGGCATGTGGGATCTTCCCGGACCGGGGCACGAACCCGTGTCCCCTGCATCGGCAGGAGGACTCTCAACCACTGCGCCACCAGGGAAGCCCTTTAGTTCTTTTTTTACATCAGGGCTTGGTAATAGATCACCAGATTATAATCAGAGAAGTGAAACTTTAATGGTCATTCATTCATTTATTTAATGAGTAAAATTGTGCCTTTCAAATGCACAGTGGTTATCTTTCTACTCTCATGCAGATTTAGATGGGTACGTTTTTAATAGATGCTTTTAGAAAACCATAATTCTAATTTAATAATATAGAAAATAAGTTCATGGAGAATAGTGAAAGAGAATACAGCAGCATGTTTATTAACAGTGGTGATACTGCATGGTGAATGGGTGCATGATTTTTATTTTCATGTCTCCTATATTTCACAGATTCTGTATATGTTTCTTTAGTTTGACATCTATTGCTATTATAGTCAGGAAAGTTAACTAAATGAAAGTGATGTTTTGAAGGATTCTTCAATTTCTTATTACTGTTCATCAACAATGTTTACTTTAAAAACCATAAATAAAACATTTTCCTGGTCATGGTCAGTGGAAGAAAACCACAAACAAGGAGGCTGCATGTTGCTGAAATAGATGGTCATATGTTTACTGTAAAAAATTTTTGTTCCTAGTTATTTATTGTTGGTATTTTAAAATGTATTATGCAAAAATGTTTAGCCAGTAATGCTGAGCCTTTATGAATGGTTGATTTAACTTGTGCAGTAAATATATAGTCCATTTTATTTGAGAAGTCTGTTCACACATGTAAGAAGTATGCCCTTCAGCATGGCTGACTTGTTCATTTTAATAATCTTAGTACCCATTATGGAACTTTTATTGTCTGTCAATTTCTATAGGTATTAGTTTGTGAGGGATCTGTGTGTGTGTGTGTGTGTGTGTGTGTGTGTGTGTGCGCTTGATTAAAATCGTGCGCTTGATTAAAATCATTCAATTAAGTGTTTTTATTGAATATCTTTGAAATGGATGGATTAGCCCTCTCAAAATGCAAATCAGTGATTGGTTAATAATGCTACTTTATAGTTTATTCTGACACAAACCTATAGAACTCCAACCCTGAATTAAGAATAAATTATCAGTTTATTCAGAAAAAAATTTAATCATAAAATTGAAAATGTGTCCGCATCATGAATCCAGTCTATGGACCTTTCCTGGTGATGTGGTTTATGCTGGAGGATGCTGCAGACTGAATCATTGGTTCACCTGACGCATATTTAACGAGCCCTGACTATGTGTTAGGGATACAGTATGAAGAGATCCAGATGTTGTGCTATTTTAAATTATTATCTCAAAAACTCAAACTTACTTTGAGAAATTTGTGGTATGACACTTGACTAGGATCTATGGGAAACTAAAGGCATTTGATAGTTTTGCTCTCACAGTTGTAAATGCCACAAGATCAGGAACTGACTCTGACTTTATAATCCTTGTATGCTCAGCACCTCACACAATTTCTGGTAAATGGTAGGCATTTAATAAATATCTGTGAAATCAGTGTAGTCATTATTTAGTAATGGAGACAAGATTGGTATTGAATAACCGTAACATAAAGCAATTCTTTTCAAATAAAGATGATTAAAAACAGTATTCAGGGCTTCCTCGGTGGCTCAGTGGTTGGGAGTCTGCCTGCTGATGCAGGGGACGCGGGTTCGTGCCCCGGTCTGGGAGGATCCCACATGCCGCGGAGCGGCTGGGCCCGTGAGCCATTGCCGCTGAGCCTGCGTGTCCGGAGCCTGTGCTCTGTGACGGGAGAGGCCACAACAGTGGGAGGCCCGTGTACCGCAAAAAACAAACAAACAAAAAAACAGTATTCATAGGGAAACAGAAGAAGATTCTTTCTCTGGCTGGTATGACCTGAGGTGGACTTCAAGGAGGAGGTGGTATGTAGCTGAACTTTGGAGGATCATTAAGATGGATATTTGTCTGAAATCTATACCCATAATTTGATCATATATTCTTGGTACTTTTTTTTTATTAAAAAAATTGGTGAAGTTTTATTCTTCATTTTAATAGCTCCAAAAAAGGAAGGAAACAATTTGATATTATTGAGATATGCAAAGATAGAAGAAATAATCAAAAAACATATTTTATGCTTATTTATCAGATGTGAGAGCTTTAAGTTGGATTCAGACCCTCTGAGTTTATTTGGACTGCCTTCAATTCTTGTCCTGTGTGCTGAGTTTACTGAGACCCGAGATAAAGAGGGCAGGATGTAAAGCCCAGAAACTTGGCAGTTTTTACGGGGAATTTTACAATGTTTCCAGCTCCTTTGCATATTCTATTTTCACTCCTTTCCCCCTTATTTTTCCTTAGCCCCAGTGTTTCGTAGTTTTTCTTCATTAATCATGAACTTCAATAGTCTTCTAGATCCCTGGAAGCTTTGACGTTAAGGACAACTTTCCATCTGTAATAAAATAGTTCTAAAGTTTTTTGTCACATAGTGCCTGTGACTATTCAACACACATACACACTCTCTCTCTCTCTCTCTCTCTCTCTCTCTCTGGCCCTCTCCCCCACTTGGCATAGAATACCCTTCTGGTATGTGTGGAGTACACCATGCCCTCATTTCCTTTTGGTGTTTAACAAGTGATAGAGGCCATAGATAGAGTCCCATGAATGCTGGGAAAGACTTAGGAAGTAAACAAAGCATAATCTATATTCGAATCTAAATTCTTAGAATTCAGGCATATGTTACTGAGGTTCTATCTATTAAAGTGTTTGAGTCATTGTTAAAATGTCCTCATAAAAATCTCTGTGAAAATTACAAAATGCTGGACTTCTATATGTTGGTTATCCAAAAAAATTCCTCAGTGGAGTCTTAGAAAAAACTTTTAGGTTTTTAATTAATTCCTAGATATCTAGCTCTCCAAGACCTTGTGGTAATGACTGATTATGAAATAGATATCATAATATCTAGCTCTCCAAGACCTTGTGGTAATGACTGATTATGAAATAGCCACTAGGAGCAGACACTACTGCTGTCCGTAAATCTCCTGTTTAAAGAGGATTCTGCAAATTGTGTAAGGAATTTATGGACCAGCAGAGCTAAATATAAGAGCTCAAACAAACAAACAAAAACCCAGCAAAAAGAAACTGGATTAAAACATTCTTGATTAACTTTCTAGCGGCAAATAGAAGTATTACTTGTAAAAATTTCAGAGAATAAAGTGCTCTCCAGCTCACATTTAGTTAAATTATTTGCAAGTCTCATATTGAATTGTCTTGGAACTCTTGAAAAACAATCTATAGGTATCCCTTGCTATCCCAGTTCTTACTGTGTTGTCACAAAAGCTCCAGAGATTTGGAAAGCAAAGGACGTTTGCATATCCCTTTGCCCATATGGATAAAGCTTAAGAGTTGAATATTAGAACTAAGGTTCCATTGTTTGTAAGGAACAGAAACCATCTTTGGCCAGCTTAAGGAAAGAAGGAAATTTATTAGTATAAAGATACCGGAGGAGCTCCAAGAAACTGAATGATGAGTGCAACAACTGAGCATTAAGAAAGGCAGAAACCCAGTGCTGCTGTGGGCATCTCAGTAGCAGAACCTTCTCTCTGGGTCCTGCCATTTACATGACTAGGATACAGCAATTTCCTATACTCTGTATCTCTCTTCTTTTTATTATTTTTAAAAAATTTTATTTATTTATTTATTTATTTACTTTTGGCTGTGTTGGGTCTTTGTTTCTGTGCGAGGGCTTTTCTCTAGTTGCGGCAAGCGGGGGCCACTCTTCATCGCGGCGCGGGGGCCTCTCACTATCGCGGCCTCTCTTGTTGCGGAGCACAGGCTCCAGACGCGCAGGCTCAGTAGCTGTGGCTCACAGGCCTAGCTGCTCCACGGCATGTGGGATCTTCCCAGACCAGGGCTCGAACCCGTGTCCCCTGCACCGGCAGGTGGATTCTCAACCACTGCGCCACCAGGGAAACCCAGTATCTCTCTTCTTAACATTGAAAATACAGAGTGATAGAATTTGGCCCCTCTTGGATTATTCACTTATGTCCATAAAAGAAAGTCGTGAGGCCAGATCTGACTACCAGGGAGATCCCTGTGAGCAGGGCTCCGAGTTTTGCCTGGTTCTGGGGCATTGTGGTAGGGCAGAAGGAAAGCACAGAGGACCTGGGCATGAGCTGAGGTGTTACCGCTTAGTAGGTAATTTAATAGTAACTTCTTAGCACCTTTTAAAATAAATTATGGTAATGTACATAACATAAACTGTACCATCGTATTCATTTTTAAGTGTAAAATTCAGTGGCGTTAAGTGCACTCACAATATTGGGCAACCATTACCATTACCCATTTTCAAAACTTCTTCATCATCCCAAACAAACTCTTTATCCTTTTGACAATAACTCCCCATCGTCTCCCCCACCATCCGCTGTAATCCCTAGTCTAGTTTCTGTCTATGAATTTACTTATTCTAGGGGCCTCGTATACGTGGAATCATACAATATTGGTCCTTTTGTGTCTGGCTTATTTTACTAAGCATAATGTTTCCAAAGATCATCCACATTGTAACGTATCAGTACTCCATTCCTTTTTATTGCTGAATAATATCCCATTGTAAGGATACAGCACATTGTGTTTCATCACAATTCATCAGTTGATTATCATTTGTGTTGTTTCTATTTTTTGACTATTATGAAAAATGCTGTGATGAATATTTGTGTACAAGGTTCTATGTGGACATATGTTCTTAATTCCTTTGGGCATATACCTAAGCAGGGGAATTGCTGGGTCATATAGTAACGTATTTAACATTTTGCCTCAGCCTTTCCTGTTCTCCTTACCCTGCTTTACCTTTTCTTACATACCATCTTATTACATACAGTATAATTTACTATTTATTTGTGTTCATTGTTTATCATCTATCTACACTGGTAGAATGTAAGCTCTTTGAAGGCAGAGATCTTTTGTTTTGTCACTGAGCATCTCAAATGCTTGACTCCATAAGTATTTACTGAATGAATATTTGTTGAATTAAGATATGCATATTTCCAAATCTTTAAGTAGCTGTTAATATCAGTCCCTTTCTGGAAAAAAGTCAATGTAATTGTAAAGTCAGTGTAATTGTTCTTATTAAATATTTTGAGAATTCATATGGGTAATTCTTTTAAAATGGATTAAGGTTGTCACTGGATTTATAGTGCCATTAAATCTTGCTATAATAGGTACTTTTATAATCTCTTGGGTCATATCTCTGCACCTTCCTAGTCCAACATGTGATAAAACTTACAGCCTGGAAAAAGTAATGTATATAGCCTTATTTAATGATTTGTATGTTATAGGCACATTAAAGTTAATATTTATGAAAGTTCAATTTTGTTTTTAATGTGTGCAAAGAGTTGAATTTGTAAGCATTTTGTGAGACCATTCCTTAATTTCGATCAGCCCTTTCTCTTAGTGGATAATATATAATACATCCAGGGAAATATTTTATACTTTAACAGCTATCAGCAGAAAAGCTTAGTTGGAAATAATTTGCTAATTTGGCATCAGAAAGTAATTGGGGAATTTATAGAACTTTAGAAAAATAGAAGAGTGCATACAACAACTTGTAACTTTTATTTTTGAAATTTAAGAGTAAGTGTCTGGAAAGGGATAGGCATTTAAATATAGGTTGAGGAGAACAAATGAACAGTATTTTTGTTTTTCATTACTTTATATTCTTTCTATTGACTAAGTCTGTTTTAATGTGCTTTGTCTCAGTCTTATTCTAAAAGACACGTTTGGTCATTCTCTTTAAGAACCTGAAATTCTCCGGTGTTGCACTCTTATTCTTGGAATCCTCACTGGTAGCAATGTACAAATGAGAACTTCTCTGAGAGCATATTTGCATATAGGACAGAGAAATAAAGTGAAAAATATAGATATGTAAAAATTACAAAATAATTAAAAAGAGCAGAACAAGGTCGTTCTATTCCCTCTAGTTCTAACATCCACTGTGATAGATGTTTAAAAATATAATATCTTTAGAAAATAATTTTGAGATGAAAGATACAAAATGTTATCAGAGTTTTGCTCCATTTCTATAACATCCAGATTAATCCTTTTGAAGTGTATCATACCAAGTAAAGACAGTGACTTAACAAATCTCACCCAAATCACCAAACACATTTACGTTAGGAATCCAAAGTAAGTTAATGATTTAAGGACTAGTTACTTGTGTTTGGCTAAAGTGTTCAAGGTCATTGCTAGTATCAGGGACATAAGTACTTAAAACATTTGCATTTCAAGTAGATTTTTGGTTTCAGCCATGTTTTCAAAGAGGGTAATTTCAGTCTTGGTTTGTTAGAATAGGCAGGGAAGGTAAAGGATGGAATTTTGTTGTATTGAGGACTCTACTTGTGGCTAGGAATGGTAAATACTATGACATTTTAAATCAAATCAAGACTCGTTGATGAAAGTGTTAGTTATCTAAAACTTTACTAAATTAATCCATTGCTAGGATTAATAACAAATGATAAAGGGCCTTTATTTATCTTTCTTCCCTATTTACCTGGCAGGACATGATTTAGTAATTGAGTTCCACTTCTAAATCCATGTCAAGAATGAGCCTCCTTTCCTGGTCAGTACAATTGAAGTCATTGTATCTTTCAGGGTGAAACCAAGTACTTATTTCTGAAGTCTTGGCTGCTAAAGAATCTCTCAGAACTGGCTCTTAAAAATTATCAAATTACAAGTAGAAAAACACTTTGTTAACTATGGGAGAATCTGAATAAAGAATTGTTTAAACTGACATGTACAAGTTTTGAGAGGCAGTAATTACTTTGGCAACAAGATATCCATAAATTTATACCATTAACATTTTCTAAAGAGTAGATCAACATTCGTATTGCACATTTTTTTCAAAATAGAAGTTATACTAAACTCAAAGAATTAACATCAACTGAATCATTTAGTTTGAACTGTATTTAATTTAGCAAAAAATGCATATTAATTTTTATTTCTGTATCAGAGATTGCTAGTTATTCCCCCAAATTAATTTTTCCCTCTTCCATACTAATAGAAGTACTTGAGTTTGTGGATGCTGAGAATAAAGACCACGTTCCCTAGCCTCCCTTGTAGCCAGGTGTGGCCTCCGACTATAATTTGTGGTTAGGTTCTTAAAGGAGAGATTTACTCTCCTCCTTCCTTTCCTCCCTAGCTGGTCCCCATTCAGCTGTTTGTAATGGGGCAGGGAAGAAGCCACCTTGAACCATGCGGATGAGGCCAACACTTCAGGAATACTAGAATATCAAGAAAGGAACCTGTTCTCTGGACAACCTCAAATCCTAGCTCTACTGTATTTGAACAGAAGATGAAACTAGATGGGCAGACAGGGACCAGATCATGTATTCCCCATTAGGCAGTGTGAGGCCATTGATGGATTGTTAAGTGGAAGAATGAAATAATCAGGTTTTGCTCTAGGAAGATCAGAAGGTGGTAAAGAGAAATAGAAGAAGGCTGCAAACGGCAGGCATGGGAGGAATCAGGTGATACATGAAGGCAGCCTGAATCCTGCAGCTGGAGTTGGGAATGAAGAGTAGCTTGTCATCAGAATCATTGAAAGGGCAGTATCTTTGTTGAGTGTTTGCCCTTAGACCCCCAAAGATGTATGAATTAAAATATTCATTGTTGCTTTATTACTTTAAAAAATGGAACATATAAACTTGAAAGAAGTTTCCCCTTCATTTGCTTACAGTTGGTTAGAATGTCAGTATGACTTCAGGCTTTCCATGGTTCTGGGAAGAGGTACAAGCCTTGTCTTGTACCATATTTCCATCCTCTGGCTCTGTTTCAGGCATAAGGCCTTTTTTCCCCCCTTTTTAGTTGCACAAACATTCTGAGCTCCCTCTTACCTTAGGGCCTTTTCACATATTTGTTTCCTCTTTCGATTGGTTTCCCCTCTTAACCCCCTACGCCTTTCACCTAATTAATGCCTGTTTATCATTCAGATTTCAGCTCTGTGATACTTCTTTTTTATTTTATTTTATTTTTTACTGAAGTAGAGTTGATTTACAATGTTGTGTCAATCTCTGCTGCACAGCAAAGTGACTCAGTTATCCACATACAGACATTCTTTTTTTAATATTCTTTTCCATTATGGTTTATCACAGGATATTGAATATAGCTCCCTGTGCTTTACAGCAGGACCTTGTTGTTTATCCATCCTATATATAATAGTTTACATCTGCTCAACCCACACTCCCAGTCCTTTCCTCCCCCACCCCCCTCCCCTTGGCAACCACATGTCTGTTCTCTATGTCTGTGAGTCTGTTTCTGTTTTGTAGATAGGTTCATTTGTGCCATATTTTAGATTCCTCTGTGACACTTCTGCAGTGAGCTTTTCCTGATCTCCCTGGCTGTGTGAGCTCCCTTTGCTACATATATGCTCATACAGCACCATATTCGTTTCCTTCAGAAAATTTATCCCAGTTGTAGTTTTAATTGTACTTCTATTTATAAGATTATTGGATTATGTATGTTTCTCCCACTAGACTTTAAACTCTGTAAGGGCAGCAACTGTGTTGTGTACAATTATGTCCCCAATATCTTGCACAGTGTCTGTCACATAATAGGTATTAAAGAAATATACTGAACAAATGAATAACATTTTAGCATAATGGTTAAGAGGACGAGTGTTTGATTCAGACAAACCTGGTTTCAAATTACAGCTTTACTCCTTCTCATGGTATGATCTTTGGAAGTTACTTAATATTGAGAACCTCAATTTCCTTATCTATAAGGTGGGATTATTGCCCGGTTTATAGTATTGCCATGATGACTAATGGCAGTTAAAATATGTAAAACACTTAGTAAGCATCAGGCCCTTAGGCACCTAAGTGTTAAATAGGTGGAAACCATTATTATTATTATTACTACTATTATTATTATTATATCTGAAAAATCAGCAGGAGTCTCTTTGGAGGCTTGGCCAAGTTCATATTGCATTGATTTAAAAGTTCTGCTGTATTATGTTTATAAAAATTCGCAGTAAACCAGTTTTTCAGCTGGTATTTGTTTAGTAGGCTATTCAAAGGCACTCCGCCTTATCTATTGTTTATTTTGTTTTTGGACCTTTTTTTTCCCCCTTCCTTACTTTGATAATGTATACTACTAAACTGCAGGCACTTATAATTATCTTTTCTTAGTGGTTTGATACGTGCTATCTTTTTGATGTAATGCAAACACCTAAAGTGTATCAGCATTAGTAATAACCTTAGAATTGATTGGCATATATATCTATATATACCATATCTTCCTTGACTAGAATTTTCAAGTCTTTTTAAATTTTAAAGCCAACATGTTATTTCAGTTGCTGACATTTCTTCTCTACTGGAACATTGTGGTAAAAGGAAACAGCTTTGTTTTATTTATTGAGATAAAACAAATGTTTGCTTTGGAGCCATTAGAATGGATGTTTTGCACAAGTTTCCTATTGGCCAAGAATTCCTACTAAACTTCAGTGACTGTTAGAGGGATTAGCAAAAACATTTATCTAACTTGGATAATGAATCAGTTGACAAATAAACAAATTGGTCTAGGACAGTCTTCTCAAATTTTAAACAGTGACTGATCAAATGATAATGGTTACTTCTCTTTAGAATGCTAATGAATTTTATTTTAATTTAATTTTATTTTTTTTTACATCTTGATTGGAGTATAATTGCTTTACAATGGTGTGTTAGTTTCTGCTTTATAACAAAGTGAATCAGTTATACATATACATATGTCCCCATATCTCTTGCCTCTTGCATCTGCCTCCCTCCCACCCTCCCTATCCCACCCCTCTAGGTGGTCACAAAGCACCGAGCTGATCTCCCTGTGCTTTGCGGCTAGAATGCTAATGAATTTTAGACAAAATCCTAGGGATATGAAAGGCATAGAGAGTGTATCTTACTCCTGCCTCTTATATACCTAACGAACAAAAATTATCCAGGCTGTAACCTTCTTTTGGTTATGCCATAAAAGGAGATTTTACTATTTTCTAAATCTTAGTGTGTATATGCACACAAACTATTGAAGAACTCTTAAAAATTAAAGCATTAAAAAACACTTTCTTTGCAAACTCTTGTTAGAAAATTTCTCTATGAGAAGCTGTTTCCTTTCAGTTAACATAAATTCCTTATGGTGCAGTTTATGCCAGGTTGTTATTTGTAGTCATATTGGACTAACTACTAATGCATGAGAGAAAAGTGCCACATTCCTTGTTATGACAGTGAATTAGTCAATCTGAAGACCATTTATTAACCAGGATTTTTTTGGTTGCAAGAAACAGAAAACCCAATTAGAACAATTGTCAGCAAAGGAGAGAACTTTCTGGTTGAGGTAGCTGAAAAGTCTATGCATAACATTGTTACAGACTCTCTCTCTTTATCCCTGATTCTGTTTTGTAATCAATATTAGTCCCATCCTCAGGCAGGCCTTCTGCCTTTGGTGGCAGCATGGCGGCTAGCAGCTTCAGCCTTAGTGTATCCCATCCTCTTACATCCAGAGCTGAATAGAGAGTGCCTCCTTTCCTCAAACTCTAAAAGTGCTGCAGTCATCCCTGTTGCAGTGACTAGGCTCATAGTCTCATCTTCAGCCAAACACTGTGGCCAGAGGAGGGGATGCTCTGATGACAGAGGTGACGTCATCATGCTCTGAGTGGAAGAAGAAGAGCCCTTCTCCATTCTTCTTTCAGGGCTCAGTTGCCAGAAGGAAGGCAGTGGATGCTGGAAAGGCAAAGACAACACGTGTCCGTTGTAGCCAGATAGGATCACCCCGTGGCCTTGACAAGCCATGTTTCCTATGTCCTTATATCAGGTTTTAAAATATGAAGCCCTTAATTATTTTTGGTACTTATATAAGGCTATTCTCTTTCCAGTTTACTAGTTTTGGGCTTTAGACTAACACTGTTTCAGGCGGAGCCTACTGCCTGATGAAAAGTAAAATTGTCTAAGTACTTTACATGCCGCAGTAAAGCCTCGTTAGTCTGGTCTGGTCTAAACTTTTCTTTAGCATCAGCTCCTGAAGGAAAGCATTCTGAGGATATCAGGGGTGAGGGTCGTGGTGAAGGGTCAGAAAGGGAAGGCAGCATTTTATTGTAATGTTGATGCAAAATAAAAAAGGGAGAGGAGTTTAGGAAGCAAACTTTTTCAAAATGTGTACACTATTCATAAGTATATGAATAAACCTGCTTTGATAAATGAATCTCATCCGTGAAGGTATATGATTTGAGCCTCTTCTCACAGTAAATTTGATTGTGAACGTATTTGCTTTTAGTTTCAATAGCTTTTGTTTAAACACAAGTAGCTTATCCACTTTATGGAATGATTGTGGCACCTTCTGTGTACACAGTGTACAAGAATTAATTATTATGATGAGACGTGTACAAGGCAGGCTGTAGAATAAGCAGGATTTAAAATACAAATTTTAAAATTGAAAAATTATTAATTCCGATATCAAAATTGGAAAATTTTGTAGCTAGAATGCTTTTAATTAAAGATTCCTTCTGTAAAACAAATATCTACTGTGCCAGAGTTAGATTTGAATTATAATTCCTAACTAATATGTAATATTTGAAATGTATATAATATTTAGATCTTTATATAATATTTAGAAAACACACAGTAAGTTTTTCTAACTCTTAAGAGTCAGTGTCTTCAACTTTTTTTTTTTTTTTTTTTGGTCATATCTTAAATATTTAAAACTTGAGTCCATCTTGAACTATTGAACAAACTGGTTGGTTATGAAATGACTGTCTAGAACTCATATTTAATTTCAAGGTTGAAGTCAAACCATTGAATAAAAAGATGTTTGAAATGAGTTTTTAAAGGCAATATGGATTTTGGAAAGAGCTGTTTAAGTGCTTAGATTTGAATTCTAGTCTACCCTGAAGAGGTGGAGAACTTGGACAAATCATTTAATCTCTGAATTCAGTTCCCCATCTTTAAATTGGGAGTACTCCTAATACTTGTCTTCTGATCCTCAGTGGTCCTTTGGGAGTAGGAAATGATGCTATACTTGTGTGAGTATTTGGAAAGCTCTACCGGTACATGCTGGATATTTAAAAAGTTAGTATTAGAGTTTAAAAATTTTAAAAATTCAGTTTATTGAAACTAAAAAAGTTCACACATTTCTCCCACCTCCTACCCCCCACCTCTTGCAACTACCAATCTGTTCTCTCTATCTGTGAGCTTTTTTTTTTTTTTTAAAGAATCCACATATAAGCGACATCTTATGGCATTTGTCCTTTTCTGTCTGACTTATGTCACTTAGCATAAGGCCCTTAATGTCCATTCATGTTGTCACAAATGAAAGATTTCCTTTCTTTTTTATGGCTGAATAATATCCTATTGTATATATTCATTAATATTTTGTTTTGATAATATTCCATTTTACGTGGTATATTCCACAGTTTCTTTTTCTGTTCATCTATCAATGGACACTTAGGTTGTTTCCATATCTTGGCTATGGTAAATAATGCTGCAATGAAATGGGGTTTATATATCTTTTCAAATTAGTGTTTTTGTTTTCTTCAGATATATACCCAGAAGTGGAATCTCTGGATCATGTACAGTAGTTATATTTTTAATTTTTAAGGAATCTCCATAATGTTTTCCATAGTGGTTGGACCAATCTACATTCCCAACAGCACTGCATGAGGGTTCCCTTTTCTCTACATCCTTGCCAACACTTGTTATTTCTTTGTCTTTTTTTTTTTTTTTCTTTTTGCGGTATGCGGGCCTCTCACTGCTGTGGCCTCTCCCGTTGCGGAGCACAGGCTCCGGATGCGCAGGCCCAGCGGCCATGGCTCACGGGCCCAGCCGCTCCGCGGCATATGGGATCCTCCCAGACCGGGGCATGAACCCGTATCCCCTGCATCGGCAGGCGGACTCTCAACCACTGCGCCACCAGGGAGGCCCTGTCTTTTTGATAATAGCCATTCTAACAGGTGCGAGGTGATATCTGATTGTGGTTTTGATTTGTATTTCCCAGATAATTAGTGATATTGAGCATCGTTTCATGTACCTGTTGGCCATCTGAATGTCTTATTTGGAAATAAGTCTATTTGGGTCTATTGCCCATTTAAAAATTGGATTGTTTGGGGTTTTTTTTTTGCTATTGAGTTGTATGAGTTCTTTGTATACTTTGGATATTAACCTCTACATATATGATTTGCAAATATTTTCTCCTATTCAGTAGGTTGCCTTTCATTTATTGATAGTTTCCTTTGCTGTGTAGAAGATTTTTTTTTTCTTTCAAGTTTTATTTAAAACTTCTTATGTAATTTCTATCCCAAGTCACAATAGAGCCATGATTTCTTTGGTTTACAGTACATTTCTCCAAAACCTTTCATTAAAGTAGACCCACTCTGAAAGTGTGCCATGCATACGCTGCAGTGTTTTGTACCTCTGCCATATTTCAACACATCTTCCTTTATCATTGATATTCCAGTTCAAAATAGTATGGGAAGGCTTGTGTATTCTTTTTTTTTTCTTTAAATATCTTTATTGGGGTATAATTGCTTTACAATAGTGTGTTAGTTTCTGCTTAGAAGCTTTTTAGTTTGACGTAGTTCTGCTTGTTTATTTTTCCTTTTGTTGCTTTTACTTTTGGTGTCAGATTCAAAAAATCATTGTCAAGAGTGACTTCAAATAGGAGCTTACTGCCTTTGTTTTCTTCTAGGAGTTTTATGGTTCCAGGTCTTACATTAAGTCTTTAATCCATTTTGAATTAATTTGTGTGTATGGTGTAAGAAAGTGGTCCGGTTTCATTCTTTTGCATGTGGCTGTCCAATTTTCACAACACCATTTATTGCAGAGACTATCCTTTCCCCATTGTATATTCTTGGCTCCTTTGTCATAAATTAATTGACCATATATGTGTGGGTTTATTTCTGGGCTCTGTATGCTGTTCTGTTGATCTATGTGTCTGTTTTTTCCCCCTCAATACCATACTGTTTTAATTACTGTAGCTTTGTAATACAGTTTGAAATCAGGGAGTGTGATGCCTCTACCTTTGTTCTTTCTCAAGTTTGCTTTGGTTATTGAGGGTATTTTTTTTGTTTTTGTAGTTCCATATAAATATTCAGATTGTTTGTTCTACTTTTGTGAAAAATACCGTTGGAATTTTGATAAGGATTGCACTGAATCTGTATATTGCTTTGGGTAGTATGGACATTTTAACAATATTAATTTTTCCAATCCATGAGCACAGAATATTTTTCCATTTATTTGTGTCTTCAATTTCTTTCATTAATGTCTTGTAGTTTTCAATATACAGCTCTTTCACCTCCTTTCTTAAATTTATTCTTAGGGTTTAAAACTTGATAAAGTCATAAAGAGGTCACCTAAACCTATTTATTAGCAACAGTTGAATCATATTACACATTTTAATATCAGTGGCTTATTTTTCCAGATTTGCTATAACTGTAAAGGCAGGAAAATGTCTCCCCTGTACCAGTGATGAAAATAAAAAGAAAATGTTGAATTAGTTACATAACTCAGTATTTTCTTGATTTATTTTGTGTTTATTGATAAAGAAACATATTTGGAAAAGAGAAATAATTTATACTAGTTATATAAATAATTAAATATCTTGGATATTTTGGATAAACCACTATTTTAGGCAGTGGTTTTAAAGCTACACTCCAAATATCATCTAATTACAATTGAACTGATCAATCATGATATTTGGAGTGACATTAAGGTAGCCTACCTTATTGCTTTTTTTTAACCTTGAAACATGAGAGAAGAGATGAGACATAGATTTAAGATTTGTTGATTTTTAAAAAGAAATCTAGTTAAGCTATTTCTTAAAATTGCAGTGTTCAGGGAAGTTTAAAGGGTGAAATACTAAGCATAGTTATGTGTCTACATCAAGATATTCATAAATGAAAGGAAATGTAACATTAAGTGACGGAAAATAAAGCATTTCCTATCACATCCTTACTGTTCCTGTTTTTAAATTACAGGCTCTTTAGAGAAAACTTTAGCTACTTAGCAATTCTTTAGGCCATGGATGGAATACTTATGAGTCTGGCCTAGTAACAGCCCCTGTACTGCCAAGTTCTTGGAATTTAGATTTTCGACAGTCAGGGAAGAGGCCTTTGATTGGTTTGTGAAAAGAAAGGAGGACTGAACATCCCTGTGGTGCTGTGCTGAAGAGAAGGGAAGAATTAGAAAGGGTGGGTGCCGGGGAAGCAGCAAGTCCCTACTGTACGGCTTTTTTATGTTCAGAGAGAATTCAGTGGTTTAGAATATTGAATTCAGCAGGTAACTGAAGAGATGTCATTTCACTAATTTAACATCGAAATATAGGACTCTCCAGGGGAAAACTCTAAGGCTTTTGGGGGACCCTTTACTGTAGGGACTATCCATAGAATTACTTCGAGAGAGGAAACTAAAAAAGGAATGGGGTGATTCTACTGGTAATACTAAATCTTGGCCCAGAGTGAATCATGTGCCTTTTTCATAGACTTTCTTCAGACAGGACAAAAGCAAGGGCCAAGTGCGATGGTGAAGGTTTTTTATTCTTTATGATTTAGGGTAATTTCTGCTCCTCCCGGCAGCAGTGGTCAGCATCTGCAGGGATGAATCCTTCCCATGACAAAGCCCTTAGTGTACAATCCAGAACCAACACACAGTTGCGGAATTGTTTTGTCTCCTAATGGATGTATTTTTTCCATGTAATTTGTTGTTACGAATGGTTTGTGACTTAATGTGCAAAGCTAAAAACTTAAAAAAAAAAAGCTGAAAGTTGTATTGGTTTGTGGGAGAGATTTTGTTACTAGATCTACGTTTGTTTCTTAGAGGATGTCCAGTAAGATAGGGTAACCATGGAGGTTTGTCTTTTTCTTCTTGATCAGAAGTTTGGTTTGAAGTCATCAGTTTGGCAAATGAGTCCTAAAGACAGTAGCTCTAAAAGACAGTTTAAAATATACTTTGAGTAAATTGTACTTAATATCTGTTTAAAGCTTGACATTATGAAAGGGAAAGAATGAGAGAGACAGATATAGATAGGGTACTAAGAGGAGCGTGGGTTACCTAAAGACTGTAGTTGGTTTTATTATGGAGCAAAGTGGTTGCTGGCCACATTGTTTTTCTCTTACCTCTCCGGGGGGAAAGAGAGTTGTACCATCTTGGAGGGAACTGGGAAATCTTACCAAAATGTCAATGGTTGCTTGTCCCTGGGAGACCTCTTTTGGAGAAGAGTGAAAGTAGTGGGTCCCTCGTGAATATGAATCAGTGAATTATTTGGGCAGGATAAAAAAATTCATTGTGTACATTTGATTTCTTGGTGTTCAGTTTCATTCCATAGGATGGCAGGAGGTTGAGAAATGAGTTGTTTTGCCTTGAAAAGGGATCTGCTTTTGGTAGCTTAGATGTAGGAGCAGCCAAAGTGAAAGCCACCAGATCACGTTCTTTTTTTTTTTTTTAATTTATTTTAGAACTTTTTATTTTTTTATACAGCAGGTTCTTATTAGTTATCCATTTTATACATATTAGTGTATATATGTCAATTCCAATCTCCCAATTCTTAGGGACAGTTTTGGTGAGAAAATAATTGTAACGAATCAGCTGCTGTTTAAACATCTCTAAAGACCTTTTTTTGAATAAGGGAAAGCAGTGACCCTGGTTCCTGTTTTTTTTGTTTTTGTCTTTTTATCAGATAGGAATCTGATCAGTATCAGTTAGAAGAAAACCATTTTGCAGATGAAAGGAGATATCTTTTCTTTTGGGTCCAGGAAATGCAAGTGTGAAACTTGGGCAGCCTGTCTATAAAAGGAGTTAGAAAGTAGGGCAGAATATTCCCATCCATTCAAATGAAGGGCAGGATGCAGAAGATGACACCTTCCTTGAGTTTGTCTTTGGAAAATGATTTTCCTCACACTTAAAATTCTAAAGATGAGGCATAGAACTTCAAGAGAAGCTTCTATAATGGTAATTTCCCCTGTGACTTCTGCTTGTTG
Organism: Mesoplodon mirus; assembly: GCF_964341445.2. Classification (NCBI taxonomy): domain Eukaryota; kingdom Metazoa; phylum Chordata; class Mammalia; order Artiodactyla; family Ziphiidae; genus Mesoplodon; species Mesoplodon mirus. The sequence goes on from NC_138987.1 coordinate 81,044,379, forward strand.
CAACTTGATTGCTCTTTAGTATGGTATTAATTTACCACATGGAAACTTCCAAATACAAATTATGTTGCTAAGAGAGAAGGAAAAAACCCTGGTTATGAATGATAGCAATGTTTGTAAGCGGGGCCCTTTAAAACCATGTGGGCAGAGGGGATGGAATCTTCCTTTTAAAAAGAGATGTGTAATTCCTTTGCTTCCCATCCGTTTTAAAAAAAGTTACTGAGCTATATGTTAGCCATGAACAGCTTCCTAGGAATATGAGACTATGTTATCTTGAGGAGAGGATCTATTTTATCCTGTGTTCCGTACAGCCCTTAATTGAGGTGCTAATATTTGACATACTCTCCAGCTTATTAGGGGTTGGGGCAACCAGTTATGAGCTGTTAGTTGTGTTTCCACAGAAAAAGGAATTATGAAAGGAGTTAGCCTCATAATATATTTTCAAGGAGAGTGATATTTCTGTAAAATGCCTGCTGAATAGAGTGTGTCTTCTTTCAACAAAACTAGGCTAAGGTTAAGATATGAGAATTTCTGTAAGAACTTTAAAACATCTTGATCCTAAGGTATGCTTATGTTCAGAGAGTTTTTCTTAATCTTTTGCGGGGGTCATCTTCCCCTTTGAGACTAAGAGAAAATTTATGTTGCAACTTCCCATGAATGTATACAAACATAAGATTTTACATATATTGAGGGTGTTCAGAACTCCCTAAAATCCACTCCCACCCAAGCTTGGGAGCACTTGTACTAACATGTAATAGTGGTCCTTACATTAAGATATAAGCTCTGGGTTTGGTCTGTCTTGTACTCTGCTGTTTCCCCAGTGCCTAGGACCATGCCTGGCTTGCAATCAGCACTCAATGGTTACTTGTTGAATGAATGACTCAAGGACAAAATGAACATATTTTATTTTTGGTTATGTGGCTAGTCTGGATTTTCTGGTTGCTTATACTTTCTTTATCAGTTCTTTACCAACTGTGTGACCTTCATGGCTACATTTACTTCTTTTTCAAGGAACTGAAACCCAATCTGTTTAAATGAAATAGAGGCTTTTTGGTTTGCATTTCCGGGAAGTCCAAGAGGAGGTTCTAGCTTCAGGTACAGCTAGAATCAGGGGTTCAGTTGGTGAGACCAGGTTTTTGTCTTTTTCTTCACTTTTTTCCTCCTTCTAGGCTGTTTTCTCTGGTAGACTTTTTCCACCCATGGTGGGGAAAAATTATTCCTGGCAATGTTAGGCATACACTTTCCCTCACAATGCTTGATCCTGGAAGGAGATTAAGACCGCTCCCTTTCCCATTCATTCATTGTTCATATCTGGTTCTGTAAAGGCACTTTGGCCCTGCTGGGGTTGTGTACGCTCTCTGGACCAAGTACTGTGTCTGGGGGGATGGGAGAAAGAAGCGCCAGCCTAGGTCTCTCTCTCTTTTTTTTTAAAATATATTTTTATTTTATTTTTTGCTGTGTTGGGTCTTCGTTTCTGTGCGAGGGCTTTCTCTAGTTGTGGCAAGCGGGGGCCACTCTTCATCGCAGCATGCGGGCCTCTCACTATCGTGGCCTCTCTTGTTGCGGAGCACAGGCTTCAGGCGTGCAGGCTCAATAGTTGTGGCGCATGGGCCTAGTTGCTCCGCGGCATGTGGGATCCTCCCAGACCAGGGCTCGAACCCGTGTCCCCTGCATTAGCAGGCAGATTCTCAACCACTGCGCCACCAGGGAAGCCCCCAGCCTAGGTCTCTTACCCTCCCTTGGGTGGCAAAGGGGTCCTTTTGGTTCTTAAGCTATCCTAAGAGTTTTAAGTGGGAAATGGAAGTTCCTAAAAGGGTAAGTGGCAGAATAAAAAGTAACATATATCTGAAGCACCTATTATATATAATTAGTTCAATCTAAGGTTGATATTGTGGTCGTAGGATGTCAATGGGTCCCTTACTGAGCAACTGGTTTTCTGAATGATATCACCAAACGCACTTACGTCCTCAGAGGAAAGACTCCTATCTTTCTTGCAGAATTTTTAAGAATGAAGAGAATAAATACCAACATTAACTAGGCGAGCATTAACAGGAACCTTGTGAAACCTGTTATAAATCAGAGAGAGCTTCTGTCTTCAGATTGCAGAGCCAGTGATTTGGATTCGCGGTACGTGACATCGTGTTCTAGCTTTGACTTCTTATTGGCCCTCTGGTGCCTCCAGAAGGGTATCAGCCTGTGTTGAACACACTGTGCTTGGCAGGGCTCACAAATGGAACCAGTGCAGGTTGGCTCTGGGTGGGGAGGGAAATGCTTTAGAATATGAGGGTATTGTTTGAAATACTATTCTATATATTTATTTCAATTATAATTTCTTTTTTGAAATTAATTTTTATTGGAGTATAGTTGATTTACAATGTTGTGTTAGTTTCTGCTGTATAGCAAAGTGAATCAGTTGTACATATACATATATCCATTCTTTTTTAGATTCTTTTCCCATATAGGGTATTGAGTAGCGTTTCCTGTGCTATATAGTAGGTCCTTATTAGTCATCTATTTTATACATAGTAGTGTGTATATGTCAATCCCAATCTCCCAATTTATCCCTCCCCCCCTTTCCCCCTTGGTAACCGTAAGTTTGTTTTCTATATCTGTGACTCTACTTCTGTTTTGTAAATAAGTTCATTTGTACCATTTTCTTTTAGACTCCACATAGAAGTGATATCATACAATGTTTGCCTTTGTCTGACTTACTTCACTCAATATGACAACTCTAGGTCCATCCATGTCCTGCAGATGGCATTATTTCATCCTTTTTTATGGCTGAGTAGTATTCCATTGTATATATGTACTACATCTTCTTTATCCATTCATCTGTCAATGGACATTTAAGTTGCTTCAGTTATAATTTCAATGATTCTTTCTTTGACATATATTTTGTTCAGTATTGACTTTCCAAGAATGCATTTTTTTTAAGGAGAAGAGGAATGTTTTCTTTCTATAATTATCATGCAAGTTTGAGAATAACTTGTTGAGGAAGATTCAAATGCATTTAAAATCTTAAGATATATTTTGATAAGTTAAGATGGTTTAATTTTGAAATACATAATGTTCTTAATTTTCTGTTTGGTTCATTGTGAACCCATGCTGAGCAGGAGCCTATTAAATCCTTGATGCAGTGCTAACTTTTAAAACTTAGATTTTTAATATGTTTGGATCCTCCTCCTGAACTTCTTTTCATGTTTAGTAAGTAAATATGAACTTATTTGGAATTTTTCCACACCTTTAGACTTTTTTTTTCCCCTGAGTCTCTTAGTGTAGAGACTCAGTTGGAATCTAGTGTGCCAGTTGTCTGTGTTTTATGAAAGGATGAGCAAATGTAAATTAATGTGTAACAGCTTGCAACAGTGTTTAACAGTGTGCTTCATGAGCAGCAGGTCTAAATCAGATTTTTTCCTATTAAAAATCATGTTTGAAGAACATTTTCCACCAAGAAGTTGAATAAGTTAATTTACAGAATTAAGTAAATGATTATTAAGTATTTACTCTGTGTCGGACATCGTCTGGTTTTTGGATTCTGAAGTACTTGTTTATGGTAAATACTATATTGCTACAACTCTAACTGCTGCTACAAGACTAACTGCTCTATGGTAAATATATATATTCTACTGATATTAGTTATAACTAATGTGTACAATTCTACCTGAAAACCAGTATGATGGCCCTTAAAGAGACAATAGCTAGTCACATCTCTCCTGACGTTTCCTTCTCTTCTTCTTCGTTAGGAGATTGATAGTTTGCATGAGACACATATAGACCCTCACTTTTCTCACCTGGGTTCCTGTGCTCATTTCCACAGTGAGCTCCTTACCTCTGTCTCCCTGACTATTCTCAGCTCAGCAAAACAGAGGGAGCTTTTTACATAGAAGCCAGATCATGTTGACTTTTCTCTGCTCCAAGCCTTTTCAGGGGTGCATACCATCTCATGCACACTAAAAGCCAGAGTCATTACTATACGTAGGAGGTCCTGTAGGATCTGGCCTTCCATTCCTTGGCTTTTCTGACCTCTTTCCCAATCGCTCATCTTCTTCTCACTCCCGTCAGCTGTATTGGCTTCCTTGCACGTGCTCAAGCACTGCAAACATGCTCCCACCGTAGGGTCTTTGCACTGGCTGTTCCTTCTGCCTGGAATGCAGTTCTCTTAGGTAGCTCCCTCACCTCCTTTATGTCTTTTGCTGTGTTTCATGTTTCCTTTTTTTTTAGATAGCACTTATCCCTTAGCACACTATGTAATTTATGGATTTATTATGTTTATTGTTTCTTGTCTCCTTCTTATTGCTCCCTGCCGGAGTGTTGGTTTTGTTTGCTCTGAGAACAATGCCTGGCACATCATAGCTGTGCAGTCAGTGTTTGTCGAATGAATGAATTTCCTCATGAAGAGATTTCAATTCATTTTTTCTGAAATGATTACCTTACTGCTGAACTTCTTTCAACAATTAAGTGGTAATAATAGATAACAGTGATGAACCCTAATAATTATTGAGAATGTACTTTGTGCTGGGCATTTATAATAAATAACATTGATGATGAAGATGGCTAACCTTTATTGAGTGTTAACTTGGTCCTGGGCATTTTGCATTATCAAATCAGTTGTTTTTCAAACCAGCTCTATGAAGTTAGTACTAGAGTTATTGCAATTTTATAGGTAGGCCGGAGAAATAACTTCCCAACATCACACATTTATATGGAGTAGATACAGTTGTGATACTAGAATCTTAAAAGGAAACGTGTATTGTTAAATTTATATTATCCTTTTTTTTTTTTTTTTTGTGGTACACGGGCCTCTCACTGTTGTGGCCTCTCCCGTTGCGGAGCACAGGCTCCGGACACGCAGGCTCAACGGCCATGGCTCATGGGCTCAGCCGCTCTGTGGCATGTGGGATCTTCCTGGACTGGGGCACCAACCTGTGTCCCCTGCATCGGCAGGCAGACTCTCAATCGCTGTGCCACCAGGGAAGCCCTATCCCATTTTTGTCCTAATCTAGTAGAAGCCGATATGTCTCTTTGGGAATATTTATTTGTGGTTTGATGATCACTGTCTGAAGGATTAGGGATTTGAGCTAAGAGGATCCTTGCATTTATATCAATAGATAAATTCATTACCTAGGATTGATTACAAATTCTACTTTAATAGTAGTACTATTTCTGCTTTTTCCAGGGGTTGGAAAAAAATTTTGCCCAATCTGGAAGCAAGAGAAATAATTTAATTTAGTATATATATGTGCGGCTCTTTTCAGTTATCAGACTTTTCTGCTTGTTTTTGTTTACCTTTGATTTTACCCTCAGTTGGCTCTGCTTTTAGAGATCATGTGTGTTGCTTCATTATTTTCGGGTAAGGATTCATTCACTTCATCCCAGAAAGAGAGGGCTCTGTTCCTTAATTAAAACACTGCAGAAGAGGGTATATATTGTCATTTCAGCTACAATTAGACCCTTGCCGATAACACAAATACATCTGGGATTATTCTCTTTGTGCACAGAAATGACTTAAAAGAGGGTTTTATGCCCATTGATTCCATCCATACCAATTATAGGTGTGACTTTAGAATTACATCTGTGTTTTTAAACCCATACTTATACACATTTAGCCACTGTTAATTAAATGTTGGAAGCTATGTCTCTGAGGGAATTATGTGAGAGTGTGAAGTTTTTTTGTTTTGTTTTGTTTTTTAACAAGAGTTTTTACCTCTCCCCTTTTCTGGTAGATCTTAGAAATGTCCCAGTTCTTACTGACTCAGAGTCATCTGCTTGTAGCTTTAATGAGGTAACTTTTATACCTTCCAATTTCCTGGAAAAAAAGTCTAGTTTCTCGGGCTACTAATTGTGGAAATTGGTCTATAGTTGCCAGAAGTTTTTCTGGCTGGGGAACTTCTCTTGCCAACTGTTTCCTCCTAGGTATGTTTCTCTTTTGTGTCTAATTAGCCAGGAAGTGGTATTTGGTTCTCACATTCATCTCTTTTTGAAGAAGATAGCTTACTTAAAAGAACAGGGAAAAGGCAGGTCCTTACAGCTATAAAACTAATCGCCGATTGCATTGCACTCTGGCGATTTCAAAGGAAAGAAATGTTTCTGGCTAAATTATGTTCTGTTCTGCCCAGGAGCTCCTACTGACTGGATTATTTTTTGAGGTCTCTTTTAGCCATTCACTTCTAGAATATATAGTTAAATGTTACTTTATGGCTTGCTGAGGGCATGAGCCAGGGAGGAACAGTCTTATCATTATTATGTACTTAATTCATCTTTTCTTCCTATGTTCTTCCTGCTGCATCTTCATCAGCCTCATTTTGTCTTTTGCGATTTGTTTGCTTTACCTTTGTGGTCCATTGAAGTATGTAAGTTCATTCACTCAACAATTATTTATTTATTTATTTAAAATTTTTTTTGTGGTGTGCGGGCCTCTCACTGTTGTGGCCTCTCCCGTTGTGGAGCAACAGGCTCCGGACGCTCAGGCTCAGCGGCCATGGCTCACGGGCCCAGCTGCTCCGCGGCATGTGGGATCTTCCCGGGCCGGGGCACGAACCTGCGTCCCCTTCATCGGCAGGCAGACTCTCAACCACTGCGCCACTAGAGAAGCCCCTCAACAATTATTTTTATGTACTGACTACATGCCAGTCACTGTGCTAGGTATTGAGAATATAAAGATTAAAAATATACTGCTGCAGTCCCCCAAGGAGCTCACTGTTTATTAGAGACATAGAGCTAAAGGTATCATACAGTAGATAACAGCTTGAAAGGGTGTATATCAAATATGGTGGGATCATAGAAGGAGACCCGAAGCCTCTAGAGGATGGATGAGTATGGGGTTTTAAGCTAAACATAAGTGCATTGTGAGCCAAGAGAATTTCTTAAAACCTGGTGAATTTAAGCTATATTTTAGAAATATGGTAGGGATAAGGAAACCATATAATCTGAAAAGAATTGAGGGAACTGGTGTATTAATGTTCTGTATATGCTCAAAAAGAAAATATTTTCTCCAGCTGTTGAGTTTTATACATTTCCATAAGAAGTTATATGTTTTATATATGTCCGTTAGATCAGGCTTGTTAATTATGGGTTTCAAAGCATGTATCCTTACTACATTTTGTCTGTTTGCGCTATCAGTAATTGAGAAGTGTGTTGAAATCTCCTATTCTGATAATGTCTTTGTTAGTTTCTCCTTGTAGTTCTATAAATTTTGTTTTGTATAATTTGAGGCTCTTACATTTAAATTTAGAATTGTCATATATTCTTAGAGAACTGAAAAACTTATATTTAATGGCCTTATTTGTCCTGAATAATGTTTTTTTTTTTTGCCTTAAAGTCTATTTTTGTGATATCACTGCTAACATAACTTTCTTTTGATCAGTATTTCTTTGTTGTGCTTTTTTCTGTCCATATGTTATAGGTATGGCTCTAGTCTATACCATATGGTTGGATTTTTTCATCCAGTCTGGAAATCTCTTTTTTTTTTTTCTTTAAATCTGGCTTTGAAGTGATGTTAAAAATTAAATATATTATGATTAATATTGACTTATTCCTACCCTCTTACTTTGTGCCTTTATATTAATCATGATTTCCCCTGATTTTTCTTATCTCTTAATTCTTTTTGGATCGACTGAAGTTTTTCTTATTTTTCTTCTTGTTCCATTCATCTTTCTCTATTGGCTTTGTATTTATATACTATTTCTGTTGTTTCAGTATTTTCTTTTAAAATTATACTTTGTACACTCAGCAAAGTATAAAGTTAATTGATATTTTAACTCATTCCTGTACAGTTCAGAGCCATGGAACTATTTAACTCTGATCACTCCCTTTCTACTTATATGCAGATGTCTGGTATGTAGTGCTGTATGTTTAAAGACTCACGTTAGTCATTATTATTCTTTTATACCAACAACATTTATTTAAATTTATTCACATGTTTAACAGTTTTTTCCTTCCCATTTCTTTTTTTAAAAAAATTACTTAATTAATTAATTTTTGGCTGCGTTGGGTCTTCGTTGCTGCACGCGGGCTTTCTCAAGTTGCGGTGAGCGGGGGCTTCTCTTGTTGCGGAGCACGGGCTCTAGGCACGTGGGCTTCAGTAGTTGTGGCTCGCGGGCTCTAGAGATTATTAATTAGTTGTGTCAAATTTACTGTCTTAAACCCACCTACTTAAACAATTAGTTTTCATTTCTAGAAATTCTGTATCAAATCTGTCTGCCCATTTTTGATGGGCTCTTACTCTGCTCTTTTAAGAAAATTATCTTTAATGTCTTTAAACATTCATAATAGTTATATTTTTAGTTGGTAATTAACAATATGTTTATTGTTGTTTTTGCTGATACATGCATAGCAGCTTGTTGCATTGTCTTATTAGTAATTTGTAAAATATTTGAACTCATATTTCTTGAACTTAATCTTCAGTGTAACTACTATAAATTCTGGACAAAATATAAAAAACAACTATGTGGAAATGTGAGGAAGTGACCAAAGCCAGGCAGAAACCTGGGGCCAGGGAGGTGTCTATTCTTGGAATAAGAGAGTGTACCTAGGTGAGTTCCCCATTTTATAGACTTTTTTCCTGAGAAAGTTAGTGCCAACCATGTGGCAAAAACTCAGATAGGAATGACAGTCTGGTGGCGGTAGTAGTAGTAGAAGCAAAGTTCTGGACTTGAACTTTGCCTAGTGTGTCACTTTTACCAGTGTCATTGATTTTCTAGCTCTCTGCAGATAATTGAGAACTGGTAGTAGTTAAGGTCACCTTAGCCATCACTAAATAATTGATCTCAACTAGTATAGATGCCCATTCATATACTGCGAAAGACACTTTACAAATGCTTTGACTTTCACGAGAACAGTAATGGACCAGCTAGAACAAAATGCTGCACATACTGACTTGCAATAGTATTGGGTTCAAAGAAGTTGAGCAGGCACGGTAGAGAGGATCAAGGAAAGGAAGTTATTAGATGGAGAAGGAAAATCCTAGAAGAAAAAATCAGATTGCTTTTTTGGGCTGGATTAGGACTTTAAGCTTTCAAAATATACAGGCAAATCCTTTCTGAAGTCATGGTCAGATATACATGCTTCTCTTTGAAAGGCAATATGTAACTTTTTTCCCCCAAGTTTCACTAGCATCCATACTCTGAATATAATACAGATGCAAATGTATGGAAAAAATGTGTGGACACCAAGGGGGGAAAGAGGGAGGGTGGTGATGGTAGTGGTGGTGGTATGAATTGGGAGATTGGGATTGACATATATACACTAATATGTATAAAATAGATAACTAATAAGGACCTTCTGTATAAATAAATAAATAAATAAAATAAAAAATTGTTTCACAAAATGATGGCTTCTTGCGGTGATTTCTAAAGAAGTTAACGTGTGAGTGACAGCATTCCGTTTGTAGTCCTCATGATACCCATTTTGTTTACAGGTCTTTGAGTCATTTGGTCTAGACGATAACACTGATCAAAAAATTTAAGCGTAAGGGTTCATTCATTATTTTTAGGTGTTTCCATTTAGTAGTACTTGAAAATTTAGTGTTTATTCTGTGATTTATATGTGGTTTAGATTAATTTTATCTTTCAGGGAAGAACAACTGGAAGCATTTTAAATACCTAAGAGCAAGCACAATTTCAGCTTTGGAAGGAACCAATTTTAGAAATATTAGCAGCAACAAACCTGTGCATGGTTGAAAACCTTGCACATGGAATTAAATATACTTTTAATATTTAAACTTAAAATATTTGTTCTAATAAATATATATTATTGAAATAAGAAATCTAAAAAGAGATGATAATATTAAACTTTATTGGTTTAACTTTTAAAAATCTCATATTTCCGATGGCAAAAGGGAATTTAACTCTACTTGTCATCATAGGCAAAATACGAGTACAGCTATGAGTGAATTTTCTGTGTTGCATCTGTTTTGCATTTACAAGTTAGAACACTTTTTGGCAGAAAGTTTTACAATGAAATTACTTACCTCTTTGTGTGATTAGAATTGTTTATGGCCTTGTGCAGGGGTGTGTCCACAGGACCTATCAGACCTATGGTATGGAACTGGACATTTGTAGAACCTAGCGTTTCCTGTTAAGTTGCTCTGAATTATGAGACAGATTAATTGGCTTACAAACAAGAATCTACAGACCTGGAGGTTGGCTCCTTACTTAGGCAGCTTGAGTACCGGTCAGTAAAAAAAGGTCCCTATTACTAAATGGCAAGCACTTAAGATACTAAAATACTGTGTTCTAAGACTATGGTCACTATGGTGAATGAATGGAACAAAAATCACATACCAGCCCTTTGCTTGGAATGATAAAATAATGAATACACTTAAAAAAATTGATTAGAAACAGGTAGACTTTCAAACTACAATGTATAAAATATTATAAAGTCCGAATTTGCTGTTGGAAGATGATACCACAAGCCAAACTTGATTATAATACAGGATCAGAGAAATGAAAAAAAAACAGAAATAGAAGGAATTTGTGAGATCACAGCTGCCCCATTTAGAAAATGAGGCACAGAGAGGTTAAGTGGCTAGCATAAACACAGCTGGTTATGGAATGGCAGACCAAGGATTAGAGAGCTCAAGTTTTTGTTTTTTTTTTTTCTTCTACTCTAGTACTACTTCTAGATGAAGGTGAAGGAGAGGCTTGACTGATGTACCAGGGTTGTGGTGATGGTGGGTGGTAGGGTTGTGTGCAGTGGATGGACAGTTTTGCTAAGAAGTCAGAAGATTGCAGCTAAGGGAGAAATTCATATGGCTAGCAGCGTAAAAATCCCAGAGTTAGGGATAAAGTGATTTGTGACAGTCCTGAAAGTGCTGTAAAGGCAATTCCACCCTACTTATGAACCTAGCCACAATATTAGCCCCCTTTCTTACCAGTAATTTTTAATAATACCCAATGTGGATTCCCCACCTTCTCTCTCCCCTCAAATTCATTTTATTTAAATATGCTTCAGTGTCATTGTATCAATATTAGAAATGAATTATATCACTTAATTGTACAAATATCAGATATATGTGGTAGGCATATATCAGGAAGATAACACACTTACTTTTTTTTTTTTTTTTTTTTTTAAGATGTTGGGGGTAGGAGTTTAGTAATTTATTTATTTATTTTTGCTGTGTTGGGTCTTCGTTTCTGTGCGAGGGCTTTCTCTAGTTGTGGCAAGCGGGGGCCACTCTTCATCGCGGTGTGCGGGCCTTTCACTATCGCGGCCTCTCTTGTTGCGGAGCACAGGCTCCAGACGCGCAGGCTCAGTAGCTGTGGCTCACGGGCCTAGTTGCTCCGTGGCATGTGGGATCCTCCCAGACCAGGGCTCGAACCCGTGTCCCCTGCATTAGCAGGCAGATTCTCAACCACTGCGCCACCAGGGAAGCCCCAACACACTTACTTTTAAAAAGTATTCAAGGTAGAAATACCATTCATGGCTTCATGAGGAAAAATATATGACTAGCATATTTTACCTATTTCGTGACATTTTCTTTGTAGTTGGTGGAATAACGCAAGACTGGAGTCCAAAGAATAATTTGCTTTCTTTTGGAAATCTACTTAAAAATCTGAAAGCCATGTATTTTTATACAATAATTTATTTACACTCCATGTGTGTTCCTAAAATATATGCTGTTTAGTTTTGCCTACTTATGCTGTCTATATAAATGGAATTATATAACATTTGGGACTTCCTTTGTTTTTTAGCTCAACTTTATGTCTGTGAGATTTTCAGTGCTGTTGCATGCAGCTGCAATTTATTCACTTTAAAAAATAGTTATCTTTCTTTTTAACATCTTTATTGGATGTTAAAGGACTGTCTGTCCTCTTGTCTCTCAGCTAGAAGCTGTAATGGTTACTAGACTTTCCAATAAAGTGGAAATTTGGAATCAAAAGGAATATAATCAATTTCCATTCATTGTAGTGCCTGATTAAATCTAACCTGATTTATTTAAAACATATGCTCGTTTTCTAGTTTGCATATAATTTTCATGTATCCATATAAAGATTTTGATTTACTGCTTTTCTGCCCAACTTACCAATTCTGGCTGTGAAAATTATTTTAAAACTGTGTGTCATCTGCCATATGTGCCCATATATCCCCATTTATTTGTTTGGTTTAGACAGTGATTCTGGAATGAGTATTATCTAGTAAATGTGCTGTTGTGTACAAAGCATGATAACCATAGTTTTAGAGAAGTAAAGTTTTAAAATTAAAAAAAATTGGAGTATAATTGGAGTATAATTGCTTTACAATGTTGTGTTAGTTTCTGCTGTACAACAAAGTGAATCAGCTATACGTATACATATATCCCCACCCTCTTGCATCTCCCTCCCACCCTCCCTATCCCACCCTTCTAGGAGGACACAAAGCACTGAGCTGATCTCCCTGTGCTATGTGGCTACTTCCCACTAGCTATCTATTAAAAAATAGTTATCTTTTGTATGAAATTATTCATTTGTCATAATTTATTTATCCATGCTACTATTACTGATGGACATTTGGGTTTTTCCAGTGTTTGCTATCACTCTTGTACATGTCTCCATATGCACATTTGCAAGATTTCTCTAGGGGGCATATCTGTCCAGTTAAAATTTGATTCACGTATATTTTTGATTTATATTTATGTATGAAATCTTCAAAGGAGCTAATGAAATCTCCTTATAGATACCTTGGAAGGTCTAATTGTTGAATGATTTTTTTCTTGTCAATTGCAGTGACCAAATAATTTACAGCTATGACCTTATGAAGAAAAGATAGATATGAAGGAACACAGAGTTTATGTTAGTTGAGTTTCAGTGACAGATTGAGAATTTAAAGCTATCGCTAGAATTGCCTGTTTGGCTTAGTTGCTGATTCAGACTGGGGAAAATAAATGCAGCCCATTAGCTGCATTTAATTTAGCCCATTAAAGTGCACTGATAGATTGGGTTGAAAGGTGCTATATAAGATATTGTTATTTAGAGCAGGCTATCTTGGCCCTTCTCAGGATTTGACATTTTTGATAACTTTCTGAGACATGTCTGGATGGGGAATATTTCCTACCCTTTCTTCCATCTACTATTAGGCAACCATTTGTTAGTTCCAGTTTTTTGTAATGTTTTTGTGATCTACCAAAAATACCATGATTGATTTACTCACTTATTCAAAAAGTGACTCAGTCATTCACTCAATTAATAATTATTTAGCATCTTCCATGTTTGAGGCCTAATACTTAGATTTGGGCATATTATGGTGAGCAGAACAGAAATGCACTGACTCTTGGAACTTATAATTTTTGGTGCTAGTGAAATATGCTTATATAAGAAATCTTGATGGAGTGTGATAAGTTGTCTTATAGAGGAGAGCCTCGGGTACTCTGGGAGAGCAGGTACTCCTAATCCATTCAAGAAGGTTTGGAGAGCCTTTAAAAAATACAGATTCTTAGACCTTATCCCCAGAAATTTTGGTTTGTTAGATCTGGAGCAAAGAAACTTATTATTATTACCTCCTATATATATATGATTCAACGAATGAGCCGAATTTGGGAAACACTGTTTATCAGTGAGAAAAATGGGCAGTAATCATGAGAGGGTATTTAAATGACTTAGGGATGGAATAGATGGTTTTCAGAGGATTTCTGTTCTTAGGCCAAAGGTTGATCTTTATATTTGTCCCTATTCAATTGTCAATTCTTATTTCTAAGTTGTAAAAGTTAACTGCCCCAGTGGTGGATGGGAAAGCCTGGCTTATCAGTAGCACACACGAAAAAACCTGGAATTGTTTAGCTATAAGCCCAATGAATGTCAGAGGTGGGCTTGACTGCCACGGAAGCTACTGCAATCTTAGGTTGCATAACTGTAAGGTTAGTGTCGGAAAGAAGGAGGTAACGGTCCCCTGACCCCTGCACTTGTTGGGGGCACATCTGGACTCATGTGAATAGCTTCCAGGATCACATTTAAGGGGGATGTTGACACTTGGGTGTATGAAAGGATGTTGAGTTCCTTGGTAAATATCCATATGAGGAAGAACTGGAGAGAAATAGTCTTGTTCATTCCAGAAAAAGAAAACAGGCTATGTCGTTCCAGAAGAAAGAACTGAGATCAAAAAGGGAAAGATATTTGGGAAAGCAAGTCTCATTTTTTCATTGATTTATTTAACAAATGTTTATTAAGTGGCTACTATAACTCATTCTAGTAGATGCCAAGGATATAATGGTAAACAAGTTGGATTTAGTTTCTGACTTCATGGAGTTACAATTTATTGGAAGATCAGACAATTAAGCAAGCGGTCATAAGAAAATGTAAGTACTGGGATGGGAAAAAGACCTATACAACAGATTTCTAATTTAGTACTGGCAGAAAGATGGTAAGTGGTGAATACTCTGGCCCTGGAGGTATTCAAGAAGATGCTCTTGTAGATATTGTAGAAGTTGTGCAGTAAAATCCTGTTTGACATTTAGCATCAGTGATCATATATGTTTTTATAACAGATTCATACTCCTTGTTTCTTTTCTCACCCATTTAATCCTAACCTTCCCTTTCTTCCATTCTCTCTAAACTCAGCTCCACTTCTTTAAGTCTGCATCATGAGATGATTTTCTTTGTAATTTTCACAGACCTTTGTTTATAAGGGATAGGACAGATTCTTAGAACTGAAGTCACTCTTAATTACTGTGTTTTTATCTGGGCTATCAGATATTTGAGGATAGGCATAAATGTTTACATAAATGCACTGTGACCTGATTGATGGCTTTAGTTTTTCCCATTCCTCTTGTTGGCTAGCCCATGCAGGTGAGGACTCTACGGGGCATTCTAGGGGAGCCTACATTTCTGTGGGATTGGCAGGCACTAAGAATAAGTAAAATACCCATGCCGCTTTTAATATAATTTTTATACGCTCTAAATGAGACTATGTGTTTTTATTTTCTTTTTTTTACATCTTTATTGGAGTATAATTGCTTTACAATGGTGTGTTAGTTTCTGCTTTATAACAAAGTGAATCAGTTATACATATACATATGTTCCCATCTCTCTCCCTCTTGCGTCTCCCTCCCTCCCACCCTCCCTATCCCACCCCTCTAGGTGGTCACAAAGCACTGATCTGATCTCCCTGTGCTATGCGGCTGCTTCCCACTAGCTATCTATTTTACGTTTGGTAGTGTATATATGTCCATGCCACTCTCTCACTGTGTTGCAGCTTACCCTTCCCCCTCCCCATATCCTCAAGTCCATTCTCTAGTAGGTCTGTGTCTTTATTCCCGTCTTACCCCTAGGTTCTTCATGACATTTTTTTTTTCTTAGATTCCATATATATGTGTTGGCATACGGTATTTGTGTTTCTCTTTCTGACTTACTTCACTCTGTATGACAGACTCTGGGTCCATCCACCTCACTACAAATATTTCAATTTCATTTCTTTTTATGGCTGAGTAATATTCCATTGTATATATGTGCCACATCTTTATCCATTCATCCGATGATGGACACTTAGGTTGCTTCCATGTCCTGGCTATTGTAAATAGAGCTGCAATGAACATTTTGGGACATGACTCTTTTTTTTTTTTTTTTGCGGTATGCGGGCCTCTCACTGTTGTGGCCTCTCCCGTTGAGGAGCACAGGCTCCAGACGCACAGGCTCAGTGGCCATGGCTCACAGGCCTAGCCGCTCCGTGGCGTCTGGTATCCTCCTGAACTGGGGCACAAACCCGTGTCCCCTGCATTGGCAGGCAGACTCTCAACCACTGCGCCACCAGGGAAGCCCACATGACTCTTTATGAATTATGGTTTTCTCAGGGTATATGCCCAGTAGTGGGATTGCTGGGTCATATGGTAGTTCTATTTGTAGTTTTTTAAGGAACCTCCATACTGTTCTCCATAGTGGCTGTACCAAATTACATTCCCACCAGCAGTGCAAGAGTGTTCCCTTTTCTCCACACCCTCTCCAGCATTTATTGTTTCTAGATTTTTTGATGATGGCAATTCTGACTGGTGTGAGATGATATCTCATTGTAGTTTTGATTTGCATTTCTCTAATTATTAATGATGTTGAGCATTCTTTCATGTGTTTGTTCGCAGCCTGTATATCTTCTTTGGAGAAATGTCTATTTAGGTCTTCTGCCGATTTTTGGATTGGGTTTCTTTTTTTTTTTGATATTGAGCTGCATGAGCTGCTTGTAAATTTTGGAGATTAATCCTTTGTCAGTTGCTTCATTTTCAAATATTTTCTCCCATTCTGAGGGTTGTCTTTTGGTCTTGTTTATGGTTTCCTTTGCTGTGCAAAAGCTTTTAACTTTCATTAGGTCCCATTTGTTTATTTTTGTTTTTATTTTCATTTCTCTAGGAGATGGGTCAAAAAGGATCTTGCTGTGATTTATGACATAGAGTGTTCTAAGTTTTTCTCTAAGAGTTTGATAGTTTCAGGCCTTACATTTAGGTCTTTAATCCATTTTGAGCTTATTTTTGTGTGTGGTGTTAGGGAGAGTTCTAATCTCGTACTTTTACATGTACCTTTCCAGTTTTCCCAGCACCACTTATTGAAGAGGCTGTCCTTTCTCCACTGTACATTCCTGCCTCCTTTATCAAAGATAAGGTGACCATATGTGCGTGGGTTTTTCTCTGGGCTCTCTATCCTGTTCCATTGATCTATATTTCTATTTTTCTGCCAGTACCATACTGTCTTGATTACTGTAGCTTTGTAGTATAGTCTGAAGTCAGGGAGCCTGATTCCTCCACTCCATTTTTTGTTCTCAAGATTGCTTTGGCTATTCGGGGTCTTTTGTGTTTCCATACAAATTGTGAAATTTTTTGTTCTATTTCTGTGAAAAATGCCAGTGGTAGTTTGATAGGGATTGCATTGAATCTGTAGATTGCTTTGGGTAGTAGAGTCATTTTCACAATATTGATTCTTCCAATCCAAGAACATGGTATATCTCTCCATCTATTTGTATCATCTTTAATTTCTTTCATCAGTGTCTTATAATTTTCTGCATACAGGTCTTTTGTCTCCTTAGGTAAGTTTAGTCCTAGATATTTTATTCTTTTTGTTGCAATGGTAAATGGGAGTGTTTTCTGGATTTCACTTTCAGATTCTTCATCATTAGTGTATAAGAATGCAAGAGATTTCTGTGCATTAATTTTGTATCCTGCTACTTTACCAAATTCATTGATTAGCTCTAGTAGTTTTCTGGTAGCATCTTTAGGATTCTCTATGTATAGTGTCATGTCATCTGCAAACACTGACAGCTTTACTTGTTCTTTTCCAATTTGGATTCCTTTTATTTCCTTTTGTTCTCTGATTGCTGTGGCTAAAACTTCCAAATCTATGTTGAATAAGATTGGTGAGAGTGGGCAACCTTGTCTTGTTTCTGATCTTAGTGGAAATGCTTTCAGTTTTTCACCATTGAGGATGATATTGGCTGTGGGTTTGTCATATATGGCCTTTATTATGTTGAGGAAAGTTCCCTCTATGCCTACTTTCTGGAGGGTTTTTATCATAAATGGGTGTTGAATTTTGTCGAAAGCTTTTTGTGCATCTATTGAGATGACCATATGGTTTTTCTCCTTCAATTTGTTAATATGGTGTATCACGTTGATTGATTTGCATATATTGAAGAATCCTTGCATTCCTGGAATAAACCCCAGTTGATCATGGTGTATGATCCTTTTAATGTGCTGTTGGATTCTGTTTGCTAGTATTTTGTTGAGGATTTTTGCATCTATGTTCATCAGTGATATTGGCCTGTAGTTTTCTTTCTTTGTGACATCCTTGTCTGGTTTTGGTATCAGGGTGATGGTGGCCTCGTAGAATGAGTTTGGGAGTGTTCCTCCCTCTGCTATATTTTGGAAGAGTTTGAGAGGGATAGGTGTTAGCTCTTCTCTAAATGTTTGATTAAATTCGCCTGTGAAGACATCTGGTCCTGGGCTTTTGTTTGTTGGAAGATTTTTAATCACAGTTTCAATTTCAGTGCTTGTGATTGGTCTGGTCATATTTTCTTTTTCTTCCTGATTCAGTCTTGGCAGCTTGTGCATTTCTAAGAATTTGTCCGTTTCTTCCAGGATGTCCATTTTATTGGCATAGAGTTGCTTGTAGTAATCTCTCATGATCCTTTGTATTTCTGCAGTGTCAGTTGTTACTTCTGCTTTTTCATTTCTAATTCTGTTGATTTGATTCTTCTCCCTTTTTTTCTTGATGAGTCTGGCTAATGGTTTATCAATTTTGTTTATCTTCTCAAAGAACCAGCTTTTAGTTTTATTGATCTTTGCTATCGTTTCCTTTATTTCTTTTTCATTTATTTCTGATCTGATCTTTATGATTTCTTTCCTTCTGCTAACTTTGGGGTTTTTTTGTTCTTCTTTCTCTAATTGCTTTAGGTGCAAGGTTAGGTTGTTTATTCGAGATGTTTCCTGTTTCTTAAGGTAGGATTGTATTGCTATAAACTTCCCTCTTAGAACTGCTTTTGCTGCATCCCATAGGTTTTGGGTCATCATGTCTCTATTGTCATTTGTTTCTAGGTATTTTTTTATTTCCTCTTTGATTTCTTCAGTGATCACTTCGTTATTAAGTAGTGTATTGTTTAGCCTCCATGTGTTTGTATTTTTACAGGTCTTTTCCTGTAATTGATATCTAGTCTCATAGCATTGTGGTCAGAAAAGATACTTGATACAATTTCAATTTTCTTAAATTTACCAAGGTTTGATTTGTGACCCAAGATATGATCTTGGAGAATGTTCCATGAGCACTTGAGAAAAATGTGTATTCTGTTGTTTTTGGATGGAATGTCCTATAAATATGAATTAGGTCCATCTTGTTTAATGTATCATTTAAAGCTTGTGTTTCCTTATTTATTTTCATTTTGGATGATCTGTCCATTGGTGAAAGTGGGGTGTTAAAGTCCCCTACTATGAATGTGTTACTGTCGATTTCCCCTTTTATGGCTGTTAGTATTTGCCTTATGTTTTGAGGTGCTCATATGTTGGTGCATAAATATTTATAATTGTTATGTCTTCTTCTTGCATCAATCCCTTGATCATTATGTAGTGTCCTTCTTTGTCTCTTCTAATAGTCTTTATTTTAAAGTCTATTTTGTCTGATATGAGAATTGCTGCTCCAGCTTTCTTTTGATTTCCATTTGCATGGAACAACTTTTTCCATCCCCTCACTTTCAGTCTGTATGTGTCTCTAGGTCTGAAGTGGGTCTCTTTTATACAGCATATATATGGGTCTGGTTTTTGTATCCATTCAGCCAATCTGTGTCTTTTGGTGGGAGCATTTAATGCATTTACATTTAAGGTAATTATCTATATGTATGTTCCTATTCCCATTTTCTTAATTGTTTTGGGTTTGCTATTGTAGATCTTTTCCTTCTCTTGTGTTTCTTGCCTAGAGAAGTTCCTTTAGCATTTGTTGTAAAGCTGGTTTGGTGGTGCTGAACTCTCTCAGCTTTTGCTTGTCTGTAAAGGTTTTAATTTCTCCATCAATTCTGAATGAGATCCTTGCTTGGTAGAGTAATCTTGGTTGTAGGTTTTTCTCCTTCATCACTTTAAATATGTCCTGCCACTCCCTTCTGGCTTGCAGAGTTTCTGCTGAAAGATCAGCTGTTAATCTTATGGGGATTCCCTTGTGTGTTATTTGTTGTTTTTCCCTTGCTGCTTTTAGTATATTTTCTTTGTATTTAATTTTTGACAGTTTGATTAATATGTGTCTTGGCATGTTTCTCCTTGGATTTATCCTTTATGGGACTCTGTGCTTACTGGACTTGATTAACTATTTCCTTTCCCATATTAGGGAAGTTTTCAACTATAATCTCTTCAAGTATTTTCTCAGTCCCTTTCTTTTTCTCTTCTTCTTCTGGAACCCCTATAATTCGAATGTTGGTGCGTTTAATGTTGTCCCAGAGGTCTCTGAGATTGTCCTCAGTTCTCTTCATTCTTTTTTCTTTATTCTGTTCTGCAGTATTTATTTCCACTATTTTATCTTCCACGTCACTTATCCGTTCTTCTGCCTCAGTTATTCTGCTATTGATCCCATCTAGAGTATTTTTAATTTCATTCATTGTGTTGTTCATCGTTGCTTGTTTCATCTTTAGTTCTTCTAGGTCCTTGTTAAATGTTTCTTGCATTTTGTCTATTCTATTTCCAAGATTTTGGATGATCTTTGCTGTCATTATTCTGAATTCTTTTTCATGTAGACTGCTTGTTTCCTCTTCATTTGTTAGGTCTGGTGGGTTTTTATCTTGCTTCTTCACCTGCTGTGTGTTCTTTTGTCTTCTCATTTTGCTTATGTTACTGTGTTTGGGGTCTCCTTTTTGCAGGCTGCAGGTTCGTAGTTCCCGTTGTTTTTGGTGTCTGTCCCCAGTGGCTAAAGTTGGTTCAGTGGGTTGTGTAGGCTTCCTGGTGGAGGGGTTTAGTGCCTGTGTTTTGGTGGATGAGGCTGGATCTTGTCTTTCTGGTGGGCAGGTCCACGTCTGGTGGTGTGTTTTGGGATGTCTGTGGACTTATTATGATTTTAGGCAGCCTCTCTGCTAATGGGTGGCGTTGTGTTCCTGTCTTGCTAGTTGTTTGGCATAGGGTGTCCAGCACTGTAGCTTGCTGGTCGTTGAGTGAAGCTGGGTGCTGGTGTTGAGATGGAGATCTCTGGGAGATTTTCGCCATTTGATATTATGTGGAGCTGGGAGGTCTCTTGTGGACCAGGGTCCTGAAGTTGGCTTTCCCACCTCAGAGGCACAGCACTGACTCCTGGCTGCAGCACCAAGAGCCTTTCATCCACACGGCTCAGAATAAAAGGGAGAAAAAGTAGAAAGAAAGAAAGAGGATAAAAGAAAATAAAATAAAGTTATTAAAATAAAAAATAATTATCAAGAAAAAAATTTTTTTAAATTAAAAAAAATATACCAAAAAAAAAAAAAAACCCCGGATGGATAGAACCCTAGGACAAATGGTGAAAGCAAAGCTATACAGACAAAATCTCACACAGAAAAATACACATACACACTTACAAAAAGAAGAAAAGGGGAAAAAGTAATAAATCTTGCTCTCAATTCCACCTCCTCAATTTGGGATGATTTGTTTTCTATTCGGGTATTCCACAGATGCAGGTACATCAAGTTGATTGTGGAGATTTAATCCGCTGCTCGTGAGGCTGCTGGGAGAGATTTCCCTTTCTCTTCTTTGTTCGCACAGCTCCCGGGGCTCAGCTTTGGATTTGGCCCCGCCTCTGCTTGTAGGTCGTTGGAGGGCGTCTGTTCTTCGCTCAGACAGGACGGGGTTAAAGGAGCCGCTGATTCGGGGGCTCCGGCTCACTCAGCCCGGCGGGGAGGGAGGGGTACGGATGCTGGGCGAGCATGGAGCATGCGGCGGCAGAGGCCGGCGTGACGTTGCACCACCCTGAGGCACGCCGTGCATTCTCCCAGGGAAGTTGTCCCTGGATCCCGGGACTCTGGCGGTGGCGGGCTGCACAGGCTCCCGGGAGGGGTGGTGTTGATAGTGACCTGTGCTTGCACACCGCCTTCTTGGTGGCGGCGGCAGCAGCCCTAGCGTCTCATGCCCGTCTCTGGGGTCCGCGCTGTTAGCCGTGGCTTGCGCCCGTCTCTGGAGCTCCTTTAAGCAGCGCTCTTAATCCCCTCTCCTCGAGCACCAGGAAACAAAGAGGCAAGAAAAAGTGTCTTGCCTCTTGGGCAGGTCCAGACTTTTCCCCGGACTCCCTCCTGGCCAGCCGTGGTGCACTAACCCCTACAGGCTGTGTTCACACCGCCAACCCCAGTCCTCTCCCTGGGATCCAACCGAAACCCGAGCCTCAGCTCCCAGCCCCGCCCGCCCCGGCGGGTTAGCATACAAGCCTCTCGGGCTGGTGAGTCCAGGTCGCCACCGATCCTCCGTGCGGGAATCTCTCCCCTTTGCCCCTCCGCACCCCTGTTGTTGTGCTCCTGTTATTTTGTTTTTTTTTTGATTATTATGTTTTGAATTCTTAACTTGTCCTAACTAATTAGAAAAGCTGACCTTTCCCTCACAGCAGTTTTTAAAATTTAAATATTACGTTGTGACATTCTCAGGACTCTGCCTTTCACGTTCAGTGTTACAGCCTGAAGTCGGATATTGTGGAGGTTTGGGTTTGCTTTCTCTTGACCCAATGTGATTTCCTGTTTCTAAGAAAACAATTTTAAAGACTCTTAAAAGGAATTTCTTGCATGCTTGGCAGCTCCCGTAAAACCACATTTTAGTAAGCCAGTGTGAATGAAGTATATTAAAAAAATCAAAGAAAGAGCCATATTGCTTGATCAAATTAGCATTTTTGTTTTGTGGAAATTGGATCTCTTAGAAAAATCCAGTGATTTAGGAAGTGTCTGCTTTTGTAATCAGATAAACCAAGAACCAAAAGTTTCATCTTGATTTGTTTAATCATCCTAGTTCAAGGGGACAGTTGGTCACGAATCGGGGTTTACTTTGTGCTGGAGTGAATGCATACTAGTGAATCCGATTAATATGTTTTTTTTAAAAAAAAAACCAAAGTCACAACTGGGGCATCTCTCTTCAAATGAGCTCACAAATTTGGAACTAATTCACATGCATTGTCACAATATTCTGGAGAAAACCCCTGTTACTTCCATCACTTAGTCAATGGAAAAAATGAACATCAGTGAGTCTTTTGCTAGTTAGATATTACTCTCTGCAGGAGATTCACACCTCCTGGCTCTCAGGTCAGAGATTCAGCTTCTCTCGGAATTGTCCTAGAAATTGGCTTCTCGTGAATATTTTAATAGGGGCGTGGTTTTGTAACTAGGTAGGTACTTTATTCATTTGAGTAATGTTTGCTGAGTACTCACTATGTGGTAGGCACCTTTCTAGAGGCAGACAGTATGGTGAGGAATAAGGCAGGGAAAGTCCCTGATTTTATTCATCTATTAAGCACTTGTATAAGGGCTTACTCTATGCCAGCAACTGTACTAGGTACTTTACAGATATTAAATCATTTAATCCTCCTAACAATGCTGTGGGGTGGGTACTCTTATCCTTGTTTTGCAGGTGTAAAGAAGGAGGCTCAGAGTCACCTGGCTGGCAAGTGACTGAGCCAGGGTTGAACACAGGATGAGTGGTCATTCTGTAAGCCTGATCTCATAAGCTTACACATTCCTTATAAAAACAAAACAAAACAACACACACGCACACACACAAGAACATAAAAACTATGGGCAGTCTGACCACTGTTAATGTTTTGGTGTCTCTGTTCCAGTCCTCATCATATGTGTCTGTGTAGAGGGGTGTGTGTGTGTTTAAATGTATACAGTATCTTATTGATTGGTTCCCACTTATTTTCACAACATATTATACATGTTTTGCAGGCCAGTGCATTTAAAAAATAGAATTGTAACTAGCTCTACAGTGTTCCACGGTTTGTCTATATCACGATTTCTCTAACCAGTTTCCTACCACTTAACAATGTTTCTTAATTTTGTATTTCATAAACCCTGATTTAATTCATGTCCTTGTAACCAAATCTTTTTACAAATCCGTGACTCTTCAAACATTTCTGAATGAAGAACGGTATGAAAACTCTGTAAATATTTATGCGGTATCCACGTGCAGTCAGCGCTTTGTGAATATGACGATGTCAACATGCAAACATGCTTTTCCTTCCAGGCTAGTGGATGACAGATGTGTGGTGCACCCAGAGGCGGGGGACCTCGCCAACCCTCCCAAGAAGTTCCGAGGTAAGAAAGAGATGCTTCCTTTGTATTATGTGATCTAACTGGCGGTACTTTTATGTCTTAAAATAAGGAATGTTAGAACTTTATTCAGCATGAAACTTTCAAATAGAAATATGTCCACTGAAAATTCTTTCAAAAATATCCCCATCATTTTTCTTCTTTTACACGTTGAAGGGTTGGTACTGGAAGAATAGTTTCAAGTTTTGTTTTGCTGGACAATAGTCTGTGTGTTGAAAGGAAATCTTGGTAATTAACTGTGGGAGACCACTTTTCAAACCAGTAAATACAGCCGAATGATACGTATTTATATATTTCCGTGAGAGTGTACTATAAATGTTAGTGTTTCATTATCAGCTCTTTAATTTATCTTTGTAAAATCTCCAGGATGGTGACGCTGGTGTGTTAGCTTAGCTTTTAAAATGTCACTTTGGCTGGTATATAATAACTACCAATTGTCTTAGAACTCCCTTGTAGGTATAATTTTAGAGAGAGCATCATACTGTCAACTGAGAAATTGTTCATAGTAGGAGACTGATTATGACTGTTACAAGAGAAGGATTAATGGAACTTGCAGAGAATCACAGACAACTAAAACCAGTAATTAAGAGCTTGTGCAAATCAATTTCATAGTTTGTGTATACTTATAATAATAATTTAAAAACAGCTTTCATTTTGAACATACTGTGAAAGCATTCCTCCTCACAATGATGAAAAGCAGGTTTAATAAGGGATACAGATCTGGAGAGAGAGTCAAAGGGATTTGCTAGAGCCCCAGACCCAACTCAGGATGTGCTCTCCCAGCAGTGGGGAAGGGAGATGCCTAATGTTTGGTACATGTTTCCCATGTTTCACTTTCTGTGACAGGCACTTTCTACATAGTTCTTATTATAAGAATATGTAAGAATATTGCATTTTCATCTTGCAGAGAGAGTGACGAGGACAGTAAATGTCCTTCGAGTGGAATTGGTCACTTTTTAAAAATAATTAATTAATTAATTAATTTATTTTTGGCTGCGTTGGGTCTTTGTTGCTGCACGTGGGATTTCTCTAGTTGCAGCAAGTGGGGGGCTACTCTTCGTTGCGGTGCATGGGCTTCTCATTGCGGTGGCCTCTCTTGTTGCAGAGCATGGGCTCTAGGTGCACGGGCTTCAGTAGTTGTGGCATGTGGTCTCAGTAGTTGTGGCTTGCGGGCTCAGTAGTTGTGGCTCATAGGCTCTAGAGCGCAGGCTCAGTAGTTGTGGCGCATGGGCTTAGTTGCTCCGTGGCATGTGGGATCTTCCCAGACCAGGGCTCGAACCCGTGTCCCCTGTATTGGCAGGTGGATTCTTACCCACTGCACCATGAGGGAAGTCCCGAAATTGGTCACTTTGAATAAGTGATCCAGATGTCTCCCTAGGTGGAGAAATTAGCAGAAAGAAGGCTGTGGGAGATACACCACCCGTTAGAAGCACCCATAACAGTGCTCAGTGGGGACACTCCCCCAGCCCTGGGCACGTGAGGTGTTCTCAACCATACACAGTCCCCACCGAGGATGGACTCACAGTAGAATTACATGAAGGAGAGTCAGCAGTTGTGGCAAACAAGATGCGAAGTGCTCCGGGACACCTTGCCAGACACTGTGCCATAAGTGTGTGGAAATGATTTCAGAGACAGAAGAGGCCAGAGGAGCCTAATGGAAGAATGGACAATATGAAAAGGAAGACACAGGTTCTAAAGAGCATGAACTAGCTATTATATAAAGATGAGGAGACAGTGTTATGGAAAAGAGAGCTGAGGAAATTACCCAGAATGCAGTGCAGAGGAAAGTATGAACAAGTCATGAAAAGCTTGGAGGAGGGACTGAGAAGATCCAGCAGCATCTAATCGAATTCTAGAAGGAGAGGCTGGAGCGCGTGAGAATGAGGTAAAGAGATACGGGCAAGAACCTTCCTAAATTGTAGAAAACCACTGTTCCTCAGGTGGAAGAGACACACTGAGTTCAGAGTAGGGATGATAAGCAAATCCAGATCCACAGACACTCCTTTGTGAACTGTAGGATGATAAAGATAAAAAGTTTTAAAAGCGAACTGGGACAACAAATCGGCATTTGTAACAGAAAAAAAGCTTGGGGTTCGGGTTTTAACTGCACTTTTCGCTGGTTGTGTCATCTTAAATAGGTCACCCAACCACTTAACGTCTCAGAGGACATCTGTCATTGGCTGCTGAGACCAGGGCTGTATAAAAACAAGAATAATCTTACCACACAAGGCTTTGTGAGGCTTGGAATCTTTCCAGAGAATAAATGTAAAAGTGTTTTAAGTCATTATACAAATGGTAGCTAACTTATAATGGAAAGGCATAATGTATTTCCTTTAAACATATTTGACTCTGCTCTTGCATTATAACCTCTTCAAGGGAAGGATTTTATTTATTTTTTTGTGTGTTTCCCAGGCACAGAGGTTTGCCCACAGTAGACATCCAAAAAAAAAAAAAAAAAAATAGCCATTAGATGCTTGTGGGTGGGAGACCCAAACTTTCCCTGGGATCATGTGAAACAACTTGGTTCCCAGGGGTGCTTCACGCTTCACGGCCACGAGCTTGGGTAGCCTTATTCCTCTGTCAGTCAGGGGAGGTTAATCTTCAAAGATAAACCTTCAGGTTTTGTGGCTGCCTTTTTTCTTTTAGATATTTTATTGTATCTGAGGGAACTCTGCAGTAACAGCTCTGCACCCAGTAGGTAATTATACACAGATACTTGGTGTCATATGATTCAGCGGGCGCTGGTTCAAAGTATGAATCACTCAGGTGCTCCGTCTGCCCTGGAAGGCTGGCTTTTCCTGTAATCTGATACTTTAGGTCATTGTCCTTGCTCGTTTGCTCTCATTTTCTACCTCTGGTTTAAGACTAAGCCATTTGTCTCACTCCACTCATCATTGGAGAAGGAGGGTATTTTCCTGTTGGAGATTGAAGATTCCCTTTTATCTTAAAGCTCCGACTCTTCTCTGATTCTTGGAAGCCCATCCTGACGGAGCCCCGGAGGAGGATTCCCTGAGATGGGCTTGTCTCTGCCCTGACCTTCACACTGCTCGGCAGCCATAAGCAAACCTTGTTTTCCCAAATGCTGTATCCTTTCTCATACCTTGTGTTTTTGCAGCTTCACTCTTCTCTTCCTGAGTGTATTTCTCCTGTTCCCTTTGGCTGTAAAAGCCATCACTTTTTCATAGATTTTCCTTCCAAGATCACCACTCCTGCATTTCCAGACTCCTCTGCTAGGTTTCCAGAGCACCCTCCTTTCTTGTTACTTTTCAGATAATGTGAAGAAACTATAGTGTATCAGCAACTGTACTTCAGCTGCACCTCAGTTCCTCTTGCCTCAGCCAAACGATGTTCTGAAATTAATTTGAAAAGATTTTTATTTTTCATACTCACTTTATGATTTGTTCAAGTGAATCATAAAATCTTAGAGCTTCTAGGCAATTAAAAGTAAATCTAGGGCTTCCCTGGTGGCGCAGTGGTTGAGAGTCCACCTGCTGATGCAGGGGACACGGGTTCGTGCCCCGGTCTGGGAAGATCCCACATGCCGCGGAGCGGCTGGACCCGTGAGCCATGGCCGCTGAGCCTGCGCGTCCGGAGCCTGTGCTCCGCAATGGGAGAGGCCACAACAGTGAGAGGCCCCCGTACCAAAAAAGAAAAAAAAAAAAAGTAAATCTAGTACAGTTCCCCACTTTTTTGAATGAGGAGCCAGAGTTTGAAAGAGGTTAACGTGTCTCCTCAATACACAAAATTGTCCGAGAAGTGCTCCTTTGACTGTGTCCTGTGTCCCACTGTCTCTCATGAACAGAGGAAGTGAAGTTCTAACAAACAAGCAACTTCCCAAGGGTTATTTAAAACCTGGCGGCTGGAGAGCTATTTTCAGTAGAAACCACACAATCGGAATAGTATTAACCGAAGCACGTTGGCTTTCTCTTAAGTGAGTGCAAAATTCTTTTCATGATCAAATATCCTCTCATTTTTAAAGATCAAATTTAAACTTTGGAATACATTTTTATTTATTTATTTAATTTATTTATTGTGGCTGCGCTGGGTCTTAGTTGAGGCATGCGGGCTTCTTAGTTGTGGCATGCATGTGGGATCTAGTTTCCCGACCAGGGATCGAACCTAGGCCCCCTGCATTGGGAGTGTGCCGTCTTACCCACTGGACCACCAGGGAAGTCCCTGGAATACAGTTAGATGTAAGAGGAGTTGTAAAGGTAGTATAGAGACTTCCCTTCCATCCAGTTTCCCCTATGTTAGCATCTTACATAACCTTGGTACATTTGTCAACACCAAGAAATTACCATTTGTACATTACTATTGACTAAATTCCAGGCTTCCTTCGCATGTCAACAGTTTTCCATTGTCCTTTCCCCATCCTCATCCCATCCAGGATCCCTCGTGCCGTTAGTCATCATGGCTCCTTAGTCTCCTCTGGCCTGGGACACTTTCTTAGTCTTTCCTTTTTTTTTTTTATGACCTTGATACTTTTGAAGGGTACTGGCCAGGTATTTTGTAAAATGTCCCTTGGTTTGGGTCTGGCTGATGTTTTTTGTCATGGTTAGAGTGGGGCTTAGGTTTTGAGAAGGAATAGCACTGAGGTTAACTGCCTTTTTCCTTGCCTTGTACAGGGGCACGTATTATCAACACGATTTATCACTGGTCCTGTTTTTTGATATACAATTTAACCCTCTTTCCCCATACTAAATTATAGCAGTTATTTTTGTTGACTTTATATTCTTTTCATTTTTCTTTTTTTTCTCCTAGTTCTTTTATGCACGTACGTCTCCCCCTGTTCTCTAGAAAACCCTGGTGTAGATTTTTCCAAAAGTTTGTGCATATTAATATGTGTGCATTTTCTATTAGGAGGAGAAACTGATCTAAATCAAAACAAGGGAGGTTTGTGTGTCCTTTTATTACCATCAGGGTGATAAAACGCGAAGTAACGCAGAACCCAGGGGGCCACTCCCCAGGAGGGCTGAGGGAAGCGGAGACAGCTTCTTTTCTTGGTTGATTAGATAATTCACAGCCTTGGGCCATTTGGTCTTGAAATTTCCAACTCTGAGACTCTGTGGTCATTTGATACGTGACTGTTTCCTAATCCGCTAAGCCTACCAAGTGGCTGCTTCTGGAAAGCAAAAAGTCATTCTGAGGCAATAAGTTAGAATGCTTCAGGAGCTAAAACAGAGACTTTCTCTGCTGTGCGGTGCCACACGAAAGCAGGTAGTGAGTTTCAGGGACTTGGGAGAACACTGACAAGACCATTTCTTTAACTCAGTTCCTTCTCTGCATATAATTCCGGGAAGTCGTCTTGAAGGCTGGAACTCTCACCTTTTGGCTCTACTCATGGAGGTTATACACTTAAAAGTATCTGCGAAAAAGCCATCCAGCTAGGTAGTAGCTTTGGCTTTTTATGTAGTTGAACATGTCAGTCTTGTCTAGCACAGTAGTTCTCTGGTATGAGCCAATTATAAATACTTCCTCTACCAGCTTAACAATTGCTTTATTGTATTTCTTCAGATTTGATGTTAGTGTAAATTTTTTGGGATGAAGACTGAAACTGTTTCAGATTTGAAGTTACTACCATTTATCGAGCATTTAATACATGCCACACTGGGCTCAGGGCTTCCTGTGCATTAATGTTTAGTCATCACAATAACCCTATAAAGTAGAAATTGTTGCTATCCCAATTTTGCAGTTGGAAAGTTCGGTATAAAGAAAGTATACAACCGTTTTAAGGTCGCTGAGCTTATTAGTGGTAGAGTTGGGAGTCAAAACAAGTTTGTCTGACTCCAGAGCTGTTTGTTTTTAACCACTGTACCATACTGTCTATTGAATAATGCCCTCCTGTAAATTCTACCTGATGGTCCAGTAAAGCCACATAGATTCCATCTAATCCCTCTTCCACACAATGGAGCTTTAAATATTTATTTAGAACGATTATATTCCTGTAGATGTTTTCTTCTCCGGTCTTAATTAAAAAAAATTCTTTCACCTGTTGCCAGCTACAGATTCTTCAGTGATTTCTCTAGTCTTCATCACACTGCTGTGTTTGGTTTCTGGTGAGGTTCCTGTTTGTTGAATTAATTCTTAGCGGTGTAGAAAGAACTGAACATAGTACATTTGGGTGCAGTCTGATGAGACTCTCCCTCTTTTTTGGATGCCACACTTGCAGCCCAAGCGTCCTGAGTAGGACTCCCTAACTCACCTGCAGCTGTTAGTCGACCCAAACTCCTGAGGCTTTTTCATTCGCATCTCTGGACCCTTGTTTCCCTCCTCGTGCGCTGCATAATTGGTATTTCGGAACCAAGCGGAGAATTGGCTACTTTCATCTTTTTAGCATTGGTCATTGTTCTAACCTGCCAAGCTTCCTCTTTCTCTCTCTCTTTTTCGATCTTAACTCTCATCCACGTTATTTATTCAAATGCCCAGCCTCATGACATCTTGAAATTTAAGTGGATAAAAGGGATATATGTGATACTCTCCTTTCATGTGTTCTTCTAGTGTGATTGGATATATCGGAAGAGAAATAGATTAGGAGTGTGTTAGTTGGAGCATCTGCACATCTGACCCTGGAAGATGCGGATGGAGGGAATTACTTTGGGAGGTGGTCCTGGGAAGCGTGAGTGAGGGAATGAAGGAGAGTCAGCCTCATGGAATGAAAGTCAGTGAAGTGTGAATAAGGCCCGCCACTGTGGCAGCTGGAACTCAGTCCTGCAGGGCCCTCAGAGAAACCAGGAGGAACGTGCTTCAGAATCTCCTACCCAAGGGCGGAAAGGCTGGGACCAGCTTCCATCCTCTGTGGGTTGAGTTGTCACCCCCTTCCACACACACATCTGGATTGCTCCTGCTTGCAGCTGAGCAAGTTTTTCAAGTGTCAGGGAAGCCCTCATGAGGACAAGAGGAGAGATGCGGGAGCTTGAGCTTGGAACCTGCCCACAGGCTGGGGTCCACTGTGGTGTCAGTGAACTTGGGCCTGAGGACGCGGTCACAGTACTGTGCGTGCTCAGAATTTGCACTCGTTTCTTTAGTTGAAAGACCTGCAATTAGACTGCCAAGTGTTTGAGGGCAAGACTGTGTTCTGTTGAATTACCAAGATCAAGAACAGTATTTTCAATATCACCGGGGCTGACTTAATTTTTGTTGAATTAATAAATAAATGTTTTTCTAGAAAAAAATTATAATTCTTAAAGGCAATATAATTTCAGTTCTTTTGTCACATGCTTTTTTTGGAGGTCTTAATACTACCTAGCTTGTAACATAGTTGTTAGCTGATTACTTCATTTATGAGAAAGCAATGTATAGACCTGTTATAGTATTACAGTTTTGTATTCTAGGCCTCTAAATTTCAGCTCATTGGTATTAAATGTGCATTCTAACATATAAATCTGTAGTGTGAATAGCAGAAGAGGAAAACTTCTACATGAGTTACGTGAAGTTCTTTTAGGTTGTAGTGTGTTGTGGTTTGCTGCTACTCAGAGAAGTTTAGAAAATTGCAGTGGATTTCCAAGCCAGAAATTACAAAATTTATTAACAAATGTCTTTAAAATTCTCCAGTTCAATGTCACTGCTGTGTTGATTCTGTGTATTTATGGTAAGTCATCATATTAAGAACCTTCCACAGCTTATTATTAAACTCTTAAGTGGCAGTGGAAATTGGGTAATAAGATTATTCTTTTCAGTGAGGTTTCAGAGAAGGCCCAAAGGATGAAATGAAAACAGATTGCTTTGCTTCTTTGCTTCTTCTATTGAAGCTAGTCAGGATTGTAAAAGGGCTCGTACTTTAAAATACCTTAGTCTCTATTGGAGGGGAGTTGCTGTGGTTATGAATGGTCAAATAAGACTACTTCGGAATTCTAATCAACTGCTGTTTAGGGCTGCCCTCATACAATTAATTGAGTATCTAAAATACATATGTGCTGTATGAACTTTGATTGATTTGTGGCTTTGACTTGTGAAGTTTAATGTTCTCCTTGAAGAGTGAAAAGTAATGGGCAGAAAATTAACACTTGGGATGTACGTGGTTTACTGGTGTTAGAACAACTCCCTTGCTCTGATCGTGTATCCATGGGCCGATTTTCCTGAGCTGGGGGCTTGTGTGTAAAAATCTTCCTTCTAATATTGTGTATGAAGTTTTAAATATGTGTCTAAATTTTTTGCAAGTACTGAATAAATGCCTTTTGTCTGTGAACACTTTAACTTAATAACCAAGATGGCTCTTTCTAAGAATAGAAAGTCCTAAATATTGGAATTCTTAACTTTGAGTGCTTTTGATGGCCTTTAACCATGTTACCTTACTTAATTCTTAATAGCCCCATTTTACAAATTTGGAAACTACACTGTAGAGAAGTAAAGTAACATGCTCAAGGTCACACAGCTGGTAGGTGGTGAGGCGGGCTTATTTGAAGCTGGTGTTTTCACACTGTAAGGTCTTGATAAATTTAGTAGAGATTTATTGGTTATCCACTCTGTGCAGTGCAGCGTGTGAACTAAGGTACTAAAGTTCAAATGAATCAGAAACGAATGCTGCTCTCAAGGAATTTATAATCTACTGAGGGAGATAAGATGTGTTTATAAATAATTGTAACCCAAGGTAGACAATGATAAGGGGTAAATAAAAAGTTGTGGTAAAGGTATGGTGGGAAGATGGAGATTTTTTTTTTTTTTTTTTTTTTTTTTTTGTGGTACGCGGGCCTCTCACTGCTGTGGCCTCTCCCATCGCGGAGCACAGGCTCTGGACGCGCAGGCCCAGCGGCCATGGCTCACGGACCCAGCCGCTCCGCGGCATGCGGGATCCTCCCGGACCGGGGCACGAACCTGTGTTCCCTGCATCGGCAGGCGGACTCTCAACCACTGCGCCACCAGGGAAGCCCAGAAGATGGAGATTTTAATTTCCTGTTTTGGGAGATGAGAAAAGCTTCTTAATTAAGATAGCAATTGACCTGTAACTTGAAAGATTGGTGCCTGCAGGGAAGGGACATCTAGGCTTTTCAGGCCTAGTATTCACCTTTTCATGAAAGTAGCTCCTAGGATAATGATTGGTACACAGAGTTAAATTGCATTTCCCTTTTAAACAGTAACAGAATGTTTGGTATTTTTTCAAGTACAGTACTGAGATGAAAGTGCCAAGCCATTACCCCAATAAATTTGGTCTTCTGCAGGAGATAGACAAGTAAAGCAATGATAACTAAATGTGACCAGGGCTACTCTGTTAACCACTGAGGCTAATCACTGACATTTATTTAGTCCTTACTATATGTCAGGTGATGTCTGCAATGCTTTACATTCTATTAATCCATTTAATCCTTATGCAACCCTAAGTGGTATGTATTTTTATTAAGATATTATTATTAGCTGCATGCACTAGATAAGGTGCTGTAACAGAAATAAAACAACAACAACAAAAACCAATGGCTTATATAAGATGGAAGTTTATTTCTCTTTCACTTAATAGTTCCTAGATGAGTAATCCAGAACCATCTTGCCACTTTACTCTCTTCAACATGTGGTTTCCAAAGTTGCTTCGATAGTTACTACTTCTCAGTCAGTAGAAAGGGAGCAAGAGGAATCCAGAGCAAGTAGCTTCTTCTTTAAGGAGGACTTCTGGAATTGCATATATTACTCCTATTCATATGTCATAGTCACATAGTATATTGGGTTGAATGGCTGTCTGCCGAAAGATAAGTCCATGTCCTAACACCTAGACACTGTGAATGTTACTTTCATAGGAAAAAGAGACTTTGCAAATGTAATTAAGTTAAGGATCTTGAAATGAGATCACCCTTGATTACCCAGGTGGGCCCCAAATCCAATGACAAATGACTTTATAAGAGACAAAAGAGGGGGAGACACACACATAGAGGAGAGACCTTGTGAAGACAGAGACAGAGAATGGAGTTATGTGGCCACAGGCCAAGGAACACCAGGAGCCATCAGAAGCTGGAAGAGGCAAGAGAGGATTCTCTCCTAGAGCCTTCAGAGGGAACACGGCCCTGCTGACACCTTGACTTTGGACTTTGGTCTTTGAGAACTACAGGAGAATAAACGTCTGTTGTTTTAAGCCACCAAGTTTGGTGATTTGTTACGGCAGCCACGGGAAACTCATACACATAGTTACATGTGCTGCAAGGAGGCTGAGGAATGTGATGGTTAGTGGGCTGGCCATGTGCCTACCTAGAATTCAGGAGTTCTGTCACCTAAAGGAAGAAGAGAATGGATACTGGAGGGTGGAGGGAAGGGTAACATTCTCTGCCACATCCCATTCTATTGAGGAAATTGAGGTACAATACAATGAAGTTAAGTATCTTGACCAAGGTCATATAACTAGTAAGAAGCAAAGGATTGGTTGAAATCCAGACACTTAACCACTAATTATACTGTCTTAAGTCCCAAAGGGCTGTGGAAGTAAGAGAAGAGGATTATAATTGCCTTGGGAGTTTAGAGGAAGCATGGAGGTGAGCTGGAGCTATGGAAGAATGGGCAGTTGTTAATCCGCTGGAAAGGAGAGGGTTGGGGAGAAATAGGCACAGGGGTGTGGAGTAGCATGACCCATATGTGGTTGTGGCTTTTAGGAATGTTAAAAGCTGAGGAGAATGAGGAAGAGTGGCAGAGATGAGCTTGGAGGAGAGTCCAGATGCCCAGTGGTCTTGTATGC
Source organism: Mesoplodon mirus (assembly GCF_964341445.2). Lineage (NCBI taxonomy): Eukaryota > Metazoa > Chordata > Mammalia > Artiodactyla > Ziphiidae > Mesoplodon > Mesoplodon mirus. The sequence goes on from NC_138987.1 coordinate 81,078,706, forward strand.
TGAGGCAGTTAATTTTTATGTCAAAGGTAGTGGAGCACAATTAAAGACTTTTAAGCGGGGCTATGACATGATCAGAATTGAAATTTTGAAAGACTCTTTTCTTATACGGAGAGACGGAAAATGTAGGATGGGATGTCAACTAAGAGACTGTTAAAAAAGTTCAGAATATGATAAGGGACTAAGTAGCTAGAATATTTAACTATATTAGGAATTGATGACTACTTGTATGTGGGAGTGTGGTGGAAGGTAGGGGTGAGGGAGAGGATGCATCCTAGAATTCCCCCAGGTGTCAGATTTGGGCAATGTGGTAGGTATTAGTAGCACTTATTGAGATATGGAATATAAAACAAACTACTTGATAGGGGAGGATAATTATATTAGTTCTGTATTATTATGTAACAAACCCCCCCAAACTGAGTGGCTTTCTGAACATTCATTTACTTAACTCATAAATCTGTGGGTTTGCTTGTGGATTCTTTTCTTCTGAGCTGACTTGGCTGAACTCTGATGAACTTGCTTGTGTATCTGGGGTCAGTTGGCAGCTGGATGATCTGGGTTGGCTTCATTCACGTATCTGCCTGTGGACAGGTCATTGACTGGGGTGGCCAGGCCATGTGTCTCTCACTATTTGGCAGGCTAGCTCACATTCTTCCCCAGGGAGAGCGTGAGAACAGCAAGAAAGGGCAACCCCCCAATGCTCAAGTGCTATTCAAACCTCTGGGTCACACTTGCTAATGTTATATGACTAAGTTCAGAGGCAAAAAGTGGAGAAATTGACTTCGTCTTTTGATGAGAGTACCTGCAAAGTCACCTGCAAAGGGACATGCATATAGGAATAAGAATTTATGGCTGTTTGCAGTTTACCACAGTAATGAACTTGGTTCTGGCATCCTTTCTGCCAGAGGAGAAGATCTAAGAGATTTCCTGATATGTTAATCTGGAGGCTCAGGAGAGAAATCCAGATGGAAAATACAGATTTGAAATTTAATGGCATGTAGATAGAATTTAAAGCTGCGAGAGTGAGAAGAAAAGAGTACCCTAGATGGAATCCCTGGGAATACCAACATTTAAGGTGCCGCCCTAAAAACAACAATATCAAGAGCCACAATGAAGTACCTCTACAAAAATGGCTGAAATAAAAATGCTGACAATATCAAGCGTTGACAAGGATGCAGATCAGCTGGGAGTCTCATATATTGCCGGTGGTGTACCAAATGCTACAGCCGTTTTGGGAAAGAGTTTGGCAGTTTCTTATAAAGTTAAACATACACATACCATATGAGCCCTAAATTTCACTCTTAAATATTTACCAAAAGCAATGAAAACTTAAGTTCACACAAAGATCTGTTCCTCAATGTTTACAGCAAAAACTGGAAAGTTAAAAAATATCTTTCAATTGGTGAATGGATAAACAATACATGCAGTGGAATACCACTCTGCAGTAAAAAGGAATGAACCATGGATACACCCAACAACACCGATGAATCTCTAAAACATGATACTAGGTGAAAGAAGCCAGTCTCAAAGGGCTGCATAACGTATGACTCCATTTATATAACATTCTGGAAAAGGCTGAGGCAGGAGGGGTGAATTTAGCTAACTCAAGGTAGAATAGTCCAGAGAGGAAAAATAGCCCTGAGGTGGTTAGAAGTTCACTTGACCCAAAAATAATCTCTTGACTTCACTGAAAAATAATGAAGTCTCCCCACTCTACACTTCTGTGACTTTTTTTTAACTTCTAAGTCTAGCTGTGTGGGAAGATGGAGAAGGACTTTATCCATTCAGGACTCTTTGCCTCTCTGGGCCCTCATACATGGGAGGGCCCTTGGTGAGGTCTTCAGATATTTACATGATACAGTAGTAATTTGGGGGAAAAGAGTGATCCTTATGAAAGTACCACAAAGCACATTTTAATCATTTTTACAAGATGTTCGTTCTTCTGAATATATGGAGGGTTAGAGTATTTCTACCTATACTATATCCATTTTTATCTTTGTATTCCCTAGGAAAGTAATCCCAGTTATATTATTCCAGTGGAATTTCCTATGAGAAATGCATTGCTTTTGTACTATAGTTTTCAGAAACACATTGTGGTAAGAAGCACAGACTGTCTGTAAAACTAAAACTATGGCTCACTCAGAAACTCTTCAATGTATTATATAGTAGATATTTTTACTTTTTTTAACATCTGTATTGGAGTATAACTGCTTTACAATGGTGTGTTAGTTTCTGCTGTATAACAAAGTGAATCAGCTATACGTATACATATATCCCCGTATCTCCTCCCTCTTGCCTTCCCCTCCCACCCTTCCTATCCCACCCCTCTAGGTGGACACAAAGCCCTGAGCTGATCTTCTTGTGCTATGTGGCTGCTTCCCACTAAATAGTAGCTATTTTTAAATAAATTATTTCCCTATCTTCTCGTATTTTGTCATGTATTAGGCATATTAAAAGACTTATTAAGGGACTTCCCTGGTGGTCCAGTGGGTAAGACTCCATGCTCCCAATTCAGGGGGCCCGGATTTGATCCCTGGTTGGGGAACTAGATCCCGCATGCTGCAACTAAGGGTCCACATGCCACAACTAAAGATCCTGCATGCCACAGTGAAGATCCCATGTGCTGCAACAAAGACCCGGAGCAGCCATAAAGAAAGAAAGAAAAAAAGAAAAAAAGAAAGAAAGAAAGAAAGAAAAAAAGAAAAGAAAGAAAGAAAGAAAGGAATACATACATGTCAGTCACCAGTTTTCACATGCTGTATAGCATAAAGTATCTCCAGTGGGAGAGAGAGTGTCTTACACATATTTGTTATTTTAAGTGAAAGTATGTGTGAATTAAGATTATACTTCTATAGCTTACAGTAGGTGGGCCTTACTTGTTTTACTCTTTTGAGTATTAAATATATTTGAGTATTAAATATATTAATATGTTTTGTTTATGAAAGTCTCCGTGCATCTCCATAAAGCTTACTAATCATTAACTTATTCAAGCTACCCCTAAGATAAAAGATTGATTTGTCCATTGTGTGTTCAAGTCCAAGTCAACTGCCTTTTCTTCCCAGGTGTTGATTTAGTGAATGAGCAGTTTAAAGATCTTCCCTGATCAGGTGCCCTTGTTTACATTTTGTGGTTTTCAAGGTAAATACAGCAATTTCAGAATACAGCAGACTGCTGGCAGGTGGCAATGTTTGTTTTACAAATGCTTGGAAGTAGTTTGTAAACTTGGCCTTCTGAAGAACAAGAGGTTAAAAACTGAACAAAGCCGCCCTCCAGTAGAGATCCACCCTCAGCTGGTCATGCACCACCCTCTCACCTTGTTCTTCTCAAGCCTCATTGTCCTTTGTTAGCTGGGGACCCCTGCAAAGAGAGATTTATGCCCTGAAAGTGAAAGTGATGTGTCCCCAGGAGTTCACGGAGTCTTGCTACTTCTCTGATGTTTTGCTCTATGACTGTGATTGGTGGTGGTGGGTGGTGGTGGTGTGTGTGTGTGTGTGTGTGTGTGTGTGTGTGTGTGTGTGTGTGTGAATCTTCCTCTGGATAACTTAGAGCCAGTTAAAATTAAACTTCCAGAGGCTCTCCAGGTCCACGAAGACTGGAAGATAATAAGTGCATCCAGAGTGTCCTGTCTTGGAATCATAGGTATAAGTAGCCTAAAAATGCTTCTTAAGCTAGCACTTTCTAAACGACAGAAGTTTCAGCTCTGTTGAGAAATAGGGCTGCAGAATTTGTCCTTCTAGTTCCATTTAGATGTACTGCGTGAAGCACAAGTCGAGCTATGATTGTTCTAGAAAGCTTCACAGTTATGCACCTTGTATTCTGATTGTATCTGCATAATTAAAACCTCCATGTGGATAAATACTGGAAGGAAAGGAGTTAAAACAAAGTTAATTATGTGGTTAGGTTGGGACTTAGGTTTTGTAACGTTACAATACAAAAGAAAAAAGTCCAATACCGGAAACGTCATGTTAAAAAAACAGTGTGGCTGTCCAGTGGGCAAACGTACAAACAAAGCAAAGAGCAACTGATTGAGTGTAACGGATATTTTGACTTAAAGCAATAACAGTGAAAGTTCTTGAATTCCTATTTCTTTCTCACCCCTGTTTTTTCAAAATATATATTTGGCCAGCATTGTTAATGAAACTAAAGGCAGGTACCTTCACTAGTTGGCTTCCACGTAGACAAGCCAGGAGAGCAAGCGAGTTCCCTATTTTCACCTAACACAAGAGGTAGGTAGCATGGTCTAGTGGTTCCTTTGGAGGCTCTGCCTGTCCCTTCCTTGCCCTCCTACATAAGATTTATTAAACAGCCTGGAATTCAAGGTCTCATCACTTAAATAGCCTAGAACATAAGTATCCTAGGAACATTGACTTAGTTGAGTAAAACCTTTAGGACTTGGAAACTGATCACTTTTTTGCAGAGGAAACAAGGCAGTCAGGAGCATTTATTACTTGTACCCTGTGAGCCACTCTGGATTGGTTATATAGCAACCAAGCAAGCCGAAGACAGCCCCACCATGGTGGTCATAGGCCATAAGAGATGGTCAATGCAAAGTGTGAATTAGTCGTAGGACAAAGACCTAGACGTAGTTCTCTAGCTTGGGGGTCTTCAAGACCCTTTTGAGAGGATCTACAAGATCAAATTATTTTCATAATGACAGTAACTTGTTATTTACCTTTTCTACTTTCATTCTTTCTTGATTGTACGGTGGAGTTTTCCAGAGGCTCTGTGAAGTGTGAACATGTGCTTATGTTTTATGGTGTTGCAAATTTCTCAGTTTTAATCTGTTATACAGTAAACATCCATAGAAACAGCCCACAAACGAAAATCTCTTAGGGGTCTTCAATAATTTTTTAAGGGTGTAATGAGGTCTTGAGACCAAAAATTTGAGAACAGCTTACTAGAGAAACAGTCAAGTAGCAAGAGTTAGGAATCAGCTTAACTGAGCTATAGGAAAAGGCATGTGTTAAAAGCAGTGAACAGGCAGGGAATAGGTGAGAACTGTGGTCAGGAAAAGTAATTATTAGAAGTCAGGAAGCCAGCAGGTATACCAAGGAGGCAGGACAAAATGAGGGGACAGGAGAAATAGCTACTTTCCATGAGCTTTTCTAGTTCAGCTTTGTATCCATAGCATTGTGCCTATAGCAGGATGGGCCTTTGATGACTATTTGTGAATGATTGAATTAAGTATAAAGATTGTAGAACTGCATAAAAATTTGAGAAATGTTTGAGATGCAGTGTTTATCATTATTTTTCATGACGAAGGAAACTTAAATATACAAAAGGAGGAAAAGGATATATACACCATGATGAGTCCTAAGTGGAAATTTAATGTTTAATAACTATAAAATATGAAATGTGTATATATATATATATATGTACATATACCACATCTCTTTATCCGTTAATTTATTCTGTTGGTGGTCACTTAGGTTACTTCCATAGCTTGGCTGCTGTAAATAATGCTATGATGAACAGAGGGGTGCATCTATCTTTACAAATTAGTGTTTACATGTACAATGGGATATTACTCAGCCATAATTAAAAATGAAATCTTGCCATTTACGACAACAGAGATGGACCTAGAGAGTCTTTTGCTAGGTGAAACAAGTCAAAGACAAATACCTTACCATTTCACTTATATGTGGAGTCTAAAAAACAAAACAAATGAACAAATGTAACAAAATAGAAACTGAGTCGTAATTGTAGATTCATAGATACAGAGAACAAACAGGTGGTTGTCAGAGTGGGAGGGGTATGGGGAGGAAAGAAATAGAGGAGGGAGATTAAGCAGTACAGACTTCCATTTGCAAAATAATTGAGGTGTGGGTATGAAATGTACCAGTGTAGGGAATATAGTCAATAGCGATGTAATTATCTTTGTATGAAATGTATAGAAATATCGAGTCACTGTTGTATAACAGGAACTAACATAGTGTAGTAGGTTAATTATACTTCAAAAACAAACAAACAAACCAACTGATAGATAAAGGTAACAGATTTGTGGTTTCAGAGGTGCGGGGGAGGCAGGGAGAGAGGGTAGATTGGAGAAAGGCAGTCAAAAGGCACAAACTTCCAGTTATAAGATAAGTAAGCCCTAGGGATGTAATGTACAACATGATAATGATAATGAACCCTGCTGTGTGTTATATATGAAAGCTGTTAAGAGAGTAAATCCTAAGAGTTCTGAGCAGGAGGGAAAAAATAGTTTTTTTCCCTGTTCTTTAAAGTTGTATCTATATGAGATGATGGATGTTCACTAAACCTGTTGTGATAATCATTTAATGATGTATGTAAGTCAAATCATTATGCTGTACACCTTAAACTTACAAAGTGCTGTATGTAAATTATATCTCAATAAAACTGTAAAAAAAAGAGAAAATGTGAAGTGGAAAAAGTACATGAAACTGTACATATAATACATTTTCAGTTATCTAAAATGTATATGCATGTATAAGTGTATATTTTGATAACTGTATCTGTCTGCCTTTCTCTCTAAGGATATACATCAAAATGATAAACATTGTTAACTTTGGGGCATGAAAAGAGGTGGGACTTTATTTTTTCTTTGTATTCTTTAGATTTTCCAAATTTTTTTTCAGTGATCATATATCAGTTTTATATTCAGAAAAAAAAAACCAAGTTTTTTTTTATATACACAGACATATAAACACATACTTTTTTAAAGCCACTAGAAAAACATTTGAGTTGTTTCATATTGAGGTCATTTTCTGTCTCAGGCTCAGAATTTTTTTATTTCTTGGCTGCCTATGTGAAGCTGGCCTGAATGTCTGGAGGTGGCAGAGGCAGGTGGGAATTCCAGGCAGAGGGGGGGAGTACTGGCAGCCAGTACTGCCCTTATCAGAAGGAAGTCTCAAATTCAAGAAGGTGTTTTAACTTGTCCTGAAATACCTACTGCCCCATGTGAAGATCTTTAACAGACTCCAGGCTCAGAAGGAGGCCTGGCTGCTTCAGTGGTATCAAAGAAAGGACAAGAAAGCTTGTAGCAGCAAGAAGAGGAAAGTGAAGAAAGAAATATTTGTTGATCTGCAGCTCTGCCTGCCCTTCAGCATCTGGAAGGGCTAAAAACTAGGCCCATAATAGGAGGAAAAATAATAATAATTAAAAATACATATTACACACACATATGTTCTATTTGCTAGAGTTTTTAGTGGTTTGAGTTTTCTAGCTATAACGCATAGGTTGTCCTTTGGTGCTTCACTTTTATCTTTTTTCCTGTCTTTATAGTAGCAGGAAGTCTTTGGACATTTAAAAGTGAAAAGACCATACACAAAAATTAACTCAAAGAGGATTATAGGCTTAAATGTAAGAGTTAAAACTGTAAGACTATTAGAGGCACAAATAGGAGTAAATCTTCATGATCTTGTGTTATGTAATGATGTCTTAGATATGGCACCAGAAGCAAAAGTAACAAAAGAAAAAAATGGATAGACTGGACTTAATCAAAATTATTGATAAAAACTTTTGTGTTTCAAAGGACAACATCAAGGAAGTGTAAAGGCAACCCATGGTCTTGGAGAAAATATTTGCAAATCATATATCTGATAAAGGACTTGTATCTAGAATATATAAAGAGCTCTTACAACCCAATAATAAAAAGACAGGGACTTCCCTGGTGGCACAGTGTTTAAGAGTCTGCCTGCCTCAGGTTCGAGCCCTGATCTGGGAAGATCCCACATGCCGCGGAGCAACTAAGCCCGTGCACCACAACTACTGAGCCTGTGCTCTAGAGCCCGTGAGCCACAACTACTGAAGCCCGCGTGCCTATAGCCTGAGATCCACGACAAAGAGAAGCCACCGAAATGAGAACCCTGCGCACTGCAGTGAAGAGTAGCCCCTGCTTTCTGCAACTAGAGAAAGCCCGCACGCAGCAACGAAGACCCAACGCAGACAAAATAAATAAATAAATAAATGTATTAAAAAATAATAAAAAGACAAATGACCTAATTGAAAAATGGGCAAAGGATCTGAATAGGTATTTCTCAAAAAAAAGAAGATATAAAGCAGTCAATTAAGAGCATGGAAGGATGCTAAATATCAGTAATCATTAGGGAAATGCAAATAAAATCCACAATGAATATCACTTCACACTTGCTAGGATTGCTATGCTCAAAAAAGATGGATAATAACAAGTGTTGGTGAAGATGTGGAGATATTGGAACCTTCATACACTGCTGGTGGAAATGTAAAATGATGTGTGATTTTGGAAAACAATCCAGGAGTTCCTCAAAAAGGTAAAGTTATTATTTGACCCAGCAAATCCCTCACTAGGTATATACTTAAAAGAGATGAAAACTATGTCCACACTAAAACTTGTATACAGATGTTCATAGCAGGATTATTTATAATAGCCCAAAGTGGAAAAATCCCCAATGTCCATCGACTGATGAATGGATAAATGCAACATGGTATATCCCTACAGTGGAACATTATTTAGCCATACAAAGTAATGAAGTACTAATACATGCTACAGCATGGATGAACCTTGAAACCATTATGCTAAGTGAAATAAGCCAGTCACAAGAGACTCCATATTGTATGATTACATTTATATGAAATATCCAGAATAGACAAACATACAGAGACACAAATTAGATTAGTGATGCCTAGGGATGAAGGAAGAGGATATGGGGGTGGGGGCGGGTTGTGAGTACAAAATTTGTTTTTGAGGTAATGAAAATGTTCTAAAATTAGTGTATGGTGATATTTGCACAACATTCTGAATATTTTTAAAACCATTGAATTGTACACTTTAAAGGGGTGAACTTAATGCTATATAAATTATATATTAATAAAACTGCTATGAAAAAGCAAAATATTATGTAGCCAACATGTGATAAATGTTAAAACTCATAGTTACAAGTTGAAACAACTTGATATACCATTATGATTGTCCAATCAGCCAAAATATGTGAAAATTGTAAGCTCTAGAGAGGCTATGTACTTCCCCCTCTTAAAAAAAGAGAGGCTGTGTGGAAATAGGTACCTTACACTCAAGGAGAAACTATAAATTGGCAAAGACTTTCTGGAGAGCTGTCAGATGAACCAAGCCTATTTTACAAGGCTTTGGCTGATGGAGGAAAATATAAAATAACCAGCAAGCAAAGAATTCTGATCTTAAATGTTAAATAATAAAGTTCCATCTCTACGTACTCATGAGGATACAAGTTCAACGATGAACGAACTTATAAAATCTATTACTAACTTATAAAGTATATAATTAACATAGGTTGTTGAATCAAGATAGGATGGCTGTAGTTCAACGCAAATGAAGGTATCTTTAGTTGTTTTGTATGTCCCATAGAAAATACTATTTTTTGGGGTTTTCACACAAAATTCTACGGTATTGCTTAAGTCCCAGTTAGACAAAGAAATGTTCCAGGTTATGCCAGTTAGACTTAACTTACTGTCCTATCTGACAGCAGATCTAGATGGAAGGGTCTGGTAATCTTATCAAAGCCTTTGTTTCAGTTGAGTCTCAGTGTAGCCAAAAAAGTGGACAAAGAACTTGCAGAACTATTTTTTTTTAAAGCTGTGTTCCTCAAAATAGCTAGAAAAGAAAAACAATAAAAATATTCAACAATTTAGGAATACTTTTATATTTTTAGGCTAAGTAAACCATGAAATATCAATACCATTAAAAAGAAATATGTGCACTTTTGCTACACGTTCATGAGTATACATTTCCCCTATGAAAGTAAAAGCTCTACAAAGGGACACAGTATAACCATTTAAAAATTTTCTATTTATTTATTTTTGGCTGTGTTGGGTCTTTGTTGCTGCGCGGGCTTTCTCTCTAGTTGCGGCGGGCGGAGGCTACTCTTCATTGTGGTGCGCGGGCTCCCCCTTGCGGTGGCTTCTCTTGTTGCAGAGTATGGGCTCTAGGTGCGCGGGCTCAGTAGTTGTGCCTCGCGGGTTCTAGAGCGCAGGCTCAGTAGTTGTGGCGCACAGGTTTAGTTGCTCCGCGGCATGTGGGATCTTCCCAGGTCAGGGCTCGAACCTGTGTCCCCTGCATTGGCAGGCGGATTCTTAACCACTGCGCCACCAGGGAAGTACTGGGTATAACCTTCTTGTTTATTTCTTCATCCACAGCAAATACCATAGTGTTTGGCACATACTAGGTACTCATTAAATGTCCAACAAATGAGTCTGGAAAATTTTTATTTTTTGTTAGGCTTTTCTGTATATTTGAGGTAGTTCATAACTAAGAAAGATTAAAAAACAAAAGAAAATAATGTACCTACCTCTGTTGTTACTATATAACCTTTTATTTATTAATAAGATTTGAAGAGGATATGTTACTTTATGTTTTGAAATATTTTCCTTTAAAGTTGTAAGTATTATTAAAAAATAAAAACAACACATACTTTTAGTCATCCTGGAACATTGGGAGTTGCTATTTGGTGCAGATTCTACTTTGTTCAAAGTGTCATCACAATCCACAAATTCAGAGTCCATTATCAGTCCTTCTGCTTTGTCATGGAAGGGCAGATAAGGTGTCAGGATCATTTTACAGAGCAAACAAAAAGCCTGAGGAGTAAGAAAGGGAGGGCGAAAAGGTCACTCTTCTCCTACTTGATAAATACCACTTGATGGAGGAGGAAAAAGGGAAGAGGAAAGATGAAAACTGCCAGTATTAGGTTGGCTAATCTAGAATTAACTGGGCAGAGCCCCAAACTAGCCTTGCTCTTTTTTTTATTAGATACTTATTTTTAAAAGCAGTTTTAGCATCACGGCAAAATTGATGGCAAAGTACAGAGATTTTCCATATCAACATCCGCCACCAGAGTCAGACATTTGTTACAATTGATGAACTTACGTAGACACATCATTTCATCCAAAGTCCACCGTTTACACTAAGGTTCACTCTTGGTTGTGTACATTCTATAGCAGTTGACGAATGTATAATGATATATGTCCACTGTTATAGTAACACATAGAGTAGTTTCACTGCATATGTGCACTCCACCTATTCATTCCTCCTTCCCCCCGACCCCTGTCAACCCCTGAGCCCTTTCTTCCAGTTTGTTGAGGTATAATTGACATACAATATTGCACTAGTTTAAGATGATTTGATATATGTATATATTGTGAAACAACTACTACAGTAAGTTCAGTTAACATCTGTTACCTCACATAGTTGCAATTTTTTTTCTTGTGATGAGAACTTTTAAGATCTACTCTCTTAGCAACTTTCAAATATACCATACAATGTTGTTAACTAACTACCGTCACTATGCTGTACATTACATCGCCAGAACTTATTTATCTTTTAACTGGAAGTTTGTACCTTTTGACCACCTTCACATCCCCCCCACCCCCGCCTCATCAACCCCCCACCTCTGTGTTTCTGTGAGTTTGTGTGTTTTTTTTTTTAGATTCCACGTAAGTGGAATCATACAGTATTTGTCTTTCTTTGCCTGACTTATTTCACTTAGCATAATGCCCTCAAGTTCCATCCATGCTGTCATAAATGGCAAGAGTTTTCCTTTTTTATGGCTGAATAATATTCCAATGTACATTTTCCATTAATATTTCATTCCAATAATGTTCCATTGTATGTGGTATATATTCCATTTTCTTTATCCATTCATCCATTGATGGATGCTTAGATTGTTTCCATGTGTTAGCTATTTTAAATAATAATGCAACAAACATGGGAGTGCAGATACTTCTTTGAGATAGTGATTTCATTTCCTTCACATATATACCCAGAAGTGGGATTGCTGGATCATTTATAGTAGTTCTATTTTTAATTTTTTGAGGAATCTCCAAACTGTTTTCCATAGTGGCTGCACCACTTTACGTTTCCACCAACAGTGTGCAAAGCTTCCCTTTTCTCTACATCCTCACCAGCACATCTTATCTGTTATCTTTTTGATGACAGCCATTCTAACATCTCATTGTGGTTTATATTTGCATTTCCCTGATGATTAGTGATGTTGAACACCATTTCATGTACCTGTTGGCCGTCTGTATGTCTTCTTTGGAAAAATGTCTGTTCAGATCTTCCGTCCATTTTGTAATCATATTGTTTGGGTTTTTGCCATTAAGTTGTATGAGTTCTTTATATATTTTGAATATTAGCCCCTTATCAGATACATGATATGCAAATATTTTCTCCCATTTAGTAGGTTGCTTTTTCATTTTGTTGGTGGCTTCCTTTGCTATTCAGATGATTTCTAGTTTGATGTTGTCCCACTTGTTTATTTTTGCTTTTGTTACCTTTGCTGTTGGTGCCAAATCCTCTGTCCATTTTTAAATTGGATTGTTTGTTATTTTGCTGTTGAGTTGTCTGAGTTCCTTATATATTTTGGATATTAGTCCCTTATCAGTTATATGTTTTACAAATATGTTCTCCCATTCTAACCTCTGATCCTTTTACTCTCGCCATAGTTTTGCCTTTTCCAGAATGTCGTATATTTGGAATCATACGTTATGTAGCCTTTTCAGACTGGCTTCTTTTACTTAGTCTATGCATTTACTGTTCCTCCTTATCTTTTCATGGCTTTGATAGAGCATTTCTTTTTAGAATGTTATTATATTCTGTCATCTGGATGTTCCACAGTGTGTTTATCCATTCACCTACTGAAGGACATTTTGTTGCTTCTGAATTTTGGGGATTATGAATAAAGCTGCTGTAGACAGTGCAGGTTTTGTGTGGATGTAAATTTTCAGCTCATTTGGGAACATACCAAGGAGCAGGATTGCTGAATCAGATGTTAAGATTATGTTTAGTTTTATAAGAAACCACCAAATAGTCTTTCAAAGTTGATGTACTGTTTTGCATTCTCACCAACAATGAATGAGAATTCCTGTTCCATATCCTTGCCAGTATTTGATGGTGTTAGTGTTTTGAGTTCTGGGCATTCTCACAGGTATATAATTGTATCTCATTGTTTTAATTTGCAATTTCTTAATGACATGATGTTGAGCATCGTTTCAATTGTTTATATGCCATCTCTATATCTTCTTTGGCTAAGTATCTGTTTAGATCTTTTGCCTGGTTTTTAATTGGGTCACTTATTTTCTTATTGTTGAGTTTTAAGTGTTCCTTGTATATTCTGGATAATAATCCTTCATAGGATAAGTTTTTTGGCAAATATTTTCTCTCAGTCTGTAGTTTGTTTTCTCATTCTCTTGACAGTGTCTTCTGCAAAGCAGAAGTGTTTAATTTAATTTTTTTAAAGTTTTTTTTGATGTGGACCATTTTTAAAGTCTTTATTGAATTTGTTACAATACTGCATCTTTTTTTATGTTTTGATTTTTTGGTCCTGAGGCATGTGGGATCTTAGCTCCCCGACCAGGGATCGAACCTGCACCCCCTGCATTGGAAGGCAGAGTCTTAACCAGTGGACCATCAGAGAAGTCCCAGTTTTTAATTTTAAAGAAGTCCAGCTTATCAATCATTTCTTTCATGGATTGAGCCTTTGGTGTTGTATCTAAAAAGTCATCACCATACCCAAGGTCATCTAGGTTTTCTTCTATATTATTTGCTAGGAGTTTTTTTTTGTTTGTTTGTTTTTTTGCGGTAAGCGGGCCTCTCACTGTTGTGGCCTCTCCCGTTGTGGAGCACAGGCTCCGGACGCGCAGGCTCAGCGGCCATGGCTCATGGGCCCAGCCGCTTCGCGGCATGTGGGATCCTCCCGGACCGGGGCACGAACCTGTGTCCCCTGCATCGGCAGGCGGACTCCCAGCCACTGCGCCACCAGGGAAGCCCTGCTAGGAGTTTTATAGTTTTGCATTTTACGTCTATGTCTATGCTCCATTTTGAGTTCATTTTTGTGAAGAGTATAAGGCCTTTACTTTTTTTTTTGCGTGTGGCTGTCCAGTTGTTCCAGCACCATTTGTTGAACAGACCATCTTTTCTCCATTGTGTTGCTTTTGCTCCTTTGTCAAAGCTCTGTTGACTATAATTATGGGAGTCTACTTCTGGGCTCTCTATTCTGTTCCATTGATCTGCTTTTCTATTTTCATCAATAGCACATTGTCTTGATTACTATAGTTTTATAGTAAGTCTTGAAGTAGCCCTTCTCTTTTTCATTAAGGACAAATTGAGGGGAGGTGGGGAAGTTGGATACTAAAATTTCACCTTTTATAAGATAAAGGCTCGGTTTGAAGATTTGGCTTTAGGCATTTTGGCCAAGTTGGGTGTGCTGATTGTGAATCTAGAATCAAGTAGAAGTCCTTTAGCCAGTAATAGGCAGCATTCAGGTAATCAGGTAAGCCCCTTCATTTCCCTGGTGGGGCGAAGCAAAGGGGTGAGAAATGCCATAGTTTGACTACTCAAGTTCCCATCACCAGAAGAAGTGATGGAAGTGGAAAAGAAACTCCCCAATACAAGTACTGCTAAAGCAACAGCGACACGAATGCTGATCGGCCCGCTTTAAACTAGAACCTGCAAGTACTTTGGAAGCACCCTGTGTGCCCCTACTTCATCTCCTGCCCTTTCTTCCCCTGCAGAGATAACTACTGTCCTGATTTTGTGTTAACCTATCCCTTTCTTTAGCTTTATCATTTATGATATATGTATGTATCCCTAAATTAAATATACATGTCTCATTATTTCTGGGTCCATGAAGTTGGATGGAAAAAAATTGCATCCATTTTTTCACTCACGTTTTTTCATGAGTTTCACTATTTTTTATTAGTTTATTGCCTTCAATTATGAATGTAGGTAATAAAATATTTTTCTCAGAAGGGGTACGTGGGCTTCACTGGATGACCAAAGGCCCATGGCACCTTCCTGCTAGGGTATTTCCCTAGGAGTGGCATTGTTGGGAAAGAGCAGATGCTCCATTCTGGCTCTTCTTGCCAGGAATCCTCATTTACTACAGAGCATGGACAATAATTTGAGGGACGCTTCTCAGTTCTCCAAAGGATGGCATGTAAGCAGTCCATTCTATTACATGGTAGGAGAGAAGTTGATTTGTTATCTGTAGTGAATTCCTTAGGCATTAGGGCTTACTTCTCTCCTGGAACCACAGAGTTGGCATTCAATTCTTTTTTTTTTTTTCTTTTTGCGGTATGCGGGCCTCTCACTGTTGTGGCCTCTCCCGTTGCGGAGCACAGGCTCCGGATGCGCAGGCCCAGCGGCCGTGGCTCACGGGCCCAGCCGCTCTGCGGCATATGGGATCCTCCTAGACCGGGGCACGAACCCGTATCCCCTGCATCGGCAGGCGGACTCTCAACCACTGCGCCACCAGGGAGGCCCTGCATTCAATTCTTGGTTGGCTTCCTGGGAGCTTCTTTTTTCCTGCACTGGGTGTAATGGAGTCTGACTGATTGAGATCTATACCCTGCCTCTGCCACTTACTAGGAATGTGACTTTGAGGGGTTACTTAATCCCATGCTGTCTCAGTGTCCACACTGTAAAGTGATGGTGATATAGACCTCCTGGGGTTATTTGAAAATTAATTTGTGTAAAGTAACTAGCACAGTTACTGGCTCAAGGTAGGATCACTAAGGGTTGTTTTCTTCCTAACCCCCATTCCATTCCCTATATTATAAGGAATCAGAGATACAGATGGTAAGATACAGTTAAATTTCCCTTCTATCCTTCACCTTTTCCTTGAAATGCTGAGTTGGATTTTATATATATATATATATATATATATGTGTGTGTGTATATATACACACACACACACATATATATTCATATATATATGTATATATGTATATATGTATATATATGTATATATCTTAATTGAAAATTTAAAAAGTATATATTTTAATTGAAGTCTAGTTGATTTACAATGTTGTGTTAATTTCTGCTGTACAGCAAAGTAACTCAGTTATACATTTACAAACATCCTTTTTTATATACTTTTCCATTATGGTTTATCACAGGCTATTGAATATAGCTCCCTGGGCTAGGACCTTGTTGTTTATCCATTCTCTATATATATTAGTTTGCATGTGCTGCACCCAAACTCCCACTCCATCCCTCCTTCACACCCCTTCTTCCTTGGCAACCACAGATCTTTTGAGAGTTGTTTTTAATTTCATCCTTATTACTCCAATGCAATCGTGTTTGATTCTGGTGACCTCCATATTGCTATGACTTTCTTTAGTTCAGACTTTGCTTGGGCTTAGTGGAGGTGTCAGCACGAGTCACTGCAGCTCTAGGAAAGATGATGTGGAGGTCACATACCTTGTTCCTGGCCTTGCCCAAATCTGCTCCTTCAGTGTTTATCACTCTGTCGTTTAGTCCTGCTCTACCGCCTCTAAGTACTCTTTAGTCTTTGAAGGAATCTTTCTCATTTTCCTTAGGTGGTTTGTGTGTGCCAGCTCATAGTATTAGTAATTTTGTATTTAATTTGTCTAGATTTGCTTGGTGTTTGCAAAGCCTCTGTAATTTCCTTAGGTAAGATATAGTTTACAACAGAATGATACCTTGCAATTTAAATAGCAGCTGTTGAGGGAAGGCAGACAGTTTACAAACTACTCTTTCTGTTCTTTTGCAAAAGAGCTATGCTGTGATGAAATGAATAATATATTTTAGGGCATACCTGGATTTGCTACTGTGGTTTGATTTACATGGACTAAGAAAAAAAACCCTAGTTATTTGAATTTGTTTCCAAATGCAACACAAGTTAGATTCCTATGAGAGAATTTTGAAAGAATAACTGTCTTGTTCCTAAGAGAAGGAAATTCTTATCTGTTAGTTCTTACAGTGGTGATGGCCCATCACCTAATTCTGGGGAGGGGTGTTTCTTTTGCAAGGTGAGAATTTATATGTGTGTATCATTCATTTATTTCTAAAGTATTTAATGAAGACTCTTTTTTTTTTTTTTTTTTTCCGTACGCGGGCCTCTCACTGTTGTGGCCTCTCCCGTTGCGGAGCACAGGCTCCGGATGCGCAGGCTCAGCGGCCATGGCTCACGGGCCCAGCCGCTCCGCGGCATATGGGATCCTCCCAGACTGGGGCACGAACCCGTATCCCCTGCATCGGCAGGCGGACTCTCAACCACTGCGCCACCAGGGAGGCCCTAATGAAGACTCTTTATGTGTTAGATACTTTAAAAAGTTAAAAAAAAAATTTCCCCAGCTTTATGGAGGTTAATTGACTAATAAAATTATGTAGATTTAAAGTATACAAGGTGATGTTTTGATACATATATATATTAGGTACTTTGATAGACACTGGAGATCTTAAAGTAATTAATACAGATACTGTTTCTGCCCTCATGGTGCAAATGGCCATTGATGCCCAGAATATTTAAGTTCGACCTCTTGACTTTGGTCATAGGGTGTCAGATGTGGTCCGTAGAGGATTAATACCTTGTTTGAAAAGCCATATGTTTTGTAAATATTTCATTTTATATTTCCTTTGGGATTTAATAAGAAAAGTTAAAAGAAGATGTTGGCTCATTTCCTTTGCATTAAGGAGAATATAGACAAATCCCTCTTTCCATCCATGTGCTCAGTTCAAAAGGGGAAGCCATAGACCATTGAGAGATGGGCGTGTGAGTTGTAGCAGGTGAAATAAATACCTTGGTGGCAAATGAAACTCAGTAGGGTAGTCAGGCTACTGAATCAGGTGCCGTGTCCTACCCTGGGCTTCTCTTTCTGTGTCTCATCTGTAGACATGTACATTCTCTTTCCTAATAAGAGGCTTCATGTTCTGGACTTGTGCCTTTTAACAGAAACATTGCAGAGTTGGAATTTTTTAGAGCCATTTTGGCTCAGTGTTATGAGGAAAGGCTAGTGTTAAGGTGGGGAATCCTTTTTTTCTTCCTTAAGGGATATTAATCCTCACAAAATTAATCAAGTAAAGGCCAACTGCAAGGCAAAAGCAAACAACAAAGAGGGCAGGGCTAACATTAATAATCATCTATTATGTACTAGGTAGTATTTGGTTATTTCTCAGTTTTCTTGTTCCACTGATCTTTTAACACTGAGAAAAGGAGACATCAGCGTATATTAAATGGATACTTAAAATATGCTTTTCTATACTCTGTCTAGTTAATGAAGAGAGATGAGAAGGGGGAGATGGAGGGTGGGAGTGGTGGGAGGGAAGACAGGATGAGGTAGTGATGGCCCCAGGTGACAGAAGAGATGGAGATGGAAGAGCCAGCCATGTGCAGGGAAGAGGAGACAGGAGGAGAGGTACTCACCCTGGACTCTTAATTTGGGTAGTTTTTTTAGAATCAAATATTGTTGACTATTACTGTTCTTTGGAATTCTAACTAAGGCATAAGCAACTATTCTTAACGCTCCGAGAGCTATCTTTGACTTTCTACAAATTCTCGAATAGGAGAGTCATAGCAGTCATCTCCCATCTTCTACATCCTGAAGAGGGTGTTTTTCTGATTCTGGCTCAAGCATCCTCACAACATAGGGTACTTCCTGAGAGTCCAATAAAATCAAACAGAGATGAATGTGAATCAGATAGAGAAAGGAGAAGAGTTGAGTTAAATAATGTTTTCATGTATTTGAAAAGTTATGCAAATATGAAAAGTAACTGGTCATCTCAACTGAGGATGTAATAGGAGAAACAGGCTTAAGCATTCTGAGGAACTTCGCATAGACAAGAAGAGCTTTATTACTAACCAAGAGGCCTGTTGAAATTAAGATGGGTTTCTAGATGTCTCAAGTGAAATCTTTAAAAGTTTTTTTAGGGGCTTCCCTGGTGGCGCAGTGGTTGAGAGTCCGCCTGCCGATGCAGGGGACACGGGTTCGTGCCCCGATCCCGGAGGATCCCACATGCCGCGGAGCGGCTGGGCCCGCGAGCCATGGCCGCGGAGCCTGTGTGTCCGGAGCCTGTGCTCCGCAACGGGAGAGGCCACAGCAGTGAGAGGCCCGCGTACAGCAAAAAAAAAAAAAAAAAAGTTTTTTTAAAAAGGAGATTGTTCTCTCCTGAAGGCTTGTTATTAATCCTGCATATGCATTTGACCTCTCATGACTGTTTAAAAGGTAAACTGAGGGACATTAACATTTTTGAAGAGTTTTGTGAGCAAACATCGATTTTAACTGGACGGTGCCAAATCGAAAGTGGTTAGGAGCGCTCCAAAAACAGGAGCTAGGGCCAAGGTTTTTATAGAGGAGATGCAGAAGTAAAGCAAAGCAATTGTTTGATTGGTTATAGCTTAATCAGTTGCCTTGGGAAAGCCTAGTTGGCTGTTTATGATGGGTTGTTCTTAAGTGTCACTTTCTCAGATTTGAGTCCATTGATTCTGGCTTAGGTCTTGGTTTGCTTACTTAGGCTACCAAGGTGTTAGACGCCCCCTCATCGATGGCCTCCTGTTTAAATACTTTAACAAGACTATACACACACAGTTCTATAATTCTATGGGTTTGGTCATGTGGTAAAAATAATTTTATGGGTGGGTTTAAATTTGTGTTGTTCAGTGGTGTTTGTTTAGGACCTTTAAAGCTTCTGGTACAAAATGATGCTTTTTGACAGTTCAAGCTCAGCTGATTTGGGTTGAGGGGAGGGTACTGTTGGAAGGTATAGAGAAGTGAAGCTATGTCACCACCACTTGTGCTTCATGGCTACAACCCTGGCTCAAGTAGTGTGAGATGAGTCCTGATGATGCCACTGTGACTGTAGGACTATCCTTAGAAGTGGGCATCTGTTGCTTTGAACTCTAAGGCAGTGGTCTTTCAGCTTTTTTGATCATATGCCCCATCAGAAACAAAGTGGGAATAGATATATATTTACTTATAAATTATATGTGTATTACTGTAATACTGAGTAGTATACATTATTGAACATGTACAAAAATACATTTAAAAATAGGGAATAAATATGAATACAAATTCAGTTCCAAGCATTTTCTTCCACGCCCTAGTAGACTGTTCAGAAACTCCCTGAGAATGTGCGTATCTTTGGGGGAACCTACTGCGCTGTTATTTTTGCCATTACGATGACTCAGCTCTTTTCACTGCCTGAGTGGCGTTAACTAGCTACCCGATCTTGGGCAGATATCCTCACTTAGCTCTTGTGTAAATTTGGGGGTAATTGTAGTGATCTCATGGAATTGCACTAAGGCATCTCAGGTTGTTAGCAGTGTCTGAAATGGCAGCTACTTTTCCTGATGCCATTTCTCTCTATCTCACCTCTTCTGTTCATTCATGATATGCATTTCCTTCTCTTCTGCCTTGGGATATGAGCTTCCTAGTTTCACTCTGTGTGTTTCTACTGACTTTCCCCTGAGTCTCGTGTACAGAGAGAGAGGATCTGTTTAGGCTAATTTGTTATAATGAGGTGTCCAAGTTTACGAGTCAATCCTGGTTGTTATCCATTGTCCCAGTGTCATTACAGTGGTTCTTTTAACTTTTAAAGGTGTCCTGGTTTAGAATAAAGGACATGGTTCCCCTATTAATCAGTCACCAGCAAGTATAGAGGACCTCTATGGGGGCAGACCTCTTGAATGAAGGTCACCTCCTTGGCACTGCACAGCCGAGAGATGGTGACCTTCTGATGAGCTGTCAGTCTCTAGTTTATCCCGTCTGTTACCAGAAGAGAGGGGTCTCATGACTTACTACTCAGATTGCAGAATGAAAATCAAGAATTTATTGGGTATTGAACTTGGAAGTCTACATCTGTGAACTGAAGCTTGATATCATGGTGAACGTTTTCTAAACTGAGAAAAAGTTCTTTCAATTTGGAACGAAATGTGCTGCTATTATGTAAGGTTACCCTCAAATTCATAACAGGAGTTAGAAATAGGTCTTCTTGTTCTTCCTCAGGCTTTCAGGAGGAGCAGAATAATTTATTGTTCTCCTAATGGTTTACTCAAGACTTTTGCTCCTTGTCTTGTGGTTTTTTTTTTTCTTTTCTTCCAGTTCTGGCTCCATGCTTCACCCCTGTTGGACACTCAGCAAATATTAATTACCAATTGTGAAGGTTATTCTAACAGTGCTGGGGGAAAAAACCATACATGATTAGTAAATCATGCATGTCCTTTTCACTTTCAGATAATCCTATAACTGTGTCCCTGAGACATAGTATTTAAAGTTACTAGATTATTTAGGGAATCAGAGGTAGAGGACTTACGTCATAAGAAAGAAAAAGAGTTTTTTGGTATTTATTTTGACATTAGTGACATTTATGGGAATTGATCACATAAGTAACTAATGAACAAGTTAACTTCTGTATTACCCGAGATCTATAGGCTTGGTTTTCTAAAATGAATGTAATATTTGGTTGTGATCCTTAGAGTTGAAATGTTAACAACCCTGATGCAAGACTTGAAAACAAAAGTCTTTATTTCCTCTCACAGAATCAGGAGCATGTGGTGAATGTAGTGGAACATATCAGCATTTCATTGTTTCTCCAGGAATAAAAAAAAAAAAAAGGGATTGAAACTGTATGATGAGTACACTTAGAAATTCAGTTATGGCTTACATGTGGCTACAATTCAGGTTTTTCCACAAATGCTTAACATTTTACATTGTAGAGTAAGCAGTGACTTTCCCTTTAGAAATTTATATGAGTAATATGTCTGAATGATTGCTGCTTTGGGTAACAGTCGATTTTTAATTTTCTGACCTGGACATTTACAAGTCAGTGCCAACCTTCGTGAGTTCAGTTTTGTCCTTTAGTTTCCATATTGGACTTACTGAAGAGTAGGAATGATAACCCATAAGAACTTAGTAGGGAATCCAGATAATACTTTTGGAGAAAGGCTGCAGGTATTTGAGTACTGTATGGTACCATACAGTCAAATCCCAGTAACTAATTTCACTTGTTTTAGTCATTCAACACGTATCTAAAGGTATAGATTTCCTTAGATTTTGCTCTTTTCCCTTCTCAATTCTTTTACTTCCATTTTAAAATTTCATTTATTCTTGTGGTATAAATTGCCATCTTTGTGCTGAAGGACTTTAAAATTTATATTTCATGTTCCTTATAATTTTCTTCTCTAGTGACTCATCACCCATGGGCTTCCTGAAGGAAGTGGTATTTTAGAATCCCATCTACTGTTTCACAATTTAAAAACAAATTTATTTAAATATCAAGAAATGATCATTGTAATTCCCATTAAGACTAAAAGGTGCAGATGTAGAGAATGGACATGAGGACACGGGGAGGGGGACTTTGGACAAAGTAAGAGAGTGGCGTGGACATATATACACTACCAAATGTGAAATAGATAGCTAGCGGGAAGAAGCCGCATAGCACAGGGAGATCAGCTTGGTGCTTTGTGACCACCTAGAGGGGTGGGATAGGGAGGGTGGGAGGGAGACACAAGAGGGAGGGGATATGGGGATATATGTATATGTATAGCTGATTCATTTTGTTTTAAAGCAGAAACTAACACACCATTGTAAAGCAATTATACTCCAATAAAGATGTTAAAAAAAAAACTAAAAGGAAGGTCTAATCTCATGTGGAAAATGGGACACCCAGTGGACACGTTCTGCAGACAACTGGGAAATCATGGCACTGAACCTTGGTGAGAGGATGGGTTAGAGATACATGTTTGAAATTCAGGGAGGAGCAATTGTAAAAACAGTGAGAAAGAATGAATTTTTTTTTTTTGTAATATTATATTAGTTGAGTGTTAACAAAATTAGTTAGGGAAGCCTTCCTGGAGAAAGTGATTCTTCAGGGTTTTGAAGTTAGAAGGGACTTGACTTGGTGGGAAGTTGATAAGCTGAATTTTTTTTTTTTTTAAATTTGGCCACGCCACATGGCATGTGGGATCTTAGTTGCCCGACCAGGGATCAAACCTGGACTCCCTGCAGTGGAAGCATGGAGTCCTAACCACTGGACCGCCAGAAAAGTCCCTAGGCTGAATTATTTAGATGATAAAACAACACACATAGGTCTCTTAGGAAGGAAAAACAAGCTATGGGTTTGGGGCAGGGAATTTTTTTTTTTTTTGGTCTGAAAAAGCAAATCTGTTGAACAATAGTGAGAAAAGGTTAATGAAGTAATGATATGAGATAGGTGACTTGGTGGAGGACACTCAAGATGAGGTAAATAAATTTGCATTTGATGCAGAAGAATTCTTAAACAGGAAACTATGTTAAAAAGCAGTGTTGGAAGAAATTGACCCAATGGTCTCGAGACTGGATTGGAAGGGAAGATATTCGTGATGGAGACTCAAGCAAGGACATAGTTGCCTTGCTGAGAGGTGACGAGCTGTGAGCTTTGGCGAAGTTGTGCAAATAGAGAATGGTAGCTGTAAAAATAGAACAAGAGACATATCAGGAAAACCGTATGGAATTCGATTAGACAAAAATTTATATTTGAATGTGTAATATTAAGACGAGAGGAGTTGAAGATGTTTTTAATCATACATTGTTTGAACTGTATGAAATTACCAATATTTGAGTTTTTAAATCTATCAAAGTGGTAGTTTTATATGATTCCTTGTTATACACACCTGGTTGATGATAACTACTCTCAAAAATGGATCATGGCATCACTAAGGAGCCAAGAATTGCGAGGGTAACAATGCTACCAATTAAGTGAGGACAGTGATTTTAAGTGATGGTGGGTATTTTCAGAGCTCTGAGCTGGGAGCTGAGTAAATTGTAGAATTGAGAACGAAATAAATAAAGGCAGATTTCATGAATAATTTTTCTTTGAAATTTTAAACATGTTCCTATTTAGGTACTAACTCAAAGTCCAGATAAAAGAATATGGCCGGGCTTCCCTGGTGGCGCAGTGGTTGAGAGTCCGCCTGCCGATGCAGGGGACACGGGTTTGTGCCCCGGTCTGGGAAGATCCCACATGCCGCGGAGCGGCTGGGCCCGTGAGCCATGGCCGCTGAGCCTGCGCGTCCGGAGCCTGTGCTCCGCAAGGGGAGAGGCCACAGTGGTGAGAGGCCTGCGTACCGCAAAAAAAAGAAAAAAAAAAAAAAAGAATATGGCCTTTGAAACTGGACTAAGTAGTCCTTAACCAGTGTAGAGAAACTTTGGAAGATTGATTACTTCTTCAGACAGCTTTACCCTGACCCGGGCAATTGCTCACTTTTGATTTATTTGGATATTTAGCAAGAAAAAGGATTTTTGTGCATTTGAAAGGGAGTCTGGAAGCATGTTTGTCTCACTTTTACAGTCATTCTTACGTAGCTAGTAAGAGAATTAGGCTCAAGTTAATTAAGCAACTAAACAAAATAACACTCTTACACACACACACACAAATGATAAAAGAACACTTGAAGTCTTTGGAGGAAAAGGCTTGTATACACAACAGTGTTTTGAAATACCCACTTTGATGGAATTTGATAATCCTCTACTTTTCTTTATGTGGATCTTATTGGTGAGTATAAATTAGTCATAAGTGGCCCACATGTACTTCACTAATAAAGAAAACAGTGTTGCCAGATTAAATTAGTGATGCTCTCAGCAAACCAGGGGTGATGTGAGCCTCTGGATGAAATCTCCCATAGACTGCTTTGAAAAAGATGTGAGTCATCAGACCTGATCTCCCAGGAGTCAGGCCACACCAAGTAGGACCGAGCAGTAGCTGAGGGAAAGAAGTGTTCACGGCTTAGAGTGGCAAATTGTCAGGTTGTTTCTTCTCATTTCCTATTCAACACCACAGAGAACACTAGCCCTGTCTTCTCTAGCTCAGTAAATGTGGGACATGGGGCGAAATAGAATGGGCTCATTCTTTAGGTGGCCTCCATTTGCATGCAGATTTTACTGGGTCTTCAAAGAAGCAGCTCATGGAAAACCATGCAAGAACGTGTATATGTATGTGTGTGTGTGTGTGTGTGTGTGTGTGTGTGTGTGTGTATGTTGTGTGGTTTGCAGGAACGTTACATTTCGAGCTGTTTGTGCTCCCTTGGGATAAATGGGGTGAGATGTTTTATATTTAATCCCACTCAGTGTCCCCCTGGTTAGGTGCTATTGGGCTATTCAAAAGAAATTTAATGCTCAGTCTCTGAATTTGAGGAAGTCGGGAGGTCAGTTGGGGGAGATATATGCCTCTTTGTATAAAATAAAGCACAACAAAGCCGTTTATAACCGTCGTTGGATAGTAAGTATTGGGGGGATCTGAGAAGGGGATTTCTTATGAGTTGCTGTAGTCAGGATAGCTTCTTGGAAGAATGAAGTTTATGTTTTAGAATTAAATTTCAGTTAACTTGGTATTGAACATCTGCTATGCCAGTCTCTGTTCTCAGTAAGGACTAAAATTTGAGTTATGAATAACCACTCTGGCTTAATTCTCTTTGTATACATTAGGTAGAGCCACTTTTTGAGAATTGTGTTACACAAAATAGCATTATGACAACCACATTTCTCTCTCTCTCCTTTAAACCAAACGTTTCTTAATTTTTGTGTGGTGAAATTGTGATTCCCCTATAGACTTCTCTAAGTGAGGATTTTGTTAAGGCATTTCTTCTCCTTTCTTGAGGCGGTGGCTATGGGAAGGAGTTCAAGGGCGCTGCAAGCAGTGTGAGTCAGCTTTCCTCGGTAGCAGTCGTTCTAACAAGCTGATAGTTCAACGTTGCCGTTTGGACTGTTGAAAAATAATCCTCTACCACTTACCGTATTGTTAGAGCATCCAGAATTTATGCCTCAAATAAACTTTTATGTCTGTGGCTCAGAGGGTTGCTGCTGTCCTCTGCCTGGATTCAGTCACACAGAACGGGAGCATCACTACGTGTCATCATTAGAAGTGCAATCAAAACCGCACCTCTGCTGGACCAGCTTGCACTTAGCGAAGTCACAGCTGCTTTATGTCTCTGTGTTTGTTCAAGGATAAAAGGCAAAAGCACCCGGTCTCTTTTCTGTTACCATGTTTTCATCTGCAGGCGAAGAGCACGGGAGGTTTGTTGTTCGCCGTTTCTGCATCACATCAAAGCCTGCCCGTTCCGGCAAAGCTACAACTAATCTGTGGGCAGGATGGGCCTCTGTGACCTGTGAGAACATTTATGATACTGCTGCCTGGGAAGGATCTCTCACTGTCACAAAAACATTTTAGCTCAAAAAAGTGGCACCTGCCGTCATTTGCCTAACTTTTTAACAGAGAACTTCTGCGGGCAATTTCTAAATGAATAATAACATTTTGCCTGCAAATTTATTTCCTCTATGCTCACATTTTCCTTTTAAAAGATCATAGCAACCACTTTCAGGAAAAGACAACACATTTCTTTGTGCTTTCTTGTTTTTGTTGTACTTTTTAGGCATGTCATGGGTAGGATCCAGTTAAATTGCAGGCTCCTGTGGTTGTGCCGTATGTCTTTCGTTCATGGTCCAATTAATCCATACTTATGATAAAAAATTCCGATTGTACCAAAGGTTGTGGGATTTTATTCAACATCCAGGGATTAATATCACTAATTTTTATTCATTTCTTTCACTCCTTTATTCATGGGTGTGTGTTCATTTATTCAGGAAACATTCATTGAGCACCTACTAAGTGCCAGGAATTTATCAGGTGGTGACATGCTAGGTGGAAAAATAAAGCAGGTCAGCCCAGAATGCAGGCTGGAAGAGGGGTGCTATTTTTATAGTGCCAGGGGAGGCTTCACTGATATTTAAGCAGAGGCCTAAGGTAGGAGTCAGAGTTGACCATGCAGAAATTCTGGGGAAAAGGCAAAGGCAGAGGGAGCAGCAAGGTCAAGGGCTCTGAGGTGGAGGTGTCCTGGTTAAGTGCCAGCAGTAGCAAGCAGGTAGGGTGGCTGGCGGGGGCCTCGGGAGTGGCCTGGGGGGTGGCAGGTGAAGTCAGGACAGTCCTTGGGGATGGTGGAGGCGAAAGACTAGAGCCACTGGAGGTTTTTGAGCAGAGGCTGTGGGACCTGACTTGTGTTTCAGTTGATTCACTCCCCCTGCCTTGTGGAGACTCAACAGTCAGAGGGGCAGAAAGAGGGAGGTTTGTTAGGAAGGTGTTGCTGTAGCCAGGAGAGAGATTGTGGTGATTTGGATCAGATCGATGAGTTGGTAAGAAAACAGATTCTAGATATATTTTAAAGGTAGAACCTATACTGTAGGGGCTTCCCTGGTGGCACAGTGGTTGAGAATCTGTCTGCTAATGCAGGGGACACGGGTTCGAGCCCTGGTCTGGGAGGATCCCACATGCCGCGGAGCAACTGGGCCCGTGAGCCACAACTACTGAGCCTGCGCGTCTGGAGCCTGTGCTCCGCAACAAGAGAGGCCGCGATAGTGAGAGGCCCGCACACCGTGATGAAGAGTGGCCCCCGCTCGCCACAACTGGAGAAAGCCCTCGCACAGAAACGAAGACCCAACACAGCAAAAATAAATAAATTAATAAACTCCTACCCTCAACATGTAAAAAAAACCCCCAAAACCCCCCAAAACCCAAAAAAACCCTATACTGAAGGTTTCTTTTTGTCTTGTTTATGGTTTCCTTTGCTGTGCAAAAACTTTTAAGTTTAATTAGGTCCCATTTGTCTGTTTTTGTTTTTATTTCCATTACTCTAGGAGACGGATGCAAATGGATATTGCTGCAGTTTATGTCAAAGGGTGTTCTGCCTATGTTTCCCTCTGGGAGTTTTATAGTATCTGGTCTTACATTTAGGTCTTTAATCAACTTTGGGTTTATTTTTGTGTATGGTGTTAGAGAATGAAATAATGCCATTTGCAGCAACATGGGTGGACCTAGAAATTATCATGCTAAGCAAAGTAAGTCAGACAGAGAAAGACAAATATCATATGACATTGCTTTTGAGTAGAATATAAAAGATGATACAAATGAATTTATATACAAAACAGAAATAGACCCACAGACATAGAAAACAAATTTATGGTTACTAAAGGGGAAGGGGGGAGGGATAAATTAGGAGTTTGGGATTAACACACACACACACTACTATGTATAAAATAGATAACCAACAAGGACCTACTGTATAGCACAGGGAACTCTACTCAATATTTTGTAATAACCTATAAGGGAAAAGAATCTGGAAAAGAATAGATGTATCAATATATATATATGTTAACTAAATCACTTTGCTGTACACCTGAAACTAACACAGTCATAAATCAACTATACCTCAACAACAACAAAAAATAAATTAAAAAATAAAATTGTATCTATTCCAGTGGGGTAAAAAAAAGGGAACCTATAGGGGTTTTATTATTTTGGACATGAGGTACAAGAGATGGGAGTCAAAGATGGCTCTAGGGTTTTTATTTTTGTATTACTATTATTATTATTTTTTTTAATCCTTGGTTTTTTTGTTTTAAACCATCTTTATTGGAGTATAATTGCTTTACAATGGTGTGTTAGTTTCTGCTGCATAACAAAGTGAATCAGTTATACATATACATATGTCCCCATATGTCTTCCCTCTTGCGTCTACCTCCCTCCCACCCTCCCTATCCCACCCCTCTAGGTGGTCACAAAGTACCGAGCTGATCTCCCTGTGCTATGCGGCTGCTTCCCACTAGCTATCTATTTTATGTTTGGTAGTGTATATATGTCCATGCCACTCTCTCACTTTGTCCCAGCTTACCCTTCTCCCTCTCCGTATCCTCAAGTCCATTCTCTAGTAGGTCTGTGTCTTTATTCCCGTCTTGCCCCTAGGTTCTTCATGACCTTTTTTTTTTTTTTTTAGCTTCCATATATATGTGTTAGCATATGGTATTTGTTTCTCTCTTTCTGACTTACTTCACTCTGTATGACAGACTCTAGGTCCATCACCTCACTACAAATAACTCAATTTCATTTCTTTTTATGGCTGAATAATATTCCATTGTATATATGTGCCACATCTTCTTTATCCATTCATCTGTTGATGGACACTTAGGTTGCTTTCATTTCCTGGCTATTTTAAATAGAGCTATAGTGAACATTTTGGTACATGACTCTTTTTGAATTATGGTTTTCTCAGGGTATATGCCCAGTAGTGGGATTGCTGGGTCATATGGTAGTTGTATTTTTAGTTTTTTTAAGGAACCTCCATACTGTTCTCCATAGTGGCTGTATCAATTTACATTCCCACAAAGAGTGCAAGAGGTTCCCTTTCTCCACACCCTCTCCAGTATTTATTGTTTAAAGGTTTTTTGATGATGGCCATTTTGACCGATGTGAGATGATATCTCATTGTAGTTTTGATTTGCATTTCTCTAATGATTAATGATGCTGAGTATTCTTTCATGTGTTTGTTGGCAATCTGTATGTCTTCTTTGGAGAGATGTCTTTTTAGGTCTTCTGCCCATTTTTGGATTGGGTTATTTGTTTCTTTGATATTGAGTAGCATGAGCTGCTTGTAAATTTTGGAGATTAATCCTTTGTCAGTTGCTTCATTTGCAAATATTTTCTCCCATTCTGAGGGTTGTCTTTTCATCTTGTTTATGGTTTCCTTTGCTGTGCAAAAGCTTTTAAGTTTCAGTAGTTCCCATTTGTTTATTTTTGTTTTTATTTCCATTTCTCTAGGAGGTGGGTCAAAAAGGATCTTATGAACACATGCCATAGAGTGTTCTGCCTATGTTTTCCTCTAAGAGTTTGATAGTGTCTGGCCTTACATTTAGGTCTTTAATCCATTTTGAATTTATTTTTGTGTATGGTGTCAGGGAGTGTTCTAATTTCATTCTTTTAAATGTAGCTGTCCAGTTTTCCCAGCACCACTTATTGAAGAGGCTGTCTTTTCTCCACTGTATATTTTTGCCTCCTTTATCAAAAATAAGGTGACCATATGTGTGTGGGTTTATCGCTGGGCTTTCTATCCTGTTCCATTGATCTATATATCTGTTTTTGTGCCAGTAACATACTGTCTTGATTACAGTAGCTTTTCAGTATAGTCTGAAGTCAGGGAGCCTGATTCCTCCAGCTCCGTTTTTCTTTCACAAGATTGCTTTGGCTATTCGGGGTCTGTTGTGTTTCCATACAAATTGTGAAATTTTTTTCTAGATCTGTGAAAAATGCCATTGGCAGTTTGATAGGGATTGCATTGAATCTGTTGATTGCTTTGGGTAGTAGAGTCATTTTCACAATGTTGATTCTTCCAGTCCAAGAACATGGTATATCTCTCCATCTCTTGGTATCACCTTTAATTTCGTTCATCAGTGCAGTGTCTTATAACTTTCTGCATACAGGTCTTTTGTCTCCTTAGGTAGTTTTATTCCTAGATATTTTATTCTTTTTGTTGCAATGGTAAATGGGAGTGTTTTCTTAATTTCACTTTCAGATTTTTCAACATTAGTGTGTAAGAATGCCAGAGATTTCTGTGCATTAATTTTGTATCCTGCAACTTTACCAAATTCATTGATTAGCTCTAGTAGTTTTCTGGTAGCATCTTTAGGATTCCCTATGTATAGTATCATGTCATCTGCAAACACTGACAGCTTTACTTCTTCTTTTCTGATTTGGACTCCTTTTATTTCTTTTTCTTCTCTGATTGCTGTGGCTAAAACTTCCAAATCTATGTTGAATAAGATTGGTGAGAGTGGGCAACCTTGTCTTGTTTCTGATCTTAGTGGAAATGCTTTCAGTTTTTCACCATTGAGGATGATATTGGCTGTGGGTTTTTCATATATGGCCTTTATTATGTTGAGGTAAGTTCACTCTGTGCCTACTTTCTGGAGGGTTTTTTATCATAAATGGGTGTTGAATATTGTCGAAAGCTTTCTCTGCATCTATTGAGATAATCATATAGTTTTTCTCCTTCAACTTGTTAGTATGGTGTATCACATTGACTAATTTGCGTATATTAAGAATCCTTGCATTCCTGGAATAAACCCCAGTTGATCATGGTGTATGATCCTTTTAATGTGCTGTTGGATTCTGTTTGCTAGTATTTTGTTGAGGATTTTTGCATCTATGTTCATCAGTGATAATGGCTTGTACTTTTCTTTCTTTGTGACATCCTTGTCTGGTTTTGGTATCAAGGTGATGGTGGCCTCGTAGAATGAGTTTGGGAGTGTTCCTCCCTCTGCTATATTTTGGAAGAGTTTGAGAAGGATAGGTGTTAGCTCTTTTCTAAATGTTTGATAGAATTCGCCTGTGAAGCTATTTGGTCCTGGGCTTTTGTTGGAAGATTTTTAATCACAGTTTCAATTTCAGTGCTTGTGATTGGTCTGGTCTTATTTTCTATTTCTTCCTGATTCAGTCTTGGCAGCTTGTGCATTTCTAAGAATTTGTCCATTTCTTCCAGGTTGTCCATTTTATTGGCATAGAGTTGCTTGTAGTAATCTCTCATGATCCTTTGTATTTCTGCACTGTCAGTTGTTACTTTTCTTTCTTCATTTCTAATTCTAATGATTTGAGTCTTCTCCCTTTTTTTCTTGATGAGTCTGGCTAATGGTTTATCAATTTTGTTTACCTTGCCAAAGAACCAGCTTTTAGTTTTATTGATCTTTGCTATTGTTTCCTTCATTTCTTTTTCATGTACTTCTGATCTGATCTTTATGATTTCTTTCCTTCTGCTAACTTTGGGTTTTTTTTTTGTTCTCTCTCTAATTGCTTTTGGTGTAAATTTAGGTTGTTTATTTGAGATGCTTCTTGTTTCTTCCAGTAGGATTGTATTGCTATAAACTTCCCTCTTAGAACTGCTTTTGCTGGTTTTGGGTC
Organism: Mesoplodon mirus; assembly: GCF_964341445.2. Classification (NCBI taxonomy): domain Eukaryota; kingdom Metazoa; phylum Chordata; class Mammalia; order Artiodactyla; family Ziphiidae; genus Mesoplodon; species Mesoplodon mirus. The sequence goes on from NC_138987.1 coordinate 81,110,165, forward strand.
GTCGTGTTTTCACTGTCATTTGTTTCTAAGTATTTTTTGATTTCCTCTTGATATCTTCAGTGATCTCTTGGTTATTAAGTAGTGTACTGTTTAGCCTCCAAGTGTTTGTATTTTTTACAGTTTTTTTCATGTAATTGATATCTAGTCTCATAGCGTTGTGGTAGGAAAAGGTACTTGATATGATTTCAATTTTCTTAAATTTACCAAGGTTTGATTTGTGAACCAAGATATGATCTATCCTGGAGAATGTTCCATGAACACTTGAGAAGAATGTGTATTCTGTTGTTTTTGGATGGAATGTCCTATAAATATCAATTAAGTCCATCTTGTTTAATGTATCATTTAGAGCTTGTGTTTCCTTATTTATTTTCATTTTGTATGATCTGTCCATTGGTGAAATTGGGGCGTTAAAAGTCCCCTGCTATGACTGTCGACTTCCCCCTTTTTTTAATTTTTTTTAATTTTTTTTTTATTTTTTTTTAATTTTTTGCGGTATGCGGGCCTCTCACTGTTGTGGCCTCTCCCGTTGCGGAGCACAGGCTCTGGACACGCAGGCTCAGCGGCCATGGCTCACAGGCCCAGCCACTCCGCGGCATGTGGGACCTTCCCAGACCGGGGCATGAACCCGTGTCCCCTGCATTGGCAGGCGGACTCTCAACCACTGCGCCACCAGGGAAGCCCTCGACTTCCCCTTTTATGGCTGTTAGTATTCGCCTTATGTTTTGAGGTGCTCCTATGTTGGGTGCATAAATATTTACAATTGTTTTCTCTTCTTCTTGGATTGATCCCTTGATCATTATGTAGTGTCCTTCTTTGTCTCTTGTAATAGTCTTTGTTTTAAAGTCTATTTTGTCTGATATGAGAATTGCTACTCCAGCTTTCTTTTGATTTCCATTTGCATGGAATATCATTTTCCATCCCATCACTTGCAGTCTGTATGTGTCCCTGGGTTTGAAGTGGGTCTCTTGTAGACAGCATATATATGGGTCTTGTTTCTGTATCCATTCAGTCATTCTATGTCTTTTGGTGGGAGCATTTAATCCATTTACATTTAAGGTAATTATCTATATGTATGTTCCTATTCCCATTTTCTTAATTGTTCTGGATTTGTTATTGGAGGTCTTTTCCATCTCTTGTGTTTCCTGCCTGGAGAAGTTCCTTTAGCATTTGTTGTAATGCAGGTTTGGTTGTGCTGAATTCTCTTAGCTTTTTCTTGTCTGTAAAGGTTTTAATTTCTCCGTCAAATCTGAATGAGATCCTTGCTGGGTAGAGTAATCTTGGTTGTAGGTTTTTCTCCTCCATCACTTTAAATATGTCCTGCCACTCCCTTCTGGCTTGCAGAGTTCCTGCTGAAAGTTCAGCTGTTAACCTTATGGGGATTCCCTTGTGTGTCATTTGTTGTTTTTCCCTTGTTGCTTTTAATTTTTTTTTTTTTTTTTTTTTTTTTTTTTGCGGTACGCGGGCCTCTCACTGTTGTGGCCTCTCCCGTTGCGGGGCACAGGCTCTGGAAGCGCAGGCTCAGCGGCCGTGGCTCATGGGCCCAGCCCCTCTGTGGCATGTGGGATCTTCCCGGACCGGGGCACGAACCTGTGTCCCCTGCTTCGGCAGGCGGACTCTCAACCACTGCGCCACCTCGGAAGCCCAATATTTTTTCTTTGTATTTAATTTTTGATAGTTTGATTAATATGCGTCTTGGCATGTTCCTCCTTGGATTTATCCAGTGTGGGACTCTCTGTGCTTCCTGGACTTGATTAACTATTTCCTTTCCCATATTAGGGAAGTTTTCCACTGTAATCTCTTCAAATATTTTCTCAGTCCCTTTCTTTTTCTCTTCTCCTTCCGGGACTCCTATTGTTCGAATGTTGGTGCATTTAATGTTGTCCCAGAGGTCTCTGAGACTGTCCTCAATTCTTTTCATTCTTTTGTCTTTATTCTGCTCTGCAGTAGTTATTTCCACTATTTTATCTTCCAGGTCACTTATCCATTCTTCTGCCTTAGTTATTCTGGTATTGATCCCTTGCAGAGAAGTTTTTATTTAATTTACTGTGTTGTTCATCACTTTTTGTTTGCTCTTTAGTTCTTCTAGTTCCTTGTTAAATGTCTCCTGTATTTTCTCCATTCTATTTCCAAGATTTTGGATCATCTTTACTATCATTATTCTGAATTCTTTTTCAGGTAGACTGCGTATTTCCTCTTCATTTGCTGGGTCTGTTGGTTTTTGCCTTGCTCCTTCATCTGCTGAGTGTTTCTCTGTCTTCTCATTTTGCTTAACATACTGTGTGGTCTCCTTTTCGCAGGCTGCAGGTTCGCAGTTCCCGTTGTTTTTGGTGTCTGTCCCCAGTTGCTAAGGTTGGTTCAGTGGGTTGTGTAGGCTTCCTGGTGGAGGGGACTAGTGCCTGTGTTCTGGTGGATGAGGCTGGATCTTGTCTTTCTGGTGGGCAGGTCCACGTCTGGTGGTGTGTTTTGGGGTGTCTGTGGTCTTATTATGATTTTAGGCAGCGTCTCTGCTAATGGATGTTGCTGTGTTCCTGTCTTGTTAGTTGTTTGGCATAGGGTGTCCTGCACTGTAGCTTACTGGTTGTTGAGTGGAGCTGGGTCTTGGCTTTGAGATGGAGATCTCTCAGAGATTTTCACCGTTTGATATTACGTGGAGCTGGGAGGTCTCTTGTGGAGCAGTGTCCGGAACTTGGCTCTCCCACCTCAGAGGCATAGGCCTGACATCTGGCTGGAGCACCAAGAGCCCGTCATCCACACAGCTCAGAATAAAGGGGAGACAAAAAAGAAAGAAAGAAAGAGGAAAATAACATAAAATAAAATAAAGTAAAATAAAATAAAGTTATTAAAATTGAAAATAAAAAATAATTATTAAAAAGTTTCTTTAAGTAATAAAAAAATAAAGAAATGAAAGAAAGAAAGAAGAGAGCAACCAAACCCAAAAACAAATCCACCAATGATAACAAGTGATAAAAACTATGCTAATAAAAAAAACAAAAAATGGACAGACCGAACCCTAGGACAAATGGTAAAAGCAAAGCTACACAGACAAAATCACACACATAAGCATACACATACACACTCCAAAAAGAGAAAACGGGAAAAAAAATATATTGCTCCCAAAGTCCACCTCCTCAATTTGGGATGATTCATTGTCTATTCAGGTATTCCACAGATGCAGGTATATCAAGTTGACTGTGGAGATTTAATCCGCCGCTCCTGAGGCTGCTGGGAGGGATTTCCTTTTCTCTTCTTTGTTCTTACAGCTCCCAGCGTTCAGCTTTGGATGTGGCCCCGCCTCTGCATGTAGGTCACCTGAGGGCATCTGTTCTTCCCTGACAGGACGGGGTTAAAGGAGCAGCTGATTAGAGGGCTCTGGCTCACTCAGGCCGGGGGGAGGGAGGGGTACGGAATGAGGGATGAGCCTTTGGTGGCAGAGGCCGGCGTGACGTTGCACCAGCCTGAGACGCGGCGTGTGTTCTCCCGGGGAAGTTGTCCCTGGATCCTGGGACCCTGGCAGTGGCGGGCTGCAGAGGCTCCCGGGAGGGGAGGTGTCGATAGTGACCTGTGCTTGCACACAGGCTTTTTGGTGGCTGCAGCAGTAGCCTTAGCATCCCACGCTCGTCTCTGGGGTCTGCGCTGTTAGCTGTGGCTCACGCCCGTCTCCGGAGCTCCTTTAAGCAGCGCTCTTAATCCCCTCTCATCGCACACCAGGAAACTATGGTCTCTTGTTCTTCAGCAGCTCCAGACTTTTTCCCGGACTCCCTCCCGGCTAGCCGTGGCGCACTAGCCCCCTTCAGGCTGTGTTCACTCAGCCAACCCCAGTCCTCTCCCTGGGATCCGACCTCCGAAGCCCGAGCCTCAGCTCCCAGCCCCGCCCGCTCGGGTGGGTGAGCAGACAAGCCTCTCGGGCTAGTGAGTGCCAGTAGGCACCCATCCTCTGTGCGGGAATCTCTCTGCTTTGCCCTCCGCACCCTTGTTGCTGCGCTCTCTTCCGCGGCTCCAAAGCTTACCCGCTCGGCCACCCGCGGTCTCCGCCCATGAAGGGGCTTCTAGTGTGTGGAAACCTTTCCTCCTTCACGGCTCCCTCCCACTGGTGCAGGTCCCTCCCTATTCTTTTCTCTGTTTTTACTTTTTTCTTTTGCCCTACCCAGGTACGTGGGGCGTTTCTTGCGTTTTGGGAGGTCTGAGGTCTTCTGCCAGCGTTCAGTAGGTGTTCTGTAGGAGTTGTTCAACATGTAGATGTATTTCTGAGGTATTTGTGGGTAGGAGGGTGATCTCCACGTCTTACTCCTCCGCCATCTTGAAGCTCTGCTGGCCCTTTGGCTCTAGGGTTTTTTTTTTTTCGCGGTGCGCGGGCCTGTTGTGGCCTCTCCCGCTGCGGAGCACAAGCTCTGGACGGGCAGGCTCAGCGGCCATGGCTCACGGGCCCAGCCACACCACGGCATGTGGGATCTTCCCGGACCGGGGCACGAACCCGTGTCCCCCTGCATCGGCAGGCAGACTCTCAACCACTGCGCCACCAGGGAAGCCCGGCTCTAGGGTTTTTAATCAAGACAACTGAAAAGGTGAAATTGCTTCCCTTATCACATACTATGTGCTGGATACTATTCTGTGGGATTTACAAGCCACAGTGTTATGGATTGCAAAAAGATTGTGTTTCTTCAAAAAGTTATCTGCTGAAATACTACCTTACATTCAATAAAACACATAAATATTCAGTGTAAGCCTAAGTGTATCAAGTGTAAGTTTGATTAATTTCTACATATATATGTTTATTCATGTAACTACCATCTAGATCAAGGAGTGTTATATAAACTATTTCAGCCTGCATAGGTTTCCTCGTGCCCTTTCCTACTCCTTATCAGTTCCTCTGTTTAACGTAACCACTATTTTTACCCTCATCACCATAGAGTAGTTTTGTCTGTTTTTGAGCTTTATGTAAATGGAACCATGTCGTACACAGTATTTTTTAATTAAGTTTAATTAAGTTTCAAATTGAGATATAATGTATATACCATAAAAATTCACATTTTAAAGTGCACAATTCAGTGTTATTTAGTATATTTACAAATTTGCACAACTATCACCACTCTCTAATTCCAGAACTTTTCAACATCCCCCAAAGATGTAGCCGTAGCCATTAGTAGTCACTCCCCCATCTCCCCCACTTCTACCCCTGGCAACCACGAATCTACTTCCTGTCCCTATGGACTTGTGTATTCTGGACATTTCATATAAATGGGAACATATAACATGTGGCCTTTTGTGACTGGCTTCTTTCACTTAGTGTAATATTTTCAAGGTTTATTCATGTTGTATCATGAATCAGCAAATCATTCCTTTTTACTCCTGAATAATATCCCACTGCGGGAATACACCATATTTTGTTTATCTGTCTTCAGTTGATGGAAATTTGGGTTGCTTCCAATTTTAGGCTGTTATGAATAATGTTGCTATAAACATTCATGTACAGTTTTTGTGTGGGACACACGTTTTCAATTCTCTTGAGTATAGACCTAAGAGTGAAAAGCACATCCTCGTGTGGCTGGTTTCTTCTGATCAACATTATGTCTGTGTAATTAATTCATTTGTGTTGTTGCATGTTGCAGCAATTCATTCTTTTTCATTACTTTTTAGGATTCTATTCTATGAACATGCCACAATTTATCTATCTCCGATTGATGGACATTTGGGTTGTTTCCAGTTTGAGGCTAGGTGAATAATACTGCTGTGAACATTCTTTATATGTCTTTTGGTGGAAAAAGCACTCACTTCTCCTGGGTAAATACACAGAAGTGATGTTGCTAGGCCATCCTTCTTTATCTGTCTTTCCGCATCGTTCCAACATGCTTATTCACGTTGGTGCTGGGCATGCCCTTGGCTTCTTGCCGACCTGCTGCAGGAGTCCTTCCCTGCCTGGGCACACATTTAGGACTGACTTTTCTTCTGTCTAGTCTCTCTGAAAAGCATCTTGTAGCAATCCTCTCCTTCCTTATATACTTTTTCTCCTGTTGATTAACAAAACAGAGCCTAGCTCACACCTGCCTACGGCTCACTGTGTTTGTACAGTTACCAGCTTGAGAGCCTAAGATGATTTATAATGGTGCATTACCTACCTTACAGTAGTGGTCACTACGGGTTTTGAGGGGCCTAGATCCCTCTTAGAATCTGATAAAAGCTATAGGCCCTCCCATAGAAAATGTACACACACACACACACAATTTATCTTACACCTTTGTGGGATTTGTGGACCTCCATGAATCCCATCCAGCTGTTGTGTTCTTGTTTCCTAGGTTAAGGATCATCTCAATTTTGGGGAATTCCCTGGCAGTCCAGTGGTGAAGACTTCACCCTTCCACTGCCGGGGGCACGGGTTCAATCCCTGGCTGGGGAACTAAGATCCGGTATGCCTCACAACATGGCCAAAAAAATGAAATGAAATGAAATAAAATAAAGTATTAAAAAAAGAATCTTCTCAATTTTGTAATGCCTTAAAAATATCAGTCCTCTTCAGCCTTCCCCTTACTCTTTAAGATCTTCTATTCCAAGCTGTCATTGTCAACTGATGTGCACATAGGAAGGACCATATAGTCACAGATATAACAGTGGCTAATACAGAGACCCTGATCTCGTTGGCAAAAGGGGTAAGAATTACTAGCACTTAAAAAGTCACTGTTATTGTTGTGAAGTCCTCATTCTTTCAGTTCTGCTAGCATTTGAGAACTTTTCTAATTGTATCCTTCACCACTCCTGTTCAGCTCCTTAACTGGAGATTAAAAAGGATACATTGCAGTTGAACTGGACCCTCCCAGGCTGAGAAGGCGTTGCCCTGGCCGCAGGTGCAGCTGGCCTCCGAGTGGGTTGTGCACGCCTCCAGCTTCCTCCCTCACCAGGAGCCTTCCCCTCCTCAGCCTGGCAGAGTTTCCTGTCTCACATTTTCTTCATGGATGAGTAATTGGGTGCCACTCAATCACAGAGTTCCATGGAAAAGAACGTGTTTGGACTAAATGAAGTGGCCAATTACGTAGTCCATAATAAGTTAGATCTTTTTCTTGGAAAATGAAAAATTTTTGTTTAAAAAAAATATTGGCTTAAAATTTTTATAAAAGTAATAAAAAGCACAAAATGAAAATCATTTTCCCTCCTCTGCAGTGCCCATTTCCATTCCTCAAGGTTAATAGTTTATCTTACTGGAGTTTTTATCAAGCAAGGTGTAGATTTGTTTGTTTTTACAACCCTGAGATCACAGTATGCAGTGTGGTGCAGCTTGCTTCTTCCACTTTGCAGGGTAGCACAGACATGCTTCTTTGTATATGCTGTATATGTGCTGTTTTACTTTCCTCTTTCCTTGTCTTTCTTTTTTAATGCTTGGTTTCCTTTACTTCCTTGTATTTAGAGTAAAGAGTTGGTACCCTGATCTCCAAAGAGTACTAATAAGTATTTTTCTTGTAACTATGAACTCATGGACCTTAACGTATTTGATGTACTTTAATCCAATTTAGTCATTAATCTTTATGCACAGGTAGCCTCATTCTTGTTCAAGGATGAGGCTTGTTGTGAAGTCCTCATTCTTTCAGTTCTGCTAGTATTCGAGAACTTCACAACTAGCCTCATCCCTCTTCAAGTCCTTTGGATGTGACTCAGTCTGTGTCACTCACTTTCAGGTGGGACAAGGTATTCCAGGCTGTTCTTTCCTCCAAATTAAAATTAAAGTTTGGAATAGGCCTCAATTTTATTGTGAGGCGTGTTTAGGAAAATGTGTCTCACTAGGTTTAACCAGATCTCCCAGGTGCAACCCTGGGTGTGCCTTATCACTCAATCGCCAAGTATGTGTGAGAGCCGCCAGGTGCAGGGCAGGCAGCTAGAGCCTGTTATGTAGCTGACAAGTCACCCCGTCTAACTCTTCCTCCCAGACCAAGCAAACCACAACCCAAACAACAAAAACAAGTCCTTATTATGTCCTCGAAGTTTATCTTTAAAAATTTTTTTAAAAATTAATTAATTAATTAATTTGTTTTTCTGGCTGCATTGGGTCTTCATTGCTGCATGCGGCTTTCTCTAGTTGTGGCGAGCAGGGGCTACTCTTGGTTGTGGTGCACGGGCTCCTCACTGTGGTGGCTTCTCTTGTTGTGGAACATGGGCTCTAGGTGCACGGGTTTCAGTAGTTGCGGCACATGGGTTCAGTAGTTGTGGCACACGGGCCCTAGGGCAGACAGGCTTCAGTCGTTGTGGTGCACGGGCTTAGTAGTTGTGGCTCACAGGTTTAGTTGCTCCGTGGCATGTGGGATCTTCCCGGACCAGGGATGGAACCCGTGTCCCCTGCACTGGCAGGTGGATACTTAACCACTGCACCCCCAGGGAAGTCCAAGGTTTATCTTTTATCTTAAGAATATTTATGGGACACCACTGATCCTTAGAAAAGTAAGCAGTTGAGGGCTGTCTACAAATCTATTGATGTTTTGTTGCACAATAACTTACATACAATCACATTCACCCATTTTAAGTGCTCAGTTCAATGAGTTTTGGTAACAGTTGTGCAGCCAACACTCTAATCATACTTCTGTCACCGTCCCGCCCTCCCCCCCCACAAAAATTCTTCTTGCCCCTTTGCAGTCAATCCTTTTCCCCAGCCCGGTGCCAGGTGAATCACTGACTTTCTTGTGGATGCTCTAGGTTTGACTTTTCTAGAATTTTATATAAGTGGCATCACGTGGTGTGTAGTTTTTTGTGTCTGGCTTCTTTCACTTAGTATATGTTTTTGAGATTTATTCATGCCCTTGTGTGTATCAGTAGTTCAGTCCTCTTTTTTGGCTCAGTAGTATTCCGTTGTATAGATATACTACCACATTTGGAGTTGGGTTGTTTCCCTTTTTTTGTGGCTATTATGAATAATGTTGATATGAACATTTGTGTACGAGGCTTTGTGTGGATGTGTGTTTTAATTCTCTTGAGTAAATCCCTAGGAATGGGGATTGCTGAATCATATATTCAGTATATGTTTAACTTTTCAAGAAATTACCAAAACGGTTTCTCAAGTTGCTGAACTATTTGCTTCGTACCATGAATGAGGTATGTATACATGTATGTATGTACCATGTACGAGGCTTCCAGTTGCTCCACATCCTCACCACCGTGATATTGTCATTTTTTTTTTTTTTTTTTTTTTTGCCATACGTGGGCCTCTCACTGTTGTGGCCTCTCCCGTTGCGGAGCACAGGCTCTGGATGCGCAGGCTCAGCGGCCATGGCTCACGGGCCTAGCCGCTCCACGGCATGTGGGATCCTCCCGGACCAGGCCTCGAACCTGTGTCCCCCACATTGGCAGGTGGACTCCTAACCACTGCGCCACCAGGGAAGCCCCTGTCATTCTTTTTTATTTTAACCTTTCTAGGGGGTGTGTAGTGGTATGTAACTGTGGTTTTAATTTATATTTCCTTAATGACCAGTGATGTTGAGCATCTTTTCCTGTGCTTACGGACCTTCCATGTATCTTTTTTTGGTGAAGTGTCTGTTCATATCTGTGGGGTTGTATGTGTTCTTTTATTGTATTGTAAAAGTACTTTCTATATTCTGATCCAAGTCCTTGTTAGATATATGTTTTGCTTTTGCAGGTTAATTTTAAGTTGAGTTTTGATAAGAAAATGTCCAATTCATCTGTATTTTATTTGAAATGCAAAAGATATAATCTTATCCAAGGAAAATAATAATACCTCTTAAGCACAACTTTGTAATCATGTAAGGAAGAGAAAGAAAGAAAAAAGAAAAGTAAAGAGAAAGTTCAGAGAAGAGATAAAGGAAATATTGGGGAAAGAGTAAAATGAAAGGAAGAAAATGATTAGGAAAAAAGAAAGAACTAGACAAAACTGAAAAGAGAGATGGAATGAGAGAGAACCTAGGAAGAGAAGGAAGAGGACAACAAAAAAATGTACAGTTGTGGAGGGAAAAGGAGAAATGAAAGGAGACGACAAAAAAATACAGGGAGAAGAAAATGCCTCCTGATGCTTTGGTTTCCCTGCCCTGTTTTCTGCAGCCGCTGCTCTGTCACCCCGTCTTTCAGTTTCCTTCTTCTGAAAAGCAGGCTCATGTCCAGCCTACTTTCTGCCACTTCCCAGTGCTTCAATATCTACTGCCCTTACTTCCAAATATGCAACATAGCGGGGTTATGTGTGTCCTTTCCACCTTCAGAGTCCACAGACCCTGAAGTTAGTGGTGTGTGTTTGAATCCCAGCTCTGCCACTTGTTTAACTCTGTGACCCTGGACAGAACCTAACCTTCAACCTCCAGTTTCACCATCTGTAAAATGGGAATGATAGTAGGACCTGCCTCTTATTTTTCTGTGAAGATTAAAGAATCCACGTGGAGCTCTTATCATAGTGCTTGGTACATAGTGCTTGATCATTCAGTGTTAGCTGCTATTAGTGTGTGTGTGTGTGTGTGTGTGTGTGTGTTTTGTGAGGAGAGGGTATTTCTTGGTTATCATTCTTTAAACTTTAGTTTTCTGTTCATCTTCTTTTCATCTGGGAGTATCTTATGAAATGAAAAAACTTAAGTGACAAAATATCACAACAAGCATCATGCTTCTGAAACTCCGAGATATAATAAACACAACTGTATTTGCTCATCTGGAATGTAAAGTTGGAAGTAATAATAATGGATATTTACGTAGTGCTTTAAACATTGAGTATTTTAACCTAGGACTGACAGATATTTAATAGTAGAAGACATAAGATCCAAGGCTGCAATTTTCTGGTCTCTGTAATAGTGAGATGCCAGACCAATCCACAATGTGATAAACACAGCTGGGGCAGGTGAGCCGTCTGGGCTTTTTATCAGTAAATACTAGACATGAACTCTACCCTTTCATGCCAATCATCTCTGCCACAATTCCCATCATAAAACAGAAGGTAGTAAGTAGTATTTGGAAGGGGCCATCTTCCCAATGCAAGATCCCTTCTACAGCATTTCTCATCTGCCTCTGCCTGAACACTATTGTAAAAGTTCACCTGTCTGTGATTAATTTGTATTTTTTGGACATTTCCAATTGCTGGCAAGATTTTCCTTACATTGAACTAATTGATAGTGAATTAGTATAGAAAAAAATGTCTTCCCCTTTTTACATGTAGACCTTCAGCTTTATAAAGTAAGATTACGCCTACTGTTTCTTTCCTCTGTTGGGCAGTGTTTTCCAGTTCCAACCATTGTTCTTCAAACAAGATGATTTCTATATTATGCCTGCTTTCCCATTTGCCTAACTTTGGATACAGTCTATTTTGTCAGGATGCCACTTAAAATGTGGCAGCTCTAATTGAGCCCAACATTCTAGACATCTATAATTTTTTTTTTTTTTGGCCACACGGCATGTGGGATCTTAGTTCCCCAACCAGGGATCAAACCTGCTCCCCCTGCACTGGAAGCACGGAGTCTTAACAACTGGACTGCCAGGGAAGTCCCAAGGTGTCTATAATTGAGCCTAATGTTCTGGATGTGTCCCTGCTTCTCTGGTTGGGGCTCCATTCTTCCATGAGTAAGTCTACAATGGCTCCATCAGTTTTCCAGCTGCCACATCATGGTATTCATTTATTATATTTGGGGTGAGCATATACTTTATCATCTAAACCAGGACACTTTTTTTTTTTTGCGGTATGCGGGCCTCTCACTGCTGTGGTCTCTCCCGTTGCGGAGCACAGGCTCTGGACGTGCAGGCTCAGAGGCCATGGCTCATGGGCCCAGCCGCTCCACGGCATGTGGGATCTTCCCAGACCGGGGCACGAACCCGTGTCCCCTGCATCGGCAGGCGGACTCTCAACCACTGCGCCACCAGGGAAGCCCCAGGACACTTTTGAGAGTGAAAAAGGACACAATTAATAATTAGGCTCAGGTAACAGGCATAAACCAGAATTGTCCTGGGCGCACAGGGCTGTATGGTCACTATAATTATATGAAGTTGAATTCAAGTCTGTCACATACTGAAGCAGTTGAATTTTTCTGAATTTAAATGCAGAACTGTATGTTTGTTGTTTTTTTTTTTTTTTTTTTTTGCTGTACGCGGGCCTCTCACTGCTGTGGCCTCTCCCGTTGCGGAGCACAGGCTCCGGACACACAGGCTCCGCGGCCATGGCTCGCGGGCCCAGCCGCTCCGCGGCATGTGGGATCTTCCGGGATCGGGGCACGAACCCGTGTCCCCTGCATCGGCAGGCGGACTCTCAACCACTGCGCCACCAGGGAAGCCCTGTATGTTTGTTTGAAGTTTAATTGTGTTGATGTTTGTCCTGTAGAGATTATTTAAAATCTAGATTTTTGTCTGTCAAATTAGTTATTCTTCCCCAGTCTGCGCCATCGGAAAATTTGATGCACACCTTTCATCTCATCCTTCCCAGGCGTTGGTAATGTAAAAGGTGCTTTCCCCAGATCTGCAGCACCAACCCATCTCCAGTTTTAAACTGAGAACCAGGATCTTAGTGTGTTCCCTTCTCAGGTGTTTGCATTTTAACAGGATACAAAAAAGACTAAAACCTTTCGGAGCAGAAAGAACAGAAATCTAATGATTGTTTCTCAGGCAACTTGGCAGGTGTTTCCTCTGCAGATTCTGAACATCTTCCATATACCAGATAATAGGTTGTGAATGTAGAGCTACATGCAAACATATTAACTAATGAAAGATACCATTTGATGGATAGGTACTGGAGTAAAGGTAGAGGTCAACTAGAGTGGGGGTGAAAAGGAGGAAGATATATTTAAAAGGGCATCTTCCTGTTTCCTTGTAATTGGCTATATAAAAATTTGATGGGGCAGTAAATAAAAGGATAGTTTTTATTTCAAAGTAAAAGCTGGACTTCAAAAGTAATTATAGAGCAAAAAAAAGGTCCCTTGGTTGTCTCAGTTTTCTCTCCTCTTGACCACAGGATTCCTTCCTCCCTCCCTCCTTCCATTCCTTTCTTCCCTCCTTCCCGTCCTTGCTCCCTCTCCTCCCTCCCCCTCCCCCCTCCTCTCCTCTCCTCTTCTCTTTATATTTATTTGTTTTTTAAAAATATTTCGGTTCCCTTAACCCTAACCTATATACATGTATAGCCCTCTAGAATAGTGACTTTCAAACACTTTAAAAAATATATATATTTATTTATTTATTTACTTTTGGCTGCGTTGGGTCTTCGTTGCTGTGTGCGGGCTTTCTCTAGTTGCGGCGAGCGGGGGCTACTCTTCATTGTGGTGCGGGGGGCTTCTTATCGCGGGGGCTTCTCTTGTTGCAGAGCACGGGCCCTAGGCACGCGGGCTTCAGTAGTTGTGGCACACGGGCTCAGTAGTTGTGGAACTCTGGCTCAGTAGTTGTGGCTCGTGGGCTCTAGAGAGCAGGCTCAGTAGTTGTGGCGCACAGGCTTCGTTGCTCCATGGCATGTGGGATCTTTCTGGACCAGGGCTCGAACCCCTGTCCTCTGCATTAGCAGGCAGATTCCTAACCACTGTGCCACCAGGGACGTCCTCAAACACTTTTTATTGCAACTCTCAGTATGGAATACTGTACCTTTCACATTGTAATCCAGCATGTACACACACATACACACACACCCCAGAAACAAGTTTCTTTTTTTTTTTCAGAGTTAAAAATTTTTTTAAATTTTATATTGGAGCATAGTTGATTAACAATGTTGTGTTAGTTTCAGTGTACAGTGAAGTGATTCAGTTATACATATACATGTATCTATTCTTTTTCAAATTCTTTTCCCATTTAGGTTATTACAGAATATTGAGCAGAGTTCCCTGTGCTCTACAGTAGGCCCTCAGAAACAAGTTTCTTGAAAAGATTACTTGCTATTGCAGTGTCCTCTATTTCTCTTCCCTTCCCTTCCTGTTCCATTCAATTCTATTCCACTCCATTCCATTCCAATCCAAACCATTCCATTCCATTCAAAAATGGCTGATTGAACCAAATAAATTGACTTGAAACCTGGTTTTCACAATTACAGTTTTTAAAACACTTCTCTAAAGTTATTGTCCACTGACTGCTAAATTATTTATAGAGATAGATGCTTTATGGTTATAATAATCAACAAAAAGCTAGTCTCACTTGGGCATAAATCTACAGTAATAATGATGATTAGGACTTTATGATCTTCTTTTGTTCTTATGGGTAAATATCTGCTCACAGAGGACCTAGCACAAACTGATTTTGTTTTGGTTCTTCCAGATGAGAATAGCAATTAATTTAGAAGCTAGACAATGAACAGTGAGCAATTCTTCAGTCTAAATATTACATAAATCTCCATTACATAACTGTAACATAGCATAAAATATCCTGTGTTGGACTTAAAAAAATTTAGGCCAGGAGTTATTATTGCAATGCTAAAACTGGTTAAAAAAGCCTATCTCTATAAAGTTAATTTACCTGTCTTAAGAATTTAGTTGTTCAGCTATTCGAAAATCAGGACTTTCCAAGTGGAGGCCTTGAGGCCATAAAATTCCCTGCCCACTGTTTCTAGCTTGCTGCTCTGTTACTTCTATTAAGTCATAGTTACAGATACATGGATAGTCTCTTTTTCATACATTTTGGGACCCTTATAGGAGAAATTCAGGTCTCTAGAAGTATGAAACCAGGGAAAGCTAGACTATCATGTTGTGTGTTTTAATTTCAGTGAATGTACCTAAATGCACTTTTTAAGCATGTATCAGAATTTTATTCTTTTTATGACTGAATAATATTCCATTGTAAATGTATACCACGTTTTGTTCATCCATTCATGTCTTGGTGGACATTTGTATTGCTTCTACTTTTTGTCTATTGTGAATAATGCTGCTATGAACATTAGAGACTCAACTTTCAATTCTGTTGTATACTCAGCAGTGGAATTGCTGGATCATATGGTAATCTTATGATCAAACCTTATTTTTTGAGCAGTTGTCATACTGTTTTTCATAGCAGCTGCATCATTTTATATCCCCACCAGCAATGCACAAGGGTTCCAGTTTCTCCATATTCACTCCAACTCTTGTTATTTTCTGCTCCTTTAAAAAAAATTAACTGTCCTAATGGATGTGAAGTACATGTATTTTTTTATGTTTTAATTTCATAAATATGGAGTGTCTTCTATGAAATTACGAAGATGGGCTTTGGACAGAGATTGATCTGGATTAAGTCTTAAAACTAGTTTTGAGACTTTAGGATAGATCTTTAAAACGTTTAGAGTTTTCCTTTCTTCATTTATCAAGCTAATGGTTACCTCAGAGGGATTTTAGAAGAATTAAGTGAGGGAATGTGACCACCCCTGATACGTAGGAGACACTATAGCAGTGTATTATATACTTATAAATGAAAATACAAGTAAACATATATAAAATATATTATATATGTAAGTATTGTGTATGCGTGTGTCTATATGTATAGACACACACATTTATGTATGTATAAATTTACTTGTATTTCTTTTCTTTCAGACTTCATATTTGTGTAATGGGATTTGGAGACTTGTATTTTGATTTTGGAATCAGTCTGCTTATTACACTTTTTTTTGATTATCACTGTTAATATGATAATTTGAGGATGGGAAAATTAGTTGAAAAATTATACATTATGATGTTCTGATAGCGAATTCTACTTATGTCTAATGTAATGGTGCTTAATGCTAAAATTTAAAACTTCACAAGAATGAAAATTAGCATTGGTGCATTTGGATTTTGTTTTTCTGCCTCACTCCAAAGGAAGCAAAATATAAAGTTTCATTTGTTTCTGTTTATTTAGCCATTAATCTAGGAATCAGATAATTAATGTTTTTAAGACTAAGATTTTATAACATTCCTATTGATGTCTTACCATGAATTGTATATGCACATGTGGCATATTTCCCATGAGAAAACATAAATGTTTCTTTTGAAGTATTACAGCTCTTTTATATCTATCTATCTGTCTATCTAGATATCAGATATTTATGTATCTATGGATGTAGTTAGATAAAGATATATATCAGAGGATCTCAGTTCAAATTCCAGCTCATTTCCTTACCAACTGTGTGGACTTAAGAACAGTCTCAGTTTCCTTCTCTGGAATATGGAGAAAATAATCCTGGCTAAATCTCAAGGGTGTTGTGAGGATCAAGTGATCTTAATTATCAATATGTAGTACTCTTTATAGTTCACAAAGTACTCCATGGCAGTAATCTGTAATGAGCAAACCAAGTATGGTACTTAAAAATTTTTTTTTTATTTGTACTTAAAAATTTTTTTTGGAGTATAGTTGATTTACAATCTGTGTTAGCTTCAGGTGTACAGCAAGGTGAAGGAGTTATACATATACATATATCCACTCTTCTTAAGATTCTTTTCCCATATAAGCCAGTAAAGAGCATTGAGTAGAGTTCCCTGTGCTATACAGTAGGTCCTTACAAAGTATGGTATTAACATCCCTGCCACCAAGCGGCCAGACAGTCACTTGTCAGGGCTTTCAAGCATCCTATGTGTGGTTGAACTTGTTCATATTTATAAATTATTTTAATCTAGAGAGTCTGTCATGAATGACTAAGGTAACTCACTCTGAGGTTTTGCTTCTTTATCTCAGAGAAGGGAAAGGTTGGATTTTATCTCGGGCCCCTTCGAGTTTTAACATCTTCGTAGTCTACAAGCCTGTAATTACAAAAGGCAGTTTCTCTCCCTCTTGACTAGTAAAATAGCTGACTTTTGCCTAGAGGAAGTTATTCTCTAATAATTCATGGTCGTCCAGCCATATATTGTGATAAATTTTAATGTTTGCTAACAACTGCAATACATTTTCTTTGGCCTTTGTAACATTCTAGAGGACACTTTCCCTCTTACATACCCTCTCTGTACTTGCTTTTGACTCTGACCAAAGGAGTAGATGTTTGGTTTGAAATTTCCATTCATAAACAAAACAGACTCCTTTTAAAAGCACACTCTAAACATAAAGAGTTCTATACACACACTGTATTTCAGGATGCATTTCTTAGAGAAACAAAAACAAAAAGAGAGCTACAGTTATATTTTTGGCTAATGAATGTGTACCTCTCCCCTGACCAACTCTGAATTCTAATTGCTGGTGTCCAGTGGCCCCTTGTCTGCCTGGGAGACAAGAGTTTTGTTGTCTCTCAGGAGACAACAACAGGGAGAGTTTTGTTACCACTTTCCAGTTTATCGTTCGGAAGGTTCTGTTGTCTTCATGGAATTCTGCTCCATCCTGTTTATATGAAAAAGAGAAAAAGGAAAGCTCCTCCCTCCTCACCTTTCTCCATGTGGAGATAATAAAGCCCTTGGCAACCATGTTCCCTGTAATCAGTATGAGGTAATTTTACAAGCTACCATGAAAGAGCCATTTGTTGAATGCCTGCTTTGTGACAGGCATTTGCTGATGGTTTAATTATGTCTTGCCTGATATAAATCGTACAACATCTGGGGAATTCCCTAGCAGTCCAGTAGGTAAGACTTTGCCTTCCAAAGCAGGGGTGTGGGTTCGATCCCTGGTCAGGGAGCTAAGATCCCACATGCCTTGGGTCCAAAAAACCAAAAATATAGAAACAGAAGCAATAGTGTAACAAGTTAAATAAAGACTTTAAAAATAGTCCACATCAAAAAATTAAAAAAAATATCTTACAACATCTTTTGGAAGGAGGAGAAATGAAACAAAGTTTTCTTTCCACCATTACCAAAGGAAATTGCTGGCAGCTACA
The DNA here is from genome assembly GCF_964341445.2 of Mesoplodon mirus. Lineage (NCBI taxonomy): Eukaryota > Metazoa > Chordata > Mammalia > Artiodactyla > Ziphiidae > Mesoplodon > Mesoplodon mirus. Next base: position 81,127,827 of record NC_138987.1, read on the forward strand.
TAACTTGAACGTCTTATATAATAGCCCAGAATGGAGTCCTATAGACAATTTCTGGGGTGCAGAAGCTGCCTTAGATACAAATATTTTAGGAAGTACTTGTATACATACAAAGCAAAACACTTCAGAACTATTTAGTGAGGTATTGTGAGTGGAGGTTTAGACTGGGTTCTTTCCAGATGTACATGGAATCACGTGAGAAGGTCAGTTCTTTGATTTACAGCGTTATATACCATGGATTATGTGCTCCACACCATTTGAATGGCTTTCATATTTCTTCCCTCCACTAGCATTTATTCACAGGTTAAAGATGCCAGCAGATCTTTTAGTTTAACATGAACACTTCTGGGAGGCTTGATTTCCGTCCACGGTTGTAAAAAAACAGTTCTAATTCTGAGACATTGTTTTTAGCATATTGCCTGAGTGAACATAGTCCATTTTGTTGAATTTCTAACATTTCCTAAACTTACGTAATTCTGTAAAATTGCTGGCCTTAGGTTCTTAAGGTTAAGCTTTTAAGAAATTTAACTGAAATTACTTCCTTCTCTTTGTGCTTTTGGTGTTTGCTCTATGAAGCAAATCTTTCCTTTTTTATTATTCTTTGAGTCTTGAAATGCTGAAAAGATTGTTGTTACCTAGTTAATAAATGACACTGAGCAGGTTTCTAATTAGAAAACCCCCCAAGACCTTTTTTCCTAGCAGTATATACATCTCTAACTTTAGAGAATGAGCAGACTAAGGGATTCTAGAGAACTAGTTCTAGAAGCAGGGGTGAGGAGGGTGAATAGCTCTGGATTCCTGCATGCCAGAGAAACACAGGCTTTTTGTCAAAGGCTGCATCCATGCTGGTGCTAGAGATTGCTTCTGCGTATTTTAAAAGATATTACAAGGTAATGGAGATTTCACCGTCTGCTCCCTGCCATGCTGTTTCAAGGGAATTCAAGAACTGTATAAAAAAACACATCGTGGTGTCTTAAAACAAAGGGGCGAACACCTTGTCATGAATTGGGCATTTGGGTTTAATCCAAGAACTCTACTTACTTATTTATTTTTTTTGCGGTACGCGGGCCTCTCACTGCTGTGGCCTCTCCCGTTGCGGAGCACAGGCTCCGGACGTGCAGGCTCAGCGGCCATGGCTCACGGGCCCAGCCGCTCCGCGGCATGTGGGATCTTCCCGGACCGGGGCACGAACTCGTGTCCCCTGCATCGGCAGGCGGACTCTCAACCACTGCGCTACCAGGGAAGCCCAAACTCTACTTATTGAAGCTCTTTGCTGAGAGCTCAGTAAGGGTTTAGTCACCTCTCAGTGAAGCTATTGCTGAATGAATGAAACAATACTGATAATAATACCTTACATTTAACATTTATAATAGGCCTTTCAAGTTCACAGAGTAGTTTCACAAATTCTCTTTTTTGCCCATCTCAGCAGCCCTATGAATTAGGCGTTGCAGGTATTATTAATGCATTTATTATGTAGTAAATTTAGAATCAGACAAAATACATGACTAGTCCAAGACCAGTAGATTTTTTTTTTTTAAGATTTTAAAAAAAATTTATTTATTTATTTTTGACTGTATTGGGTCTTCCTTTCTGTGCGAGGGCTTTCTCTAGTTGTGGCAAGCGGGGGCCACTCTTCATCGCGGTGCGCGGGCCTCTCACTGTCGCGGCCTCTCTTGTTGCAGAGCACAGGCTCCAGACGCGCAGGCTCAGTAGTTGTGGCTCACGGGCCTAGTTGCTCCGCGGCACGTGGGATCTTCCCAGACCAGGGCTCGAACCTGTATCCCCTGCATTGGCAGGCAGATTCTCAACCACTGCGCCACCAGGGAAGCCCCGACCAGTAGATTTTTTAAAAAGTTTTCCAAAGGAGGCAGAGAGAGAATTACACACACACACACTCACGCATACACACACACACACACACCCATCACAATCACCACCACAAGCATTTTTACAGACATCTGCATGCCCTAGGTTCCCTCCCGTCAACCAAAATAGTCCTGTGCTATTAGTTGCCACGCAGAAACAGATCGGTTATTTACAAAATGAGATGCCTCCTGGGGAATGTTGCTGAGGAGAACCATACAGCTGAGGCCCTGAAAATGGAAAGGGCTGTGGAAATCTAAGCCTTAGTGTCTCAGACGGAGTGGATGGAAGCCTGTTTGACCATCCTCACTCTCTCTCTCCCTCACCCTTCCCCACCCCACACTAAGAGATAAGACCAAGCCTGTTGGTTCTGCTGCTTTCTTTTTAAATCTGCAGCTCCCCTAGAACTCCCATACGCCCAGATTCAGATCCTCCCTGTCTCTCATCACGCTGGCAGTTGGCTTTTGTGCTGGGTTTCTTGCCTCGTGTTCACATCATCCTTCACGTGCTGTAAGAGCTGAAAACCCTGTATAAGAGTTTTCCCTGGGATAAAGTGCATACTTATAACCTGGAACATGGCACTCTGCAGAGGCTGATTTCGGCCAGCCTCACCGATTCCATTTCGCAGCCCGGGCTGTCGTTTTCCGGCACGGTTGGCAGGTCCCTGGGCATTCTCCTTCGCTGCCCTTGTACCGGCCATGGGCTCTTGTTGGGACGCCCCTCCCCTCTGAGCATTTGAACCCTCTCGCGAATGTGCTGAATTAGTATGGGTTCTTTAACTCTTGACTTGTGCCTTCTTTTTTGGAAGACTTTTCTGGCCTCCCCTAAAGAATGCGAAAGGTCACATTCATCTCTGAACCACACAGCACCTTCTCCAGAGCCCCACTGAAAAACTTCAGCCTGTTTCACCCGCTAGACTGAGAGCTTCTAAGGACAGGGTCTGAGCCTTACAGCACCCAGAGGCACAACCTAAGCAGTAAACCTTAGTTGGCTGGATGCTTAACTTCGCTTCACAATCACTTTAGCTATGATGATGAGGATCACGACACCCAGTTTCTTTCCTAGTTACCTAAGGATACCACTAGTTAGGAGTGCTACTGGTTGGTCTAGAATTTAGGACAAATATTTTCTTTGTCAAAAGACCATTTCCTGGGCTTCCCTGGTGGCGCAGTGGTTAAGAATCTGCCTGCCAGTGCAGGGGACACGGATTCGAGCCCTGGTCTGGGAAGATCCCACATGCCGCGGAGCTTCTAAGCCCATGCACCACAACTACTGAGCCTGTGCTCTAGAGCTGGCGAGCCACAGCTACTGAACCCGCGCCACAACTACTGAAGCCCGCTCGCCTAGAGCCTGTGCTCTGCAGCAAGAGAAGTCACCGCAATGAGAAGACCAGGCACCTCAACAAAGAGTAGCCCCTGCTCGCCACAACTAGAGAAAGCCACGTGCAGCAACGAGGACCCAATGCAGCCAAAAAAAAAAAAGACCATTTCCTAATGAACTTAATTAGGAATTTGAAGTAATGGAGAAGAACACATTTTTTTTTTCTCTTTTCATAGTTAAAGGAAGTTAGAGACTGCAGATTATGGAGTTCAGTTCTACTTGAATATGGACTTGTGTTTTTGCTGCACTAAACAATGTAGAGTTTGGCGACTTGCCTGATATAGGACAGTCAAAATAGCCTGCTGTGTTAAATTGGGAGTACTCTTTTGGAGCTATCTATAAACAACTTCTATATGTGTGCTTGAAAAAATTGTGTATTATCTTTGTAGATACTAATATATACAAAATATTTTCTAGGGCTAATTAAATATGTTGTCAAGAAAAACAGTTTTCAGGTCTAGTTATTTGGTTTTCACACCGTTGTGCTAAGTGATGATTCCTGTAACCTACTGTAATTCTAACAGTCTCTCAACCAACTTTCAGCAGTTAGAAGGTGTCTGTTTTCTGTTGGTTATAAAATCTTTACTCATCCACATAAGTAACTTTTAGACCAGAAGTTAATAATGTTTTCTATACCTTTGTATGTGTAGGTGGGAGGTAATCAATAGAACTTGTGTTTATAATTACAAGCTATAGGAAAAAAGTAATTATTTCTTCTGAATTTGAAAAATTCCTTAAAAAATTTATGGTCATATTTCTTGGTCATGTGTGCCATTAGAACCATAAAAAAGTGAGATATGAAAAGAGATTGTCTCATTTAATTTTATAATTAATTTTAAAGAGAATAATAGAATGAGTGCACATATAATATAGTCAAGAATGTGGCTAAAATGTATGTTTGAGCTGACTGAATTTTATTTTTGTGAAACATGCTTGAAAAATGAGAATGATTATAAATATTAACACATCAATCAAAACAAGGTAAATTTGTTACATAGAATTCTTACAATTTTTTGTGAGAAAAATGAAAATAATGTTTAGATCTTCTATGTCAATACTCCTTTATTATAGAATATTTGGAATTGACCTTTATTCTAGATTGTGTGTTATCCATTCCACAAATGTACAGAATCATTAGCACATGAAGGCCTTTGTTTAGTCAAACTTTCATTTTCCTCATTAAACAGAAAAAAAATTTGTTTTTTGACTTAGAGATATCATTAACTATATTATTCCACTGTGATTTCCTAACTTGATATTTAGTAGTAGAGTTAGGACTATAATCTTGGCTTAGTTTTTTGTTTTTTTTGTTTTGCTTTGTTTTTCCCTTATAACATACTGCGTCTCACATGTCCACACCATGTTCACCCCAGGTATGTGGAAACTTGGGGAATAGATGACTGAAATGCGACTGCTTGATTACTGTGATTGTTTCTACTTCTTCCATCACTTTGGCTGTCAAAGATACATACCATGAATAAGTAATTAATTGTGCAAGGTCAGATAAGGCAGTGAAAGACACTAATCTCATCCTATTGACTTTCTAAGTCCAGGCGTCTTATTATAATTAAGAAGTGCTTTATAATGATTACATTGGTTTGATTTCTTTATAAATCACGCTAGCTATGATTTCCTATAAATTAATGAAAAAGGTGGTACTTTAACAGGCTAAATGATTATTTAAAAAGGATGTTATAGGGGTAATTTAACAGTTGACTGGAGTATGGGCTAGATGATGTTTAAATGTTATTTATACTCAGGGATTCCGAGATTCCAATGCTAGGCTATAAGGGAAATCTTAGAAATGCTAGTTTCCTTAGTTACAGTGTTTTTGTTTGTTGGTTTGTCATAGACTGCCTCTTTAAGGTGTGCCCTATGAACCGATATTCTGCTCAGAAACAATATTGGAAAGCCAAGCAAGCTAAACAAGGGAACCACACAGAGGCAGCCTTGCTGAAGAAATTACAGGTAAGGACCAGCCTTCCATCTGTCTGGTTTAGGCTAGAACAAGTACAGCAATAACAAAAGATCTATTCTGTAGCTTAATGATTTCACTCAATGCACTGAGATTCAGAATAGATGTGGCAACACATTGAAAGTGGAAAGGACTTTTAAGTCACAGAGTGTGACCACTGATTTCCTGGAGAGTAGGTAGTGCATTTCTGCTGTTTATTCAGGTGTACCAGACTAATTCAGATATTCACATCACACTGAAAACCAATCCAGAATCTCTGCAGGAATACCAAATCCAGTTATATTGTACTTGACATAGTACCTAATTTTTTTGAAAGACTATTGGAAAAAATTGAAAGTCTGTTGTTTCTGATTTGGGCTCTGTGTAAATTTAATAGAACTTATTTTGTGTCATTAAAATTCCTGTTACTTTCGAACTGCAACTGAATTTGAGGCTTTTGAAATTTACCTACTATGTTTGGTTTCTCTAGCAATATTCCTTCTGAAAATAATTTTATAAGACCAAAGTGCCTAGTACTTTTCTGAAATTTCCAACATAAAAGCATCTCAATATATTTTGGGCTACATTTCAGCATTAAACGGAGAGATTTTTATCACACATTATCATCATGTATTTAATTATTGCCACTCTTCTCCCGAAGCACCAAGAGTAAAGCAACCCACCTATTTTAGTCTTGGTTGTATTCTTTGTTCCTAAAATAAACCTTATTTCTTTGTCAATTATTGTGCTCTGTTTTCCATGCTTCCACACTAAATATTTGATAATCAATTTATAGCATGCTGCAGAACTGGAACAAAAACAAAATGAATCAGAGAATAAGAAGCTGTTGGGAGAAACTGTGAAATATAGTAATGTTATACAAGTAAGTGTCTATTTACTTTTGCTTAAAGGGGTGAATGTTTTATGGTTAATTTGCATTTGGTAGGAATGCCAACCTGCATTAAAATTGGGGGATACAGTGGTTTGTTCTTTGGTGGGAATTATACAGTGTGATATTTTCTGTTAATATTCAGCACACCATTCTGTATGAATAAATCTGGTGCATACACATAAAGAAGTGAGCTTATCCAGATGTATGCACAAATTATTAAACCAAAAGGAAGAAAATGGGGAAAGCCTGTAATAAAAGAGTCCTTCAGAATTAATGGGACTAACCTGTAACAAATGAAGCTTTATGTTTTCATTTTGTAGGGAGGAAAGTTTTCAAATTGTACTTCTAGGTGAGAACTGTCCTTGAGTTATTAGCTCTTCCGTTTCAATTAGTATACACGCTGATTTATCTCAGCAGCATTTCTTTCTTGTGCTTCACTTAGATCTTTTAGCATTTTACTTGGGTAGTTGTTAATATTGCCCCACCTTGTTCCAAAAAGAATGTAAGGCATTTTCAAAAATACATTCCACATAAGATAAAATATTAATAGAAATAAATAAGGCAACTGGATCAAAGGGAAAATAATGATTGCATGAAGCCAAAGGTGAGGCATGTTTATAAAATCCTTGTTGTAAAGGCTGATAAACTTTGGCTCGAAGCCTTTTTGTTGCTTGAGTAGCTATAAGGGCAGTGTAAAATATTACAGCATTCACATAGAAGGTCCGTACAGAGAACTAAGTCAGAAGTTTGGAAGCACAAACATTCCCAGGAAGAAGACCAGAGAACTGCTTCTCCAATGAGCTCTCATAAAGAGGACACTGTTTAATATAGTAAACAATGGCCTTAACAACTTCCTTACTGTAAATACTACATACAGGTGTTTCATAGAGCTGTTTCAAAAAATAACATCCCCTGATGTTTTGCTATTGGCCAATGGCAAAGTGCCAGAGCACAGGACTGGCAAAGCGGTTCTCTGATGGTACAAGAGGAGAGCCCTGGGTCTGCGGCTCCCTGGACGTATGAGTTAATCTAGTGGTAGACTGTGTGATACCTGTGGCTGCATGTCCCTTGGGCAGTCCTCCATAACTAGAGTTTCTCTTAACCAAGTTTAGATTCATACTAAGTGCCAGTGAGCAGAGCTCATGTTTCTTGTCAAGAACCTGATGCGCAGATCTTTGTGTGGTGAGTTAGGGGCTGAGCCACGTTCTCTAACATGGTGGATTCCAAAAGGAGAGGGGTTGGCCCATGAGGGTTTTCACTGGTTTCTGAGATAACTTCCTTCTTATATTGTGGATATTAAAACGACCATTCTCTTTTGAAATGATTGTAATAATAGGAAGGTTATGTGTTTTAGTTTTCCTACTCAGTAATGTCTTGGAAAGGTTTTGCCCATGGAATCCAATAACCCGAACAGTGGTGCTTCTGCCCTCATCTGAGAAGGAGTGGGATTGCGTCCTCTTACGGAAGTGGCAGAGTTTACTTAGGATGGGCAGGCTGTCTCCTCCCCCAGGGGGTGAGGGCTGTCAGCAGGCAGGGGTGCTTAATAATACTAAGTGGGTTGGTGCATTATTACAGGTCCTTGGTTATTCTTTAGTATGTTCTGTCTTTGTGGCCAGGCAGGGATTGAGAAAGAATGTAGTTTGGGGGGACCTCCTGGTCTCCTTTGGAAAGCTTGGGTTTATCCTATTATTTATCAGTAGATGAAAATCATTCAGAAGTGTCCCCTGGCTTGTTTTCCTTATGTGCTCACTTTGTTATGAAACAGAATTGGGGATGGAGGTGAGGAGGAACCCAAAGAAAGTCGGCTTGGAAAGATGGTGACTGTAGAGTCTGGAAAGAACTTTGTTTAAACTCTATCCCGAGCCGTGTTATGTGGGCACATGATATAAGTATAAACACATAAATGCAATTAGCAGAGGAGATCAAAGAATAAAGGCGGTAATCCATATCTTTCTTCTACAGCTACTGCATATAAAAAGCAACAAGTATCTGACTGTCAACAAGAGATTACCGGCTTTACTGGAGAAGAATGCCATGCGCGTGTCCTTGGATGCTGCAGGAAATGAAGGGTCTTGGTTTTATATTCATCCCTTCTGGAAGCTGAGAAGCGAGGGTGACAATGTATGTAACTATAAGATTAAGAGAAAAGCAGCACATTCTTAAAGACAGTAGTTCTTAGTAGTAGAGAATCCAGAAAGTGCAAAGAAAACAGATACAGTTTTCAATGTTCAACATATTATCTTTATGTTAATTTCTTTAATAGGTTGAAAGCATTTATTTATAGTACAAAGTGTGCTCAGGAATCATAAAAAGACAAAGATCAGATTAATTTAAAAACATCTTCCAGCCAGAGTTTGTGTGAAAGAATTTAAGAACGTTAATATTGGCTGAGACTTCAGGGAGAGAGAGGCAGGGTTTGCTTCTTGGCCTGTTCAGGAGGGAGCATGGCTGTAAGGAAAAAGAGCTGTGTTGCAGAAGATGGAGTCTATTCCTTTGAATTAATAGAGCGACACAGCAGATCATGACAATATGTCATTTACTGCCTCTGCAGCCAGGTGTTTGCCGTCTGTACATCTTAATGGATGTGTAATGAACGAGGAGCTATAGATTGGCAGTAGCTCATTGACGACAGTACTTAAATACGCTGTGGAATGTGAACGTGTTGTAGCATGTGAATTTTAGTAGTTGCTAAAATATTTTCCTGCTACTTTATAGAGCAGAGAAAATAAAATTATGTGCAATGATTCAACAGGATCAATAGTTAGATATTTTTGTGTGTAATAAATGAAGTAGCAGGTGACAGTCCCTGGCACGTGGAAGATGCTTAATAAATTCTGGTTGACACCAAATACAGAATAACTTTCATAAATAGACGACTTTACAGATAGTGGGTCAGGTGATTAAGAAAAATAGTTGAGATTAAAAAAATTAACATAAAAATTCAAAGCAATATAAAAGTGTAATTATTCTCACAGTTCTCTCAATCAATACTGTGATGACATTTTAAAATGTATTGGGGCTTCCCTGGTGGCACAGTGGTTGAGAGTCTGCCTGCCAATGCAGGGGACACGGGTTCGTGCCCCGGTCCGGGAAGATCCCACATGCCGCAGAGCGGCTGGGCCCGTGAGCCATGGCCGCTGAGCCTGCGCGTCCGGAGCCTGTGCTCCACAACGGGAGAGGCCACAACAGTGAGAGGCCCGCGTACCGCAAAAAAAAATAATAATAAATAAATAAATAATTAAAATGTGTTGGCTGTTTCTTGTCTTAGAAATGTCTTCTGTTGTAGTGAATCAATTTTTTTCCAGTGAATTTTGAAGTCCAAATTCAATTCCACAGGATGCAAGCTTCATGGTTTAATTTGGTTAATAAGTTATCTGATGATATCCTCCTTAGGTAAGGTTTGGGAGAAGCATGGCATGCAGAAATATAATGCACTTTAAATCTTGTGTTGGATTTCTTAAAAATAAGTTCTCTTTTTTTTTTCCTTTTGGCATCAAGTGATGTATGCTGTGAGCATGACATATATTTTAATTTCAGTAGGTAGTTAATTACAATCAACTCTCAATTATTCAGGGACTGGTCATGCAGTTTATGAACAACCTGTGTGTTTGGATGCCCTGTTTGGTAATGCTCCTTCCCTTCTCCAGCGCCGTCCCCCGTCTCACTCCCACTGAGTACGGTCCCTGTTGGAAGGTGGTCAGTGAATTTCAAAACAAAACGTCAAAACAAATAAAACCTGAACTCAAGCTCTAAAGGAATGTGATGAAATGATTGGATAAATCGGAGCCTTGAGATTAGCTGTGGATTTTATTAATTCATTCTGTCTAGTTTTTCATTCTATCTATTCCTTTCCCTGCTCCCAAATGCCTTTACAGGCTCAAAGAGAGTTGAATGTAATGAACTATTTCAAATAATTAGTTGTATTGGGTTGTGGGGTGGGGAACTACCTACCACCCAAACATTCCATCTTGGTTAAAATGGACAATGTAATTGTTCAGTGCGATATAGAGATCCTCCTTATATAGATGTGCTCTATAAAGCATGGCTAAAGCAACCTTACACACTGCTTTTTGCTGAAATAGCTCACTGTTTTTGTTCGCCACTGTGTAGCTTTTATGTGTGATTAAGGTTGCTGTGAAAGCCTAAGCGTATCCACAGTCCTGTATTTGCCATGTAAATAATTGTATCGTAATGGTTATTTTCTTTGCCTAGGAATAGGTAGCATTTTTCTAAAATACAAGCCTACTGTATTTTATTGAAGGCAATTGGAAACACTGTTATTTCATAACAAGTGGTTTAATTACTGTTGATTTTCTTTAAAAATATATTAAACTTAGAGGAGGAAATTGCAAGGTTTAAAGGACTTTAAAATTTCTATTTTACTATTTAGCAATTAGTTAAGTTGCGATTTAGGTTATAAGTATCCACAAGATGTTCAGTGACCAAAATGAAATGTAAGAATGAGGCTGATGATAGTCTGGGGAGAAAAATGCTTGTATCCTCAAAAATCAGTTGTTTCTACCGTTTAAGGACACCTTTGTCATTTATCTTATAGAATTTCGGGGTGGATAGTTTTGGGGGAAAATAGATTCATGGATCCCTCAGCTGTATAGAAGTCCTCACTTGCTGTTGCTCAGTTAGAAAGTCACTGGGGACAGCCTTGAGCAGAGTTCATAAATATTTCATTTTCATTTATCTTCCCATGATTGAGTAGTTAATTTTTCATTTAAAACTTTGATCTAAGAAGGCCTTAGTTCTTTACATTGGTGGTAGATTTTAAAGGGGAGAAAAGGCCAGATGTTCTTTCAATCAAGAAAAAAAAACAACCCTTAGGGAAAGAGTCTTTTTAAATAGCAAGTAGATTTTACTGTTTTGCAAAACTAGACCCCTTGGAATTCTAGTGAAGGTGGACTCGATCCCTGGTGTTTTGATTTCTATTGCAATGTTCTTTTCACCACATCAGGTGCCACTTCAAAAGAAGGGTAGCTGCCAGTGGCATTACATTGCTCTTCATTTTCGGTAAAATCCCATCATGAATCTTACATGGCTGTTAACATAGAATCAACAGAAGTGCTTTTGGAATTGCAGTTTTTTTAAATGTTTGTGCACTAGGGTGAATGTGATATGGCAGAAAATTCAAGTTCTGCATTAAATATGTGACTTCTCAGGAGGCATCTGACCCTATCAGTGGATCAGGCTCCATGCCTGTACTCTTCTGAAAATATTACCAAGTTCCATATTTACCAAGTTATCTAAGTAGCTGTGAATTCCTTGAAAATAGAGACTATTTATTACACACTTTTGTGTTATTCCTGGTACCTCTTACTGTTCTTTTTATATCTTATGATTAACATCTTGTCCATTTCATTTGTAAGTTTTATTCAGCGTGGGTAGTCAAAGTAACTATTGTGAAGAACAAGACCTAGGACCTGGAAATTAGTGAATTAATGTTAGATTCTCCTTATGAATACCATTCTTATGAATCCTTGGAGTTGGTGACATTTTGGCTATATGGCTAGTCTCTTAAAATTATATAAGACTTTACAGGTGGTGTTTTGAGGTAAAACTAACTTTGGGATTGGCCCAAAGCATACAGACAGCTATAATAAACAGTAAGACTTAGAGCAGTGAATATAGGTGCAATCAAAAGTATTCTTTTAATTGGAAAGAAATAGCTAAAATATATCATTATACTTAGCAGCTTACTGGCTAATATTTGTATGGTACAGATAAGAATGACAGTGAACCAAATCGAATTGTTCTTTAAGAAATTGGAAGGCCAGATATAGCACTGGCAGAATGTGGTATCAAGTCCCAGTGTTTATATGGAAGTATGGAAGACTACTCAGGCTTCTACATGATTCTGAGACTTGGAGCTGCCTTGGTGTCATGTGCAATAACACATGTTTTTGTTTTTCGAGGGGATGTTGAAAATATGTCTATGTCATGTTGACTTTTATTTTTTGTTTATAATTTAATTGTTTAAAATAGGTAACCATTCATGGTTCAAAGATAGAAAACAATATAAAGATACATGGGGAAAAGTCTGTCTCTTATCTTTTTTTTCACGTCCTGAATTCCCAGTTCTCTCTTTTACAGTTAACCACTGGGAGAATTTCTTATGCATACACTCCTACTCTCTTTCCCTTTTTTACACAAATATAGGCCAGTTCTGCCCCCTCATCCTCTCACTCAACACAGTTTCTTTATGATTTTTCCTTATCTGGACATATAAAGAGTTTCTGTGATGGATATTTTGAGTCACAGCATCTGCCTGATTATGGACTTGAAAGACAGGATGGTGAATAGAGACCAGTCCTGTAAATAAGAGAAGCTATTCCTGCAAACTAAAGGATAACCTTCTTTTGCTCCATTAATGAGCTTGAGGCTTCTCTATCCCATTTGAATCTTCAGATATAGTTTGTGCCAACAGTACTATAGGTGAATGTAGACTCCTGTGTATAATTTATTAAAGGTTAATTTATATTAAAAGTGTGAAATTGTGTTCCTTAAAATCTTGGTTTAGGTTCAGATCCAGGGAGAAGAAGTTCTGTCTGTTTTTACTGTCTGAGTCCTAATTTGTTTTTCAGTTGTCTACTAATCTATTGTAATATTTAGTTGATATGAAATATGCAGAGGGAAGGTGTTGGTTTTCATTTCTGAGATGGTGAGCAATTCTCTGAAGGAGAGTGTAGGTAACTACAGCAATAAGTCTTCTAGCAGAACCTAACAACAAAAGTAACTTTAATAACTATAAAATAACTGTTCGTTATTATCATTAAGAAAGCACAACATCATTTCCCCGCAATTTGAGATATGAATAAAAATACTTGAAGATTAAGCAGACATTGTTAATGATAGCATAAATAAAAAATCAACTTAGACTTACTTCTTTAGAGCACTTTTCCCATAACTGATTCTAATTTTTATCTAAACATGAGCACGAACCTATTTGCAGGGCAGGAATAAAGATGCAGATGTAAAGAATGGACATGTGGACACAGTGGGGGGAAGGGGAGGGTGGGGTGAATTGTGAGATTAGGTTTGACGTAAATACACTACCATGTGTAAAACAGATAGCTAGTGGGAACCTGCTGTATAGCACAGGGAGCTCAGCTCAGTGCTCTGTGATGACCTAGATGGGTGGGATGGGGGTGGGGTGGGAGGGAGGTCCAAGAGGGAGAGGATATAGGTATACATATAGCTGATTCACTTCATTATACAGCAGAAACTAACACAACATTGTAAAGCACCTGGACTCCAATAAAAAAAGTGAGATAAAAAAATGAGCACCAGGTTTAAGGAGCAATATTAGTGTTGGATGTTTAAGACAAAAGTGAGCCATTTGCCCAAGCCCCAAACTATAAATGTATTCCTACAAGGTCATACTTGATTCTGCATTCTCTGAATCCAGATGACATTAGAATGTTTAATAAATTTCTGAGACTATGGGGAAGATCAAATATAATAGATTTGTTTTTAATTCTGGCGATAATACAAATGTATAAGATTTCCCACTTGCACTTGAAGTGATTCTAATATTTAGGCAGATTGGTTTATTTGTGGTGGGTACATTCACTCTTTGTATCTCCTGGCATCGGACCTGGTGTGGGGGGATGTTGACCTATTTATTGACATTAAGAAAGCTCTAACTGAAATAGGAGACCAATAAGAAAAGGATCTAGGGACTTTCCTGGCGGTCCAGTGGTTAAGACTCCACGCTTCCACTGCAAGCGTTGTGGGTTTGATCCCTGGTCGGGGAACTAAGATCCCGCATGCTGTGCGACGTGGCCAAAAAAAAAAAAAAAAAAAAAAGTATCTACACCAGCTTTATGAATCCAGACTAATAGGCACTGTGGGACATGATTATATGATCATTTATCAGAAGATATTTTACCTCGAAGAGAAAAAGAATTAAAATTTATATGGAGGATAAATGGGTCAAATGTTCAGTCAGTAACGAGGACTTCTGTGCAGTTATTTTTAGCTTCAGGTATAACACCACAGACCCATGCAGTGTCTCAATTGCAACTTATTTCTGATTCCCAGATTGTTGTTGGAGATAAAGTTGTTTTGATGCCCGTGAATGCAGGACAGCCACTACATGCCAGCAACATAGAGCTTCTCGATAATCCAGGGTGTAAAGAGGTAAGTTCAGGAGGAAAGGAAATGAATTTGTTGATTTTCTCATGAGAGGAAAAAAAAGCCCCATAGTTTCTTTCATTGTTTTCATAAGCATAAGCCCAGTTATGCTAGTTAATATTTCTGAGGTACATGTAGATTTCAGATGGTCCTTTGAAGATATTTTTTGACATACATACCAAAGTTGTTCTTTCTGCTCCTTCTACTAGTTGAAGTAATAATTTCTGGTATAAAATTGAATCTGCAGTCTTATAACTTAATGTTTCTTCATTAATAGGTGAATGCTGTTAATTGCAACACTAGCTGGAAAATCACTCTATTCATGAAATATAGTTCCTATCGAGAGGATGTACTAAAAGGGGTAAGTATGTGCTACCTAGACATTTACTGGAAGAATTGAAGGTAGTCTTACTGAGCTTCTAGATGCAAAACCTGTGTATTCACTGAGGTTTGAAGTTTAGAATGTGACTATAAACCTTAAAACTCACATTGAATTTTCCCTCCTGTATTTGGAAATGTATATTTATACATACGCATTAAAAGCCAAGTGTTAGCAGAAGGCCCAGAGTATCAAAACTATAGAGAGACACCCACTTCTTATGTCTATTTGTTCAAACTTTTGTTGGAAATATAGTTTTCTTGACCTGTTTTTCTAGGGTGATGTTGTTCGATTGTTTCATGCGGAACAAGAGAAGTTTCTGACTTGTGATGAATATGAAAAAAAACAGCACATTTTCCTTCGTACAACTTTGCGTCAATCAGCCACTTCTGCTACCAGTTCTAAAGCACTCTGGGAAATAGAGGTATGTAAATATTTTCTGGCTTTTAATAAATACTTATATCAATAAGACAAGGTCACTAGGCTGATTGGTTTATTGTTATAAGCATCATTTGTGATAGACCCATAAAACAACAATTTTGGTGAAGCCACTTGTACCTCTTTACTGCTGTGACCAGTTTGAAATGTTGCTACTTTCTTTTTTTTATTTTATTTTTTATTTTTTTTATTTTTTTTTTTTCTATTCTTTTTGCGGTATGCGGGCCTCTCACTGTTGTGGCCTCTCCCGTTGCGGAGCACAGGCTCCGGATGCGCAGGCCCAGCGGCCGTGGCTCACGGGCCCAGCCGCTCCGCGGCATATGGGATCCTCCCAGACCGGGGCACGAACCCGTATCCCCTGCATCGGCAGGCGGACTCTCAACCACTGCGCCACCAGGGAGGCCCGCTACTTTCTTTATCTATCTTCTCAGGAGCATCTCTCTCTCTCTCCCATTTAATAAGGGCATATATATGATTTAGCTTTTTAAAATTCTGTCATGAAGTGTTGTCAAGCCCAGTCAGACTATAGGCCTTGTGCCTCGAATGGCAGTGGGGTTGAAATGGAGCAGGAGGACTCACTGTAAGTGAGGATCTGAAGTGCACAGTCACTGAAAAGAACCTTTGTGTCTTCTGGGGATGCCGTTTCTGTTGGAGTGAGGAGACCCATAGTTAAGAATTCATCATCCTTTAAGAGGTATTTGCTTAAGTGTGCCAATATGATAGAGTAATTAAGAAAATGTAAGGTATGGATTTTTCTTTAAAGGACCTTTCTGTACCATGGAAGAGATAAGATATACATAGTTAACTACAAACAACCTGATAAGTTCCATCTTGATTTTTTTTTTTTTTTTTTTTTGTGGTACGCGCAGGCCTCTCACTGTTGTGGCCTCTCCTGTTGCAGAGCACAGGCTCTGGACGCACAGGCTCAGCGGCCATGGCTCACGGGCCCAGCCGCTCCGTGGCATGTGGGATCTTCCCGGACCGGGGCACGAACCTGTGTCCCCTGCATCGGCAGGCCTACTCTCAACCACTGCGCCACCAGGGAAGCCCAGTTCCATCTTGATTTAATGGACATCCAGACCCTACAGCAGTGGTTCTCAACCATTTCAAATTCATCACACTTGTTTTTCAGCATATATTTTGTTATACTTCCTTTATGTATGAAAATGAAATTCCTATTTAATATTATTTTATAGTCTCATGATTAAAAGTTAATAAAATGCCCAAATTCTAATATAAAGGAGAAACAAAAGAAAAATAATTTATATAAAACAATATGTATTTCAACATGTAAGTACCTACTTTAGAAGATAAAATATTTATATCTATCTTTGATGGATACATTTGGATTTGAGAGAAGTAGAAGAAGAGGATCAGAAGACATTCTAGACCAGTACAGGAAAATGAAAGAGCAGAGGGAAATGTGTGCCATCGGATAATATCTAGTATTAGGTGAAGTAATAACAGAATAGACTTATTTGTACGTGATTTTAAAAAAATCACTATAATTGAAATAGGGATAATGAGGCAAATTCCAAACTATTGAAACAGAGAAAATGAGGAAGTATCATGTTTATGCAAATGAGCTGAGCCTCAATTATAAATGAAGCGTCAAAATAATTCTCTAAGTTATGACATGGTTTAGAATAGAGATGAAATGGCACAAAAGCATAGTTTTTATCTTGAAACACCACTCATGTTGAGGCATACTTTCAGGCTCTAGCATTCAGAAGAGACCATATCCTTCAATATATTTGGAGACCATAGCCTTCAATAAGTGAAGGGAATTGAGAAGGTCTGGGGAAAACAGCTACCACCAAAACTACATGATATTCTTCCCAGAAGCCTACCCCACAGCTTATCTTATCAGGGTAAGAGAAAGATAACAGGCAACCAGAAGATAAATACATAATTAAAATACACATTTCCTTATCACTGTGCTTCCAAAATTTTCAAAATATAGGGATAGCAATAATGTGAAATATTATTTTAAAACTTTATTAGCAAAATACAGTGATGAAAAAGTCAGATAGCAACTTCCCTACACAGTGAGTTCCCTGCATTTCACGTGTCTCTGTCTATTTAATGTTTGGTTCTAAGTCTGTTAAAAGGAGTTTTGGATCTCTCGTCTTACATATTTACCATTAGTTTTATAGCTTTTGCTGTAACTGTACCTCTGCACTGAAATCCTTTCCAGCAAAATGTGTGGTTGGAAATGCTGCGTCCCATTGAGCAGTCAGAATGGAGAGGGTGAATAGATTATTCAATAATTTTGAGACAATGTCTTGGATCCATTTAAGCTTCCTTCTCCATAGTGAATTTCTCTAAAATGATTCGCCTTTTCATATAACTTGATGTAAAAGCTTTCTAGTATGAGTACATGTTAAAGCATTACCAGTTTATATTTGTGGTAGGTTTATTTCTGCAATACTATGGGACATTTCTGTATGTGTGCCGCATCAGCCAGGCTTCAGTCAGGAAGCCTGAGCGTCAGGTGTTTCAAGCAGAGAGGTATTTAATACAGGAAATTAGATTTCAACGTTGTTGGAAGGACTGGGTGGGAGAAAGTGGGGCGGGGAATGTGGTCTTATCTGAAGATCTGGCAGTGCCAGAAGCCGCTCCTCCCCGTGGGAGCCTGCACAAGGCAGCTGCCACCACCTTTACTGGAGCCCTAAGAGGAGCCTCTCTTTCACTTTCCTCTGCTTCCCGCCCCTGTGCTACAGGGGAGCACTTTGAAGGGTGGGGATGCTCCTGAGTGTCGTACACAATATCTAGCCTATGCTGAACTCTCCTGTGAATTGCAAGATATTTAATGTCTTG
The DNA here is from genome assembly GCF_964341445.2 of Mesoplodon mirus. NCBI lineage: Eukaryota > Metazoa > Chordata > Mammalia > Artiodactyla > Ziphiidae > Mesoplodon > Mesoplodon mirus. The sequence goes on from NC_138987.1 coordinate 81,145,692, forward strand.
GCTACTGCCCATTCATGCCACTAGCATTCCTCCCAAATCATTGTGATAAATGAAAACACTCTCCCTTCCCTGTCTGCAAATTGTCCCCTAGGGAGCTGTACTTCTGTTGCTAGACCCGCTAGTGTATAGGACAGGAGTTCTTAGTCTGTGATTCCTGGTGAGCTTCAAGTTATTTGTTAACCCCTTGCAGTGGTATATACAGAAGGTGTGTGTGCGTATGTGTGTATGTGAGACAACCGCTAGATTTGATCAGATTCTTCAAGATACCTATGCCTCTCACAAAGGAGTAAGAGTTCAAACATTGACAAGATCACAGTCGCTGGTGGGATTAGCAAAGGATTGGTGGTAGAAGGTCGATGTGAGAACTGAGCTTTGAAGGATGGGCAGGTGCTTGGCTACAGGGGAACATTTTTGTAAGACTTCACCCACTTTGAAGTATTTTCATTATTACCTCATTGAGCTTTTGGAGTAGCGGAACACATAGGAGCTGGAGTCTAGCAAAAGGCCTTAGAAAGTCCTGTATGTCAGCACCCAGAATTTGATGCTGGGGCTGGAGGCAAACAGTATGAATGAGAAGAAGGAGGCAAAGAGTATTAATCTGTTGGAGAATAGTGGGAACTTATCTGAGCACTCTAATATGCATTATGATATTTAATCTTCACAACAATCCTATGAATTAAACCCACTTGGTACATGAAGAAGCAGACTTGAAGATGTTACGTTACTTGCTGTGATCATACCGTAGTAACTGGTGGAGCTGGGACTCATAAACAGTCGTCTTTGGACTGGAAAACCTGAGCTTTGCTACAACACCGAGCCACCTGTCATAAGTGACAGTTGCAGACCCCACTTTCATGCTCAGTGAGCCTAGTGGCTCAGCACCTGGGGCAAGACAGGTTGCTAGGACAGGTATCAAGGGACATGGTGTTAGTAAACAGGCAACACATGGAAAGGGCCAGGAAGTAAGTTAATCCAGACCTCCAGGCCTTGGCGTTTATGGTTCTCTCTTCCTGGAATGATCTCTTCCAATCTCTCTGCATGACTGTCTCATTCTTTTTTTTTTTTTTTTTGGTACGCGGGCCTCTCACCGTTGTGGCCTCTCCCGTTGCGGAGCACAGGCTCCGGATGCGCAGGCTCAGCGGCCATGGCTCACGGGCCCAGCCGCTCCGCGGCATGTGGGATCTTCCCGGACCGGGGCACGAACCCATATCCCCTGCATCAGCAGGCGGACTCTCAACCACTGCGCCACCAGGGAAGCCCATGACTGTCTCATTCTTATCCACCAGAGTGCCCATGCTGATTGCAGTGTCGATAGAAAGTAGCCTACTCTAGGTACCCAGTCATGCACTCTATTTAGTTCCTCCTGGCACTTGCCAAATCTTATTCATTGAAAGCTCTGGTCTTATTCATTACTGCGGTCCCTACTGCCTAGAAGAGTATCTGACACATGGTAGGCAACAGGTTCATTCATAATCTGTTGAATGAATGAATAACAAATATGGGGAAACCCCACAGTATTTACAGTTTTGGCCCGGGAAACATGTCTTTTGAAGTAAGGCATCTGTATTTGCAGCTGTGAGGTGTGAGAATCATGCAAGCCCAGTGAGTTAACTGTGCAATTACTCATTTATGGGGAATTTTGTTTTTCTGCCACACTGTCCTCCTGAAAACGTATATTAGATCTGACAAGTTTAGCATGAACAGGCGGGCACCCCATGTAAACTGTTGGCATTTGCTGGCCAGGAACATGCGTGTCTTTTAGCCATTATTTTTGTTTCTCTGTCTGTCTGTAGGTAGTTCATCATGACCCGTGCCGTGGAGGTGCAGGACAATGGAACAGCTTGTTCAGGTTTAAACATCTTGCAACCGGGAACTATTTAGCTGCAGAGGTAAGACTAATGGATAGAGTGCTGCCAGATCCCTGATTCTGAAACAGTGGAACAGGCAACACAGAAGACGTTGTATTTGAAGAGACAGTTAGTATGCACCTTTCAGTATTGCCTGTCGTGTTCTGGATTGGCATGTCAGTTGTTCTCAAAATGTAAATATTAGTTAAAACCTTGAAATAATTTTTGTCTTGAAAATGAAAACAGCAGCAACCACAACAACAGAACTGTGTGGTTAGTTTGCTGTAAGGGCATCTGGAAGGGGGTATCTGATTTGCATCTGTGTGGGATGCGTCTGAGATTTGCTATTTAGCTTCACTCTTCCGGAATGTCTGCGTTGGAGCCATGATCAGCGCATAGTCGATGTGGTGTAGTCTAGATAGTTTCTGGTTGATCTTCTGTGGCTATTCTTTTACTGATGGGTGGCTTTCATTGTTCAAACCATTGGAGAGGAAAGGGTTTTTTCCTTGAGATACTGCACTGCCCTAAAACTGTCAATAAATATGGTAAAGACTTAGAAGGGTCTTTTCTTTCTCCACTAAATGCATGTTGACAATCAGAATGAAGCGTAGGTAGATAGAATAGTACAGATGTTTATTTATTTATTTTTAATTTTTTGCGTTACGTGGGCCTCTCACTGTTGCAGCCTCTCCCGTTGCGGAGCACAGGCTCCCGACGTGCAGGCTCAGCGGCCATGGCTCACGGGCCCAGCCGCTCCGCGGCATGTGGGATCTTCCCGGACTGGGGCACGAACCCGTGTCCCCTGCATCGGCAGGCGGACCTCAACCACTGCGCCACCAGGGAAGCCCCAAGGAGAATGGATTTTATGTGTAACTTAAAGAGCAGTGTTCTAAGTAATTTGTGTTCAAAGCCGACCACTCCAGAGTGGCACTGTCCAATGTGGTAGTCACCAGGCACACATTGGTTATTTAAATTAAAGTTAACAGTCTTAAAATTAAGTAAAATTAGAAAGACTGGCAGCCTGAGAAGTCACAGAAGCAACTGGAAAATCAAATGGGCTGAGTCACAGAGGCCAGGCAAGGGAAGATAAGAGTTTCAGCAAGGGGGGAAAGCTACCAAAAAGGGCAGGAACAATATGTCACAATATTTGGCAAGAACGGGGTCATCTGTGACTTCACGGAGAGCTTTTTTTTTTTTTTTTTTTTTTTTGCGGTACGCGGGCCTCTCATTGTTGTGGCCTCTCCCGTTGTGGAGCACAGGCTCCGGACGCGCAGGCTCAGCGGCCATGGCTCACGGGTGCAGCCGCTCCGCAGCATGTGGGATCTTCCTGGAGCGGGACACGAACCCGTGTTCTCTGCATCGGCAGGTGGACTCTCAACCACTGAGCCACCAGGGAAGCCCCACTGAGAGCATTTTTAATGGAAACCGGAATGCAGGGGATGGAGGAAGGGATGAGGAAGTCAGGAAGCAGAAAGAAGTGCTGACTGAGTTATCAGATAATGACTGTGAAGGGGGAGAAATATTAATAAAAGGAGAGTAAGAGTCCAATTAGACAGACTTTTATGAAGTAGTTTTAGAAAAAGTAAGATGGATGAGTTGTTTTTATATTAAAGGGAAGGACCTATCACAGGGCAGGACTTGGCGGTGTATTACTCTTTTCCCCCAGCTTTTCCACTCTCAGCACACCGATTTATAATTTAAAATATTAATTTAATGTGCTTGAGGCACCCCTGGTGAATTGGATGATGTAATTCTTGAATTGCCTTTGAACTTATGGTGTTTATATTGGCCAGTGTGGCAAAGAGGGCCTAGAGTAGTGGGAAGACAAGTCCCAGGTAGGCCGCTCACAACCTCTCTGCCTTTAAGCAAGTAGTTAACCTCTCTGAACTTCAGTTCCCTTGTGTGTAAAAAAGGTGATAATATATATTACATGGGATTTTTTGGAATTAAAGAATATCTTGTGAATTTTCAGCACCTTGTACATAAAAGGTATTCAGTAAGTGTTAAGTCCCTTCACTTCCACTGGGAGGAAGGAGACAGAAATTATGTAGTAGTGTTTATTATTATTATTTTAAAATTTATTTTTATTATTTTGATTTTCCAGAACTGACATTTCTTTGTCAATCAGATAACTTAATGGGGAAAAAAGTTGAGAGGCTCCCCACTGGCTACCTTGTGCCTAGAACAGTGTCTGATATTTAATTTACATTCAGTAAATATTAGATAGTCTAATGAATGAATCATAGAGACAATGAGGTACACATCCAATGATTTCACTTTACAGAAAAGGAAACCACATCCAATCATTTCACTTTACAGAAAAGGAAACCCAGACTCAAAGAGGTGATTTATTTTGTCCAAAGTTAAAAAACAAGATTAATGATAGTATCCAGGCTGAATGCTACACTTGCCTTGTTTCATCCGTACCAGTGGTTCTCAGCCGAGGGTGATCTTGTCCCCAGGGGATATTTGGCAATGTCTGGAGACATTTTTATTGTCACTGTTGGGGAGAGGTGGCTACTGGCATCTAGTGGGTAGAGGCTAGGGATGCAGGTAAACACCCTATAATGTGCAGGACACACCCCACAACAAAGAGTTATCTGGCCCCAAATGCCAATAGTGCCAATGTTGAGAAACCCTGATCTCCGTTACACTGAAATTACACAACGTTTTATTGACAGTCTACTAGGTGGAAGCACTACTTTGTTATTGTGAAAAAAACGAAGGTGATTAACATTTTGTCCTTGTTCTTCAAGAATGTGCAATCTAGAGGAGAATTAGATGAACTCATCACTAGGACATCTCTTTTGCAATTGTTGCCAGCATACATAAACTTCTGAGATAACTGGCTTTGTGTAATGTTTACATTATTAACGTCTATAGAAGACCATGATGAATCTCACAGGAAGTTTACAGGGTTGCAACGTTAAGTGTAAGCATATGTGAGAAAAAACACCTAAAATGTTTACCTATACTTCCTTAACGTGATATTCTATGTAACCAGTACTTACTGGGTGGCGAAGTTATTCAGAAAAATGTAATAAGCTTATTGTTTGTTTAGAAATGAAGGGGGAACTAACTAAATAAAATTAGACCCTTCGTACGATGAAGATTCTGTAGTCTTACTATAGAGACAAAGCACATAAATTGCAAGCTATCCAAGAATAGCACCATGTTTTGCGTGTGTATAGGTGTGTGAATTGTGGAAAACATCTAGGAATTAGGACAGTGATATAACACTGTTTAGATTTTATTCTCTAAGTTACTGAAGTGAACCGACATTTAGACATGGACCCTTATTCAATTTGAATATTTCCAACAGTATTGTCTTAGGGAATTCAAGGTTTATTTTTGAGTAATATGCACTGCTAGAAACTCATGGACTAAATGTGGAACAAAGTATTTAATTATGAATTAGGTAATCAGGGCATTTGTGGCTGCATCAGATAATGCATTACAGTACTGTATTATTAGGCTGTCTTCCTATAATTTCTGTGGGCCATACAAGAAATTAGGTGAGGGGAAAGTAAACAGTCATGTAGCTTTGCTTTTAATATACAGGACAGTTCTGCTTTTAATGTCAGCACACTCTGTGCCGTGTTGCTACAGATCTTTTTCTCGTATCACCTTATTGGTTCAGGAGAGTTCACAACCATGTCTGTGGGGCAGAAAGTAAATTTATCATATTTTGAATAGGATAATATGGGAGCCTTAGTAAATAGTTCTTCTATAGCCATGGGAGAATGATAAATCAGATATCATAATTTATGATCTGCTGCATTTTCTTTCTTTGGATATTATTAAAGCAATAACTTTTGATGATCCTTTCCAAAACAAGATGGAGGGACTAGTGCAAAATAATTTTGTTAAAGATTTTATAATTGCCCTTTTAAAGACTGCTAGCTTATTTGTTTGTAGATAGTCCGGACTTCCACCAGATGGCAGTAAACACTTATTTCCTAACTATACAGTAGTCTTTGGATTTAATTAATTAAGTAAAAACTTTGTACTCAAGAACCTGTACGTTAGCATAGAATCTTAGGCATATTAGGGCTGTAGTTTTAAATATCCCAATGTTTAGCTCTCTATCAAATATACCAGCCATAGTATATGAAAAGGGACTCTCTCTCACTCTCTCTCTCTCTCTATATATATACACACAAACATATATAACACATATATATACATACACATACAATATTTATATATAATAGAGAAATATACATACCAGACCCTATACACATGTATAAATATATATCAAAATAGAAATGATGCCTGGCACATATAAGCATCCAGTAAAGGTTATTTTTCCCTTCTTTTCTTTTCTAGACCTAACAGTCAGCGTAATAGGCTGGCTCTGAAATGCCTGGTCATTCGAAAGAGGAACATATAATTATTTACAAATCCACATGTGATGATTTTATAACTTCAATGGTATATATAATAAAAATTGATCAAAAGACATTTCATTATAAAAAAGTAACATTTTTTTTTTTTACGAAAATGAACAAAAATTATGGACTTACAACTTGTGGTCTGCTTCTTACTATTGTTAGAGGGACAGTTGCAGCTGTCTTTAATTTGATAGGTGGTACAACCATGACTTTCTCTCTCTAGGTGTTCATGATATTACTCTCTCTCTCTCTCTCTCTGCCGCTTTTCTATTCTGACTTAGTCCCACTCTCTACCTGACTTCATTCTGGTCCTCTTTGGCCTCTTACATGAGGACTCCCTTCAGAGCTTAGTGGTGGCTGTTTGCTCTTTCTCTTCTCTGTCACTCACTCCCGTGGCTGCAGTGGGTCGTGACTTGGATCTCGGGTATCTCACTGCCATTGAAACTCAATAATCATATCTAAGCTGGAAGTGTTTCCCCACAGAGAGTGAATTTTCTTAGCTCTGGGTTAAAAACTTGGGAGTCAGGATAAACGTGTTTTTCTCTCTCAGTTTATGCATTCAGGTTCTCCTGACTGTCTCTGCAGAATCTTCCGCATCTGCTTTCTCCTTTCCGTTTCAGCATTGATGTCGCTGGGGCTCTCACCTCTTACGTGAACCCCACACTTGGTTACTTTGCTTCTTTCATCATCTGTCTCTGTCTCCTACTAATTACGGCCAAGTGAGGATTTTTTTTTTTTTTTTTTTTTTCTTTGTGGAACGCGGGCCTGTCACTGCTGCGGCCTCTTCCGTTGCGGAGCACAGGCTCGGGACGCGCAGGCTCAGCGGCCATGGCTCACGGGCCCAGCCGCTCCGCGGCATGTGGGATCCTCCCGGACCGGGGCACGAACCCGTGTCCCCTGCATCGGCAGGCGGACTCTCAACCACTGCGCCACCAGGGAAGCCCCCAAGTGAGGATTTTTAATGCGCTGTTTCTGCAGACATTTTCCCAGTGATATTCAAAATCTTTCTGAAGATGCAAACCCTTTAGCCTGTGGCAACAAGCCCCATTGGCCCGACCTCTTCCTACCTTGGATCACACCAGTACTCGTTATGGAGGTGGGAGGGAAGGTATATGCTATCAGAACTAAAAGATGTCGCTTTGAAGCCCTCAGACCTGTGCTTCTGAATAACCCTGCCGCTCGCCAGCAGTGTGACTTTGCATGGGGTACTTCACTTGATGCCTCCTCTGGAAAATGGGGCTAAGGGTCCCTTCTAATAGGATAATTGTATGGGGAAATGAATGAGCCTTAGAAGCATATAAAAAGTATTCCGTAAATGACATTTATGGGTCTTCTCTCATCAAGGCTCATTTTCTCACCTATTTGGCATTGGCTCCGCCTGTACTGCCTGTCCTCTTTACCCCCTCTTCCTTCTTCTTCATTTTTTTTTTGCAGTTTTAGTTTTTATTTTCTTTTTTAACTTTTATTTTATATTGGAGTGTAGCTGATTTACAATGTTGTGTTAGTTTCAGGTGTACAGCAAAGCGATTTAGTTATACATATACATATACATATACCTATTCTTTTTCAGATTGTTTTCCCATATAGGTTATTACAGAGTACTGAGCAGAGTTCCCTGTGCTCTCCAGTAGGTCCTTGTTGAGAATCAATTTTATATAGATAATCTTGCCTCCTCTCCCAGTCATATTGAATAATTCTACCTATCCTTCAAGGCTTCGCTCATATGCTACCTTCTCCATGAATAATTCTTCAATAAATTTGCCCACCACAGATCCCTCCTTCTTCTGACCTATGTTATTTATAAATTATGCATTCCTGTCTTATATCTCTTGTCACGTTCTATTTTATATTACTGCTAACTGTATTTTTGTCTTCTCTTCCCTCCTAGATTGTAAGGTCTTGTGGTCAGGGACCATATTCTCTTTGTCTTTGCTAAAATACCGTATGCCACCATGCTTTGTCCATTATAGATGTTCTATTAATATTTATTGAGTAAATGATTGAGTAGCATATTAGATCTCTCTTTCTCCAATGCCAGATTTATAATTTATTTTTTAACATAAGGAAATATTTCCTTTAAAGCCCTAAAAGATTCAGGAACCTCCACATCACTACGTCTTTCTTTCCCCATCTTTAGGAATGTATTTTTTGGATTCATCCTTAGTCTAATTACTTAATTACTGTGCTTATTATGGTTAGAGTAGGAAATCAGCAGTATAATTGAAACATATATTAAAGTGTATATTTACTTGGCCTTTGGTTAATACTGGTGGATTTATGTAGCCATAGATTTGTTTGGGTGCTTCCTCCTCCTCTTTCTCCTTCCTCGTCTTCCTGTTCTTCTTCTCCTCCTTCTCATTATTATTATTATCACTTTAATGAATTTACTGAAGCAATAATTTTATTTATTTTTTAATATTTAAAAAAAATTTATCTATTTGGCTGCGTCAGGTCTTAGTTGCGGCACGCGGGATCTTTCATTGCGGTGCCCGGGCTTCTCTCTAGTTGTGGCCCGCGGGCTTAGTTGCCCCCCAGCACGTGGGATCTTAGTTCCCCGACCAGGGATCGAACCCACATCCCCTGCATTGGAAGGCAGATTCTTAACCACTGGACCACGAGGGAAGTCCCTGAAGCAATAAGTTTATATAAAAAAGGCCACAGTGCAGCCTGTGAGACACAAGATGAGGCGAAATCTAACTGATCGGCACCGTCTTTAGTATTGTTGCCAAAGACATGAATATGTAAAATTTAATGACATGTAATTAGTATGATTAGGCTTTGGTCATAGACTTTTCTCTTTTACAGATGAGGACCCTGAGTTCCATGGAGGTTAGGCGACCTTTCCTAAGGCCCATGGCATTTCCTTCCAGACCAGAGTCTGGAATCCGGTTCCCCACACATCCCTCAGGAACTAACTGGGTGATCCTAAAAGGGTGCAATATGTGAAGACAATTTTAGAAAGTAACATTGTCTTTAAGGTAGAATATGACCTATGTCTTAAAGGGCATACATGACTCCTGTTTGACTTAGGTACGTTAGTTCCTGTTTCTGTACACATTATAGTTATGGGTATGTCATGGCTTCCAGCATGAAGTTAATATACTTTAACCAACTAGTTGTCTTTAACCAACTAGTCTAAATGCTTACTGAATGAAAACTTTGACCATAGGTATATCCTGGTTAAACATGTTACATATCTTTTGAATATAATTTAGCTATAATTTTAGTATGTATTTTTTAATTTAAAAAGAAAAGTCTGAATTCTTCAAACTGAAAACAAAAGAATATAGCACAGTGATCCTTTATTTTTTAAAGTCATTTTATTTTATTTTTATTTGGCTGCACCACATGGCATGTGGGAATCTTAGTTCCCTGACAAGGGATAGAACCTGGGCCCTGGCAGTGAAAGCGCCAATTCCTAACCAGTGGACTGCCAGGGAATTCCCTAAAACAGTCATCCTTGACTAAAAGAGCTAAATAAACCCCTTCTGTGCACTATGCTGACCTTTCATTACTACTGAGTAAAAGTGTGTCTTTTTGAGTTTGGTTAATCAGTAGACAGGAGGCCAGTTAAGTCACTGTCTTTTCACTTTCTACCTTTCACTGTTGGATTCCAAATGCAGGAATAATACTGTTTTGGAACGGATTCATTTATTCATAATTCAAGGGAATTTAAGGAGCCTGAGGTACGCATCTCCATAGAAAAATAAAATTCAGCCTCAGATCTCCCCAATTGCTGGCCTAGCACCAACAGGCAACTTGTAACCGGATTCCTGTTTTATCATCCCTCCCCCACCCCCACTGTCTGTCTGCTCTGAAAATTGAAAGACTGCTGTCCAGTGGCTCTTGGACTTGGTTCTGACTTCCAGCCACTCCTCTCCCTTATTCCCCCACTCACTTTCCGGTTTGTTTAACTATTTGTTTAACCACAGTTTAGTTTTGTCTGTTCTTAGATTTCATATAAATGGAGTCATACCATGTCTGGCTTCTTTCACTTTAAAATCGAGATGTAATTGACGTATAACATTGTATTAGTTTCAGGTGTACAACATAATGACTTGAGATATATATATGACATATATCTATATTGACATGATTACCACAGTAAATCTTGATAACATCCATCACCACACAGTTATACATATTTTTTCTTGTGATGAGAACTTTTAAGATCTACTCTCTTAGCAACTTTCAGATATGCAATTCAGTATTATTTATTTATTTTTTTTGCGGTACGTGGGCCTCTCACTGCTGTGGCCTCTCCCGCTGCGGAGCACAGGCTCCGGACGTGCAGGCTCAGCGGCCATGGCCCACGGGCCCAGCCGCTCCGCAGCATGTGGGATCCTCCCAGACCGGGGCATGAACTCATGTCCCCTGCATCGGCAGGCGGACTCTCAACCACTGCGCCACCAGGGAAGCCCGCAATTCAGTATTATTAAATGTAGTCACCATGTGCCGTCACATTACCAGGACTTATTTTCTTATAACTGGAAGTTTGTGCATTTTGACCCCCTTCACAGATCTCTCCCACTCCCACCCCTGCCTCTGGTAACCACACACCTGATCTCTGTTTCTATAAGTTTGTTTTCTGTTTGTTTGTTTTAGATTCCACATATAACTGAGATCATACAGTATTTGCCTATCTCTGGCTGACTTATTTCACTTAACATGACGCCCTCAAGGTCGATCCATGTTGTTGCAACTGGCAGGATTTCCTTCTTTTTTATGGCTGAATAATATTCCATGGTATATATTTTTGAGATCTACCCTTGTTGTGTACATCAGCAGCCCATCATTTTATTGCTGAGTAGTACTCCATTGTTTGAATATGCCATATTTTGTTCATCCATTCTCCTGTTATATGATAAGCATTTTTGTCTAAGCCTACTTTCTGGCCCTATTTTATGTCCCTACCATTGTTCCCCCCGCCTTTCCCATCATCCTCAAATGAATGTGCCTGTTTTAGTTGATTTTCCTGGAATATGGTTACCTCTGCAGACACAGTTCTTTCTTTAGCTGAGGAGAGCTTTATTTTCCATAATCTGTGATTATGGCTTGTATTCCACTGATTTTCTCTTCCTTCTAGTATCCTGGTTGCTCATTAGTTGATACCCCATTCTCTGGTCCTCCGTGACCATGTCCTTTTTCCTAATTTTCATTTCTTTCCACTTCTCCTCTATGGTGAAAGATAGCTGTTCCATTTTTATCCTTTGCATCACTCATTTCCAGTCATGTCAACTCTGCTTGTTCCTGCTGCCGACATGGACTTTAATTTTGTATTTATGTTCTCATTGTTATTGAGATCCTCCTTAATTTTTCTTCCTTTTTTTTTTTTTTTTTTATCTTGGTACGCGAGCCTCTCACTGCCGTGGCCTCTCCCGTTGTAGAGTACAGGCTCCGGACGTGCAGGCTCAGCGGCCATGGCTCACGGGCCCAGCCGCTCCGCGGCATGTGGGATCTTCCCGGACCGGGGCACGAACCCGCGTCCCCTGCATTGGCAGGCGGACTCTCAACCACTGCGCCACCAGGGAAACCCAATTTAACTTCTTTTTATATTGTGATTATTTCTTATATTATTATATTATTTATCTGATTATTTTTATATTATATTTTCCTGTTCATCTTCTGCTGCCTTCACATGGAGGCAATGTTTACTTGCACTTTCTTGAATATGCCAAACCATTTCCTGAAAATGTATTTTGTATCATACCATAGATAATATTCAGAAAGACTCTGAGAAAGAATTTCCCCCCATTGTAACGTACTTTTTAACCAGTCCCGTGTTGTTTTTTCCTGCTTTCCTCCCTGATTGTCCTCAGACAAGTGAGCTCCGTGCAGAAGCAGAACGGTTGAGTGGACGGTCTTTTTGTTCCATTTCTCTTTTTCTCAATTCTCTTGCAAAATCTTTAGCTGCAGGGCAGCCTGCAGGGTCCTGATGTATTTCCCAGTTCCAGCAGGTGTCCAGTCTGCGTCCCTGGGCTCTCTTGAGGTCGCTTCTCTCCCCGGCCCCTCTGCTATTTTTCCTTTATCACACAGTGTCATTCCAGCCCACAGCAGCTACAGTTTTTTCTCTTCTCGCCCTTTCTTCAGACAGCACTGCTTAGAAAGCCCTCTGCCGTCATCTGCTCCCTCCGCTTTCTGCCCATTTGCTTTCTGAGCTTTGTTGTATCTCTCTGGCCATGAGAAGACAGAGAGAGGTAGTGGACAGTGGGTGGGAGGATGGGGGAAACAATTTTCTGCTCCATCTCACAGCAGCTTCTCAGTGATGGAGAAGCACTTCTGTATAGGTCTTTGGTTGGTGAATACTCGGGGTCTCTGGGTTGGGGACACAGAGTGGAACTGCAGCAAGTATCTTCTGAACTGTGTTCACCTGGCCACTAGCTTGAAGTCAGGTTGAGGTTTGCCATGAGATGACAACTGGGGATTTATTGCCTCTCCCCCAGCACTATCGGCTTTATAATTACTGTCAATTCATTGATGATTTGGGGTTTAGATGGTTTTCAACCTTAGTCTTCAATGAGATGGAGAGTGTTTTGCTTTGTTTTTGATCATTTTCAGTACTGTCATTAATATTTAGTGATAAGTTGGGAGGGGCATTCCTCAGAGCTACTAGCCAAGTGTCATTCTGAGAAAGACACCCAGCCTTACATCTTAAATGGTGACTTTAATTACCTGGGGTTGCGTATTGTATACACCAACTGATTCACATTAATAGGATTACATTCAATTGGACAACTTGTTATTTTGAGAAAACACCTTCTAAACCAGATGCTTTACAAATGATCAGCGAGGACATCTTTTTGAAACTGTGTAGTCAGGTGGAAATCAGGAGTTACGGATGCTAAGCAGCTGGAAATATGTGGGCCAACAGGCAGCATGTCCAGAACTCATGCTTTCTCATTGCAATGACCCCTAAACTCCACAGTCCAACCCAGACACATGTGTTCTTTTTTTTTTTTTAACATCTTTATTGGAGTATAATTGCTTTACATTGTTGTGTTAGTTTCTGCTGTACAACAAAGTGAATCAGCTATACGTATACATATATCCCCATATCCCCTCCCTCTTGTGTCTCCCTCCCACCCTCCCTATCCCACCCCTCTAGGTGATCACAAAGCACTGAGCTGATCTCCCTGTGCTATGTGGCTGCTTCCCACTAACTATCTATTTTACATTTGGTAGTGTATATATGTCCATGCCACTCTCTCACTTCGTCTCAGCTTACCCTTCCCCCTCCCCGTGTCCTCAAGTCCATTCTCTTTGTCTGCGTCTTTATTCCCGTCTTGCCCCTAGGTTCTTCAGAACCTTTTTTTTCTTTTAGATTCCATATATGTATGTTAGCTTACGATATTTGTTTTTCTTTCTGACTTACTTCACTCTGTATGACAGACTCTAGGTCCATCCACCTCACTACAAATAACTCAATTTCATTTCTTTTTATGTCTGAGTAATATTCCATTGTATATATGTGCCACATCTTCTTTATCCATTCATCTGTCGATGGACACTTAGGTTGCTTCCATGTCCTGGCTATTGTAAATAGAGTTGCAGTGAACACTGTGGTATTATGAATTACCTCTTTTTGAATTATGGTTTTCGCAGGGTATATGCCCAGTAGTGGGATTGCTGGGTCGTATGGTAGTTCTATTTTTAGTTTTTTAAGGAACCTCCGTACTGTTCTCTGTCTCTCCATCTGTTTGAGACATGTGTTCTTGTTTGTTAGTTTAAATAGTCCTCATGCATTAGCTGACATAGCTGATATATAGATCCTCTTTTGCTTGACTTTCTTTTCTTGTGTGTATAGCACGTGGAGCATGATCTTGAATCATTGTTAAAACTTTCCTTTGGTCTATTTTTAGAAATCCGTGTCTGCATTATTGGTCAATAGCAGATTTTGTGGTGGGCAAAATGAACTCTCTTGAATGCTTCTTAAGAGGTGGTGAGACTGTCAGCTCTCACTTGTTCAAAAATGTCAACTGTTTGATACAAACAAAGGCCATAAATTTGGCATTTTAACTCTTGTCTCCTGCAACTAGGGTTTGAAGGTATTTACTAACCATTTCTTTCTTAGCCTCTTTTTATGTTAAACTTAGTTAAGTGTACAATAGTGTACTGGAATTAAAGATCACTGTCTTGTTAATATGCTTTTAATAGCAATTCAAAAGTAGCTTTGTTTTTTGTTTTTTAGCTTAACCCTGATTATCGAGATGCCCAAAATGAAGGAAAAAATGTGGTGAGTAGAATTGTTTTATATGAACAAATGGAACAATTTATTTTATATGAACAAATTGAAAAGTTAGTAGAAAATTTGAAGACTAGGGCTCTGAGAGAGATTCTCCAAGTAGAGGCTGTGGATCCAAGATAAAAAGTAAATGATGATTTGGCTTAGGTTATAAGAAGATGACCAGAAGTGGGTGTTTAGGGAGATTTCCAGAAACTTGGAGGCCACTTATGATAGATCGTTGAAGTCAACTGGATTTGGGAGGTGTGGTGGGTCTAGGTTTAGTTTTCAGAAGTTCATAGAAATTAGGAAGGAGGAATGGAATTGTGGCATAATATTAAAATAGGACAACAGAACAATCCTTTTCAATTCAAGATAATTTGGTTTCTATTTATGGGGAGAAATTGAAGTGTTCAGTAACTAGATAATTCTAATTTCTAATAATCTACAGTGTGCTACTCAAAAAAAAATTCGTAGTCTTATTTTAAAGCCAGTTTTCATTAAAAATACTTATTATTATTTATCCTGCTCATCTCATCATAATTTGGAAAGAATATGACTTAACAATGACAACATGATTTAATTCAATAAAAAATCCATAGGGGAAGGGAGTTACCAGTGGGGATGGGGGTGGGTTATGGGTGAAACTGTATGGTGATAGATGGCAACTAGACTTGTGGTGGTGACCACTTTGTAGTATATAAGATGTCGAATTGTTAATGCTGTACACATGAAACTTATTAAAAAATTCAGAAATTCAGGATATTTTGATGTGATCCAAATAAAGCCTGGACGATGCACTGGATTTTTTTTTTTTTTTTTTTTTTTTTTTTTTTGGTGTTTGCTATTATCATTTGGTGTTTCCTATTTTTTTTTTGGTGTTTCCTATTATCAATCATTTTTATTATTGTTGTTATATCAATATTTTTGATTACTCCTGCAGCTACTGTCCACTGCCCCATGGTGTCTACTGCCTTTTCTGTGTGTGACTCTCAGCAGGGCTGGATTTCTTTAAAAGCAATTTAGCCAGATATTTTGATATAAAATAGACACAGTCTATAATACAGTTTTGTTAGGAATTTTGCCATCCCTTTTGGAATGGGTAGGTATTATTACTGCCTCACCCCAGATTCTGCTCTTTGATAGAAACAGTTGGAATGTTTCATTAAAATGACTACTGTTTTACATTGGCGCACAGATTTACGTTTTAGGAGGCTATGGGGCAGATGGATCAAATAAGAATTTCTGGACCTGAGTCAACCCTGTGTGACTCCTCTCTCCATATGATTATCATGTTTACAATAGAAATAAGCGAAGTATCAGGTCACTGACCCAGTGAAAACTTGTAATTTGTGTCAAAATGTCTTTAAATATAGAAGTAGGTTTGTTAGATCCATTGGATCTTTTATTTATGATTCAATTTTATCCGCCTGTATGGGCTTTTCTCCCCCTGGTTTTCAAATAGCTGCACCAGGATGGTTGGGTCCTTACCTTCCTATGATTTAGGAAAATGCTATCAGTAGCCATGTTTAAAAAGCAAAGCATGAATCATAGTTTCTTTGGTTCTTCCTATAAGCTTGTCGATGGTCTCAATGGTTTCCAGCCAGAGACCGGACCACCAGGAAAATACCCATACAAGTGGTGTTTATAACTCACTGCACGCACACTATGGGGAACCGTGCTGCTTCTCAGTAAGAAGGTGTTAGAAAAAACGTCTTATAGGAATTGGGCTTGTGCGATTGATTTTGGGGAAGATTTAAAGAAGTGGGGCTTTGCTGTGGTTGGGAATGCTGTTAGGAAGAGGAGGTATCTTAATACATTTTATCTGTGGGTAGGGCAGGCTAGGTCTGTAATTGCTAAAGAAGCAGCAGTCGCTCATATTCGCTAGAGGAGAGGAGCGGGATTGTCATTTTTTGTGGCTTGAACACCGTTCACAGTCTGTCGGTGTTCAGATATGGTTAGGGAGTGGTGGTGTTTTGTCTTGATCCATTCCAGTCATGAAGTGACCTTGTCTGGTGTTGCTGTTTTGTGAAATTGTCCATATTCACTAGGAGAACACCATGGCCCAGCTGGAGTGTCAGGTCAGCTCATACACCAGGCCAGCTGTCGGATGTCGGGGACTGCTTTTCTCTTTGTCCAGGTTTATTTCTGTGACATTCTATGTGACTTCTTGAGCATGCCGTAGAGACAGCGGAGCTCTACTGTAGCACCACCATGACCTTGTGTAGCCTTGGACCAGTCAGATAGCTTTCCTGAGACTCATTTTCTTCACCTGTCTGATAGGATGGGGATGTTTGCCCTACATCTCTCACCTGCATGCCATGGGGATAAAATGCCAGCAGACAAATGGAAAACTCTCTGAATAAAAGATGTTAGTAGGCTAAAGATGTAAGTTGTTTCTATTAAAAGGTCATCATATCAAAGCTTCAAATTGTGCAATTGAATTAAATCTCTGGCTCATCTCCTTTTGGCTACGTACCATTTGGAGATGCTACTGATGATTCTGGGCAGAGCTGAGTGGGAGAATACAGTGAATGAAGGTTTATGGAGCAGCACAGAGCATATAAATAAGTAGTAAATCCATGGTGAAGTTTACCCTCTGTGTTCATCAAGCTTTTGGTTAGACTTGCTGAATTTTTCTCCTTTTATTCTCAAGTACAGTTTCTTTATCCTCCTCTGTAGGGGAGAAAGCAGTGTTACTAGCGATACTTTAATTGCATACAACATAGGCGGGCTTGCTTTTGTTGTAGAATTTATGGCTGGATCTCATCTGTCATCTCAGAGACACAGCCAACTGGAGACATCTGATTTCATTCCCTCTAAAACCCCTCGCTTGAAAGTAAATGAAACTGAGAATATGGAACAGTAAAGCTAACAATATGGCTTCTCATTTTATACACCATTTACCATCTAGCAATAATGATGTTTCTGTCTAAAAAAGAAAACAGGGCTTCCCTGGTGGCGTAGTGGTTGAGAGTCCGCCTGCCGATGCAGGGGACACGGGTTCGTGCCCCGGTCCGGGAAGATCCCACATGCCACGGAGCGGCTGGGCCCGTGAGCCATGGCCGCTGAGCCTGCGCGTCCGGAGCCTGTGCTCCACGACGGGAGAGGCCACAACAGTGAGAAGCCCGCGTGCCGCAAAAAAAAAAAACCAAAAAAAGAAAGAAAAAGAAAACAGAGGAACGTTTACAGTGTAGCCTGTGAAAAATGAAATCAGTTTCCCAAAACAATGCTATCTCACCTCAGATCTGGGTTCTAGTAACACTGAGTTCCCTGTGACCTGCTAATTATTTTCTTTCCTAATTTTCCCTATGTTGTCTATTAAATATCCAGTTAATATTTTTCCTGTAATTTAGAAACCTTTATCAAATGTGGCCCTCCATTTTTGAAGTTTCAGAGGTTAATGGATAGTGCTGCTGAAATGAGGCGGAGTGTGTCACAGCTCCCATTAAGACCCAAATAGCTGTATTTATTCTACAAAGAAGCCTATTATTTCCAATCTTACAAATGTACAGCATCCACAGGGACCCTGTAAATATTGGAACTGTATCAAGCCCAGCTGGGAACCTGAAAGTCGTTAGTTTTTTCTCCGTGAAAACCGGCATCTTTTCAAATGGCTCTTTGAAGGAGATTTTTCTGGAACAACACCACCCATTTTAACATTACCTTATTTATGTGGAATGTGATTTGATTTTTCCAGGGAATGTTTTTTGTCTGTGCTGCGGATCCTCAGCCTCAGCAATACTGATATATTGATATTCGGGCCAGATCACTCTTGGTTGTGGTCGGGCTGTTCTCTGCATTGTAGGATGTTTAGCAGCATCTCTGGACTTTACTCACTAGAGACCAGGAGTGGTCTCCCTCTTCTCCATCCCCCATCCCCCGCCCAAGTTGTGGCAACTAAAAGTGTTTCTGGGAATTGCCAAATGTCTCTGGGGAGCCAAACTCTCTCCCTTTGAGAACCATCCGTCTTTGTGCAAAAACATACATTAAACAGAAATGTTCTAGGAAGCATGAAACTTTGCTGAAATAGACTTGAAAATTCTATTCTGTAGAATTTTTCTTTTGGGGGAGGGTACCAGATTCTGAAAGAAGACCCGCAAATTTCTTTGAGTTTTCCTATGTATTCATCAGTGGTAAGATGATAAGGAAAAGAAAGAAAAAAGGGTCATATTGGGAATTAGTTTGAGAGCACCCGATTGTCAAGGAACCGTGGCAAGAGAAGTGTTTGCAGCTTTAAATGGCCGGGTTGTGTCTGTTCCATAAAGTCTACAGTGAGAGCCCTAGAGGGTCTGGACCAAAGCACAGATGCCTACACATTGTTATGCTGCCGTGGCCACAGGTCTGAATCGGCCCTGAAAACGCAGACATTGTTTCTTACCGAATGTCTCTGGCTCTTCACAGCAGAATTGCTACGTGATGTCTCTGCTGAAAATGCGATGACTCACAAATGAGGCAACAGAGAAGGTGTAACAGGAGGCTCCCTGCTGTGCGCCGCAGGCAGGGCCCCCAGGAGCTAGAGAAGCTGGCAAGCCATTAGCATCCTCTGGCTTCTCATACGGGATTTTCAATTTGTATAATCTGCGAGGCTGTGTGCCTTTCCTTCCAAGTGAAAATGCTAGTTTTCTAAAAGCCCAGCAGACTAGGTTAACATTCTGCAGCCCTGCATTCCCTAAATTGAGAGTGTTTTGGAGACTGAGATGCTGTTAAATTTAACACCTGTTTAAGCTCTGTTGTACCTTAATGTCTTTTCATGATGCAAAGAGGGAGGGCAGTGTGCTTCTGTAATTCCCTGCAGAGAACTAGTGTTTAGGGGTCTTTTTTCTTACTTAAATAGAGATGGAGGTTCGTAAACAAAAGCCACAAGCACAGAATTTTGAACAAAACTGCCTTCATATTGTAGAAATATAATATTAATTTTCTTGATTTTGAAGCTTGATCCATTTATTTAAAAACTGTATACTTATAACTCATTATTCATATTTCATTATTTAAAAAATTCCAAGGGGCTGGCTTGAAGTTTGCTGTCAAACTGCTATGACAGCTTGTTAAGCAAATTAACAGAGTACAAGAGATTAATAGCAGAATGCTTAAGACTATAGCACTGTTTTAAAAAACTTCTAAATGTGTTAGAAGCTCTTATTCACACCTAAACAATTGTTATGCTATTTATAAATGGAACTTATCTATTCATTAAAGCTTTTTTCCTCAAAGACCTAAGCAAATTATTTGGGGGTCCATTCCACTTATCCTAGGTAATTAAAATTAAACCACAGGTCTTAAATAGTATGAGCAACTTAGAGTGACCTCTTTTAGCTAGCCCTAATAAGTGAGGTTTCTCTATGGAAAAGATTTTTATTGTTCACTGTAAGAGTGTCAAAATAGAGAGGTCTTTGACTATATCTCCCACAGGGAGATATTACCAAGGGGGATGGGGTAGGAGGGCAACCTCTTGCAACCTGAATCTGCTCTCCTTTTATAAGTCTAGAAAATTCATTTTATTAGCCTTTCAAAAGGGGGAAAAGGACAGTACATACAGGAGGATTGATTCCACTAAATGAATTCACAAATGACTGATGTATAAAACACAGTGCCAACTGTCAGTTGCTAAGTAGATCTAAATCCTTGGGTCAGTTAGTGCATTTTCTCTGAAGGAAAGTCTGTATCAAAAGCTAAATTATGATTAGAAGTTTGGCATGGAGAGCTCAGGAAATTAGATGACACACATGCCTTTCAGGGATATGGAATTCCTCCAGGAAAACTGGAATACTAATTTGTTTCATCTACCCTAGCCTGCGGTGAGAGAAACTGTCAAATTCTTGTTCATTGACTCTCCATTTGTTTAGGTTACATGCTTATCTTCCCTTAATAAAGCCTTTCTTCAAATATGGTTCAACGTGATTGATTAGATTTTATTTTCCTTAGCTAAAATCATATTTTAATTGTGCCTTTCGAATACTCCATTTAAACCACTTGTGCTCAAATCCCTGTGCCTCCATAGTCACAAAAATCCTTTGAGTTTTTTTCTACAACTGACTGATCTCGTCCATTATTTCTGCATTCTTACATTCTGAGGCAATCTCCCCTCACATGTATTAATAACACTCATTATGTTGGTGGTTCTTTCTTTTGGCCGCAGTAGCCTTGCCAAACCCAGAAAAGACCTCTTTCATAATATTTCTCTGTGACGGTAGCTCTCCTCGTCTCTTTCTCCCCAAGTTTTCATGTTAAGATGTAATAAACAACACACTTCCTTTTCTTTCTTTCAGAATGAGCACTTCCTCTTCTTAAATCTCCCCTTTCCTCTTTCTCTGCCTTCTTCCTCATAGAGTGACTATTATCTTCAATTTCAGACGTCACCACCATTTTTACCACTGGGAAGGAGTTCATAGTTGTACGTGGTATTCTACTGGGCGTAGATACGTAAGAAGATTGTGTAGATCTTCTTAAGACCTTCTTGACTCAGTTATTCGGGGTCAGGCAGAAGTGTGATTCCTGTGTCACCATGACATTTCAGAGCCTCCATGGAAAACTGCTCCTTTGCTATCCAAATCTTAGTATAACACCTGGATTTTCATGTTGAGCTGCATGGCAGAGATCAACGCAACGACACACTTTTCTTTCATTGTTTTAGTGAGTTTGTTCACTCGTTTGTTCCTTCCCTCCCTCCCCCTCTCTCTCCCCGTCTCTCCCATCTTTCCTCCCTCCCCCCTCTCTTTTCTTTTCTTTCCTCCCTTCCTTCAGTAGCTTTATTGAGATATAATTCACATACCATAAGAATTCTCATGTTTAGAATTACAGATCAGTTGTTTTTAGTATATTCACAGAGTTGTAAAACCATACCCACTATCTAATTTGAGAACATTTTTACCACGCCCAAAAGAAAGCCTGTATCCACTAGAAGCTCCTGGCAACCTGGATGTACTGTCTCTATGAATTTGCCTTTTCTGGACATTTCATAGGTGGAATCATGCAATATATGGCCTTTCTTTCATGGCTTCTTTCACTTAGCATAACATTTTCAAGGTGCATGCAGGTTGTACCATGTATCTATACTTCATTCCTTTCATGGCCAAATAATATTCCATTTGGTGCATGTACCACATTTTGTTTATCCATCGTTTGGATGATGGTTATTTCTACTTTCTGGCTTTTATAAGTAAAGCTGCTATGAACATTCAGTGCAAGTCTCTGTGGGGTCATATACTTTCATTTCTCTTGGGTAGATACCTAGAATTAGAATTGCTGGTTATATGTACAACATTTTGAGGAACTGCCCAACTCTTCCTAAGTGGCTATACCATTTTGTGTTCCTCTAGCAATATATGAGTGTTACAATTTCTCCACATCTTAACGCTTGTTATTGTCTGTATCTTTGACTATAATCATCCTAGTACATTTTCCTAATTAGTAATGATATTGAGCACCTTTGCATGTGCTTCTTGGCCATTTGCATGTCTTCTATGGAGAAATGTCATCACGTCCTTGCCTCAATTTTTATTTATTTATTTATTTATCTATTTATTTACTTATTTATTTATGGCTGTGTTGGGTCTTTGTTGCTGTGCGTGGGCTTTCTCTAGTTGCGGCGAGTGGGGGCTACTCTTCGTTGTGGTGCACGGGCTTCTCATCGAGGTGGCTTCTCTTGTTGCGGAGCACGGGCTGTAGGTGCACGGGCTTCAGTAGTTGTGGCACGCAGCCTCTGTAGTTGTGGCACGCAGGCTCTGTAGTTGTGGTTCTTGGGCTCTAGAGCGCAGGCTCAGTAGTGGTGGCACATAGGATTCGTTGCTCCGCGGCATGTGGGGGATCTTCCCGGACCAGGGATCAAACCAGTGTTCCCTGCATTGGCAGGCAGATTCTTAACCACTGTGCCACCAGCAAAGTCCCTTCTCAATTTTTAATTGGGTTACTTGTCTTTACAGCTATTCAGTTGTAATTGTTCTTTATATATTCTGGATACAAATCCCTTATCAGATATATAATTTACAAATATTTTCTCTCAGACTATTTTTTTTAATAGACACTTTTTAAAGAGAGTTTTAGATCCATAGCAAAATCCAGTGGAAGGTACAGGGGGTTCCCACATACCGCTGCCAGCACACAAGTACAGCCTACTGTCAACATTCCGCACCAGGGGGGTACATTTGTTACACTGGTAAACCTGCCTTGACACATCATTATCACCCAAAGTTCAGAGTTTACATTAGGGTTCTCTCTCAGTGTTGTACATTCTATCAGTTTGACAAAAGTATAATGATATGTATCCACCAGTATAGGATCATACAGAATAGTTACACTGCCTTTAAAATCCTCTGTGTTTTCCCTATTCATCCCTCCCTCCCCCAATCCCTGGCAGTATATTCACAGTATATTTTTATTGTGTTCATAATTTTGCTTTTTCCAAAAATCATATTTGGAATCACACAGTATGTAGCTTTTTCACATTGGCTTCTTTCAAGATGCATTTAAGGTTTCTTTGTGTCTTTTCATAACTTGATGGCTCATTTATTTTTAGTGCTGAATAGCATTCCATTGTTTGGATGTCCTACAGTTTATTTACCTACTCACCTACTGAAAGATTTCTTGGTTGCTTCTAAGTTTTGGTAGTTATGAATAAAGCTGCTGTGCAAGTTTCTGTGTGGATATAGCTTTTCAGTTCATTTGGGTAAATAACAAGGAGCATGATTGCTGAATCATATGGTATGGAATGTGTTTTGTTTTGTGTAAAACCACTGAACTGTCTTGCACAGTGGCTGTACCATTTTGCATTCCCACCAGCAGTGAATGAGAGTTCATGTTGCTCCACATCCTCGTCAGCATTTGGTGTTGTCAGTGTTTAGGATTTTGGCCATTCAATAGGTGTATATGGTATCTCTTTGTTTTGAGTGATATCTCATTAGAGAATTTGCTATTCCCTAATGACATTTGATGTTGAGCATCTTTTCATGTATATATTTACCACCTGTATGTCATCTTTGGTGAGGTGTCTGTTCAGGTCTTTTGCCCATTTAAAAATTGGATTATTTGTTTTATTATTATTGAATTTTAAGAGTTCTTTGTATATTTTGGACACCAGTTCTTTATCAAATATGTCTTTTGCAACAGTTTTATCCAAATCTGTGGTTCATCTTCTCATTCTTTTGAGAGTGTCTTTCATAGAGCAGAAGAAACCCGTTTTCATGAAAACCAGTTTATCAATTATTTCTTTCATGGAAATTGCCTTTGGTGTCATATTTTTCTTGTACACTACTATTTTTCTTCTAGTGTCCACACTCATTTCCCTTTCTTTCTCCCTCCCTCATTCCTTCTTTCTCATTCCAGCTATTTCTCTTTCTTTAGACTCTTTCTCCCAACCCACTGTGAGAGTTGAAATATAGGAAATAAACAAAACTGTACAAAGGCTGTCTAAATTTCAGTAGGGAATAATTAAAGACTAATGTTTTCAAGACCCACAGGAGTAAATCCCAAGTTATAGTATTTCACTAGACTAGCTGCTGCCAGAGATTTATTTGGAAGAAGTCTTTTTAGCTCACAGATGATCTATAAAGATCCTTCCCGTGCTTGATATTCCATGAGCCTAAGTGGTTACGTTACCCAGGCAGCCTTCTTTCCCGACTTATTGGTCTGGCCAGACTACTCTTGTTGGGTTATTTAAAGACATTTAGGTTTTCCTCTCTCAGGATGTGATGGTGTTTTTGCCCTTCAAAGACTGTTGTCTTTAGTTCACAGACTTCCATGCCCTCAATGCAGATCATTGTGAAATGGGTCTCCTGACCCATGAGAATTTTTTTAGAAGACCTAAAGAAGGTTTTTTTTTAAAAAAAATAAAATTTATTTATTTAATTTATTTATTTTTGGGTGCATTGGGTCTTCGTTGCTGCGCACGGGCTTTCTCCAGTTGTGGCGAGTGGGGGCTACTCTTCATTGCGGTGGGCGGGCTTCTTATTGCGGTGGCTTCTCATGTTGTGGAGCACGGGCTCTAAGCGTGCGGGCTTTGGTAGTTGTGGCTCGCAGGCTCTAGAGTGCAGGCTCAGTAGTTGTGGCACACGGGCTTAGTTGCTCCGCGACATGTGGGATCTTCCCGGACCAGGGCTCGAACCCATGTCCCCGGCATTGGCAGGCAGATTCTTAACCACTGCGCCACCAGGGAAGGAGGTTCTTAACCGTGAGTTCATGCCTGCCCTTTGAGGAGTGACTAATTCAGTGCTTAAGGGCTGCAGACCAGGCCGCTGGCTTTGGTTAATTTGGACTGAGGCGTGGCTAGTTGAATATGGGGTTGAGCATTCACTGTAGCACCCACTGCTCCCCTTGCCTTCCTCTTCCCCCCTCCTTTTTCCCTTTTTATTCCCTCCTCTCCACCTCCTCTCCCTCCTTCCTCTCTCCCTCTTCTTCCCTCCCCCTTTTTCTACTCTGGTCCTCCCCCCCATCCTCTTTCCTTCGCTCCTTCCCTCATCCTTCATCTCCTGTAGGTAACTGCACTCATGTCTTTATTTAAAGGAAATAATGCTCATCTTCCTCTCTCTTAAATTTTTTTTTTTTTTTTTTTTTTTGCGGTACGCGGGCCTCTCACTGTTGTGGCCTCTCCCGTTGCGGAGCACAGGCTCTGGACACGCAGGCTCAGTGGCCATGACTTATGGGCCCAGCCGCTCCGCAGCATGTGGGAGCTTCCCAGACCGGGGCACGAACCCATGTCCCCTGCAAGGGAATGGTTTTGGTATTGTGAGAACTTTTGTATAAATTCAGAAGTGGGGTTTGCTTACTGCTTTTGCATTTCCTTCTTTCCTATTTCCCTATACTCACTTCTAGTGTATGGTAAGTTAAGTATACCTTTTTCTGATGAATGAACATAGTTCACATTTGCTGGTAAGAGACAACTGTTATGAGGGTTAAACCACCTGGGGAGAGTTTTCCAGAGCCCTGTCTTCATATAAGTCTGAACTTAGATCTCTGCAGAAAACATATAAATCAAAGATGACAAGATACCAGATACTGCTAGCCTATGTGAGATTTAGCAGATAGCAATCCTGTTCCTTCTGAAGAACACTGGCAGTTCCTCTGCCCAGTCACAGTTAACTGGTGCTACCAATTTGTGCACCATTTACAGAAGACACCAGCATGAAACTGCAAGGGTTTACTGATCCAAGGAAAACGATTTTCACAGTCTTGGGATGGAGCTTCAAGTGAATGTTTCGGAATGATCAGGTGTAGTATTTCATTGTCATGGCAGCCTTTAAAGAAGTGCTTGTCTTTCGATATGGATGGCTTTCATTTGCCTTTGAGCATCCCTTCCCACCTATTTTCTTTCAACTTCCTGTGATGGTACAATGACAATTTTTCTCTCTCATTTTCAAATTTAATTTGATTTAATAATTATATAAATATATATAATTTATATATATAATTATATAAATATTAAGTAATTATATTTATGTACTTTATTACCAAGCTTATATTACATTTGCTGTATCATGTTTTGGTTTTCTTATACATCAGATTCTTCCATGGGACGCTGGAACTTGGGGAAGTTCGAGCGAAAATACATAATCATCAGTCTTGTGTTGTTTTCTGCTTAAAATGGTAGGAGTGTACTAGAAATATTGACTGAGTTTCACATCATCCTGAAGGCTTCTATTCCATTTGACTTCACTTTATATTACATTATAGTATGTTCTGGGATCTAATGGACTGAGCCGATGAACTGAACGGGGATGTTGCTGTTGATTCCTCTTCCCTCCAAGTTAATATCCCAATGATTTTTGGGAGTTAGGCAGGAACTCTGAAACACTTCCATGCTTACTCTTTAATTTATGAACTCTAGATGAGTCAACACACTACTTCTTCTCTGTGTTTGCTTTAAATGTGGAATGGTCCGAATTACTACTGTGACAATAGGTTTAATACCAGGGAAGGGATCAAAACCACTGGGACTGTTAGTGCCTTGGTAATTTGCCCAGGTCAAATCACCCCTCTGGAGTGTGTGACTTATCACTGTTAATAATGATTACCGGAAAGGCTCTCAGGCCCGATCTGTTCTTTCTGGATGATGTGAACTGGACATCACTATAATCCAATGAAGAAATAAATGCAAATTTAAAACTTATCTTCCAATTAATTGGAGAGTTTAGCAAGAAACATATAAAAGTAAAAAAACCTTGTACTTCCTCAACAGAGAGATGGAGATCTTCCAACTTCAAAGAAGAAACGCCAGGCAGGGGAGAAGATCATGTACACTTTGGTCTCAGTCCCACATGGAAATGACATTGCATCCCTTTTTGAACTGGATGCCACAACTCTTCAGAGAGCGGACTGCCTGGTCCCAAGGTAAAAAAAAAATATGGTTAAACAGTAGTGTTTCTCTGAATAATTTTACTGGCAGGTAAGGAATAAAAATCATAATCTTAGTATAATTTTTGTGATATAAAGAGAGCAAGCATAAGTGAAGAACAAGAGTTAAAAAAATCATTCCTCTTTTGTGAGTAGATTAACATAGTTTGTTTTATTCTTAAAAATAATTCAAATGTGCAGGACAAAAGAAATTCTGAAAAATTCATAAGAATCATTTATTCTTATTACTTATATGGCCTGTGGTTACTAAAATAAAAAATGATCTTTTCCATTAATAGTCATGGCATTTATTTTTATTATGTCAAATTTCAAATTTCATTCACTCATCATCCACTTGTTCATTTATTTAGTCATTCAGTCAACAAATCTTTAAAAAAAAATTATTTATTTGGCTGCGTTGGTTCTTAGTTGAGCACTCCGGATCTTTGTTGTGGCATGTGGGATCTTTTTTTGTGGTGCACGGGCTCCTTGTTGTGGCCCACGGGCTTCTCTCTAGTTGTGGCGCGGGCTCCAGAGTGAGCGGGCTGCTCCTTGTGGCCTGCGGGCTTCTCTCTAGTTGTGGCAGGGGCTGTAGAGCGTGGGCTCAGTAGTTGCGGCACGTGGGCTTAGTTGCCTCACCGCATGTGGGATCTTCGTTCCCCGACCAGGGATCAAACCCACGTCCCCTGCATTGGAAGCCAGATTCTTAAGCACTGGACCACCAGGGAAGTCCTTCTGTCAACAAACCTTTACTGAACATCAGTTCCATTCCAGGCATTGCCCTTGGCACTGGGAAGAAAACCATGAGCAAACTGGTTATGAACTTAAATTCAAATGGGAGTGGGAGGCAATAAACACATAAACATAAAATATAAGGTCAGGTAATAAGAACGCTTTGAAGAAAAATTAAAGAGTATGGGGAGTTCTATTATGAGACCTCTGATTTAGGACATTTGAGAAAAGATCTAAATGATTTGAAGGGTCAAATCCTCTCCATATGGGAGAAGTGTTTCAAGCAGCAGGAACACAGAGTGGAAGAATCTTGAGATTTACTAGGTGTGCTGAAGGACCAGCTAAGAGACCAGTCGGCCGTCTCAGCGAGGGAGGGGAAAGGAGATTGTTAATGAGGGAGTCAGAACATAATGTAAGAGAGTATTTTACATTTTTCACTTGGATTTGATTATTTTAATTAAGATTTTTTTGTTTTGCCTAGAGCTGTCTATTTTCCAGCAATAGCACTCTGATGCGATCTCTAGATGCATAGAGGAGTTTTGCCCATATATTCAGGTCTAGTGGAATGGTTCTAAATTGTCCTTGGTAGAGCATGATTGTCTCGGCCTTGGGCAGATGGCAGTGGTTAGGCTGAAGGTACCTGCTGAAAGTGCAGGCGTTATTGTGTAGGTTACTTTCAGGGGAGGTAAAAAGTTGCTGTACTGACACTGCCAAGAAACACTGCTCCTCGGACTTCCTCGGCTGTTTCATGGCTGTTCTCATTCATGAGAAATGTAGCTGAG
Source organism: Mesoplodon mirus (assembly GCF_964341445.2). Lineage (NCBI taxonomy): Eukaryota > Metazoa > Chordata > Mammalia > Artiodactyla > Ziphiidae > Mesoplodon > Mesoplodon mirus. The sequence goes on from NC_138987.1 coordinate 81,173,992, forward strand.
TCCACGGCCATACCACCCTGAATGTGCCTAATCTTGTCTGATCTTGGAAGCTAAGCAGAGTCAGACCTGGTTTATACTTGGATGGGAGAAATGTAGCTGAATCTTGGCCTTATATGAGCCATCTCTCACTCTGTTGTACCAGTAGAAGCCTGTAAAGAAGTCCCCTCTGAAGGTTTGGCCTGATGCAGGTCTTTGACCTTCTCTTCTGAGTATTGCATCTTAATAAATCCTTACTCTGACTATGCATTTTAGATTTTAACTCAGCAAGAATAGAGTCCTTCTTGAACTCTAACCAAGAAAGTTTGCTTAGGGAAATGATAGAAAGATCTTACTCTAATGTGACTAGACCCAAGACAAGCCCCTGAGCCTCACTTTATATGGAAGGGTTCATCTATTACTGTTTCAGAACCGCTGAAGCCCTTCTTAGTATAGAACAGAATTTTGTATTAACATAGATTCATTTGTCATTAATTGTTTTAAAGCTAATGCTAATTAACACTTAATAATGACTACTATTATAACTCTGGAGCGCTGGCTGTGTGCTAAGCACTATGTCAGCTTCTTTATAAACGTCTTATTTAGTGCTGGCAGCAACTCTTACAGTTCAGGAACTAAGGACTTAGAACAGTGCTTTTCAAGTTGCCTCTAAACTGGAATCACCTGGGCAGCATTGTGCCCTCTCCATGCTCTGGCCACACCAAGACCAGTGAAGTCAGAGTCTTGGGGGCAGGATGCAGGCTTTACTTTTAAAAATCAGTACCCAGGTGATTCCAATGCGGGGTCAAATACTTCTCAAACTTTACACTCTGTAATCAATGCTTCTCACACTTTAATGTGTACTGAACCACCTGGGGATCTGATGGCAGCTCAGATTCTGATCTGCTTGGTCTAGGGTGGGGTCTGAGGTCTGCATTGCTAACAGACCCTCACATAATGCTGATGCTCCTGGTTTGTGGACTAGACTTTTAAGTATCAAGGGCTTCAGCAGTGGTTCCCAGTCTTCGGTGTGCGTTGGAATATCTGGGGATCTTTTAAAAAGTACTGATGCCTCCTCTTACTCCCAGACATTCTGATTTAAATGGTGTGCGGCGCAGCTTGGGCAATAGGGTTGTAAAAGTTTTCCAGGTGATTCTAACGTATAGCCAAGTTGGGGAACCACTGGCTCAGTGTGATTAGGTTGATTGATCCTTGTCAAGCTCATGAAGTGGAATTTGATCCTGGATTGTGTGAACTCAAAATCTGTACTCTTAACCACTATGCTACTGTGCCTTCATATTTTAGACATTCAGATTATATCAAGATTTTAACAGTGGATTTATGTGGTGTGGGTCCTTGCAAAATTATGCTCAAGTGTAGTCTCTTTAGCTTGGAACCCAGCCACCTAGGTTGACTCCATAAGCAGTTGTAGAAGGTCCAGGAGTAAGAATAGGGGGAACGGGGGGCTTCCCTGGTGGCGCAGTGGTTGAGAATCTGCCTGCTAATGCAGGGGACATGGGTTCGAGCCCTGGTCTGGGAGGATCCCACATGCCGCAGAGCAACTGGGCCCATGAGGCCATGGCCGCTGAGCCTGCGCATCTGGAGCCTGTGCTCCGCAACAGGAGAGGCCGCGATAGTGAGAGGCCCGCGCACCGCGATGAAGAGTGGCCCCCGCTTGCCACAACTAGAGAAAGCCCTCGCACAGAAACGAAGACCCGACACAGCAAAAATAAATAAATTAATTAATAAACTCCTACCCCCAACATCTTCTTTAAAAAAAAAAAAAAAAGAATAGGGGGAATGACACAGAGCTGAATAATCTATGGCCCCACTTTCCAGATGCTTAAAATATCAATACAATGAGGAAGATAACTGAGTCCAAGTGACATCTCCTGTATAATTCCATGCAGAAGATAAGTGGTAATACAGAGGTATTTCAGGATTGGACCTTTGCTGATTATTTGGACAAGGATTGGACCTTTGCTGTTTTAGATTTTTGAAACAATCTCTATTTCTTTTTTTGCACTTAATTTATTTGAAACTTTGTTCACGTCTTGATAAAGCATTCTAATATTTCGTTCCAAGTGTGATAGGCGGTATAGCAGGCACCTCTGTGCAGGGCAACAGAACATCTATTACAAACATACCATGTTTCACAGTGCTTTCCCCTGGAAGAGCAGACTCTATACTTTCTGGCAGCATTTTTTTTAGTCCTGTGGGTATTATTTCCTCTAGAATATGTTCTTTTATTTTACCTGATAGTCGACAAGGTGGATCTTTGCAGGGGTCTCTTTTAGAAACACCACGAGAGGGTGTGGGACTACCACTGCATTCACCAGAACGGTCAGTTACCCATTCTCTAGCTACTGCTAACAAAAATTGCTTGTGAGACATTTTATTCAGTGCATTAACTCAATCTCTATTTTATCTCCTTTTATGAATGAGAAGAATCATGATGTTTGAGAATGAATCTCTTTCCCTGAAGTCCTTGGCGTTTTATTTGATTTTCTCTTATTGGCCTTAATGCTTTCTGCCTCATGTTATATGATTTATTTATCTTATCTTTCCTACTGAACTTTCAGCAACTTGAAGGCAGAGAACTTACCTCAGTGGTTTTCTTTTAATAGATACTTTATCTATTTTGTTAAAGAAATAATGATAATAGATTCACTAAAAATGATAATATTTGAGCTGGATGAAGCTCTAGCTGTCCTTTCTTATGCACTCTCTCTCAGTTCACATATACTTGATTCTTATTATTTCTGGAACATGAATTAGCAAATACTGACCCATTGCTTCTAAGGGAAATGCAGAGTTAGGTTCCTGCAAGCCTCTGGGCACAATATTTTTGTCAATCAATCAATACTCAACCTTATTTTATATGTGTTTCTGTTTAAAGACACCTTATTTAATATATATTGTTTCATTAGCGTTGAATTCACGGCCGGCATCACTATAACTCATGCCTGAATGAAGCATCTCTTATATGAGTTATTTTCTCCATAATGCACATCACAGCCTTGCTCTATAGGAACACAAGACAACACTTCAGCACTATGCTTAGGACTGTTTTAAACAATGAATTCACTAACAATAGACGGTGAAAAACATGGCACCAAACAGACCACAGAAAGACACTTGTTGACAGTATGAGAGCAGAAACCAGAAGGAAGAGCATCATGTTGTTCAGCCTCACAGGGAATCAAATTTTTTGCCACTCCGTGTATGTCTGAGAATGACTTCCAAAGTGGCCCAAGTGTTGATTTGGGGGTTACAGATAAATTTTTGTGAGTAGGCAAATTCACAGGTATGGAATCTGCGATTAATGAGGATCGACTGCACTATGTGCTTTTACGTGCAGATGATTAAACCACAGAAGGGACTACAATCAGACAGCAGTTTTAACTCAGATGGTTACATAGTCAGTGCTTCTTACTTTAGTATGCATCAGAATCCCCTGGAAAAGCTGGTAAAATCCTGTTGGATCTCACCCTCAGAGTTTCTGATTCAGTGGACTTGGATGAAGCCTCAGAATTTGCTTTTCTAACTAGTTCTCAGGTGATGCTGATGTTGCTGGTCCAGGGACCAGATTTTGAGAACCACTGGTTTATGTAATAATACTGCATGCTTTGAAATCGCCTATAGTTCAGATATTCCCCTTAAACCAGACTGATCTACACTTGAGTCAGTTACTAGTCTAAAAATATATTTATATTCATATCATGTATGAAACTGGTAAATACGTTGATATGTAAGTGTGCTAACTTTTTATAATCTGTGTTTTTAATACTATTTTGCTTTTAGGAATTCATACGTTCGATTAAGACATTTATGTACAAACACGTGGGTAACCAGTACTAGCATCCCCATAGACACAGATGAAGAGAGGCCTGTTATGTTGAAGGTAAATGTTGCTGAGAATGGTTTACTTTTCAGCCAGATGTTGTGTGAATAGGATTAGGGGGTGACTGACATGTTCTTACAATTGAGCTTCACCAGTATTAGAGATTATTGCAACTAATTTCGTCAAGCACTCATGCCTACCTGTTGCTTTAGGTAGCTGAACTTAGAGGCTTGACTGCAGCCGGGCTGTGATTCAGGAAGATGCAGCAGAGATACCAAAAGAGTGGGAGCAGCATATAGAAAGGGAAGAAGATTCTAGGAGGGCATTTCCTCTCCTCTGTTGAAACTGAAGCAAAGAACATGTGTGAAAGGGATACATTTCTAGTCGGGCTTTGAAAACAAGGCAGGAAATGGGCACAGGACATCTGTGTCCCTACAGCCTTTCATAGTGGACGATGCATGTAGGAATTACTGTGTTTGGATTCTCTACTCCTGTTTTGTATTTCTTAAACAGTACTAAGATGTGTTAGTAGCTGAAGAATATTGCATAGTTATTTAGTAAAACAACTAATCTTAGTGGAAAAACACATTGCAGATCGGAACTTGCCAAACAAAAGAAGATAAAGAAGCTTTTGCCATTGTGTCTGTCCCGCTGTCTGAGGTCCGAGACTTAGACTTCGCCAATGACGCAAATAAAGTGCTGGCGACCGCAGTTAAAAAGCTGGAAAATGGCACAATAACTCAGAATGAAAGGAGGTTAGTGACTTTTAAAATGACTTTTAAATCATACAGTCAGTTGTCAACTCTTGCAGTAGACCTCGGGTGAATGAATGACTCTAAGGGAATATGTAGAATGGTCTCCATAGCAGCACACCTGCTTCTGAATGAGCAGACCCTGGTGAGTGAATGAAAATGGTGACATTAAAATCTGGTGGAATATTTACTTTTTCCATTGTAGCTTGGCTTGAACACAGTTGTTTTTAGTTACTTTCTGGTCTTTCCTTTTAAATGTTTCATAAGAGATGCCTTTTGCTGCACTTGCTTTGATATTTGAGTTGGGAGTTCTAAAGGTCCTAAAAGAGGTTTTGTGTTTTTCTGTTCTTATTTATTCAAGATACATTTCTCTGCTCAAGTACCACAAAGCAAGCATGTTATATAATACCAGCAAACAATCTGCAAAGTGTACCTCTCTACCTTGTAACTCCCTCAGAGAAACTGGATCTTTGATTCTTCAACTCTGGTTTTGGAAATAAGTGAGACAGAGAATGAGATTGATAGCCATCAATCATTTCCTCCCTAATTTATGTTGGTGCCATGTTAGGCACCGTAAATATATTTCTCTAGTCCTTCAAACAGCCCTGAGATGGACATCACTCCCATCTTACATAAAGGGAAATTGAAAGGTTAAGCAAATTAGGTAAGGTCACACAGTAAATGGGGGATTTAATCATGTGTGGTTTTAAAGTCCATAGGTTTCCAACACACCAGAGCACAAGCATTCTCTGTATTTCTCCACTTCATGGTCTGCTATATACCTTTCAATTTGAACAAGAAAAAGCTATTTACCAATTTCCCAGGCATTCATACGTTGGAACTCTCATACACAGCTGGTGAGATGATAATTGGTATAAGCACTTTGGGACATAGTTTGACAGTAATGAGCAAAGTTAAAGAAGCACTCTCTCCTCATGTAAGTGGAATCATGTAGTGTTTGCCCTTCTGTGACTGGCTCATTTCACTAAGCATAATGTCCTCCAGTTTTATCCACATTGTCACATGTGACAGGATTTCCTTATTTTTTAAAGTTGAATAATATTCTTAGGACAGTTTTCTTGTGCAAACTGTCAAGATGATGAATGAAATAGGTGTGTACAGATGGAGAGGGAGGGTGCAGATTGCTGACATTAAAGTATTGACCTCCACATTTTGGTTCTCCTAATATCACAGCTGTGGGGAGTCAGAACCGAGAGAACAGCCGACTGCATGATTTGGTTCATTTTCTTAACTGCATATGTAATCTTCGGATGATAATAAAGTAGATTATACAAAAACTGAAAAGTTGAATAATATTCTATCATAGGTGTATATTACACTTTCTTTATACATTCATCCATTGATGGACATTTAGTTTCCATATTTGGTTGTTGTTAATAATGTTGCAAAATAGTCTAACTCATAGAAACAGAGACTAGACCGGTGGTTGCCAGGGGCTGGGGGGAGGGAGAAATGAGGAGTTCTTGTTTAACGGGTATGAAGTTTCATTTATACGAAATGAAGATCAGCTGTACAACACTGTGCCTGTAGTTAACAATACTGTATTATGCACATAAAAATTTAAAACAGTAGATCTCATGTGTTCCTAACACACATGCACATGTGCGCATGCGCGCACAGACACACACACACACACACACACACACACAGAAGCAAATAGTCCATGACTTACCAATTCTGCTCCTAGGCTGAACATTCTTGAACATCTGTCCAAAAGAAGTTTCTATATGTGTGCACCAGGACACAGTTAAGAATGTTCAGCCTTAGTCTAAATAACCCCAAACTGAAAACTGTTAAATGTCCATCACCAGTTGAATACAGTTTTGGTATCGTCATATGGTGGAATACATATATAACAATGAAAATACATGACCTACATCTACATATAACTACATGGATAAATCTAATAAACTTTCGATTGAGTGAGAACAAGACACAAATGTATTCACCGTAAGATTATTTGTAAAGTTCAAAATCAAGCAAAATTGAACTCTTTGGGGTTTAAGAAATTGGCAGAACTATAAAGAAACGCAAGGAAAGAATTGTCACAGAAATCAGGATGGTGTTCTCGGGGGGAGGGATTTGAGGAGATTTTTTCAATGTCCCACTTCCTACTCTGTGTGGTGGCTTGATAAGATTCACATGGTAAGCATTCCATAATGAAACACATATGTTTTATGCACTTTTAGATCTCTGTCTTACAATACAAAGGAACAGAAAAATCCAAGTTGCTTCCTTCCAGCCCTATCAATAGAAAAAGTCATAAATATGCAAACAAATGGAATAGTTATTTCTCAGCTTCCTCTGTTCTTACCTCTGTTTCCCCCGTAACAAACCTGCATTTGAAAACCACTCTTGTGTATGCAGTCGACCTCCAACCCCGTCGGGTGAAATGAATAAAGGCCACAAGCTGAAGCAACTGCTCCCCTGTTCTGGACGGCAGATAATTAAATATCAGAACTAAATTGTGACAGACAATGGAATCCCATGTGTACATACCACTTTTTTTATGTCTGTTATTTAGCTATTAACTCTGCTTTTGATGAATCTGTTTCTTTGTCTCTGTCATTGTCACATACGTGCAGAAATTTCCTCAGCCTCGCTAAAAAGTCTCCCTTGCTAAGTATTAAGGTGTTCCTTGAAGAAAAGGACAAATAAAGATTGATTATGAGCACTCCGCCATTGCCGACTATAACTCTTCTTCAGTTACTGCCGGAGAGAATCTTAACCTCTTGAGATGATTCTCAGGAAGGTGGTGGACCAGGACTGACCAGGGATCGTGCATTTTTATTCCCCCGCTATTTTAGAGTGAAAAACATCGTAGCAAAAAGAAGGTCTTGCCTGAGAAATAGGAAGTTGCAATGGTTGATCTTCATTTAGTAATTTCCAAAAAGCCACCTGCCATCAAAACTCATTCAAAGCTGCCTGTCAGTACGGGGGAGCTTATAGGCTTAGTTGAATATGTTTATATTATTTTCTCAGTTTTAGAATTTGATATAAAATTATTTCTGAAAATTCCACACAACTCTGACTCCCCTCCCCCCAGAGAATGAAGTTATTGTTAGAGATTCTTTTACTCAAAACCACGAAGAATGTTACAAGGTCAAAGGGAACATGTTAGAATATAGGAGATCTGTCTGAAAATGCCTGTATTGTTCCAATCCTCCCTCCCCCACCTCTGCTCCCCGTTCATTCACCCCAGGAGTGGGCTCCAGAGGCACAGCTCTTGTGTTCCGCTCCAAGATCCTCAACCTCAGATATTTTTTTCGTGGAATTTTCTTCTGCATAGCTGCACCAACAAAATAGATAGCATTGGGAACACACTGGGGTGGGAGAGGAGAGAGGATGGAGGGGGGTAAGTCCGTTCAGAGCTGGAGGAGGTGAGTCATGCACCACGTTTTACCTCTCAGGGCACAGAAAAAGAGGTGGGGTTCCTCTGCTGCCTTTACAGTTCAGTGCCCATTTGTTTTTAGTGTTACAGAACTCCTGGTCCGTGCCAGGCACTGGGCGCTGCAGCGTGTGTACACACAGTACCAATGCCGTGGTGAACAGCCCAGACCCTAGCCAAGTGTTTCTGCAATTTGGGGGCTTGAGCACTGGTTCGAATTCCTTGTGATAGGATCTCAGGATCTAGAGCAGGGGTCATCAAACGTGATCACCAGATCAGATGTCCTTCTGATTCAAAGTTAATATTTTCCTATAGCAGCATCATCTCCCCTTGAATTTTTATTTGCCTGATACTACTATCTTGACAACAGCTAACTTTTTTTTTTGCTGTACACGGGCTTCTCACTGTTGTGGCCTCTCCCGTTGCGGAGCACAGGCTACGGACGCGCAGGCCCAGCAGCCATGGCCCACGGGCCCAGCCGCTCCACGGCATGTGGGCTCTTCCCGGACCAGGTCACGAACCCATGTCCCCTGCATCGGCAGGCGGACTCCCAACCACTGCGCCACCAGGGAAGCCCAACAACTAACTTTTTTTTAGTGTTTGACTAGATGTCTTTTTTTTCAATATCGATTTGTTTCAGATTTCCCGGTCATTTTGTTTTGTTAATGTCTCTTGTGAGTGGCCGAGAGCTGGATTTTTAAAATCTAATCTGATAGTCTATTTGAATTTGCTAAAGTTTAATTACTTTGCATTTGATAAATAATGTGTTTGGACTTAATACTATGGGTATCTTATTTTGTTATTTTCTTTCTTTGGTGTAGCTTTTTTTCTTTTCCTCCACTTCTTTCTTGCTTTCTGTTAGATTGATGAAGTTTTTATTTTCTCCCTATTTTTCCTTTTCTTCTACTGGTTTAAAAGCTATAGATCATATTTCTATTCTTTTGCAAGTGCCCTTATGTTCTTGTCATACATTTCAACTCTATATTCTTTCTTACAAAACTTGAAGACATTAAATATTTCTTTCTCTCATGGGAGAAAAATGCCTCAGAATGCTTTAATTATACACTGACATTCTACCTCCCATCTTTTTTTGGAATAGTTGTCTAAAACCATAGTTCTGTGTTTATTCTTTAAATTACTTGTGTCACGTAAATTACGATGTATCACTTTTTATTACTGAAAATCCAGTTCCTAAAAATTTCTTTTAGTTATTAATTATATTTCTTAATGTATTTTACCTCTTGTTCTGCTTGCTTTTATTTCTTGCATCTCACTCCTCTCTGGGTTCACTTTTCTTCTTGCTGAAATTTGTTCTTTAGTCTATTCAATGAGGTTATAAATCTTATTAATCTTTATGTATGTGAGAATGTCTTTATTTTTCCTCCTCTCTTAAGTGATACTTTATGTATGGAATCCTAGCTTGACAATTCTTTTTTTTAGTATTTTAAAGTTATAATTTAATTATTTTCTATTATCTCTTGTTGCTATTAAGAATTGTTATTCTTTATTGGCATTTTTCTTTACTTTCTGATAATTTTCTGGGTTTTTCCCTTTGTCTTTGATGTCCTAAAGTTTCACTACAATGTGTTTACAAGTAACTTTTATTTTTGTTTTTCCCACTTGACATTTAGGGTATGCTTTTGATCAGAATACTTAAGTCTTCCTTCAATTCTGGAAAATTTTCAGCTATTTTCCTTCAGATATTACTTCTTTGTCTTTTTCTCTTACCTCTTTTCTGGAACTCCTATTAGGTGTATGTTGGATCCTCTTAATTCATCTTCTTTATCTCTTAAATTTCCTTTTATTTTTTATTTTTTTATTTTTTATTTTTTTTGCTGTACGCGGGCCTCTCACTGCTGTGGCCTCTCCCGTTGCGGAGCACAGGCTCCGGACACACAGGCTCCACGGCCATGGCTCGCGGGCCCAGCCGCTCCGCGGCATGTGGGATCTTCCGGGATCGGGGCACGAACCCGTGTCCCCTGCATCGGCAGGCGGACTCTCAACCACTGCGCCACCAGGGAAGCCCTTAAATTTCCTTTTATAATTTGCCTTTTAGAATCTGCTGCTTTCTGGATCGATTTTTTAAATACTGTCTATATTGTAAGTCACTACTTTTTCTTAGAATGTGTGTATAATAGTTTACCTTCATGAATTATATTTTTATTTAAATGATTATAATTTTATTTCTCAGATTTCTATTGATTCTTTTGCATAGCCACATTTTCTTCATTTGTATCTGCCCTCTTTTACATATGTTGTCTTTTTTGGTATATAGTTTTTTTCTTTATCTCTTTGAGGGTTGGAAACACTTATTTAAAAGTTATTTTGGAATTGTTCTGTTACTTGCATTTTGATGGTAACGAATTGGCCTCCTGATTTTTTAGTATGATGGTTGGCTTTCTTAATGTCAGTTTTTCTCATGTGCTTTGGAATTTAAATATTCAGGCTCTTCTTGGATGGGCGATTTTTGCTTATCCTCTCTCTACATTCACTCATCTTTTTTATTAGTTTTATGGTTGCCTCCACCTGGCTTGCCTCAACAAGTCTGGAGCCAGATCTGATATTGAGGGCTGAGAGTTCATGTCTTATGGTAATTTAAGGCTTTAGCCATTGAGATCACAGGTGGGTATGTCCAGTCCTGTCTGTGCTTCCTCTCTTTCCTCCTACCAATCACTGTACAGCTAGGGCCCAAACAGGGATCACCACATTTTTAAGGTTCCTTTAAGAGATGGAGAAGCCCTGCTTTAGTCTCTGCTTTCTTGACTTTAGTTTAATTCCTTATCACATGCTTTCAGTTCCTATTTTCTTGCCAGTACTGAATATTATCCTTGCTCATCACTGTATTTCTTATTTTACTCCTGATCCACAAAGCTTTTTATTATGGTTTTAGGTATGTCTTTTAAAAATATATATTTCATCTCTCATTGCTGCATATGATAAAAAAGTCACACAAAAATTTTTTAGTAAAAGCAGATTAATAAGATTGAATGAGTTAGTAGGACCTAACCATCTCCCTGTATAGAATTGTAATTTTATCTAAACTGAAAAAACCCAGTTTTGTCTGCCACAGGTGGGATGCTTGAGGTGAAAAGACAAAAGAATAAGGTTTCAACAGTTTCAGAGATCAAAAGAGAAGACTAGTTTTCTTGGCTATCATTGCTTCAACATCAAGGGAGTTGGGCTCTGCAAATAAGGTTAATGTACAGTGATCCTCAGTCAAGACTGTTAATTTTCTTCATCATCACTCCATTAACTATGATCAATTTTTAGGCCATTTGGAGGAGTTTGAAGCAGAGTCATTTGTAGTTGCTCCCAAAGTTGCCCTTCCTTAGATGTCTAAACATCTGAATACAATATCCTCAAAACAGCAAGAGAAAAAGAACACTAGTGCTTTTAAAAAGAAAATGCAGACATATTTATGCTCGGACTGGACTTGTAGATTGAACCACTAAGGTTCAACTAAATTTCAGTTTGTTGAAGAAATCTGAGCTCAAAATAAATGTTTTATTATTTCTTTTAAGCATAACAGAATGATATAGAAGACATTGAGCCACAATTTCAAAATAAATTCACACCACATTTTGATGCATAGGAATCATGTTTTACATTTCTTTGGTTGCCCACAGAAGTTGAGTGAGTGAATCCTATTCGTTAGACATGTTGTCGAAAAGATATAGATTGGGTTAAATTTTTGTGTGTGTGTGTGGTACATGGGCCTCTCACTGTTGTGGCCTCTCCCGTTGTGGAGCACAGGCTCCGGACGCACAGGCTCAGCGTCCATCGCTCACGGGCCCAGCCGCTCTGCGGCATGTGGGATCCTCCCAGACCAGGGCACGAACCCGTGTCCCCTGCATCGGCAGGTGGACTCTCAACCACTGCGCCACCAGGGAAACCCTGGTTTAAAATTTTAAATAGGCACACAAGAAAATATAATATCTCTGGAATATGGGGGTGGAGTTTATGATCCTTGGAAGTGTGCTGAAATTTGGATGTGGTGGTTAAATTCTGGATTATGGATGTGTGCACCTACCTCCATTCCATTGCAGGAGGTAAATCTGGAGATAAGATCAAGATGCTTCCTAACTGAATACATTCCACACTTTTCTAGAGTCGCTGAATCTCTTAAATTGTAGTTTTCTTATTGATGTTATCATGATTGATCATGCTAATAATGGTGAATAATTATGCTAACGTATATGGATAAAGCTTATTTATTTATTGAAGTATAGTAGATTTACAATGTTGTGTTAGTTTCTAGTGTACAGCAAAGTGATTCAGTTCTACATAAATATACATATTCTTCTTCATATTCTTTTACATTCCATTTTATTACAGGATACTGAATATTGTTCACTGCGCTATACAATAAGACCTTGTTGTTTATCTATTTTATATATAGTAGTTTGTGTCTGCTAATCCCAAACTCCTAATTTATCCATCCTCCACCCCCTTTCCCATTTGGTAACCGTAAGTCTGTTTTCTATGTCTCTGAGTCTGTTTCTATAAATAAGTTGTAAATAAGTTCATATGTGTCATATTTTAGATTCCACATGTAAGTGATGTCATATGGTATTTGTCTTTCTCTGTCTGACTTACTTCACTTAATATGATAATCTCCAGGTCCGTCCATGTTGCTTCAAATGGCATTATTTCATTCTTTTTTATGGCTGAGTAATATTCTATTGTATATATATACACCACATCTGCTTGGATAAAACATATTTAAATATTTGTTGGATAGCTTTTGTTGTATCCAAAAATTCACATGTGGCATAGCTCACTGGTGGTCTAGTACCTGGGATCATAAAAAAATCCATATAGAAAATGAAAAATCACAGGAAGGAGGAAGAAGAAGGCTAAGGGGGGAACTGTTCTCCAGGAACTTTAGGTATTAGATGCCACTGAAGTTCAAGAAATTGTTAAAATAATAACTGAAATGTAGAATGTAAAGGTGAACATTAGTGTATGATTTTAGAATATTATGATTTTTATAGATCAGTTAATACTTTCAGAACAATTTAGAGCATCTGATTGCTTACTCTTCTCTCTCTCTGAAGTTCAATTAAGTTTCTCCTCTTTTGTACAGGGAGAAATTGAAATGTAGTGAACATTAAGAGATGTAGATTGATAAAAATAGAACTACCATATGACCCAGCAATCCACTACTGGGCATATACCCTGAGAAAACCATAATTCAAAAAGAGTCATGTACCACAATGTTCATTGCAGCTCTATTTACATAACCAAGACATGGAAGCAACCTATGTGTCCATTGACAGATGAATGGATAAAGATGTGGCACATAAATACAATGGAATATTACTCAGGCATAAAAAGAAACGAAATTAAGTTATTTGTAGTGAGGTGGATGGACCTAGAGTCTGTCATACAGAGTGAAGTAAGTCAGAAAGAGAAAAACAAATACCGTATGCTAACACACATATATGAAATCTAAAAAAAAAAAAAAGGTTCTGAAGAACCTAGGGACAGGACAGGAGTAAAGACGCAGATGTAGAAAATGGACTTGAGGACATGAGGAGGGGGAAGGGTAAGCTGGGGTGAAGTGAGAGAGTGGCATGGGCATATATATACAGTACCAAATGTAAAATAGATAGCTAGTGGGAAGCAGCCACATAGCACAGGGAGACCAGCTCGGTGCTTTGTGACCACCTAGAGGGGTGGGATAGGGAGGGTGGGAGGTGATGCAACAGGAAGGAGATATGGGGATATATGTATTTGTATAGCTGATTCACTTTGTTATACAGCAGAAACTAACACACCATTGTAAAGTAATTATACTTCAATAAAGATGCTAAAAAAAAAAGAAGTGTAGTCTGAGGTAACAGTGAAAAAGAAAAGAATCTGAATTAAGAATTTAGTTTAGATCTCAGAGCCCGTGTCCCACGCAGAGGCTCCACAGGCAGCCCACTGCCACCATCTTGAAGTGCTGGTGCTGCCTTTTCACAATCTGAAGCACCGCATGCGAGGTCTCTGCATGCAGCCCCCTGTGAGCACGTGAAACTAGATGAAGCACAAAGGAAAAGACATAAAAAGGAAGAAATACAATCCTGCAGCCTGTGGAACAAAAGCCACATTCACAGAAAGAGAGACAAGATGAAAAGGCAGAGGGCTATGTACCAGATGAAGGAACAAGATAAGACCACAGAAAAACAACTAAATGAAGTGGAGATAGGCAACTTCCAGAAAAAGAATTCAGAATAATGATAGTGACGATGATCCAGGACCTCAGAAAAAGAATGGAGGCAGAGATCCAGAAGATGCAAGAAATGTTTAACAAAGATTTAGAAGAATTAAAGAACAAACAAAGATGCACAATAGAATAACTGAAATGAGAACTACACTAGAAGGAATCAATAGCAGAATAACTGAGGCAGAAGAACGGATGAGTGACCTAGAAGACAGAATGGTAGAATTCACTGCTGCAGAACAGAATAAAGAAAAAAGAATGAAAAGAAATGAAGACAGCCTAAGAGACCTATAGGAAACATTAAACGCAATAACATTCACATTTTAGGATCCCAGAAGGAGAAGAGAGAGAGAAAGGACCAGAGAAAATATTTGAAGAGATTGTAGTCGAAAACTTCACTAACATGGGAAAGAAAATAGCCACCCAAGTCCAGAAAGCACAGAGAGTCCCATACAGGATAAACCAAAGGAGAAACATGCTGAGACACATAGTAATCAAGTTGGCAAAAATTAGAGACAAAGAAAAATTATTGAAAGCAGCAAGGGAATAATGACAAATAACATACAAGGGAACTCCCATAAGGTTAACAGCTGATTTCTCAGCAGAAACGCTACTAGCCAGAAGGGAGTGGCATGATATATTTAAAGTGATGAAAGGGAAAAACCTACAACCAAGTTTACCGGGCAAGGATCTCATTCAGATTCAATGGAAAAATCAAAAGTTTTACAGACAAGCAAAAGCTAAGAGAATTCAACACCACCAAACCAGCTCTACAACAAATGCGAAAGGAACTTCTCTAGTGGGAAACACAAGAGAAGAAAAGAACCTACAAAAACAAACCCAAAACAATTAAGAAAATGCTAATAGGAACATACATATCGATAATTACCTTAAATGTGAATGGATTAAATGCTCCAACCAAAAGGCACAGGCTTGATGAATGGATACAAAAACAAGACCCATATATATATGCTGTCTACAAGAGACCTACTTCAGACCTAGGGAGACATTCACACTGAAAGTGAGGGGATGGAAAAAGACATTCCATGCAAAAGGAGATCAAAAGAAAGCTGGAGTAGCAATACTCATATCAGATAAAATAGATTTTAAAATAAAGAGTGTTATAAGAGACAAGGACGGATAGTACATAATTATCAAGGGATCAATCCAAGAAGAAGATATAACAATTATAAATATATATGCACCCAACATAGGAGCACCTCAATACATAAGGCAACTGCTAACAGCTATAAAAGAGAAAATCGACAGTAACACAATAATAGTGGGGGGCTTTAACACCTCACTTACAGCAATGGACAGATCATCCAAAATGAAAGTAAATAAGGAAACAGAAGCTTTAAATGACAAAAAAGACCAGATAGATTTAATTGATATTTATAGGGCATTCCTTCCAAAAACAGGAGATTACACTTTCTTCTCAAGTGTGCACAGAACATTCTCGAGGATAGATCACATCTTGGGTCACAAATCAAGTAAATTTAAGAAAATTGAAATCATATCAAGCATCTTTTCTGACCACAACGCTATGAGATTAGAAATCAATAACAGGGAAAAAAATCTGTAAAAAACACAAACACATGGAGGCTAAAAAATACATTACTGAATAACCAAGAGATCACTGAAGAAGTCAAAGAGGAAATCAAAAAATACCTAGAAACAACTGACAATGAAAGCATGATGATCCAAAACCTATGGGATGCAGCAAAAGCAGTTGTAAGACGGAAGTTTATAGCTATATAAGCCTACGTTAAGAAACAAGAAAAATGTTGAATAAACAATCTAACATTACACCTAAAGGAACTAGAGAAAGAAGAATAAACAAAACCCAAAGTTAGCAGAAGGAAATAAATCATAAAGATCAGAGCAGAAATAAATGAAATAGAAACAAAGAAAACAATAACAAAGATCAATAAAACTAAAAGCTGGTTCTTTGAGAAGGTAAACAAAATTAATAAACTATTAGCCAGACTCATCAAGAAAAAGAGGGAGGGGACTCAAATGAATAAAATTAGAAATGAAAAAGGAGAAGTTACAACAGACACTGCAGAAATACAAAGCATCTTAAGAGACTATTACAAGCAACTCTATGCCAATAAAATGGACAACCTGGAAGAAATGGACAAATTCTTAGAAAAGTATAACCTTTCAAAACTGAACGAGGAAGAAATAGAAAATATGAACAGACCAATCACAAGTAATGAAATTGAAACTGTGATTAAAAATCTTCCAGCAAACAAAACTCCAGGACCAGATGGTTTCACAGGTGAAGTCTATCAAATATTTAGAGAAGAGCTAAAACCCATCCTTCTCAAACTCTTCCAAAAAATTGCAGAGGAAGGAACGCTCCCAAACTCATTCTATGAGGCCATCATCACCCTCATACCAAAACCGGAAAAGGATCCTACAAAAAAAGAAAATTGCAGACCAATATCACTGATGAATATAGATGAAAAATTCCTCAACAAAATACTGTCAAACAGAATCCAACAACACATTAACAGGATCATGCACAATGATCAAGTGGGATTTATCCCAGGGATGCAAGGATTCTTCAATATATACAAATTAATCAATGTGATATACCATATTAGCAAATTGAAGAATAAAAACCACATGATCACCTCAATAGATGCAGAAAAAGCTTTAGACAAAATTCAACACCCATTTATGATAAAAACTCTCCAGAAAGTGGGCGTAGAGGGAACCTACCTCAACATAATAAAGACCATATATGAGAAACCCACAGCAAGCATCATTCTCCATGGTGAAAAACTGAAAGCATTTTGTCTAAGATCAGGAACAAGACAAGGATGTCCACTCTCACCACTATTTTTCAACATAGTTTTGGAAGTCCTAGCCATGGCAATCAGAGAAGAGAAAGAAATAAAAGGAATACAAATTGGAAAAGAAGAAGTAATACTGTCACTTTTCAGATAACATGATACTATACATAGAGAATCCTAAAGATGCCACCAGAAAACTACTAGAACTCATCAATAAATTTGGTCAAGTTGCAGTTCACAAAATTAATGCACAGAAATCTCTTGCATTCCTATATACTAATGATGAAAAATCTGAAAGAGAAATTAAGGAAACACTCCCATTTACCATTGCAACAAAAAGAATAAAATACCTAGGAGTAAACCTACCTAGGGAAACAAAAGACCTGTATGCAGAAAACTATAAGACACTCATGAAAGAAATTAAAGATGATACCAACAGTTGGAGAGTTATACCATGTTCTTGGATTGGAAGAATCAATATTGTGAAAATGACTATACTACCCAAAGCAATCTACAGATTCAATGCAATCCCTATCAAATTACCAATGGCATTTTTTTTAAGTTTTTAATTTAATTTTATTTTTCTGATTTATAACAAATTTAATCAGTTATACATATACATATGTTCCCATATCCCCTCCCTTTTGCGTCTCCCTCCCACCCTCCCTAACCCACCCCTCCAGGCGGTCACAAAGCACCGAGCTGATCTCCCTGTGCTGTGTGGTTGCTTCCCACTAGCTATCTACCTTACGTTTGGTAGTGTATATATGTCCATGCCTCTCTCTCGCTTTGTCACAGCTTACCCTTCCCCCTCCCCATATCCTCAAGTCCATTCTCTAGTAGGTCTGTGTCTTTATTCCTGTCTTACCCCTATGTTCTTCATGACATTTTTTTTTCTTAAATTCCATATATATGTGTCAGCATACAGTATTTGTCTTTCTCTTTCTGACTTACTTCACTCTGTATGACAGACTCTAGGTCCATCCACCTCATTACAAATAGCTCAATTTCGTTTCTTTTTATGGCTGAGTAATATTCCATTGTATATATGTGCCACATCTTCTTTATCCATTCATCCGATGATGGACACTTAGGTTGTTTCCATCTCCGGGCTATTGTAAATAGGGCTGCTATGAACATTTTGGTACATGACTCTTTTTGAATTATGGTTTTCTCAGGGTATATGCCCAGTAGTGGGATTGCTGGGTCATATGGTAGTTCTATTTGTAGTTTTTTAAGGAACCTCCATACCGTTCTCCATAGTGGCTGTACCAATTCACATTCCCACCAGCAGTGCAAGAGTGTTCCCTTTTTTCCACACCCTCTCCAGCATTTATTGTTTCTAGATTTTTTGATGATGGCCATTCTGACTGGTGTGAGATGATATCTCATTGTAGTTTTGATTTGCATTTCTCTAATGAGTAAAGATGTTGAGCATCCTTTCATGTGTTTGTTGGCAGTCTGTATATCTTCTGTGGAGAAATGTCTATTTAGGTCTTCTGCCCATTTTTGGATTGGGTTGTTTGTTTTTTTGTTATTGAGCTGCATGAACTGCTTATAAATTTTGGAGATTAATCCTTTGTCAGTTGCTTCATTTGCAAATATTTTCTCCCATTCTGAGGGTTGTCTTTTGGTCTTGTTCATGGTTTCCTTTGCTGTGCAAAAGCTTTTAAGTTTCATTAGGTCCCATGTGTTTATTTTTGTCTTTATTTCCATTTCTCTAGGAGGTGGGTCCAAAAGGATCTTGCTGTGATTTATGTCATAGAGTGTTCTGCCTATGTGTTCCTCTAAGAGTTTGATAGTGTCTGGCCTTACATTTAGGTCTTTAATCCATTTTGAGCTTATTTTTGTGTATGGTGTTAGGGAGTGTTCTAATTTCATTCTTTTGCATGTCCCTGTCCAGTTTTTCCAGCACCACTTATTGAAGAGACTGTCCTTTCTCCACTGTACATTCCTGCCTCCTTTATCAAAGATAAGGTGACCATATGTGCGTGGGTTTATCTCTGAGCTTTCTATCCTGTTCCATTGATCTATCTTTCTGTTTTTGTGCCAGTACCATACTGCCTTGATTACTGTAGCTTTGTAGTATAGTCTGAAGTCAGGGAGCCTGATTCCTCCAGCTCCATTTTTTGTTCTCAAGATTGCTTTGGCTATTCGGGGTCTTTTGTGTTTCCATACAAATTGTGAAATTTTTTGTTCTAGTTCTGTGAAAAATGCCAGTGGTAGTTTGATAGGGATTGCATTGAATCTGTAGATTGCTTTGGGTAGTAGCGTCATTTTCACAATGTTGATTCTTCCAATCCAAGAACATGGTACATCTCTCCATCTATTTTTATCATCTTAAATTTCTTTCATCAGTGTCTTATAATTTTTTGCATACAGGTCTTTTGTCTCCTTAGGTAGGTTTATTCCTAGATATTTTATTATTTTTGTTGCAGTGGTAAATGGGAGTGTTTCCTTGATTTCACTTTCAGATTTTTCATCATTAATATATAGGAATGCCAGAGATTTCTGTGCATTAATTTTGTATCCGGCAACTTTACCAAATTCATTGATTAGCTCTAGTAGTTTTCTGGTAGCATCTTTAGGATTCTCTATGTATAGTATCATGTCATCTGCAAACAGTGACAGCTTTACTTCTTTTCCACTTTGGATTCCTTTTATTTCCCTTTCTTCTCTGATTGCTGTGGCTAAAACTTCCAAATCTATGTTGAATAAGAGTGGTGAGAGTGGGCAACCTTGTCTTGTTCCTGATCTTAGCGGAAATGGTTTCAGTTTTTCACCATTGAGGACGATGCTGGCTGTGGGTTTGTCATATATGGCCTTTATTATGTTGAGGAAAGTTCCCTCTATGCCTACTTTCTGCAGGGTTTTTTATCATAAATGGGTGTTGAATTTTGTCGAAAGCTTTCTCTGCATCTATTGAGATGATCTTATGGTTTTTCTCCTTCAATTTGTTAATATGGTGTATCAAGTTGATTGATTTGCGTATATTGAAGAATCCTTGCATTCCTGGAATAAACCCCACTTGATCATGGTGTATGCGGACCAATGGCATTTTTTTCGGAACTAGAACAAATCATCATAAAATTTGTATGGAGACACAAAAGACCCCGAATAGCCAAAGCAGTCTTGAGGGAAAAAAATGGAGCTGGAGGAATCAGACTCCCTGACTTCAGACTATACTACAAAGTTACAGTAATCAAGACAATATGGTAGTGGCACAAAAAAAGAAACATAGATCAATGGAACAAGATAGAAAGCCCAGAGATAAACCCATGCACCTATGGTCAACTAACCTATGACAGAGGAGGCAAGGATATACAAAGGAGAAAAGACAGTCTCTTCAATAAGTGGTGCTGGGAAAACTGGACAGGTACATGTAAAAGAATGAAATTAGAACACTCCCTAACACCATACACAAAAATTAACTCAAAATGGATTAGAGACCTAAATGTAAGACTGGGCACTATAAAACTCTTATAGGAAAACATAGGAAGACCACTCTTTGACATAAATCACAGCAAGACCTTTTTTGATCCACCTCCTAGAGTAATGGAAATAAAAACAAAAATAAACAAATGGGACCTATTGAAACTTCAAAGCTTTTGCACAGTAAAGAAAACCATGAACAAGAAAAGAGAACCCTCAGAATGGGAGAAAATATTTGCAAATGAATCATTGGACAAGGGATTAATCTCCAAAATATATAAACAGCTCATGCAGCTCAATATTAAAAAAACAAACAACTCTATCCAAAAATGGGCAGAAGACCTAAATAGACATTTTTCCAAAGAGACATACAGATGACCAAGAAGCACATGAAAAGCTGCTCAACATCACTAATTATTAGAGAAATGCAAATCAAAACTACAATGAGGTATCACCTCACACCAGTTAGAATGGGCATCATCAGAAAATCTACAAACAACAAATGCTGGAGAGGGTATGGAGAAAAGGGAACCCTGTTACACTGTTGGTCGGAATGTAACTTGATACAGCCACTATGGAGAACAGTTTGGAGGTTCCTTAAAGAACTAAAAATAGAATTACCATATGACCCAACCTTCCCAGTACTGAGCATATACCCAGAGAGAACCATAATTTATAAAGACACATGCACCCCAAAATGTTCTTTGTAGCACTGTTTACAATAGCCACGTCATGGAAGCAACGTAAATGCCCATCAATAGACGATTGGATAAAGAAGATGTGGTGCATATATACAATGGAATATTACTCAGCTGTAAAAAGGAACGAAATTAGGTCATTTGTAGAGACGTGGATGGATCTAGAGACTGTCATACAGAGTAAAGTAAGTCAGAAAGAGAAAAACAAACATTGTATATTAACGCATATATGTGGAACCTAGAAAAATGGTACAGATGAACCAGTTTGCAGGGCAGAAATAGAGACACAGATGTAGAGAACAAACGTATGGACACCAAGCAGGGAAAGCGGCGGGGTAGTGGGGGTGGTGGTGTGATGAATTGGGCGACTGGGGTTCATATGTGTAAACTGATGTGTATAAAATGAATGACTAATAAGAAAAATAAATAAATAAATAAATAAATAAATAAAAAGGAATTTAGTTTAGCTGTTTTCCCTTTAAGCAGAAATACTCTTCTTTGGTAATCAGTCATGGAAGAGTATCTGTGGATAGGTGAAATGCTCTCAACACATCTGTCTTTGGGACTCAACAGGGTTTTATTTCATAGCTGTGTTTCCAGATACTTGATTAGAGCTGGAGGTGGGGTGGAGTTGAAGGAACTGAAAAAGGGATGGTCTTCATAAAGATTTAAGGAAATATTAACTGCATTAGGTATTTTGTTAATTAAATAATTATTATAAAATACTTTCACTTTTGTAGTGTTTTAGTTCTTAGTGTTTATTTAAATATATTTCCAAAATTAAGCACACCATAATGTTTCCTTTTCATCTTATGATAGGTTTGTGACCAAATTATTGGAAGACCTTATCTTCTTTGTTGCTGATGTACCTAACAATGGACAAGACGTTCTGGATGTGGTAATCACCAAGCCAAACAGAGAACGTCAGAAATTAATGAGGGAACAAAACATATTGGCACAGGTGAATGTTTCCATGTACTAATTTTTCATATTTTATCATTTTGAATCATAGTATCGGGAAAGTTCTTGTACTCATTATCTTTCGATGTGTAACACGTTACCCCAAAACTTAGTGTCTCAAAGCAGATACTTACAGTTTCTGCAGATTAGGAATCTGGGGGTAGTTTGCTCAGGGTGTTTCACAGGCTGCAATCAAGGTGCTGGCTGGACTGCAGTCAGCTCGAGTCTCAAATGGGAGAGGATTCACTTCCCAGCTCACTGGCATGGGCCTCCGCACAGGGCTGCCTCAAGAGCTGGCAGTTTGCTTTCCTTGGAAGTGAGAGATCCAGGACAGAGCAAGAGAGGGCCTTCAGATGGAGGCCATAGTTTTCTTGTAACCTAATCTTAGAAGTAACATCTCATCAGTTCTACCTTGTTTCTTAGTTAGAAGTGAGTCAACACATCCAGCCCACAGTCAAGAAGACAGTATTCCATACGAGTATAATTCCATGAGGCAGGGATCACTGGGGCCATCTTGGAGACAGCCTATCACAGACCTTTAAAAACCTATGTGGTCAGACTGTCTCCAGAAAATATGCTGTAATGCTTTTTTAAGTACAATTTCCAGGGGAACTTGAAAGCTGCCATCTCCATTTGCTTCCTACCTTTTTCCCTTTGTTTCTTCGAAAAGTAGGGCAGTCTATTCATCAGCTCTCAAGTGCTCTATACAATATTCTAGTTTTTTCCCTGAAAATCTAGAGCTGCTTCTATGCTATGTCTTCCTGAAATTGTTCATAACATGCCAGTAAATTAATTTACTCCTTAATAATATGCACATTTGGACATGCCTACCTTCATGCATTCTTTTTATTCTGATAATTATTATATAAAGTAATGGGCTTCTGAATTAATTGTGGACTGAAGGAAGATACTTAAATAAAATTTATGTTATTAATATACATGTTCTTGTGGAGTTGGGAAAGGAAGACAGTAGACATATTGTCGATTAATATTCTATAGCGGATTGTCTGAGTATATAAAATCAACATTTTTCTCAAAGAAAGTAAAGGTTGCAAATCTAATGAGGCAAAGCCTTTTCTGACATTAGCATTTCTTTTGTATAAAACATTTGATTTCAAGGACTTTTAGGACCTTGAATGATTTATTAATATTATTTCAATCAACATATGTCAAACATTTTACTTTAGTATTATAAATAGTAAAATTCAAGGTTTAGTGAATATAGAATTACTGAAGAAACTTTAATTCATGTTATATTTCATGAACTACAAAGGATAATTCCATTCCATTTTGCTTTCTTGTATGACTCCTCATATCTTTGCCTAGGTGCTCTTTCATAAACAATTTGCTCATTCCACCAGTTCATCTCCAGGTGATCCTACCTGCTGTCTTGCTGCCTAAAAGAATTATGTTCCTTAGTGATTTTTAAATACTTCCCAACTGCTAATCTTCTTACAAGAAGAATCTGAGTCACTGGGTATCACCAGCTGCCCATATGGCTCCTTATTTGTTTTGAATGCTTATGCATTCATTGATTTGGCCACATCTTTATGTATAGAAACAATAAATTAATTCTTTTATGAAGAGGTTTAAAAGCAATATTTGGAGGCAGTTTTTTGATGTCAGTTTCAGATGAAAAGTAAATATTTTCCTTATATTATTTTGATTTTAGAAAGTTATAGAAAATAATAGAAAGAATTATAAAGCCTATCGAAATCAAACTGTATTTTAGCTCATCTGACTATGTTCATGTAACTTGGTACAACCTAACATCTTTATATTTTTATTTTAATAAAATAGAATTTCTAAACAAAATTAAGCATTTTATTTAAATATTGTTTTTGTCATTCAACTTAGGGAATCCTTTTACCAGTATTTTTCTGTCCCTTAATATGTTGGTCTTGTATCCTAAAAAAATCTTTTTTTTTTTTTTACTTTATGTTAATTCTATTCAAATATTACAAAAGTGTTTTCCAGTCAGTGTGTAATAAACACACTGTTTATTGCAATGTTGCAAAACGTGCACCTCCATTCATCAGAATGAGTGGTTGTTTATTTTTCCTGATAGGTATTTGGGATTCTGAAAGCACCCTTTAAGGAGAAAGCAGGAGAAGGCTCAATGCTGAGACTTGAAGATCTGGGGGATCAAAGATATGCCCCCTACAAGTACATGCTGAGGCTGTGCTACCGTGTGCTGAGACATTCACAGCAGGACTACCGGAAAAATCAGGTGGAGAAGGGTGGCTCTCCTTTTTACCTCTGTTTAACATCTAAAGTATGGGCAAAGTTCTTTGGTTACTGTTCTAAGACATTTAAATAGGAATGGGAAATTCTGCTTTGCAGTGTTTTATATCGGCAACACACAAAAATGACCTAAAATGTATTTGAGCTGACATATGTATTTATTCTTCCACGTAAAGTTAGAATTGTCAAGAGAGGATGTCTAAGTCCTTGTATGCGCGTGGTATTAGCTCCTGCTGGGCAGGAGCCCTGCTGGATATGTTATATAAAGAGGAATGAGACATTTTTTGGCATTTCTAGGAGCATGTGCGGTACCAAATCGCTGTATGTAGGCCAAAGAGTTCATTGTCTGGTGGAAAAGGTATGACATGTACATCTGAAACGTAAGGTAGAGGCATAGAGGGGACAGGAGAGATAGGAGAGCATTGTGGGAATTCAGGAGAGAGAGGAGTTCAGCTGGGGGAACCCAGGGAAGAGCACTTGGAGAAGAAGCATTTGGGTTGGATGAAAATCATTTTCAGAAATTGTATGGGAACAAGCATTTTAGTGAAGAGATATTTCTGAAAAGAGAATGATGGATCCTAGAAAGGGCACTTTCAGCCCAAGACATTCCTAATTGTGGAGGAGAGGGAACCCAGGTGTGTCCAGGGATATAGCTAAAAGTTCCCAACTGCAAGTGAAGTTTCTTTTAAGTCTCAGTTTTTTTTTTTTTTTTTTTTTTTTTTTTTTTTGCGGTATGCGGGCCTCTCACTGTTGTGGCCTCCCCCGCTGCGGAGCACAGGCTCCGGACGCGCAGGCCCAGCGGCCATGGCTCACGGGCCCAGCCGCTCCGCGGCATATGGGATCCTCCCAGACCGGGGCACGAACCCGTATCCCCTGCATCGGCAGGCGGACTCTCAACCACTGCGCCACCAGGGAGGCCCTAAGTCTCAGTTTTGTCTTAAAATATATATAATATTTTGCAATGTGCTCAATAATACACATTCGCTGAGTATAACATTGCTTTCAGTTAATGATCGTTTGGTACATTAGTGTCCCATGTTTCTCTTAGCCAGTTGGAGAGATGAGTACATAGTTTGTAAACTTCACTGATGAGTTTGGTCCCTGGGGAAGGATGCTGTAAGAGAAAGCTGGGAAGGCAGGTAGGACTGAACCATGGAGAGGCTAAGTTGTCAGGCCTGGAGGCTGCAGGTTATTTGGGAATAGTTAGTAGTATTTACTGAGTGCTTACATTTTACCAGGCTCAGTTCTAAGCACTTTTCACAACATAACTTGGTTAATACTGAGTTAAGATGAAGAACTGAGGCACAGAGAGGTTAAATAAATTGCCAAAGAATACACAGTTTTGACTGGAGCCAGTATTCAAACCCAGACTCTTAATAATCATAGTACTGCCTCTAAAGTAGTCTAAAAGTTATTTGGAAAGAAAAAAAAATTGCTCTAAAAAAAAGTGTGAAAATACATTTTTTTTGAAATTCAGTTTAAAGATTAAGAAAAAGTCTAAAGGGCTTCCCTGGTGGCGCAGTGGTTGAGAATCTGCCTGCCGATGCAGGGGACATGGGTTCGTGCCCCGGTCCGGGAAGATCCCACATGCCGCGGAGCGGCAGGGCCCGTGAGCCATGGCTGCTGAGCCTGCGCGTCCGGAGCCTGTGCTCCACAACGGGAGAGGCCACAACAGTGAGAGGCCCGCGTACCGCAAAAAAAAAAAAAAAAAAAGAAAAAGTCTAAAAAGAATATGTAAAACAGATTAACCAGAAGATAAATAATTTGACAAGGACAAGAGTGAGGAAGCAGACAATATAAACAGATTCTTAAATGCTTTTTTTTTTTTTTTTCTTTTTACGGTATGCGGGCCTCTCACTGTTGTGGCCTCTCCCGTTGTGGAGCACAGGCTCCGGATGCGCAGGCCCAGCGGCCATGGCTCACGGGCCCAGCCGCTCCGCGGCATATGGGATCCTCCCGTACCGGGGCACGAACCCGTATCTCCTGCATCGGCAGGCGGACTCTCAACCACTGCGCCACCAGGGAGGCCCTTAAATGCTTTTTAATATAATCCTAGTTATAAACATTTTTCCTCCCAATTGAAAATGCTTGTCATTGGAATTACTTTTCCCAACTTCATTGCATTCCTTTAATATGGCAAGGTAATGTAGGTAGAGTTATGTTGTTTTATTGGAAGGAATATTAAGTTCCAGAATGTCAAATGACAGACAGCACTCAGAGAGTCAGCTTCCGAGAAGCCCCGGATACCAGGGCCACGTTATTCAGCGAAGGTCAGGGATGAGGGTGGGACTGGCGGTCACTCTGTGGCCTCATTTCCCTTCTCGGGTCTAGAAAGATCTACTTTGCTAGACAGGCCTCCACTCCACACTGCATGCAATAGTCTATGAGAGAGATTGAATTAACTGAAAAAATCAATAGGTCTACAGGGTTTACCTGGTACCCTCAGAACCATGGGACCCCCTAATGTGCATGTCCTCCGTTGTACTCAGTCTTTGGGAGGGTCCTGTGGACCCGCTTTCCACAGCACTGCCCTGTGCTTTAGCACCGGATATCCTTGGTTTGGCTGTTCTGCTAGTACCTAGTAGATTGTCCAGGCAGCACATCTCAATTGGTGTCTTTTGCCAGTCCCTCGAGGTCTGGCACAAAGTTCTTTCTCACTCCTCCCTGTCTAAGCTGGGGACTCGTGTGCCTGGTGTCCTGAGGAGTGACTTCTCTGGGGTGCAGTGGTTAAGAATCCACCTGCCAATGCAGGGGGACACGGGTTTGTGCCCTGGTCCAGGAAGATCCCGTGGAGCAACTAAGCCCGTGAGCCACAACTACTGAGCCTGCGCTCTAGAGACCGTGAGCTACAACTACTGAGCCCACATGCCGCAAGTACTGAAGCCCACGTGCCTAGAGCCCATGCTCCACAACAAGAGAAGCCACCGCAATGATAAGCCCACGCACCGCAATGAAGAGTAGCCCCCACTCACCGCAACTAGAGAAAGCCGGTGTGCAACAACGAAGACCCAATGGAGCCAAAAATAAATAATAATAAAAAAAATAAAGCATGAGCAGAAAGACTTTCTACTTTTTGCATAATTCCTTCTTCTCCTTTATCCTCACCTATATTTTATAGAGTCCTAATAGGGAATTCTTTTGTGATTTAGTACTAACCCAAGTCTTTCATGTTGAGTTTCTGTTTATTGTTATTTATAGAATTTGGAAACACCTCTAATTTCGTTAGATTATTTACTGACATCTTGATCTATTTATCAAACATCTTGGAGTTTTGCCTTATAGCAAGGTCTGATTACAATAGTCGTACAAGTGTATAAATTAATACATATCTTTAAAATGATACACTAATAGAAGACATTTACTTTACTTAACTGGTACCCAATATACAAAACCATTATTTTGAAAAAGGCCACAGAATTGCTGCCTAGAATATAATGAGATTTATGCAACCAGTATCATTTTCAAGGAACAGGTAGGTTCCAGTAAATCTTAAGGCAAAAACACTTTCTAATCAATAAATTTTCCCATCATAGAAAAACCCCCCAAGGAGAATCCCCAAGAAATTGAAGTGAAAACTTTGGGTTGTGGACAGGGTTAAGCCTACCAGTTCTGTGGTTGACTGAGACGTGGCTTGGAAGAGAGGCGAGGTGGTGGGAAGAAGGAGCAGATGGAATCATGCATGAGGGAAGCTCACCAGTGGCTTTCTCTTGCTCTAAGAATGAATGTTTCTGTGTTCACCGTGGCTCGCAAGGGCCTCACCTCCCACGTCAGCTCTTGCTTTCTGCTCACTCTCTGTACTCCAGCCACAATGGCCACCTTGTGTTTACAGAACTCCGAAGACTGGGTTCCACCATTACAGAGCCTTCCACTTGGTACTCCCACTGCTCGATGGCTTCTCTCCCCATGGCTGCCTCCTTTTTATCATTTCCATCATTTCTATCGTAGGTCAAATGTCCCCTCTTCAAGAGTCTACCCCATCTCAAGTTGTCACCTTTTCCCATCCCTCTGTTTGTTTCATTTCACTTCTCAACATGTAGAATGATCCTATTTACTACCTCATTGACTGCCCCTCCTCACTAGGATGTAAGCTCTATGGGAGCTTATCTGTCTTACTGCTGCATCCCTAGTTTCGCAAACAGTACCTGGAATGGCTTTCCAGAAATATGTCTTGGGTGAATGGATCTGGTCAATAAAGTGATCAATCACATTATCTTGTTGGATAGCTTTTTTTTTTTTTTTTTTTTGCGGTACGTGGGCCTCTCACTGTTGTGGCCTCTCCTGTTGCGGAGCACAGGCTCCGGATGCTCAGGCTCAGCGGCCATGGCTCACGGGCCCAGCTGCTCTGTGGCATGTGGGATCTTCCCGGACCGGGGTACGAGCCCATGTCCCCTGCATCGGCAGGCGGACTCTCAACCACTGCACCACTAGGGAAGCCCTTGGATAGCTTTTTAAGGACAAAAAGTGCTATGAAATTTTATCATTATTTTAAAGAGATTTAATAGGTCATTGTGGTATATGTACAAAAAAGAAATCAGCTAAGTTCACCTAGGATCGTCGTGTAACGCTATAGAGCTCATGCTTCATGAACCAAATGTCAAAGAGTCATTTTCGTTTCTATAATTATGCCAGAATTCTAGGTTATAGCTCTTAGTGAGTGTTCGAAGAAAGGCATCTGTTATACTGGTGAAATCATTACTTACCATGTCATAAAAAAATTGTCATTTTAACTCAGTTTACTTTTGTTTTTCTCACTTGTAAGAGTGTAAGCACCCATACGAAAAATTATTACTAGGCACGTAATTTTCTGTTATAATTTGAATGAGGTATATGCGAATATATTTCCATTTCCTTCCTCAAGTATCCTATTTACTAAAGAATTATTTATTTGCTCTTCTTTAACAATAATTTTTAGCGAGTTTTCTGTTATGAATAAATTAATAAATGTTACTGACCCTAATAGAACCTGTTATTTCTGAGCTCTTTGTCAGTGCATTCTGACAGTCTTTCTCCTTTGTAGGAATATATTGCTAAGAATTTCTGTGTCATGCAGTCCCAGATTGGCTATGATATTTTGGCAGAAGATACCATCACAGCTTTGTTGCACAACAACAGAAAACTACTAGAGAAACACATCACAGCAAAAGAAATAGAAACATTTGTTAGTTTACTCAGGAGAAATCGGGAGCCAAGGTTTGAAGTGGTTCATGCCGTATTCTTTTCTTGTGGGGACTGTGGCTTTTTGCTTTATTTTTAGAACTTTGTTAAAGTTCGAATTGTTTCATGGACAAAACAGTGTTGCGCTTATTGCTATAATAATTATGTACCATAAACAGTTATTATCTCATAGGAGATCAAAACCCTTTATAGACGTATTTAAGTGTAATTGATTTTCACTCTGATAACTTGTGTTTTTATAGTACCCCATAGTTTTTCAAAATATATTCATATTTCATTCAATTCAATACATTGCCTCATTTAAACCCTTGCACATTCTCTTGAAGTACACTGGTCATATAATATTATCCACATTTTAGAGATGAGAAAATAGAAGCCTAGAAACCAACTAGGAACAGAATTTAGAGTTTCTGACTCCACGTCAAGTACCCTGTCTCTTATACCATGCTCCCTTATCTGGGAGAAATGAATGCAGAAATGTCAAACAGATTGACAAAATTTTCTTAATTAGCAAGCAAATAAGTGTTAGAAGGTAGAATTGGGCCTCGGACTTGACCAGGCCATATTCACGTTGATTAAGTATGTGCTGTATGTTTGTTTTACTCAGTACAACATTAGCTTTGATCTGGCTTTGTTTTGATATTGTAAATATAACAAGTCACAGTGCTGTGGGATGAATATTACCAAATAAATAAAAGCAAACCTATCATTTTTGGAAACAAGATTTGTCCTAAATACAAATAATTGGATATTTAATTTGTTTCTAATGGTGCAGTAGATAAGCAACACATTAGAAAAATGTTGCATGGAAATAATATTAAAAATATATCTAGAAAGTCAGTTTCATTATATCTCAAAGTATATTTGGGGGGATGATTTTATAAGATGCTTTTTGTTAATGATCAATTTAATTTTTTCTCTTGTCAGGTTTTTGGATTATTTATCAGATCTCTGTGTGTCTAATACCACCGCTATACCTGTAACTCAAGAACTCATCTGCAAATTTATGTTGAGCCCAGGCAATGCAGATATTCTCATTCAAACTAAGTAAGCCCCGATGATGGAGACATCCTTTTCTGTTCATTATTTGTAAGCAGTACAGTTCCTTATCATGTTTCTGAATGAGCTTGTTCATGGATTTTGTGTGTGTTATTTATTTCAAGGCTGGTCTCAATGCAAGGAGACAACCCCATGGAGAGCGCCATCCTTTCAGATGACATTGATGAGGAAGAAGTTTGGCTCTACTGGATTGACAGCAACAAGGAACCTCATGGCAAAGCTATCAGGCACCTTGCTCAGGAAGCAAAAGAAGGCACCAAGGCTGATTTAGAAGTTCTTACCTACTACAGGTTAAGTATTGTAGAGAATCGTAATTCTCAGTCTCACATATTCATTGAGAGCTGATTCTCTGACATCTCTAAAAGTTTGGTATCTATGAAGAAGAAATTTAAGAAGTTGTGTCAGAACTAGGGTAGCTGAAATATTTAGTATTATTTAAAATACTCACAATAAATGTAAACATCTGTGTTTTCCACATATACCACTTGCAATTTTCTAATTTTCCACTAGTTTGGAACTGTTGTGCAGCAAAGGATTTTTTTCCTCTTGTTGACTGGTGTGGGTGCAGATGAGAGACGTGTTGGGACCTAGGTAATCGAGTTGAGAGGGAGGTGAAATTATGGTTGGGGAAGCTGATCCGGTTGTAGGGGTGGCCTCAGAGAAAGTTAGCTGGTAGTTATGTATATACCACTTGTGATTATGTGGAGACCTAGGGCTTCAGAGAAACTGGTGTCTTTAGCTGTGAAAGTTCAGCGGGGGCATATGGCAGTCAAAATTTCAATGGTAGTTGCTGGTGGTCAGTATACTGGGAGCAAGAAACTAGCTGGCATTTTTGAGTCTAAGGCTTGGAAACCCAAGGCAGAAGCCCTTGGACAACTTTGGGCCCAAAGGACAGGAATCTGAGAAAGGCAGAGAATTCACTGTGTTCCCTGGTTTCTGTAGCTACAGCTACAAAGCCAAAGGCTACTTTCTGGATCTCGGAGGCTGATGAATCCAAGTGTACTGATGCCTTTGGATTGATCACATTTGGTTTGGGAACTGAGTGGGTCTACCCTTGGAGTGTAGATGCCAGAGCCTGGAGCTGAGTGAGCCTGGGAAAGGCAGAGAGACATGGTTTCATGTGAGCTGTTGTCCATAGCCTACAGGCTTAGTGTATTTGCAGACCCAGGAAACTGAGAACTGAGAGCCTAATGACACTCTCCACCAGATATATGTTGCTGGAACAAGTAAGAGAAGTTGCAACTGAATGGGCATAGAGGTGATTTCATCTGTGTGTTGTCATTTGATCACTTAACCTACTACCAGAGGAGTTTGACTCCAGTTATCACCTACACTGGGAAATATTGGAATCATAAAAGTAGATGATGATTGATACTAATATTTATGAACTTTATCCAGATAAGACAAATAATGTAATATGTTTAATATTTTTAAGGTACCAGCTAAATCTCTTTGCAAGGATGTGCTTGGATCGCCAGTATCTGGCCATAAACCAGATTTCTACGCAGCTCTCTGTTGATTTGATCCTGCGGTGTATGTCAGACGAGAGCCTGCCCTTTGACCTCCGAGCATCTTTTTGTCGCCTTATGCTGCACATGCATGTTGACCGGGATCCCCAGGAGTCTGTGGTGCCTGTTCGCTATGCGAGGCTCTGGACAGAAATCCCCACAAAGATCACGATTCATGAGTATGATTGGAAAAATTTCTTCTTTTAAAAAAATTTTTAAATTTTATTTATTTTTTTATACAGCAGGTTCTTATTAGTCATCAGTTTTATCCACATCAGTGTATATATGTCAATCCCAATTGCTCAATTCATCACACCACCATCCCCACCCCCCCGCGGTTTTACCCCCTTGGTGTCCATACGTTTGTTCTCTACATCTGCGTCTCAACTTCTGCCCTGCAAACCAGTTCGTGTGTACCATTTTTCTAGGTTCCACATAATGCGTTAATATACGATACTTGTTTTTCTCTTTCTGACTTACTTCACTCTGTATGACAGTCTCTAGATCCATCCACATCTCAACAAATAACCCAGTTTCTTTCCTTTTTATGGCTGAGTAATATTCCATTGTATATATGTACGACATCTTCTTTATCCATTTGTCTGTCGATGTGCATTTACATTGCTTCCATGACCTGGCTATTGTAAATAATGCTGCAATGAACATTGGGATGCATATGTCTTTTTGAATTATGGTTTTCTCTGGGTATATGCCCAGTAGTGGGATTGCTGGGTCCTATGGTAGTTCTATTTTTAGTTTTTTAAGGAACCTCCATACTGTTCTCCATAGTGGCTGTACCAATTCACATTCCCACCAACAGTGCAAGAGGGTTCCCTTTTCTCCACACCCTCTCCAGCATTTATTGTTTGTAGATTTTCTGATGGTGCCCATTCTAACTGGAGTGAGGTGATACCTCATTGTAGTTTTGATTTGCATTTCTCTAATAATTAGTGATGTTGAGCAGCTTTTCATGTGCTTCTTGGCCATCTGTATGTCTTCTTTGGAGAAATGTCTATTTAGGTCTTCTGCCCATTTTTGGATTGGGTTGTTTGTTTTTTTAATATTGAGCTGCATGAGCTGTTTATATATTTTGGAGATTAATCCTTTGTCTGTTGATTCATTTGCAAATATTCTCTCCCATTCTGAGGGTTCTCTTTTCATCTTGTTTATGGTTTCTTTGCTGTGCAAAAGCTTTGAAGTTTCAATAGGTCCCATTTGTTTATTTTTGTTTTTATTTCCATTACTCTAGGAGTTGGATCAAAAAAGATCTTGCTGTGATTTATGGCAAAGAGTGTTCTTCCTATGTTTTCCTCTAAGAGTTTTATAGTGCCCAGTCTTACATTTAGGTCTCTAATCCATTTTGAGTTTATTTTTGTGTATGGTGTTAGGGAGTGTTCTAATTTCATTCTTTTACATGTACCTGTCCAGTTTTCCCAGTACCACTTATTGAAGAGACTGTCTTTTCTCCATTGTATGTCCTTGCCTCCTTTGTCATAGATTAGTTGACCATAGGTGCGTGGGTTTATCTCTGGGCTTTCTATCTTGTTCCATTGATCTATGTTTCTGTTTTTGTGCCAGTACCATATTGTCTTGATTACTGTAGCTTTGTAATATAGTCTGAAGTCAGGGAGTCTGATTCCTCCAGCTCCATTTTTTTCCCCTCAAGACTGCTTTGGCTGTTTGGGGTCCTTTGTGTCTCCATACAAATTTTAAGATTTTTTGTTCTCGTTCCGTAAAAAATACCAGTGGTAGTTTGATAGGGATTGCATTGAATCTGTAGATTGCTTTGGGTAGTATAGTCATTTTCACAATATTGATTCTTCCAGTCCAAGAACATGGTATATATGTCTCCGTCTGTTGGTATCATCTTTAATTTCCTTCATCAGTGTCTTATAGTTTTCTGAATATAGTTCTTTTGTCTCCCTAGGTAGGTTTATTTCTAGGTATTTTATTCTTTTTGTTGCCATGGTAAATGGGAGTGTTTCCTTAATTTCTCTTTCAGATTTTTCATCATTAGTATATAGGAATGCAAGAGATTTCTGTGCGTTAATTTTGTGTCCTTCAACTTGACCAAATTCATTGATTAGCTCTAGTAGTTTTCTGGTGGCATCTTTAGGATTCTCTTTGTATATTATCATGTCATCTGCAAACAGTGACAGTCTTACTTCTTCTCTTCCACTTTGTATTCCTTTTGTTTCTTTTTCTTCTCTGATTCCCGTGGCTAGGACTTCCAAAACTATGTTGAATATTAGTGTTGAGAGTGGACATCCTTGTCTTGTTCCTGATCTTAGAGGAAATGCTTTCAGTTTTTCACCATGGAGAATGATGTTTGCTGTGGGTTTGTCATATATGGCCTTTATTATGTTGAGGTAGGTTCCCTCTCTGCCCACTTTCTGGACAATTTTTATCATAAATGGGTGTTGAATTTTCTGAAAAAGTTTTTCTGCATCTATTGAGGTGATCATATGGTTTTTATTCTTCAATTTGTTAATATAGTGTATCACATTGATTGATTTGCATATACTGAAGAATCCCTGCATCCGTGGGATAAATCCCACCTGATCGTGATGAGCTCAATGATTTTGATTATGTCTTCAATTTTTAAAAAATTTATTTTATTGAGGTATAGTTGATTTATAGTGTTGTGTTAATTTCTACTATATAGCAAAGTGATTTGGTTATACATATGTATACATTCTTTTTCTTCTTCTTTTCCATTATGATTTATCATAGAATATTGAGTGTGGTTCCTTGTGCTCTACAGTAGGACCTAGTTGTTTATCCATTTTATATATAATAGTTCGCATCTTCTAATCCCAAACTCCCAATCCATCCCTCCCCCAAATATCTTCAGTTTTGAAATGAAATATAATGAAAGGCATTTCTTTATTCAGACTTGTATTGTTAATCTTCCAAATGCAAACAAGATACTCTTTTTGGAAAATAAAATGACAACTCTTGATAATAGAAAAGTTATTCTGGAAACCAATAAACAGAAATCATGTTAATAAAAGGAGTAACAATTAATAAAAGGAGCAACAATGGTAGACTCTGATTTAAATGCTTTACATGTATTAACTCATTTCAAAATAACCCCATTTTACAGATGAGGGTACAAAGTCTAGAAAGTTTAATTAATTTACCCAAGCTTATAAGTCAAGAGGTCAAAAAATATATATTTTCCTATTTTAAGTGATTAGAATCAATTTAACTTCCTTTAAATTCTTTCTGTCTTCATAGATATGATTCTATAACAGACTCTTCCAGAAATGATATGAAAAGGAAATTTGCACTGACAATGGAATTTGTTGAAGAATACTTGAAAGAAGTTGTAAATCAGCCTTTTCCTTTTGGAGATAAAGAAAAAAACAAACTGACATTTGAGGTAATTGTTTAAAACAATTAATCCGTGAGGTTATTCAATTTACGCTGTCTGCAGTTAGATACATTGAACATCAAAGATTTTTTTCCCTCTAATATTTAGGATGTTTTAGTAATTAGGTAGTTAAATTCATGAACATATGATTCCCTCTGACACTGATTAAAAGATAGATTTGATGCTTTAATTATACCTGATATAGAATACTAAATATTTTATTTATAATTATCTGTTAGATACTCTGATTTTTTTAGTTTCATTTATTGTGTAAGCTTTACTGCATTTAATGAACAAAGACAGCTTTGCATATTTATAAAATGTTTGGGTACATTTTTTTCATCTCCATGAAGGTAATGTTTTTAGCCTTATTAAACTGAATTGAAATACCTCCAGTTATAATATCACTTTGGGGGTATAGGGACAAAACTAGAGAAAGGATGCCATTACATGATATCTGGGGTATTAGGTGCCTACTGGTATGTAACAGATTACCCCCATACTTAGCAGCCCAAAGCAACAAGCATGTATTATCTCACAGTTTCCGTGGGTCAGGAATCTGGGAGGGCTTATTGTTGGGTAGTTCTAGGTCAGGATCTCTCATGAGGTCAGGATCTCACAAGCTGTTGATTGTGGTTGCAGTTTCTGTGGGTCAGGCATCTGAGAGGGCTTATTAGTTGGATGGTTCTAGTCAGGGTCTCTCATGTGGTCAGGGTCTCACAAGCTGTTGATTGGGGTTGCAGTCATCTGGGGTTAGATGATCTGCTTCTAAGATCACTTGTGTGGTTGCTGGCGGCTATACTTCCTTGCTGGCTATTGTCTAGACACCTTATCTTCTTGCCGTGTGGGCCTTTCCATAGGCTGCCTCAGTGTCCTTACAGTATGGCACCTGGCTTTGCCCAGAACAACCATTAGAGAGAGGGAAAGAGAGAGCCCAAGATGGAAATTGCAATCTCCTATAACGTAATCTTAAAACTGTCATGTCATCACTTCTGCTGTATGCTATTGGAGACACTGACTAACCCTGGGGCAATGTGGAAGGAGACCCTACATTGGGCGCCATCTTGGAAGCTGGCTCTCACACCTAGTATGTCCTATAGTATCCAGGAGACCACACAGTGGCATAAGGAACATATATTTCTAGACAAATTTCTTAGATAATATTCATTTATTAAAGTAATTCATTAACGTAACTATTAAGTGGTATCCTACTGACGTAAGTTAATGTTTAAATAAGAGGTAAATCATTCTAATGTAAACCTCTTTTAACCACCCTGATACAACTAACATCTTGTCTTGTCCCTTCCTTTCTGGCTGTTGACAAGATACCTCATCTTCTTGTCACATAGGCCTTTGATAGGATTGATGAACTGGTCTTATTTGGATTTAATTCTAAACTTGACTAAATTGGAGTTCAGTGGTTGCTTTCACAGGTATTTCAATTCCTAGGTATTAAAGAATTAGAAAAGTTAGAAATACCTGCACTAACTTAGATAATAAAAAGTCAATGCTAATTTCCGTTCCTAATGTTATTCTTTTCTTTTTCACCTTCTCCCCGCCTTTTTAAAATTAAGGTGGTCCACTTGGCTCGGAATCTTATATACTTTGGATTTTATAGTTTCAGTGAATTATTAAGGCTAACAAGAACACTTCTGGCTATCCTCGATATCGTTCAGGCCCCCATGTCATCGTATTTTGAAAGATTAAGCAAATTTCAAGACGGAGGTAAGAACTTTGGAGAAAAGTTATAATCTTTTTGGTATTCCTTTGAGGTGAGATAGAAAACAAATCTATAGAGAAGTGGTTGTTAACATGTACCTGCTAATATATGTGTGCAAATGGAATGTCATCCTGTGATAGGACTGAGTGACCAGAGGCTAGATGTACAAACATTCTTCTCTGTTTTTAATGAAGAGCTTTAAAAGACAACTTCATAGGATCAATGAATTCCACCTTCAGCAGCTCATGTTAGGGTCAATCCACTAGTGAAGTATTATGCATTAAAAAATAAAAACATCTTAATACTTGTGATCATCCTGATGTGTGTCATGTGCTGGCTACGCTTCATAGCATGGCATAAAAAATGCAGAGAATGGGCACACTCAGGGTCACACCAGAGAAGCAGAGAGAGCAAGGCTAGCACAAGAGGCAGTACAGTAAAGTGGGCAAGAGAGCATGCACTTTTGAGTCAGAGTGCCTATGTTCAAATCCTGCCTTGACCATTTATTAACTTAGGCAAGGTACTTATCTTCTCAAAGAGTTTCTTTTCTTATCTGATATATGACGTTGAAAATAACAGTATCTTCCTCACAGTCTCCATGTGAGAATTAAGTGAATGTGTACAACATATTCAAAGCACTTATAACAGTGCCCATCTCATAACTCAATACAATTTTTTTCAGATGGTGATTGTCTTTAAGTTGGATGCTCTGAAAATACCGTGTGGTATAGAATTGTTTGCAGAATGTATATTGAAGAGTGCATTTAAGGTATACAGCTGTAAGGAAGTGGGGAAGGTAGGATTGGGCAGACAGAGAAGCTGAACCAGGTGAGGTTACAATTGAGGTCATTGCTGATCCTACAGGGATCTCTGGAGCTGAGCTGGCCCTTCAAAGTGGTCACAAATTAAGGCAAAGGGCCTGAGCTTTATATCCTTGCATTAGCCAGCCTTGACTGCCAGCTTCATCACAGAGGGGGTGTGTAGCCTTGGATAAGGCAGTTCCCCTTGACAAGGGTCACTCTTAGTGCGAAGCACGGCTTTGAGAAGACAGCAGTCATCATGCCCAGCAACTGAGGAAATAGATGCCTCAGCTCTAAGAGGTGATGCGGGTGGAGCACAATGTATCCACTATAGTATCCACTACAGGATTAAGCAGTAAATCCAGAAATCTAACTTCGGACATAGGGAAGACATATCTGACTAGGAATGATAAACGAACAAGTAGCTGAAGTAATTAATTGTGATGCCTAAATCTCAATTCCTTCTACATCTGCCAAAAATCTGTACAGACCAATAAAAAGCAAATTATACCCCATAAATCCCTCACCTTCAGCAGAACTAGAAGACAGAGGACAGTCTGAACTTCAGTTATTATAAGTGGAAAAGCAACGTCAGTTTTTAGTGGCACTGTCTCACTGTTCCTACTGAGAGCCTCTGTGGACAGTTAGGGAGTTCTGGAAAAACCATGTGGAAGAGACAGGAAGGGACTGTGCGAAAATCACCCTTAGAATTCCTTGGCAGTCCAGTGGCTAGGACTTCTTGCTTCCACTTCCGGGGGCCTAGGTTCAATCCCTGGTCAGGGAACTAAGATCCATCAAGCCGCATGGTGTGGCCAAAAAAAAAAAAAAAAAAAAGAAAAGAAAAGAAAAGAAAAAGAAAATCACTCTTAGAAAAAGAAAGTCTGTCTATCCTAAGGGTGAAAATATTGAAAGAGATTCCAGGTAGATAAGAGCACTGAGTAAGGAGGAAGGAACTTGAAAGTACACAGGTAGCAGTTGTGGAAAAGCAATGCTTCTAGGGATGAACAAGTTTGAAAGTAAGGAAGAGGCACCCTTTGGAGTCTTGTTGGTGAAGGCAAAAAGAAGCAAGGTGGGGAAGTCTAGAATACCAGATAAAAGAAACTAACACAGTATTGTGAAGCAATTATACTCCAATAATGATCTATTAAAAAAAAAACTGAAGAAAATATAACTTCCTCCACTGCCCCTGAACAAAAGCCAGACTTTAAAGAAACTGCACTTCATGACTCAGACAGAAGAGGGTGCTCCAGAACTGAAGATCTTGTAAACCAGCGAGCATGTTGTCACCTTGCCCATGAAATGCAGAAATGTAATCAATCTTCATCTCTATGAAAGGACTGTAAGATCAAAACAGAATGCAGAATCAAAACATTTCAGTTGATGGAAATTTCTCTCTGAACAGCAACCATGAAAGAGAAGAAAATTGTAACATGATACTCTAAACTGAATTAAATATCTTCAAACATGAACATATGAAATACACCTTGAATTATAAATCCAAGAACTAAGGTTAGAAATGGACCAACACAAACCAGTTGGAAATGAAATGAAAGTTGATTGGACTCAGAAAAGAAAAAGGCTTTATTATTATTATTTTTAGAAATAACAGACCGAATTACAAGATATCAAAGGAAGAATACATTTGAATGAAAGTATAGTAAGCACCATTGAAGAAAGGCAGGAGAACAGTGATGAGAATGTTAAGGATTTAAAGAAACAAGTAAAAATGGTCAGTGAGAAAGTGGTTGAAATGGAAGAAAGGCAAAGAAGAGCCATCATATGAATAATTGGAGTCCCTGAAAAAGAAAAACCAATGGAACAGACCTGAGGTTTAAAATTCCAATCCAAGAAAACATTCTGTAACTAAAAGATAACCTGAATTCTACATGGTGAAGTTATGTAGGATGGTAATCTCCAAGACTTAAGACATAGAAAAATGAAACTATTATATATAGTATATATTCGGACAGAGTGGTGAGGGGGACAGGGAGGCACTATGAAAGCAAATGGAGAAAAAAGGAAAGGAAAGATGCTTCCTGGTATGATGCTTTTTACAATACCCAGTTTACTTTACACCAGACCATTCTTTAAAAAGTTAGAAATTGATTTTGACTTTTGTTCTCAGTGCTTATAGTCTGCTTTCAGAGTTATACCCTACAGAGTATTTTATTCCTCTGAAAATTTGCTGATATCTTGTACGTACTCTCCACTGTCCTGTGCGTGTCTGCCCTCTAAGACACGTTTTCTACTCTTTTCAATATTTTATAAGTCTCATATTTTCTCATGAACTCCATTCACCTCTGGATACCTTAGTCATTCTTTCAACTCTCTGAGAACAATTAATTTTTCAATAAGAATTTATTGAGCAACTATTGCATGCCAGACATTATTCTAGACACCAGAAAAAAAAATAATGAACAAGGTAGAGTCCTTAAGCCTAGGGCGGACAGACAATAAATAGGCATAATCCCTCACCTCTCCCTATTGGGGGAGGCAGTCAGATAATAAACAAATGAATATACACTGTTACATTGGATAATACTATGGACAAAAATCAAGTAGGACAATATGGCATGATGGAGAAGGCAGGGGCAGTTATTTTTAGCTAGAGTAGATTTTTTTTTCAATTGAAGTATAGTTGATTTACAATGTTGTGTTAGTTTCAGGTGTACAGCAAAGTGTTTCCATTATACATACAAATATATCTATTTTTTTTTCAGATTCTTTTCCCTTATAGGTTATTGTGAAATATTGAGTATAGTTCCTTGTGGTGTATAGTAGGACCTTGTTGGTTATCTGTTTTATATATAGTAATGTGTATATGTCAATCCTAATCTTCCAATTTATCCCTTCTCCCCTTACTCCCTGGTAACCATAAGTTTATTTTCTACATCTGTAACTATTTCTGTTTGTATATAAGTTCATTTGTATCATTTTTTAAGATTCCACATATAAGTGATATCATATGATATTTGCCTTTGCCTGACTTACTTCACTTAGTATGATAATTTCTAGGTCCATCCATGTTGCTGCAAATGGCAATATTACATTCTTTTTTATGTCTGAGTAATATTCCCTTGTATATATGTACCATATCTTCTTTATCCAGTCATCTGTTGCTGGACATTTGGGTTGCTTCCATATCTGGCTATTGTAAATAGTGCTGCTATGAACATTGGGGTGCATGTATCTTTTCGAATTATGGTTTTCTCTGGATATGTGCCCAAGGGTGGGATTGCAGGATCATATGGTTGCTCTATTTTTAGTTTTTTAAGGAACCTCCATACTGTTCTCCATAGTGGCTGATTCAATTTACATTCTCACCAACAGTGCAGCAGGGTTCCCTTTTCTCCACACCCTCTCCAGCGTTTATTATATGTAGACTTTATGATGATGGCCATTCTGACTGGTGTGAGGTGATACCTCACTGTACTTTTGGTTTGCATTTCTAGGTAGTTTTTGTTTGCATTGAACAACCTCTCTGTTGTCCGAGCCCAGACCTATATGCATCAAGGAAGACTGCCCTGAGGCAGAGATAGCTTGCTATGTGTGAGGAGCAGCAGGAAGGCCATTTTGGCTGAGGCACAGCGAGGGAAGGGAGAATACAGGAGAAAAGGCTGGAGAAGCTCAGACTATAGAGATTTGTAGACCCTTGAATTTGAATTGTGCTCTAAGTTTGATGGGCAACTTCAGAGGGTTTTGAGAAGGGATCAATATGATTTGATAACTTTGGCTGCTGAGTGGACAGTAGTGAACATGTATGTGGACATAAATGTTAGAAAGACCATATCAAGGAGGCTACGGCAGGATTGGAAGATGGTGCTGGACTAGAATAGAAGTGGTAGAAGTGGATGAATTTGGAATGGTACTGTCCTGACTCATAGGACTTGGATGTGAAATGGGAAAGAAAGAAGAGAGTCAAAGATTATTCCTGGGTATTGAAAGCAGTTGGATGAATGTGGTACTATTTATTGAGGTGAGAAAGACTAGTGGATAAGTGGGGTTGTAGGGACAGTCAGGATTTCTGTTTGGGCACATCAGGTGTGAAATGACTGTTAGGCATCCAGTTGGGGATGTTATGGTGACAGTTGGATATGTGGATGAACTTAGGGTATTGTCAGGGTAGAAATATGAATGTGAGAATTGGTGCATAGGAGACATGAATATGATCACTTAAGGAGTGATTGTTGATTGGGAAGAAATGACGTCTAAAGACTGAATCCTGGGGGCTTCCCTGGTGACACAGTGGTTGAGAGTCCACCTGCCAATGCAGGGGACACGGGTTCGTGCCCGGTCCGGGAAGATCCCACATGCCACGGAGCGGCTGGGCCTGTGAGCCATGGCCGCTGAGCCTGCGCGTCCGGAGCCTGTGCTCTGCACCGGGAGAGGCCACAACAGTGAGAGGCCCGCGTACTGCAAAAATAAATAAATGAACGAATGAAGGAATGAATGAAAGAAAGAAAGAAAGAAAGAATCCTAGATGCACCAACATTGAACACCCTGCAAAAGAGACTGGGACAGAGAACCAGTGAGTAAAGAGGAAAACC
This sequence comes from Mesoplodon mirus, assembly GCF_964341445.2. Taxonomy (NCBI): domain Eukaryota; kingdom Metazoa; phylum Chordata; class Mammalia; order Artiodactyla; family Ziphiidae; genus Mesoplodon; species Mesoplodon mirus. Next base: position 81,216,504 of record NC_138987.1, read on the forward strand.
AGGAGAATACGTTGTCTTGGAGGCCAAATGAAAAGTAATTGTAATTGTTTGTTGGCTTATATATTTCCTAGATAGCTGCTGTTTATTGAGTACTGTATGTGCTGAGTGGTTTTCCATGGACTACTTTCCATGTAGAGTGACTTGTGCTTAACCATGACACACAGTGTTACTCCATTAATTAAATATAAAACACCATAATTTTATTCCAGTATAAAAGGTGATTCATGATAGTTTTTATCAGCCCATTATAATTCTCTAAGAAACTTCTTGGTGAGTTGTAAGAAATACCTGTATGTGTCCTGTATGAACCGAGGCTCGGAGGTCTCTTCCTTTTGAGACTCGACTCGTGTGGTGTGTAGAATGGTGTCTCTTTATTTGGGGAAATGCATTTTCCTAATCTGTGGAAAGGGTTTGTGGATTTTGCCTAGATTTTTGGAATTTGAAAGAATACGTTTAGTAGTAAATACCCTAGAAATCTGTTATTCTGGTTCTTGGTGCATTGAAATTAATTTGAATTTCAGGACTATAGTTTAAGATTCCTTCTCTTGATATTTGCAAATCAGAGGGTAAATTATTTCTTTTATACATTCCTATTATTGGATACATAATGTAAACTGTGAGAAAATATAGTTTGTTGTTAAGCACGATTTGATAACAGTGATGATTATACTACACAAGATACCTCTGAGAGAATTTGTTATAGTGAGCTTTCTTCATTTCTCTCAACTCTAATAGTCCTGCTCAAGGAATCATTTTTGCTTTTACTAGCACTATATGTTTATTTAATATCATTATCTTGCATACATATGGGAGGATAATGCTTTTATAGTAAAACACTCCTTAGATTTCTTTGGAGCATAACTATACTTGCAAGACAAAAAAAAAAAAAGTACTATACTTTTTTTCAACGTTGCCTTGAGGTACATTTGAAAAAGTGAATATGTGGCTTTATTTACAGTATATAAAATAGAAAAGAAAGAATGTACCTCACAGGGATACATTGTTTGCTCATAAATATTGCCAATATGCGAATGTAATGGAATTGTGCCTGGATTCCACACTGTTTTGTAAAAAGTATCAATATAGAAAACCATAATCAGGGAGATTAATTAATTTGCCTAAGATTCATTAGTAAGTTAGTAGCATTGCTAAGAATTAAAGTGCAGGGAATTAGTCTTCCTATCTTTTGCACCACTCAATTATTTATTAGTCTGATGAACTAATATTTTAGAAAAATTGTTACTGAGGTTAGAATTTTGGTCCGTAATTTTTTTTTAAGTTAACACTTCTGTAGGGGCTCAGTCTTATAGGTATTCTTTAAGGTAAGTAAACAAAATACAGAGTTGAAAATAAATTTTTAAAATAAAAAATAGTAAAATTGGGACAAAGCAACATCATGTGCCTCTAGATGTGACATGCTGAGAAGGACACAACATTGCCTATTTAGTATTCCTGACAAAAATTCATAATCTCCATCTAATCATGAAGAAATATCAGACAGGTACGAATTGAGGGGGGTATTTTATAGAACAACTGGCTTGAACGTTTTGAAAATGTCAGTGTTATGAAAGATAAAGTTTGAGAAACTGTTTCAGAATAAAGGAGATTAAATAAAGAGACATGACAACTACATATAATATGTGGTTTTGGATCAGGAAAATTATTATCTACAGAAGACATTATTGGCACAATTGGTAAAATTTGAATATGGATTGTACATTAGGTTGTAGTGTTGTATCTGATTTCCTGAATTTTATAATTGTACTGTACTGTAGTTATGTAAGAGAATGTACTTGTTTTTAGCAAATACGTGCTGAAGAATTGAGAGTTTAAAAGGTCATGATGTTTGGAACTAACTCTCAAAGAGTGCAGGAAAGGTGTGTGTGTGTGTGTGCGTGCGTGTGTGTGTGTGTGTGTGTACAGAGAGAGAGAAGATGTAAATGTGGCAGAATTTGTGAATCTGATAAATATGGGCAGAGGGTGTTATGGATGTTCTTTGTACTATTCTTGTAACTCTATCCATAAATTCGAAAGTATTTCAAAACAGAAAAATTAATGACTTAAATAATTAGCCAAGTAGGAAAATGATTTATTATATGTAAGATGACATTTCAAACTTACAGCATTATCTTGCAACTCTTCTAGGAGATGTGTTATTATAGCTGAGTTCTATTAAGCTATAAATTCCTAAAAAAGCCCTATTAGACTCTATAAATTCTTAGCAAAAGAAGCAAGAGAGAACACATTTCTGGAATTTCCAAATGTGGAGACAGGATTGTCAGGCCTGGGAAAAATTCCTGTGGTACAGGGTGAGACTGAGGCTGATGCCAGAGAGGAAATCCCAGATTACGGGAAGTACCTGGAGAAAAAAGAATTGTTATTCTAAAGGACAAGTCAGGGAGCTGTAGCAATATTGCCACAGTATAATACCCGGTGTAGCACTATCTTGGCTCTTGTATATTAAAAGTGTTTGATGATATTTTCTTATTTTTAGTGAAACTTTATTCTTATTGGCAGTCATTTGCAAAACACAATTTTTTAAAAGTAGGAGGTAATTTTATAAGCACTGTTGCTAGACAGGCCAGCTCTTTCAAGTAAATGATAACAGCTTTCTTTTCTCATACTGTGTCTGGAAAATTCTGTGCAATAGAACTATGTCTTTTTTTATCCTTTTGATCGACTTACCACTTAAGAATTCTGCTCCAGCACAGTTGGGGTTGGACATTCAGAGAAATGTGTCTGGTCATTGTTTGGCAGGTCAGACCCAGGGGAGCAGAAGAAGAGAGAGGTGTGTGGAGAAGGTGAAGGCGTACGGTTCCCGGAGTTCAACTCCATGAAGGCCTCAGTGGCGCCTGTCTTAAATAGGGTGTGCACACAGCATTCATATGTTTTTCTGGGAAATCCTGTAGGCTTAGATGCCAGTGATTCGTGTTTGAGGCAATGGGGATGGCTGCCTTGGAAAGTGGCAATTACAGGAGTTTTCCTCTTCTGGGTCCTTGGTTACACTGCAGCCCTTTGCATCACTGGGAGTTGTCCTCATCCTAGAGCTGGTTGGGAGTCTGAGTCTAGCTCCCAGTCTGTGTCTGTTCACCGTCACGGTGGCTTTTTAGTCAGCAGAAATTGATAGGTTCAGAAGCAGCTTCTCATTTTCGTGCCCTAGAGGTGGTCCATTCAGAAAATTATCCAGGCATACTCACATGGAGACAAAAGGAGCTGGCACTGCCCTGGCCTTTACTGTAGTGAGGCAGAAGATTCTCGTCTTCAGAACTATCAACTGTCAACTTTTCATTCACTATGTACTCACTTAAGAAAAGAAATATTGTTTTCAAACAAATGTATTCACTCCCAGCAGGCTATGTTGTTCAGTCAGTGTGCTTTGCCTAATACCTATCATTTACTCTCAGTGATTTAGAATTCACAGGCATCATTCAGTGTAATTGATCTTTTGGGTCGAAGGATTGTGTCAAGCAGTGCTCTTCTTTGTCATGTTTAGAAGTTAAAAGCAAATGCCATATACAGGCTGATAAACTGGATATTTTCAATATATTTGTGAAAGTACATTTCATTTAAAAAATTATGCATCTCTCTTTATTCTTGCTGAAGGATACACAATCCAAGGATTGATACTACTACAGGCATACCTGCTTTTATTGCACTTAGCTTTATTGCATTTCACAGATACTGCATTTTTTACAAATGGAAGGTTTGCATCACCCCTGAGTCCAGCAAGTCTGCTGGAGCCATTTTCCCAACAGCATTTGTTCACTTTGTGTCTCTGTGTCACATTTTGGTAATTCTCAGAATATTTCAAACTTTTTCATTATTAATATGTTTGTCATGATGATATGTGATCTTTGATGTTGCTCTTGTAATTGTTTTTGGCCACCACTAGCCATGGCCACATAAGCTGGCCAACTTAATCAATAAATGTTGTGTGTGTTCTGACTGCTCCACCAACCTGCCGTTCCCCGTCTCTCCTTCTCTCCTTGGGCACCCCTCTGTGTGTTCAAGTGAAAGGAAGAGTTGCACGTCTCTCACTTTATATCAAAAGCTAGAAATGATTAATCTTAGTGAGGAAGGCATGTTGAAAGCCAAAGATACACTAAAAGCTAGGCCTCTTGCACCAGTTAACCAAGCAGTGAATGCAAAAGGAAGGTTCTTGAAGGAAGTTAAAAGTGCTACTCCAGTGAACATATGAATGGTAAGAAATGGAAACAGCCTTATTGCTGATATGGAGAAAATTGTAGTGATCTGGATAGAAGATCAAAGCAGCCACAACATTTCTTTAAGCCAAAGCCTAATCCAGAGCAAAACCCTAAATGTCTTCAATTTTCTGAAGGCTGAGAGAGGTGAGGAAACCGCAGGAGAAAAGTTTGAAGCTAGCAGAGGTCGGTTCATGGGGTTTAAGGGAAGAAACCATGTCCATAACATCAAAGTGAAAGGTTAAGCAGCAAGTGCTAAGGTAGAAGCTGCAGCAAATTATCCAGAAGACCTAGCTCAGATAATTCATGAAGGTGGCTACACTAAACAACAGATTTTCAGTGTAGACAAAGCAGCCTTCTATTTGAAGAAGATGCCATCTAGGACTTTCATAGCTAGAGAGGAGAAGTCAATGCCTGTCTTCAAAGCTTCAAAGGACAGGCTAACTCTTGTTGCGGGCTAAAGCAGCTGGTGACTTTGAGTTGAAGCCAGTGCTCATTTACCCTTCTGAAAATCCTAGGGCCCTTCAGAATTATGCTAACTCTACTTTGCCTGTGCTCTATAAGCACAACAACAAATCCTGGATGACAGCACATCTGCTTACAACATGGTTTACTGAATATTTTAAGCCCACTGTTGAAACCTACTGCTCAGACAAAAAGATTTCTTCCAAAATATTACTGCTCATTGACAGTGCACCTGGTCACGCAAGAGCTCTGATGGAGACATACAACCAGATTAATGTTGTTTCCCTGCCTGCTAACACAGCATCCATTCTGCAGCCCATGGATCAGGGAATAATTTTGACTTTCAAGTCTTATTATTTAAGAAATACATTTTATAAGACTATAGCTGCCTTAGGTAGTGATTCTTCTGATGGACCTGGGCAGAGTAAATAGAAAACCTTCTGGAAAGACTTCTCATTCTAGATGCCATTAAGAACATTTGTGATTCATGAGAAGAGGTCAAAATATCATCATTAACAGGAGTTTGGAAGAAGTTGATTCCAGCCCTCAGGGATGACTTTGAGGGGGTCAAAACTTCAGTGGAGGAAGTAACTGCAGATGTGGTATAAGTAGCAAGAGAACTGGAATTAGAAGTGGAGCCTGAAGATGTCACTGAATTGCTATAATCTCAAGTTAAAACTTGAACAATTGAGGAGTTGTTTCTTATGAGAGAAGAAAGTGGTTTCTTAAGATGGAATCTGCTCCTGGTGAAGATGCTGTGAAGATTGTTGGGATGACAACAAAGGATTTAGAATATTATATAAACTGAGTTGGCAAAGCAGTGGCAGGGTTTGAGAGGATTGACTCCACATTTGAAAGAAGTCCTACTGTGGTTAAATACTGTCAAACAGCTACAGAGAAATTGTTCATGAAAAGAAGATCGATGCAGCAGACTTCATTGTTGTCTTGTTTTGAGAAACTGCCATGGCCACCTGAACTGCCACCAAGCCCCACCCTGATCAGTCAGCAGCCATCAACACTGAGGCAAGAGCCTCCACCAGCCAACAGATCATAATTCAGTGAGGTCTCAGATGATGGTTAGCATTTTTTTATGATTAAGGTAATTTCATTTATTCATTTATTCTTACATTTATGAATTTATTAAATGACATGTTATTGTGAATACACTCTGAAAAGACTCAACTATTACTAGGACAGGCATGTCATGCAATGTTTGAACATGGGTAGACACTGACCTTCTTTGACGTTAAAAGAAAATAAACTATACGTTAAAAGAAATTAAACTATCCAGATGGTTAGCAATTTTTAGCATTAAAATATTTTTTAAGGTGTGTACTTTTTTTTTTACACATAATGCTGTTGTACACTTAATAGACTAAACCATGGTGTAAACATAACTTTTATATGCATTGGGAAACCCAAAAACCTTCATGAGACTCATTTTTATTGCGATATATGATTTGCCATGGTGGTCTGGAACTGAACCTGCAGTATTTCTGAGGTATGCCTATACTAATGTGATTAATTAAGACCACTTATTACAGGTGCGTGAGTGTATTTTGTTCTACTAGAGAGTCATTTAAATGGTTGGGACAAATGTGAATCGTACTTATACATTCTCCTAAGAGCAACATAACGTGTTAACTTGGAAAGGTGAGAGTATCCTCTCCATTTGAGCAGAGTATAGAACTTGACACAGTCTGGAAATGGTTTAAGTCGAATTTGTTATTTAGTTATCCTGTCAATATCCTTTCATTTATCTGTTTGTTGTTTGAATGGAACTGGGGTTCAAATTTAAACCTCCAAAATGGAGCAATAAAGTCTAACCACTGAGTAAGCCTTGGGCTCATTTGGGTGTCTAGGTCACCACTGTCATTTTTTCCTCACAATGGCCCCCCAACCCTTGAACTCACCACAGTTTGAAAAGACAATAGATCAGAAAACTGTCAAAAGATCAAATAAGAGCCGAATAGTTTCTTTTCATCTTCTACATTTTGCTTTTTCACAGCTCCAAGTTCTTGGGAGTTTCTGTAGTCAAACCCTGAAAGGTCAGCCTGTTCCCAGTTGGTAACCAGATAATCTCTTTTTTTGGCATATATGTTATAATATTGAAGAAGGGAAATCACCAAAAAAAAATCGATGGAAATTCCATTTACTTTTAGGATTTCCTTTCCTTTGAGGTTTCAGGGTGGGAGCTGAAGTGCATTTGGTCTTAGAGAATAAAATACAGGTAACCACAGCAGCCTGAAATTATCCTCCTGCCCTAAAAGGATTCCAGCTGCACTGGTGACTCACGTAGCCCTGTGGGCCCAACCCAGGGTAGGGAAGAGATAAGGAGGGAGGGTAGTAGAGGCACCTTGGATACACAAATGTCCAGTAGTACCCTTTGCCCCAGAAGATTGGAGGAGGAGAGTGAGGGCGTGCTAACTCCCCATCTAGTGGCAAAGAACCAGCTGCTTCTTCAATTTAACTTTTTTTTTTTTTTTTTTGCCTTGGCTGGGACTTCACATGATCCACCTTGAAATGCTTTTCCTGGCAGCATAGTTGCTTTTTAAAAGGAGAAGGGAAATTGAGATGGGAGGTGGAGCAGAAACATTTTTTAATAGTGTTATATGGGTGGGAAAGGAAGAAAATATTTGCAGCAAAAAGTCTGCCAGAAAATAGTTTCTTCCTTTATAAAATCAGGAGGTTAATCTAAATGTGATCTTTACAGTCTCTTTGAGTTCAAAACTGTGATTCTTTGAAGATTAGTATGTAATTCTCATTCGCTCACTCAATGGTATTCTTTTTAATGTGTGTTGCAAAAGATTCCTTTTAGCAAATATCCATGAAGCATGACTCCTGGTTAAGAGCTGTGATTGCTCTTTGTAAAGACACCAGCTACAATGCCTTGAAACCAGGAACCTTAGTTCACTTAAAATATCGAGTGTATCAAAAAAAGCAAGCAAGGGCTTCCCTGGTGGCGCAGTGGTTGAGAGTCCGCCTGCCGATGCATGGGACATCGTGCCCCGGTCTGGGAAGATCCCACATGCCGCGGAGTGGCTGGGCCCGTGAGCCATGGCCACTGAGCCTGCGCGTCCAGAGCCTGTGCTCCGCAGCAGGAGAGGCCACAACAGTGAGAGGCCCGCATACCGCAAAAAAAATAAAATAAAATAAAAAAAGGCAAGCAAGTAAGCAAGCAAGAAAGGCTTACCTGTGTGCAAGTTGGGACTCCGAGGACGTGTACATGTGGAGTTGGAGGATGAGAAAAAACAGAAATGAGGTTTAGTACAGTGACCATCACCGAACAGCAGGTAGCAAAGGTCCAGGCAGCTTCATTTTAAGGACTGTCTCTAATGCCCCTTCAGCTCCTGTCAATATTTCATCAGACTGAGCTCCTTCCAGGTCGGTATGAAGGACATAAGTTCACAGCACAGCTCACAGTGCTCAGAAGTGTCAGGCAGGTTGGCTTGCCGGAGGAAGATGCCACAGTGACCAGTCATCATTTGAGCATCTCTTTCCTGGACTTCTGGACTTAATTTTTCCCACCACCATTCTGCCCCTCGCGATGCTTCTTTTGGGTGGTCCTGCCTCGTCTCTGCTTCCAGCCTGTCCCTCGCCTTCAGGCAGATCTGTCTCATCCACTCTGGGTCTCGGTCCTCACACCTGCCTGCTCCCATCTGCTTCTTCTCCCTTCTGCCTACACCTTCTCCCCATTCACATCCTATGCTTCTAGTAAAGGGAGCTGGAGCCTCAAAGAGGCGGCCGGGACTCGTGTGCAATCCTATCCACAGTGATAGGTTTCTCTTGTCCTCTAGGTTGTGTGTGTGCCCTGTGTCAGATGAGTGTGTTGTTCTCATCATACCTTGAGATTCTTCTCCTGACAGCAACTGCCCAGGAGCTCTGGAGGTCCTTAGTGCAGGTTGTGTTCCCCAGGAAGCAGACTCTGAACAGAGATTAGCACGCCAGAGGCTTATTAGGGAGAGCTCTTAGCATCAACACTGGTGGAATGGAAGGGAAAAAAGCAGGCCTGGGCCAAGCAAGAAATTGGGTTGTGTTGTGGTCTTAGCGGGGAGCCTCTGGGGGGTCTGAAGGTGGGGTGTCCTTTCAGAGTTCTCTCTCATTGGAGTGAGGGGGCTGAGTTTTTATGCCCCCGTGGGCTGCCCTGGAATGGGGTGTGGTCTGGCTTGAGGCAGCCATTTTCAGACCAGCCAATCCCCAGAGGGCTCAGTTTTGAGGGCTGTCCCCCAAGTGGCGCTGCCAGCAGCTGAGGCAATAGTCCTTCATTCCTGAAAGGGAATCTGGGCAGGACCATCACAGCATCCACTACAGATATTTTCCAGAAAAGTACCAAGATTGGAAAAACTGGAGGTCAAGATGAAGATCTCATAGGAAAAACAGATTAGGAAGAAAACTAAAAATGATTCGGATCTTATAGAAGATAGAGATTAGGGAGACAAATAAAAACAAGATTAAGACATTTAAATGCACAACAAAGTTCTAGAGATGAAAAACATTTCTAGAGGCTACCTACTTCCAAATGCCCCAGAATCACTGGCATCAGAAATCTACTCCGGGCAGCAAGTGTTTTATGGAATCCTTTTCTTCGGATGTGAAGGAAGATTTCTGTGATATTCTGATCTTCTGAGTCTGGTTCTCTCACCAGCTTTGTGCTGTGCTGACTGCACCTCTAAGTCCTTTCTGGCTTAATGTATAATGTCTTTTACACTTTTGTTATATATTTTTTTCCCCCTTAAGCTTTTAGAAGTTTTAGAAAAAGTGCCTATAACTGTCAGGTTTTCTCTTAGTTATCAGTAGTGCCTGGGAGGACTTGTTTTCCCCCTCTGGGCTTAGTCTTCTCTCTCTATATCAAGAGATTCTCAAACACATGATCTACGCTAGATCATGTCCCTTTAAAAAATCAAATGAAGGTATAAAAATAGGCAGAGAATAACTATGTAATATGTCTATTATATAGTTAATAGTGAGTGTCCACCATTTGCTAGGCCACACATTTGACAGAGGATTACTTCAGAAGGGAATCTATTATTTATATTTAACGCCTAGCACACATCAAAATCTTGCATATTTTTATCTGTAATCCTTGTCATAATCCAGCAGGTAGGTATTATGGTCACATTGTGCCCAGGAAATGTGCTCTTACAGAGGGTAAATACTTGCCCTGAGACCATACAGCCTGTAGCTTGCTGAGCCAAATTTTGAATTCAGCTTTCTTTTTCTTTTTGTCTAGTTCTTCACAAAAACCAACAGCCCTGCCACGGATGTGCTTTCTGCTGTTACACTACTTTCTGTACAGATGACTTCTTCATCTGCAGGGACTCTGCTTTCTACTTTTTCCAAGTTTCCCAAGAAAGTTTAACACGAAACAGTGGGTGTTTATTAAAGAGTTTTGATTTAACTTGAGGTGATTTCACAAGTCAGATCCAAAAAAGAAAATTTAAGCCAAGAATCTCGCCTTCCTGAACCGTTGTTGGGATTGTCTCAGAAACAAAGTTTGAAATACAAGTCTTAAAACTGTTACCACTTAAATATCTTGAAGTTGGATGTTCCTTTTCACTCCCTGCTGGTCTCCCTGACTCTGTTTTTGGCTTTTTCTCCACATTCCCACATAAGGATCCTTTTGAATCACATACTCTACCTCTCACTAGTTCTCATCATCTCTTAGAGAGTAACAACCCAAGTTCCCTAAGTTGGTGCCCACAGGTCTTCATAATCTGCATTAGACATCTCTAGTTCTGTTTCTTGCTGTTTCCCCAGTAATACGAAACAATTTTATCCTCCAGGACACTTTGCTATGAGCTACTTCTGTATTTCATATATACTTTCATAACTTGCTTATCACTAGGATGAATGTATGTGCCATGCCTTATATAAACATGCATTTGAAGGACAAAAATATTTAGAGACCCTAATATTCCAAATATATGTTGGTGACTTTTTTTTGTTAGTGTTGAAATTTTTTATGTCTGTTTCTCCTAGTAGACTTATGAAAGGCTCCATGACTCTTAGAATTACTACCTAGAAAATTCAATAATAAAGATTCAAATTTATTGACTGAGAGAGCCAGAAGTGGGGAGAAAAGCTATGAAAATACATTCTGTTTCTGGTTCCATAGCTGACTTGTACCATGCCCAACATAACATGCATACTTGGCTTTCAAAAATATTTACTGAGTGACATACATTTGATGAATGTATGTAACCTACATGTTTTATATAAATATGTATTTGATAAGAATATTTTCTAGATCATGACATCTCAGATTTATAATTGTTTTTCTTTTATTACTTAAGAACTTTTAATTTGGCTTTCGAAACTTCCAATGAATGGGAGATAACATGACAAACGCCAGTTCATGTTAAAATACTTCCTGGTATATTGTTTCTACAATTTTAGTGATTGATGTTATACCTTTTCACGATCTCTGCACCATCTCTTTTATAATTGATGTATAGTTGATTTACAGTGTTTTGTTAGTTTCTGGTGTACAGCAAAGTAATTCAGTTATAAATGTGTGTGTATATATATATATATATATATACACATACACACACACACACACATATATGTAATATATTCTTTTTTCTATTCTTTTCCATTATGGTTTATTACAGGTAGATATTGAATATAATTAGTTCCTTGTTCTACACAGTAGGAACTTGTTGTTAATCTGCTTTATATATAATAGTTTGCATCTGCTAATCCCAAACTCCTAATTTATCCCTCCTCCCCCGACCCTGGCTTTCCCCTTTGGTAACCATAAATTTGTTTTCTATGTCTGTGAGTCTGTTTCAGTTTTGTAAATAAATGCATTTGTATCATATTTTAGATTCCACATGTAAGTGATATCATATGGTATTTGTCTTTCTCTTTCTGACTTACTTCACTTAGTACAATAATCTCTAGGTCCATCCACACTGATGCAAATGGCATTATTTCATTCTTTTTTTATGGCTGAGTAGTATTCTGTTGAATATATATATACCACATCTTTTTAATCCATTCATCTGTGAGCATTTAGGTTTGGTACACCATCTTAACAGAATAATATGGTTCAAATATTCCCTTGCTAACTGTGTACGTTCATAAATTTCAGGAGGGCTTAATGGGTATGATGCATGCATAATTTCCGTATTACACTAAGTCAGGAAGCAACTCTATAACTTCCTTCTAGTTCTCTCAGTCAGGGGTTGCTCACATAAATTTATGATACAAAAAAAATATTTTTGTTATTCTTTGTAATTAATTTAACTCAGTAGAGGCAGAAGACTCTGTAGGTTCATCTGTATTTCTCTGGGATGTGTTGGAAACAAAGGCATTGTCTGTAGTACTTTGGGTTTTGGTTTCCCAAAGGTATCAGCCACACAATGGATGAAGCACCTTCCACAGTTTAGTGTGGAGTTTATTCTTATTCTCTAAGCTATAAAGTGACTCTGAAACCTCTGGAGTTCTGTAGGAGTGGTGTAAATGATTCCTGGCAGCCAGGAAGAGCTACTGACATTACCAAATTGAGTTAATAGGACAGAATCAATACCTAGATGACCTCACAAATAATAAGAATGACTAAAGAAGACCAGGTTGTCCTCACCTTCTTTCTACTCAGTTATTTCCTCCAATTGTAAATACTGTTTGACCCTCAGAATCTAATGCCTCAAGGTGTTAATACACTGGGGTAGGTTCCTCAGTTCCCTCCATTTCTGGTCAAGAGCATCCACCAGTGACCTACAGTAAGGCACTTTATTGGAACCCAATCATAGATTTGTAGAACGTTAGCACGTAAAGGGGCTGTAGAAATCGTCTATATGAACTTCAGATCTTCATAGTACCTGTAGCAAATGGTCATCTAGGATCTCTTGGAACACCTGAGTGACCAAGATTTTACTGCTGCAAAAGGTAGGTCTTTCTTATTTACACCAGCTCCAAATATCGTCTCTTTTGTTAGGTTATCCTAAATATACCTCCCTCTCACTTCCAACAAGCAGCCCTACTTTTGTTCCCTGGAATCATGTGGAAATCTAGCCTCACTTTCACATATCAGTTCTTTCTATGTTTGCACATGGCCGGCATGTCACCTGAATATCTCCTCCTCTCTGTGTCATCACCAGCAGTTTCTTTAACAGTTCCCCTTATGTTTCTAATATTTTTGATCACTGGTTTGGCAAGAACAGTTATTTTCTCATTCATAACGAGAAACTTTACTTTTGTAATACAGTCTAGATGAAAATGGGTGTTTTTGGTAATGATGACGTAGTATTGATTTCTACTGAACTTGAATGAAACTAAAGTTCTAGTTTGTGCTCTGTTAACATCACATTTTCCCATCACGTACTTGAGTTGGTTTTATTCGGACCTAAATGGCAGGGCATTTTATATTTTGATTTTACTTTGTTGGATTTAACCCATTAGTTTTCTTTTGTTAATGCATTGATTGTTTTGTACATATTGAACCATCCTTGTGAACTTGGGATGAATCCCACTTGGTCGTGGCCTATGATCTTTTTTATGTATTGTTGGATTCGGTTTGCTAATATTTTGTTGAGAATTTTTGCATCTATATTCATCAAAGATATTGGCCTTTAATTTTCTTTTTTTGGTGGTGTCTTTGTCTGGTTTTGGTATCAGGGTGATGGTGGCTTCATAGAATATCTTTGGGAGTCTTCCCTCTTCTTCAATCTTTTGGAAGAATTTGACAAGGCTTAGTATAAGTTCTTCTTTGTATGTAGAATTCGCCTGTGAAGCCATCTGGTCCTAGACTTTTGTTTGTAGGGAGTTTTTTTTTTTTTTTTTTTAATTACAGATTCTATTTCACTTCTAGTGATCAGTCTGTTCAAATCATCTATTTCTTCTTGATTCAATTTTGATGGGCTGTATGTTTCTAGAAAATTGTCCATTTCTTCTAGGTTGTCAAATTTGTTGGCATATAATTAATTGTTCATAGTATTCTCTTATGGTTTTCTGTATTTCTGCAGTGTCAACTGAGATTTCTCCTTTTTCATTTCTTATTTTGTTTATTTGGGTCCTCTCTCTTTTCTTCTTGGTGAGCCTGGTCAGAGGTTGGTCAATTTTGTTTACCCTTTCAAAGAACCAGCTCTTGGTTTTATTGATTTTAATCCATTAGTTTTCAACCCGTCCATGTAGTTTTGGGATTTGATGGAGTCATTTTCTATATTAGTTATCCTTCATTGTCTCATGTTGTCTTTGCATTTGCAAAACATGCTCTTTCTGACTTCACCTGTCACTGACAAAACTACTTATGTGGGCGAGGCAACAGCAGAGCAGCAAGGAACTAGAGGCCCTTCTGTACTTCAACAGTGATTGATTTAATAGGACTCTTTGGCTATAAGCAGTTAACTAAAATCATATACCTATGAAACTGTACACTATTCAGTGTATATCTCTATGGTATGATAAATCAGAGGAGTGGTTGTTTTTGGTGGTGGTGGTGAAGGGGAACGTAGAGCTCAATAACTGAGAAAGGGCACAAAAGAGCTTTCTGGGGTAACGGAAATGTCTGAATATCTGGATACCATGTGGTTTATATGGGTCCTTCTTGTCCAAACTACTAAAACCTTTCATTTAAGATCTGCATATTGCACTGTATTTAATTTACATCTCAATTATAAAAATAGTATGTAAGTCCACTTATTGCTTGCATTACCAGCTGTTAAGAATTAAAGATCAGTTTGGCAAATTAAAATGAAATCTTGAGGTTTGGAATACTGAAATGACTTTGTCAGTATTTGACAGTGATGAAATCCAAAATAAAATGTAGAACTCAACCAGTGTTTTGTATGAATTGCTTTTTCAATTAATCCTTTGAATAACACTTCTTTAGGGTGTGGGATGGGAAATAATTTTCCTCTAAGCAGTCTACTTGATATTCAGAAAAAGATGGCTAATAACATTACTATACTTTAGTAACATGTTTCTTTTTTTCTTTGTTCTGTTTCTTTTTTTTTTATAAATGTATTTATTTTATTTTTATTTATTTATTTATTTATTTATTTATTTTTCTTTTTGCGGTATGCGGGCCTCTCACTGTTGTGGCCTCTCCCGTTGCGGAGCACAGGCTCCGGATGCGCAGGCCCAGCGGCCATGGCTCACGGGCCCAGCCGCTCCGCGGCATGTGGGATCCTCCCAGACCGGGGCACGAACCCGTATCCCCTGCATCGGCAGGCGGACTCTCAACCACTGCGCCACCAGGGAGGCCCTATTTTTATTTATTTTTGGCTGCATTGTGTCTTTGCTGTTGTGCGCAGGCTTTCCCTAGTTGCGGTGAACGGGGGCTACTCTTCGTTGCGGTGCACGGGCTTCTCATCACAGTGGCTTCTCTTTGTTGTGGAGCATGGGCTCTAGGCACACGGGTTTCAGTAGTTGTGGCTTGTGGGCTCTAGAGTGCAGACTTAGTAGTTGTGGCACGTGGGCTTAGTTGCTCCGTGGCATGTGGGATCTTCCCAGACCAGGGCTCGAACCTGTGTCCCCTGCATTGGCAGGCAGATTCTTAACCACTGCACCACCAGGGAAGCCCTGTTCTGTCTCTAAGATCTTGGAAAGTTGGAATCTGTAAATGGCTTATCAACATACTGTATTCAATGAGTGTTTATTCAGAATGAAGAAAATGAAGTGTCGTATCATCTACTCTGGCCATTGAGTATTCTTTATAAATCATTGCTCTGCAAGACTTCTCCTTTTAGAGGTGATATTTTGTGTCAACCATGTCATAGTGTAATAGGTAATGAGCTATGATTATGTGATGGACCACAGGCTCATTACTAAGGTGGCGGCCACTATAATAGAACATAATGAAACAGAGAAGAGCTGTTTTTCATGGGTGTAGTGAAAACATGCATGTGTCCTCCATTTTTCATTTTGAGGAATACAATTATATGGTATTTTTCATTCTTCATGATTTTTTTGCACACATTATATAATTTTATTCTCACAAGGAATTGGGACCTGTTTTATTAGGATTAAGATTCTGAGCATCGGATGGCAAAGTGATTTGAGAAAGATCACAGTAATCTAAATCCTTCACACCATTCAAAGCCTAGTTCACAATTGTATCTCTTCACTGAAGCTGCCTTTCACTCTCCTCACCCTAAGATAATTTTCCCAATTAAAATAAATATCCTAAGCAATTTTGTATACCATCCATGCTATACTATTACTATCTTATTTGCTTTGTATTTGGTCTTCAATTGGGGAGGGGGGAGACATGTTTTCTGTTTTCTTAGCTCTATTATAAACTCTCTACTTCTCTCGTGTCCTCCCATCCTCGATATCCCTAATATAAGAGCCAGATGAACATTGGTTACCTAATAAATAGTTTCTGGACAGGGACTGCCCTTAAAATTAAATTGTGTCATATAAACATAATGCCACGAGTAGTGTTGGTTCATTATATAATAATAACTGGTTGGATAAGGTCACTTGAGAATAATGTGAGCAGATTCATGATCTGATTAATAGTAATTCTACGTTTTCAGTACACAGATTTAACTAGGATATTTTCTTTCTGCGTTTGGTAGGTTTCTGAGTTCTAGTATAAAATCTCTGGAAACTTGGAAGGTGATAGCCTTTAGTGAAGCAACACGTGTGGGGAAAAGATGCACATTGACATTAGTTGACCAGAATCTGAGGTTCTGCCACTTTCTCGTCGTGTAAAATGAGATGGGTTCCCCACCTCCCTACCTGCTGTGAACAGTGTATGTGGCCTAGCAAAGTACATGGGATGTGATATGCCCTTGATAAAGTCAGATTCCATGATTTTCCTTATCTCATTGTTATCTATTGTATTAAACATGTTTTTCTTTTTAACAAATACGTTTTTAAGTAACATGAAATTATATATGCTTTTAGAAAAAAAATAGAAAATTCAGAAAGTATAAAAGAAAGCAAGCAAAAACTCACCTTGATGAAACTTACCCTTAGTGTAATAATATCTAATTTTTTATATAAGCCTTATAAAAATTATTATTATTTTTTTGGCTGCATTGGGTCTTCATTGCTGTGTGCGGGCTTTCTCTAGTTGTGGCGAGCAGGGGCTACTCTTCGTTGCAGTGTGTGGGCTTCTCATTACGGTGGCTTCTCTTGTTGTGGAGCACGGGCTCTAGGCACGTGGGCTTCACTAGTTGTGGCACGTGGGCTCCACTAGTTGTGGCATGTGTGCTCGGTAGTGTGGCTCCCGGGCTGTAGCACTCAGGCTCAGTAGTTGTGGTGCACGGGCTTAGTTGCCCCACGGCATGTGGGATCTTCCTGGACCAGGTATCAAACCTGTGTTCCCTGCATTGGCAGGCGGATTCTTTTTTTTTTTTTTTTTTAATTTATTTATTTTTGGCTGACGTTGGGTCTTCATTGCTGCGCATGGGCTTTCTCTAGTTGCAGCAAGCGGGGACTATGCTTCGTTGTGGTGTGCAGGCTTCTCACTGTGGTGGCTTCTCTTTGGGAGCACAGGCTCTAGGCATGCAGGCTTCAGTAGTTGTGGTGCACAGGCTCAGTAGTGGTGGCATATGGGCTTAGTTGCTCTATGGCATGTGGGATCTTCCTGCACCAGGGATCTAACCCGTGTCCCCTGCATTGGCAGGTGGATTCTTAACCACTGCTCCACCAGAGAAGTCCCTTGGTAGGTGGATTCGTAACCACTGCACCACCAGGGAAGTCCCAAAATTATCATTTTTAATAATTCGTTTGTTTATCCAACTTTTTTTTATTTGTGCAATAATCTAACAAGCATGTATGGAATGGCTGCTATGTGTCAGGCACTATTCCTGGTGTTGGAGATAGAGCAAAAACTAGGCAGAATCCACGTCTTCATGGAGTTTATGTTCGTTTTTGAGGGAGGATACAATAACCACATAAACAAATATAAAATATGGTGTGAGATAGTGATAATGCCAGGACTGAAATGTAAAGCAGGATCCAGAGTGATGGCAATCCTTCTTTAGAGAGGGTGGCCAGAAGAGATCTGAGGAGGGGACATTGAACCAGAAATCAGAAAGGATTTTGAGGGAGTGAGCCAGGTGACCATCTGGGTAAGAGACCTCCAGGCAGAGGAATACCAAGTTCCCTCCATCTCCAGCTCATGGATTAAAAACTCTGTTTGCCTGAATGGATAAAGAAGATGTGGTACATATATGCAGTGGAATACTACTCACCCATAGAATAAATGAAATAATGCCATTTGCATCAACTTGGTTGGACCTAGAGATCATCATACTAAGCGAAGTAAGTCAGAAAGAGAAAGACAAATACCATATGATATCATTTATACGTAGAATCTAAAATATGACACAAATGAACTTATCTACGAAACAGAAACAGACTAACAGACATAGAGAACAGATTTGTGGTTGCCAAGGGGAAGGGAGGGTAGGGGAGGGATGGGATTAGTAGATGCAAACTATTATATATACAATGGATAAACAACAAGGTCCTACTGTATAGCACTGGCAACTATATTCAATATCCTGTAATAAACCATAATGGGAAAGAATATGAAAAAGAATATGTATATTTATGTATAACAGAGTCACTTGGCTGTACACCAGAAACTAACACAACATTGTAAATCAACTATATTTCAATAAAATAAATTAAAAAAATAAGATATCATTGGGGAAAAAAAAAAAAAGAAGTACATGGACTGGATATGTAGTTCTCCAAAATACTGTGATCTGACTCTGAACTGGGAGTGCTGGTTATTTATTGTTATCTAGGGTGTTAAATCTTTTTTTTTTCCTTTCTTTTTTTTTTTACATCTTTATTGGAGGGTAATTGCTTTACAATGGTGTGTTAGTTTCTGCTTTATAACAAAGTGAATCAGTTATACATATACATATGTTCCCATATCTCTTCCCTCTTGCGTCTCCCTCCCTCACCCTCCCTAATCTTGACCTTTCTTTTAGTTCAGGTTGATACCATGTTCCCTATTACTCTGCTTATATCACTAGCTTAACTAAGGTTTTGATCTTGTGTTAATGTTTTTGGGTTTTTTGCATCAAAAAAGTCCTTTTATAACCCAGACCCTAACCACTGGGAGGAAGCACTGCTCCAGAGAATGTTCAAAATGGAAAAAACTGCTGTAGTTCTAGAGAGTGTAGGCATTTTCCAGCAAGTGAAAGTTTATAAGGAGCTGCTGAGCAGGGAGGGGAAGTAGGAAGACGTCCTGAAACATGTCTTTATGGTTTAACATCATTCTGTTTCAAATGAATTATAATAACAGCAGATACATTTTTCCAAGTCCAACTATAAAAGTATGTTTCAGGGAAATAAGAATGGTTTTGGGGTTATCCATTTTTTGGCTTCTATTACTATAAAGCATTGAGAGCTGCCTTTGGTAGTCACTAAACGAGAAAATTGCTGTGAACAATTATTCACAGAACTCTTATCAAATATGTCTATTATCTCTTATAAATGTTTAGAAGATTTCAGAAGTGTCTATCTGAAATCTAAACAACTGGAAAATTCAAATTATCATTTTTATTCTTATGTGTTCATAGGAGAAAAGTATTTCTAATAGAAAGAGGTAACAGATAAAGAGGACTTTAAATAAAACACCAAGGGAAGTAAGGTAAATTTCAGTCATGTAAGATTCTGTTAAATCTCTTATACTATCTCTAAATCCACATAACTCTTAATGATTGTTGAAGCCTATAGTGTGATTACCGGCAGTAAAATGACTTTGGAATAAGGAAGAATTAAATCATGGTTAGCACAGCTTTAGTGTTATGTAAATTCCTTATTGCTTTTCACGTCTCTGGAATTGGTAATGGAAACTTGGCTCACTGGAACCATCAAAGAAATAAAGCAGTGGACTCTCAACCCGTTCCCAGATACCATTTCTAGTATGCATTTGCTGTACTTGTCTTACTTTTGGGTTTTTCTCTTGAGGGAATTAGGATTAGTAAAAATATCTATACAATCATATAATGAAAGAACCTGGACAGTCTATCTGCTTTTGTTTCTAAGCAATTCCTTCCTCTGTACTTTTACCTAACAAAGATGACTCCATTTTTCACACCATTTCAATATACTTTATACATAAATCCAAATTCTAGTTGCTGAGTTAATATAAAAGACATAGAAAACCTGAATTTATCCAGAGGATTTATATTATGGTACAGTAGCCCTTTCACTGAAAACTTTTCAGTAGTATTAACTAATTATGGTTGAGAAGAGAAATAGATTTCTTCTTTTGCATTGCTGAAGACCAATCACCTTTGACTTATCTCAGCAGTCTAGAATTAGAAATTTTTCTGTGGAAAAATGGATACCAGGAGCCTTGCACGTCTGTTATTTATGTGGTGTTTGACTTATGTTTTCCAAGCTGTAGTAGTTCCTAATTGAAGCACTTCTCATCATCACCAATCAACTCTAGAAAATGTAGCATCTTTTAATTTTGCAAACTCAGAGTTGGCCATATATGGAGATGTGAGGCGAGTTGTGTGGCAACCACGTGCCACAGGCATCTAAGGCTGTGGTAACACTGGAATGAACACTCCCATTTCATTGACCACATGTGTTATATATTATTATGTTTCTGGCCTCTAGATTTTAATTTCTTGGTGACAAGACCTATATTTGGGGGAAAGAATTGTCTGAGTGAATGTTTTGTATGTAACAATCATTTAGATTAAATGATTATTTTTCATGCAAATCTAAATAAGATGCAGACACTGGGTGCCAAGGACTTTTGTGTGAATCAAGTGTAAGAATAACAGAGGAGCCTGTTCTGTGTTGGTGGTGAGAAAGCATCTCTTGGAGGCTAACACATATATATACTAGAATCCAGGCTCGGATAAATGTACTGGTTGAACATTGATGACTGAAAACTATTGCCAACAACCAGATTGTATCCCTGCAATCTATGGGGGGATTCGGAAATACTCAACTGTTATGATTGTATGAGAACCATAGACAATGAAGCATTCTGCTTCATTACAGGTTTTTCTGTTAGAAAATGGGGCTGTCTCAAATCCTTTGTCTCAACCCTGTCCAAACTTGGAAATTATCTTTCATATTTTTTTTCTTATGCCTTTTTTTTGGCTTATGCAAGCAGCAGCGTAATAAAAGTTCCTAGATTCTCAGAATGAAAACCCAAATTAATTTCTGCCTGGAAGGTGCCACTCTAGGAAAAATGTTCCTTCATTGCCTACTCAAAAATGTACTATTTCAGTACCACCCTCTTGTACGTATACTAATTTCATCTATGGATAAGATAATGAATTTTAAAAGGCATTTCACCTTTCACAATGTACAAATAATATTGGTTACCACTGGCTCCATGGTAACTGTGGTCTGCGCATAGGACCGTGAAGATTCTCGTGAATCATCCTTTACATATTTTCTTTTTCTTTATTTGTTTGCCTTTCAATCCTGTAGGTATTCCCACAGTTTATGCTCTTTGCTTAGAGCTGAGAGTTTTATCTCATCCCATCTTATTTCCATTTCCCTTTCTCTTGGTTTCCACCCTGAGACACTGGGAGAAAGGAAAATTCTTTGCCAGATTCTTAGGCCTTTGCTTGAGGCAAAGCTCCACGAACACCCACGAAGCAAAGACCACTGTTCTGAAAGGAAAGCAGACAGTTGTTCTTTCAAATCCTTGTTGCTCGTTGTAGGGATTTAGAAGTGAGAAACAGCAGTTAAGCTGGAGAGGGTAAATCGTAACAGTGGCAGGAGGATCCTTTGGTACAACTGCTTGTGGTCAGTGTGAGGAATGAGTGCGTGGGCAGTTTTATTGGAGGACGAATTAAATGAGAAGCCAAACTCAAGAGAAGACACAGAAAAGGAGTAACACCTCGTTGAAAATGATCATTTGTCAATAGTTTGTTTCCCTAATTATCTCAAACATAGCTGCTTTTTGTGGATTTTGAATTACAATTTTCTATTCAAATTGATGAAGGAATGGATAAAATGGTGCTTCCTCTCTAGGTAAGAGTTTTTCTTAAAATGAAGCTGTAAAAATCCTCCTCCCAAGCTCTTTTCACAAGCATTACGAAAGCAAAGCTAAAAAGTCCTTGGTTTGAGGGTAGGGTTAGGACACTAATTTAAATGTTTTCATGTAGTCTTTGTATCCTCACTTGCAACGCCCTTTATCGTAGAGATTGATAACCTTTCTTCCTCATTATTGTAAGAGTTAGTGCCTATTGGTGTGGTAGTTGGTAGGACTTACTGTGCTCCAGAAGGACCTGATTTGGATATTGTTAGAGCTGCCAGCGGCTCACCTGCAGTGTCATTTGAAAGCACTTTCTGAGAAAAGTAAACTTTCAGTTCTAAAATCTGTCATTTTGAAATGTGTCTGCACTATTTTAACTTTATCTGCAAGGAAATAGCTGGAGCGAGGCTGATGCTATTCATTCCCATCCTTAGTACTCTTCCTGCCACATTTTCAGTCTGGTTGTGGCCAACTGGATATAACAGCTGTCTCCCGAGGTGGCGTGTGTGTTGACTTAAGGACTTTTCTTGTGCCAGGAAACAATGTCATGAGAACCATCCATGGGGTGGGAGAATTGATGACCCAGATGGTGCTCAGCAGAGGTTCCATCTTCCCCATGAGTGTGCCTGACATCCAGCCCAGCCTGCATCCCAGCAAGCAGGGGAGCCCCGCCGAGCACGAGGATGTCACTGTCATGGACACCAAGCTGAAGATTATTGAGATTTTACAGGTACAGGACCTAATGGAAGGGAAGTGAGAAACACCTAACTGTGCCTATTGCTTTAACTTCTTACACATTTTGTTCCAGATCATTGTGTAAATATTCTGAAATGGTATTGATCTAATTTTATTTCTTTTACGTTAATGATAAGCCTGGTAAGAAATCTTACACTGACACTATTTAACATATTAATTACATGTGTGAATTCTCACTAAATATAATATATTAATGATGATACCTAACAAATGTGGAGTGCTTCGAGGTTGACATAACTTCTTTCATATGTATTTTCTCATTTAGCATTGACCCTGATTAAATTTTACCTTTATTTAAGAAGAATTTCAGAGTAGGCAAAGTTAAGATTGAATTCCAACTGTTTTTCTATTTTTAATTGAATTAGACATATGATTCTACGTATACAGATTTATCGTAGTATGAAACTCAAAAAAAATTTATTTTTATTGACAAAAATGTTAATAATTGTTTTTAATATTTTATGTAAGTGACTATCTCTCTTGATGATTTCATTTCCAAGAGGCTAGGAATAATATATATATATATATTTAAAATTAACCTAGTCTAATACCTATCTCTGTGAATTTAAAGGGGATAAATTACTATTTCATGACCAGTGGTTTAGTGGATAAATTCCCCGTTACTGTAGCTATGAATTCTTAGCATTTTTTTTAAGTTTGGAAAGTAGTTTTATGATCCTTTAATTATAGCATTTATTCCAGATTCGAAGAATGGAGCCTGGAGTTTTTGAGGATCTATTAAAATTCTGGAAACAGTTTCCTAAGTCTTTCATCATAATTTGATGTAGACTGAGCTACCAGAAGTGGGTTAGTAGTCCTGGAAGGGTCTGCACATTTTTATTGAAAGTAATTAGATTTATAATCATAAAAGATTTCACAGTTCCTCCAGGAATTCCAAAGGCTGAATCCCGAGAAATATTGGCAGCCCTCCCAACCCCGTGTTCATGACCCTGAGAAATCACTCAGTTGTCCTGTTCTTAACCTGTGGAAGGTGTTGGGCACCCGACCTGTGGGTAATGGGCCTCCAGCTTAGCATCCTCCTCCTCACAGCAGAGCCTCTGAAATACATGTCCTCATTTTAGCCCAGTGACAGTTCAGAAAAGTAGCATTTACAAAAGTCCCTAACAGCCAAAAAACGATGAGATGGAGATACTATGGCAGGGCAGGCTAGGGCTGACTTGCTTTTTCTGCGTCTTTTGGGCTCTTTATGTATTTCTTGTTGAACCTCTGTTCTTGCTCTGATTTTTGTGCCTCCGTGTCTGAGTCTGATGCGCTGTGTCTGTGTTCCCATGTGCTGCGGCACTTGAATGTTTCTTTCTTAGAACTTCCCTTCAAGAATTTCTTTGTAGCCACGTTCCTTAAGCAAGTCTCCTGCTTTCTGCCATCTCTTCCTCCTCTCAGGCTCTTCCTTTCTTTTCCCCGTCATTTCTTGTATTTCTTTTAGTCTTTTCATTTCTCTCTTATTCTCCCCCTCTGTCTGTCTTCAGCTCTTTCTCGACTCTCTTTCTCTGACTTTCTTTTTATTCTTCCCTTTCCCCTCTTCCCTTCTACCTTCCATTCTTTTTCATAATTAAATATAGTAGAGGATGAAAGTTTGAATTTTGGCTCTATTTATAAAATACGATTCCTTGAACACTAATCTTCAACTCAAAGCTAACAAATGTTTCATTAACTCATGTTTTAATCATTTGTTCTTTACATAAGTTTGTTTAAAAAACACCCTTCTTTTTATGCACCCACAGTCTAGCTTCTCCCACCCTCTGCTCGGGGCTGCCAAATCCACTGGCTCTTTCTCAGCCCTCTTCTCCCACAATCTGTCTCCTGCTTTGAAATTCCCCATATTAACTGGAATCAGTTCAGCCAATATGTGTTACAGTGCTCACTGCATGTTAATAAAAGAGTCTCTCTGGTGTTTACTTTTCCTTCTGGATTATATGCTCTTCAAAGGCAGGTTTTATATCCTTGGTACCTTTTCTGTACCCTTGGCAGCTTCCTCAGTAGCTGGCTCAACAAGTTTGTTGAATTTGATGGAACATAGCTAACATAGAGCATGGTTGCTGCCCAGGAGGAGCATAAAGGTCTAGCAGAGGAGGAGAAGGGGGGAAAGGGAGAGGGAGAGAGAGAGCGAGAGTGAGAGAGAGAGAGAGACAGAGAGGGAGAGAGGGAGAGGGAGAGAGGGAGGGAGGGAGGGAGGGAGGTTGATTCAACTTTGGACCTGTAGGTGTAGATAATGTGTTGGGTGAGCAAAGAGGAGAAAAATTGATTCGGACTGGG